>NC_047674.1:52582943-53315443 GCF_011762505.2 Arvicanthis niloticus | reverse complement strand
CCCTCCTAAGCAGCATCCATACGGTTTGCATCCAAGAACGTGTTGCCTGTTTGAGGCCGGCCTTTATTCTTGCAGGCGGGTGCCAGTGGCATGCATCTCAAATGAGCAGTTGTCTGTGGCCCCAGCGTCTGTGGCTGAGGCATATCTAATCAGGTTAAGCAGCTGTCATCCCAGCTGTCAGCTCCTGGGAAATCACAACCTCATCTGGAACCACACACAATCCACATGGAAGGTTGGCCCTCAGAGGTCTGAGTTTCCAACTCCCCCTCACCTTGCTGTGGCGGTCCCTGATTTTCTCTTTTCCTATGTGAGTCTATACAATGGTGGTGGGGCTATTTTAGGGATTAAAACAGCTAATTGCAGATTAACATCATGGCCAAGCCTCTCTGTTACAGGTTTGGAGAGCATGCTGGTGGCCTTGGCCTGTGGGGGTGGTTTTGGTCGCATGCCCTGTGAAGTTGCTCATCTACACCCTGGGCTCCACAAAGCTGTTAATTTGGGGCTCTTCCATGTGGGCCACTGGGTTCTGGGCAAGAGGAATTTAGTGTGAAGTAGAGTGTGATGTTTTCTTGGCCCCAAACCCCAGAAGGTCCTTTCAAAGTCATCTGCTCTGCTTGCTTTCCTGGAGAGATGAAGACAAGGAAATCAGGGCTCAGAGCGAGTGACAGAACTGAGCAGAGGCAGTAGTGACATGAAGCCACTTTGTTCTGACTGCCTTTCTGGGCCTCTGTCTCATGAGATGTACATATACATCAATTGTTGCTCTAAAAGCATGAAGAATGGCTAGGAGATTGCCAAGTCCATAAAATGCTTATACAAGGACTGGAGTTCTAGTCTCTGAATCAACACTTGTGAAAAAGGCAGCCATGGTGACATGTGCTTATAATTCCAGTGCTGATGAGGTAGATCCATGAGACCCAATGGCCAGGTAGCCTAGCCTACTTGTTGGGCTCCAGGTCAATGAGAGACTCTGTCTCAAAAGTTGGCACCTAGGAAGGAACATAGAACTAGGAAGGAACACATAACTAAGAAGGAGTTCAGGTCCTCTGACCAGCACACATATCACACACACACACATTCTACATGCACATGTGGAGACTAGAGAGGCAGGCCCAGAGACATGCTATAGACCTTGGTGAGCTATTTAACTGTGCTGGCCTCTAGCTGATTCATTCATACAGTGAGAATTCTAAGACCTACCTATATCAGGTGGGGTAAAGAATTAAATGATGTCATGACTTCAAGCTCTCTGTTGTTCTGGTTCATTGTTACTGTCAGTTTGAGGAGGCCTCAGCTGAGGAATTGCCTGTATCAGATTGCTTGTGGCCATGCCTATGAAAAATTGCCTTGACTGTATGGGAGGGTTCAGTCCACTGTGGGCAGCACCATCCCTTAGGCAGATGGGCCTAAGCTGTGTGTGAAAGCTACTGAGAGCAACCCAGAGAGTAAGGTAGTAAGCAGTATTTCTCCATGATTTCTGCTCTGGGTTTCTGCCTTCATTTCCCTCAGTGATGGATTGTCACCAGGAAGGATAAGATAAAATAATCCCTTTCCTCACCAAGCTGCTTTTGGTTATGGTATTTATCACAGCATCAGAAAGCAAATCTGAACTCTGTCCTTATGATGCCTAGTGTTGAGTTTAGAGTTCTCTTTCTTACTAAAGGAGTTTTCCATATGTCTCAGTGTGTTCTGATGCTGGTAACAAAGGTGCTATAGACCGGGTGGTGTGTAAACACCAAACATGGATTACTAACAGTTCTAGAGGTTGAAAAGTCTGCTATGAGGTTGCTTGCAGTATTGATGTCTGGCAAGGGCCCATTTGAGTGACCCATGGTGCCAGAACCTTCTCTGTGTCCCCCTGTGTTGGGGAAGTCGAGGGAAGGGTCTGGGCTCTTTGTAAGGCACTGGCTGATTCACTTCATAAGGTCTCCACCTCAGGCTCTGCTCACCTCACAAAGAGTTCTCCCAATGCCCTCTTCTTGGGGCTCATTCAGGATTTCAACAGGTGAGTTTTCAGAGATTATGAATACTTCAGGGCTCTGTGAACGCTGAGGGAAGCGGTTTTTTGTTTGATAGACAGTCCCCAAATGCTTCATCAGTGGGGGTAGGTTCTGGAAGTTGGTGTGTAGTGTGGTGTGTGTGTCTGATGGTGTGTGAATGTGTGTGTGTGTGAGAGAGAGAGACTATGTTTGTATGTATGTGTGGTATATGTATGTGTGGTATGGTGTTCTTGTGTGTGGTGGGTGAGTGTTTTTTGTGGTGTGCCTTGTGTGTGTATATATGTGTATGTGTGGTGTGTATGTGTGTGGTAAGTCTTGTGTGTGGTGTGTAAGCGTGTGTGATTGTGTGTGTGATGTGCCTTGTGTGTGTATATGTGATATATCTTGTGGTGTGTGTGTGATGTGTCTCGTGTGGTGTATGTGATGTGTCTTGTGGTGTGTGAGTGTCTGTGTGTGACAGAGAGAGTGTGTGTTCAAGAAAAGAGAACACTCTTTTAATCATGGAAGCCAGGCAAGTATTCTACCACTCAAGTCTTCAGCCCTGTCTTACTTTCAGTTTGAGACAAGATCTCATTACACTACCCAGGTGACCTAAAATTTTAATTTTCCTGCCTCAGCTTCTAAGTATCTAAAAAAATAAGTGGATGCAGAGGACTGGGAATATAGCCCCATCAGTAGAGAGCTTGCCTAGAATATGGGGAGCCATGCGTTCAATACTCAGCACTGAATAAAAAGAGTGAGTCAGACACATCTGCAATATTGGCACCCAGGTCATTAAAGCAGATAGCAAAAGTTCAAGGCCTTCCCCTTCTGACCTACCTTCAGAAAAAGAGGATGGGGAGGAAGGAGGAAGAGAAAAAAAAAAGGAAAGAAGGGAAGAAGTGAAGGAAGGAGGGGAGGAAGTGGGGAGGGAGACAGGGAAAAAGCAAAAGCACTCAAGTGGCTTTGGTCACCTATGTCTGTAATCTCAGCATTTGGGAGATGGGAGCAGGAGGATCAGGAGTTCTAGTCTATCCCCAGCTACACAGAAACTTCAAGGCCAGCCTGGGCTACATCAGACCCTGTCTCAAGATAAAACAAACAAACAAACAAACAAATCACAACAATACCTGAAATTCCATTTCTGGGGAGATATTGACAAGAGTACCCCAGGAGCTTCAGACTCATCTGTCAGTCTAGATAACAAGACAAACTCCAGATTTAGTGAGAGAACTTGTCCCAACAATAATGTGGAGTAATACAGGAAGATGGCAGACATTGACCTCTGACCTCCACATGTGCATGTGCACACAAGCGCACATACAATCTGGCCCCAAAGAATTGTTATTTTAAGATTTTTTTTTTCTAAAACTCTGAGTTCCTTTTCTTGTTTCAGGCTTGACACAGGGGTGCGTGAAGAGGGTAGCATGGGCCCAGCTTTCCTGCTCACAGAGTCAGCAGAGAAGGTTTATGTGACCTGAGGGAGGGGCCTTGTGAGTTTTAGAACTATCTGAGCTTCCAGAGACTTGTGAGCCCACCCCATCCTCTCCCTTTCAACCAGAGCTTCCCGGTCCATCTAAAGCACCAGCTTGTTCTATGACCGTGTACTAAAGACATTTGAACTTAACTGTGTGTAAGGAGAAGGTTTCCAACATCAATGTGTTCTGTAGGGTTTAGAATATCCAGACAGACTCACTCTTTTACATAGAAAGAAATTTTATGTTGTGAACTTGCTTGTAAAATCACCAGCAAGGTCAGAAGTCCCTCAGCTGGACCACAGGAAATAACTCTCAGAATTGTATGGAAGGGCATGTCCATCTCAAAAGCAGGGGAGACTGGACCTCAGGACATCAACACAGGGGCCATTACAGTCATCTGCCCAAGAAGCCAGGTCAGCAAATTGTCGCTGATGACAAGATTGCTTTTAAAACCCAGAAAGCTATTGACAGGGTTTCCAGCCTCCTCGTGTCCATGAAAACAAAATTCTCTAACGTCAGAAATTCTCTAGCCAACGGTAAACAGTCAAAGGTGCCTAGAAGTCTTACTTCTGCACCCAACTGGAAGAGCTTAATTGTCATTCAGAACTCTGGTTGCCAGGATGTCTGTAAGTGTTGAACTCACCCCTCAGATGCTGTAGCATGGAGAAGCCCAGTAAGACGCTATAGCTATGGGTGACCAACCCAGCACAGACACAGTTTGACTTGAAACTCTAAGGCTGCTTTACTAAAAGTAAGAATGCCAAGGGGCTAAGATCTAAAACTCCACAGCCTGACATCCCTGCTTGAATAATATATCATTACCCTCTAATGGTCGCCGGCAAACAACTTAGCAAAAATTTAAGATGTATATAGAAATCACCTTGAGTGGTGACCTAGCAAAAAAAAAAAAAAAAAAAAAAAAAGCAAAACATTAAAAAAAAACCAACCAACCAAATAAACAAACACCTGAAACAAACTTTCCAGACAGGTTAAGCAGTAATCGAGTTAAGGAAATTACTCAGACTGAAGCCCAGAGACACAAGGACGTAGGAAATTAAAACAGATCAAGACTCACGGGAGCTAGGGCTGGGGCTGGGTCAGGATGGAGAGTGCTTGCCTGAGGGCATTCTTTCAATTGTTAATCCCACTAGTTAAGAATAAGACCACTACCACAATCTTAATCCAAATTTGATGAAAGCTTTAATTAAATACAAGCCAGCAGGAGGGGCTTTGGCCAAGTCCACCCCTGGGTTCCCAGAAAAATGACCATGAGTTTCATTTAGCAGAAGCTTAAAAAGGCAATACCCATAATTCACCACACCATCAGGTCCAATCAGGGGCGAGCATAAATCCTGCTGTATTTCCTGCCTGTGTACCTCCTGCCAATCAAGGGCAAGCTTCCGTGAAGGTAGAGGCCGTCCAAGAAACCAGAGTTAGAAAGAAATACAGCGTAGACAGTGAAGAAAAGAATTGGGAGATAACTGTCAAAATATTTGCAACATTTATTCAAGGTACATATACTCAAAGTTCCAAGCAGGCTAGAGTAAGAATAAATCAACCTCACAACACCAGAGACAAAGAATTTACACTTTTGGTGTAATGAAAAAGAAGTGGGTCGATCCCTAAAATTAAAGCTGGTGACAGACTTCCTGTCTGCAGCAGGAAAGTCCAGAAAACGCACAGTGCTATCCCGGCTGGATAGAGAGGAAACAACCCTGTTCTTTGCCTAGTTAAAGTCCAGTTCAAGAGAATTGGATCTTACAGCAGTTCAAAGACTAGAAAGAATTTATAAGTCACAGACCGTTACCTCACTTAAAGATCCAAAACACTTTGAGTGGATAGGGAAAGCAGGAAATGTAAGATGAAATATTCAGTAAAGACAATATTGGTTAATCAGAAATTATTACTGACTTTTAAAATACTGTTTTGAGGGAAGGAACTAAGAAATATATTTACTTTTCCTTACATATGTGATATATAAATATATATAGTATATACATACATGCATATATATCATATATATGTGTATGTATATATATATATGTATATGTGAAAATGAAATGTATATATACATTTGTTTATGTGTATACATATATACTTATATATACATTATTTATATACATTAAATATTTATATACACACAAGTTCTATGTGACTATATGACTATATATAAATGTATACTATAAAATAGTAACAGGAGATGAAGGTGGTCATTAATCATCATCCTTTTCAAGATTTGTTTTGTTAGGAGGGACGGGATATTCATTAGTTTTACACCTTTCTAGGCTTCGTATGGTATATTGCTTGCAAGTTAAGGTGGCTTAAAAAACGAATTGCAATGCTTCCCTACTCCTTTTCCCCCTTCCAAACTCTCCCTCGTACCCTTTTCCACTGTCTTTCAAAGTTCATGCCCCTCTTTTTTCTTTTCTTTTCCTTTCTTTTTCCTCTTTTTTCTTATTTATTTATTTATTTATTTATTTATTTTGTTTTTCGAGACAGGGTTTCTCTGTGTAGCCCTGGCTCCTTAAACTCAGTCTGTAGACCAGGCTGGCCTTAAACTCAAAAATCTGCCTGCCTCTGCCTCCCAAGAGCTGGGATTAAAGGTGTGTGCCACCACTGCCCCCCTTTTAGTTTTTAAATGATAAAAGTGAAATTTTTATTTGGAAAACCAGGACATCTTCACCTCTTATCTCTGAGGGAGGGGAAGAGATCGGTGGGGAAGGGTGCCAGTCTGCAAGGTCGTCTCAGAGTGGAGAATAAGAACAGCATGTTTAAAATAGAAACCGGGGCTGGAGAGAAGGCTTAGGGGTTACTAGTTCTTACTGCTTGTGCAGGTCTGGGGGTCAGTTCCCAGCACCAGTATTGTGGCTCACAACCTCCTGTGACTCCAGTTCCAGGGGATCCAACCCCCCCTCTTCTGGCCAACAAGTGCACCTGCATGCATGTGCTGCATGTATACTCAAACACACACACACACACACACACACACACACACACACACACACACACACACACCCTGAGGGAAGATGGGCGTTTGGTCATTGCAGAGAACTTGGTAACTCAACCTTGGAGTGGCAAACCAGTACAGGCACTTATCTGAGT
Organism: Arvicanthis niloticus; assembly: GCF_011762505.2. Lineage (NCBI taxonomy): Eukaryota > Metazoa > Chordata > Mammalia > Rodentia > Muridae > Arvicanthis > Arvicanthis niloticus. Next base: position 53,308,884 of record NC_047674.1, on the reverse strand, counting down.
CCTAGGGCACCTGCTAAAGTCTCCAGGGATTTGAGTTCCAGAGCAAAGAAACAGTAACAGAGACGCTTATTAGGAAATGAAAGATGGCTTGGTGGCTTCTCTTCCAGAGGATTGTAGTTCGATTCCAAGCTCAACTGCACCTCAAAACGGTCTGTACTCTAGTTCCAGGGAAAAGGGCTCGGAGCTGAGGGCTCCCTAGGCTGTGGGGAAGCCCTTCAACTATGGCTATATTTCTTAGAGATGGTCTCCTGGGTTCTGGAAGGCCTCAGAAAGCTCAACCAGGCCTGAGCTCCTCAGACCTTTTCCAATCACACTGCAGAACTGCCAACATTTTCCACATTAAGGACAAATCAAAAGAGATTTCTTCCCCCCTCAGAAAGGGTGAGTTAGTGGACAGGAATGAGAGCCAATCAGATTCGTGCAAAAAAAAAAAATAGAGGAAATTAATTTTTAAAGAGCCTAACCAAACACCCTGTAATTTCTAGTGATTTCCTTTCAGGGAACCTGTGACCGCTGTCACTATAAACAAAGCAGAGGATAAATAAATAAAAAGGGAAAGAAAGTTGTGTTTTCCTCCCTGCCTTCCTGATGGATGGTTTACAGAGGCCCCGGATACAAGTCAGCCTCTAATCACTCTCAGATGGCGCCTACCGGGCCCCAGCGCTGGTGTTTTCCCCACACGCCTCTGCCAGAGGCGCTGACGGTGGCAGGGGCTGGACCCTCATCCCTGGGTTTCGGCCACAGCCAGAAGTAGCAAACAGTCAGGCTCGTTGACACGGGACCCTGTGACCACCATGGAAACGAGCCACGGGAGCCAGCACCCTCTCACTTTCACAGCATGGCTGGGTTCCTGGTGGCTGGCTCTGCCTCTCCCTGGGACCACCAAGGCATAAGTGCCTCCCTCCCAAGATAACCTTTGTCAGCAGTGCCCAGGGCCATGCTCCTGAGGCCTGCTGAGGCTTGCTTTCAAAGTGGTGAGGCCCTGGCTGGGCATATGTACTCCCAACTTGAGAGAAGCCCTTTGTCTTTCCGGCGCTATGCCCGTGAGCATCTGGACCAGGTATGGAGCCCCAGGATCTTCCAAACTCGAGACCGGAAATCCACTCTGAAACCGCTATTTCAGTTAGTTTTTTTGGAGGATAGGTTGAGTGTCCCTAGGGCTTGCTCTCAGCTGATATCATTGACCTAACTGCCAAGACTGTCCTCAGCCTGTGTCCCCATACCTCATGGCTCCAGATGACCACCTGGGAAGTGTCTTCTGTCTCCTTTCCCTAACAGAAGCCCGAGGTTACACAGTGGAGACTTGGCAGAATGGGGGGTGGGGGGGGAAGGGAGGTACCTGTTCTAACTGGAGTCGGGGCGAGGGAGGGAGAAGAGGTATAGATTCCAAAAATCTCCCTCCTCTCCCAGCCTCCTTCTCCTTTTATGCGGAGTCTTGTGTATTCTAGGCTAGCCTCATATTCACTGTTAAGCTGAGGATGGCCCTGAACTTCCTGAGATCCTGAGCGATGGGTTTGCAGATGTGAGGGACCACACTAATTTATGAGGTGCTGGGCATCAAACCCAGGGCTTCAGGAATGTTAGGCAGGCATTTTAACAAGTGAGCTACATTCTCAGCCCCCCAAATTCCAATTTCCATCCCTAGCATCTTAGCTTCTCATTTGACTAGTGTTTGATTATTTTAGGTGCCTGGGTCTCTTTTCCAGCCTGGATGACCTGTCTGCTTGTACAGGAGGAGGCAGGAGGCAGGAGCCTTTCTCTTTAAGGACTTTCAAAACAATTTTGTTCTTGTTGAATCTCTCTTTTACAAAACAAATATCATGATGAAGTGAACTAAACGAATCTGAAACAGATGGGTAAAATTTCCCTGAAATACACAGAATTTCAACCCAGAGAGGAAGGGTGGGGGCAGAAGGCATTTGGAGTTTTCATTTGACTGATGGGGAGCAGTTCATCTGGGAGTCTCCAGGCCAAGGCCGAGGAGCTGGGCCGCCTCCGGGGACACAGTTATCATGAGCCTGGCGCTGCTATCAGGTTTCCAAAGTGCAGCTTCTGAAAGAAAACAAGCCATTCTAATTGACAGTGTATCTTCTCCTAACCCCTCCCCTGGAACACATGGCCCCATGGAAGATGGAAATTATTTTGGAGGTAACCAGTTGCTGGCTTTGGCATCCACTCTGTAACAGCTTGATGTGTGTGTGTGCAGCGGCTCTGATTGGTGGGGCGGGAGCGTGCTGAGCCCGGGAGGCAGACACATCAGTGGTTTCAACAAGAATGTGAAAATACAGTACTTTGTGACAAAGTTGCTTCGGGGCAGGGAGATCTCCCAAATACGTTACAGATTTCTCTGAAATATGCAGGACTTCCATGCAGATGAGAACGGTGTGTATTCCATATGGGACACTCAACCATAGTCTCCAACTATGGAAACTGAGGAATTGGGTGATAGGTTCCAGCAGTGGGCTCTGAGCTAGTTCCTGCTCTCCCTCTGAACCTGTGGCCCTGTACCACTCACACTCATCAGCAGTTGACTGTGAAGAGGTCTCCAGAGGAGTCTCTGCTTTCTTGTGCCCCAAGAATCCCCAGAGTGTCAATCTCAACCGTCACTCAGGACTTCTCTCTCTCAGGGCTTCCCCTACAGCCATTAAAGTAAGAGTGTTTGGGGCTCACCTGTGTGCTTGTCCAACCTGTAAGCCATGGGCCATATGCTTTGCAGGATAGCTACAGATGTAATGTGGCCCTAACACATTTGCAAATGACAAATTGTGTCTGGATGTCCAACGGTTGGACACCCCTGACTCAGTATGTCTTAAGTTTAATGCTACATGGTGGTTTTCTAGGTACTTTATTACAGACTCAGCTATAGGCTCCTATTAAAACAAATCCATAGTGAACACATCTCGGAGGAGAGTACCTTGGTCCTCTCATCTCAGCCAGGAGCATCTTATCCTCAGGATGCAAGTTTCCCATGTCTCCGCTGGAAGTCCTGTGTATCTCAGGGCTATCGGCAGCCAGACAGCACCAGAATCTTCAGTGCGGAAGCCTTTGTCATATCCTAGGTGTATAGATACACCAGCATCCCACCTCGCTATCCTTCCTGCCTTCCCACCACTCACCCCTCTACACAGCATCTCTGGGGCTCAAGATGCAATTGAAATGATGTCACTGTCTGCTTCGGAGTGTTCAGTGGCCTCTTATTGTCCCTAGAATTAAACCCAAACTTCCCACTGTTGACCTTTCTCAGCTCCTTCTCAGTTTCCTCTCTGGACCACTGTGTGACTTCCCCAGCACCCAGCTCTCTGACTACCTGCTGGACACCCAAGCCAGCCTCAAGCAGGTCACGAATGTGCATCACCAAAATTTCCACCAGAAAATAAAAAAAGATTAGATTCCTAGATATTAGGGAATTGGATCAGTGGACTTTCTGAACAGCTACCCGGGGCTTTTAATCGAGAGAGAAATAAACTCATTTGAATAGAATACACTTGATGTGTATTACTCCAAGGCATCTGAAGTATAATATAAATATTTATAATATTTAGGCTTACTTTTGTAGTTTGCAAACGAGACAAAGAAACCTCAGCCTGCAGCTCTTCGTAGCTCCGAGCCTTCACTAGCATACATAATGCATCTTGTCATTCCCAGACGCTCTTGGATTCCTGGATATCCACCACACTCCCCTTTGTCCACCTTGCCCTGTAGGATCCCCTTTTATCTTTGGGAGCAGAAAGCACAACTGATGTTGCCCACATTTGGTGTGCAGACACTGGAGACCTCCCTGATAGTTTCTGTCAGAGGCTCTCCCAGCCAACGATTTCAGACACCTCTTTCAAGCTACCTCACTGGGGATGGGAGAGCTCATAGCTGCTAGAAGTAGCTGGGAAGACCTGAATGGTATTCCTCAAGGTTAAGAGCACGGGAAAAAACAAAAATAAAAACAAAATGACCTACAGCCTACTTGATGCCTCCTTCCCAAAAAGATGGGTGGGGGTGTTAGGGATGCAGAGGGAACAGATGGGGCAGAGGTGGGCAGCACAGCTTGAAGACTCAGGTTCTCCAGGGGAGGGGACATGGCCTTGTTCAAGGAGCTAAGAGATCTCTCAAAGATGTCAATCCATCTAAACGTGTCATAATGTCATAAGGTGCCATTTCCTGGGCTTCCTAGCATACAAATCCCCACCAGTGAGTTGACATTAAAAATGCCATCCCACGGTTCTCACTCAGGGAAAGGTCCCGAGTGCCCATGTTCCCACTAAGGACCCTCTTGCCCCAAGTCAGACTACAAGCTGAAGTCTGTCTCACAAGCTGGCACTGTTCCACTGTCTGGAGTAGAGGTACCACACGGGTGTCAAGTCTCAGTTCCTCTGACCATGCTTGCAAGGACAAGTTCCCTTGTCCCCTCCTTTAGTTTTCTCATCTGTAAAGTGAAGGGGACAAAGATAGAAATGTACCCAGAGGACCAAAAGTCACATGACTGGCTGGGGCATAATCATTCTTTTGTTTTATTTATTTTTTTTATTTTTAAAGATTTCTTTATATGACTACACTGTCGCTGTCTTCAGACACACCAGAAGAGGGCATCAGATCCCATTACAGATGGTTGTGAGCCACCATGTGGTTGCTGGGAATTGAGCTCAGGACCTCTGGAAGAGCAGCCAGTGCTCTTAACTGATGAGTGCTCTCTCCAACCCTGTAATGTAATCATTCTTACAAACAGTGGATCCACTCAGGTTGAATCCTGCACCTCAGACACAGACTAGAGTCTTCTATTTACCAGATATGTGAACTAACACAGTGGTCTGACACGAGACGGTAGGGGAGGGAAGGTCTGGATGTTTTTCTTCTTCCAGGCCCAGGTTTTCATTTCCATTATTTTTTTTTTTTCTCAATATTTTGTTTGCTGGGCTTTTGGAAAAACATCTTTGGTTTGGTGAATGGCAACCTTCAAAAAAATAGCTTTTGGGTTTGTTTTGGCTCATAGCTGAAGGGAGCAGCTTGGGCTATGTCAGAGCTTATAGTCTGGCTCTGTTCAAAGCTGTGTCTTCTGTGTTGCTCACTAGGTTGTGCCACCAGCCCTCAGCCTACTTGCAAAGAAGGCTTGCCCACAGGCTCTATGCCAAAAAGTTACTTGAAAATGGCGGGCTGCAAGCATCCCAAAACATCGCAGGACTTGAGTTCAATCTTATGCTGTAGGACACTGTTCATGCTTTTTATTTTGGTCATTTTTATATGCTTTAGGGACCTTATTAGATATTGTGTTTTATATGCAAGCAGTGTAACAGCCTTATCAGAAAGGCCACAAGCACAGGCTGCAGCTGAACCACCTGAGAGTTTAGCAGATGTCTGCTCTATGTGCACGGCCATGGAAGACTTTTTGTTCCCAGCCTCATGCTGTTTCGGAACTGCTGAGCACGCAGAGAATGCTGGCCTCAGCCACTGCAGTATTATGTCAGCTAATAAATGCCACTTCAGAAAATGTAGCATTCACTCACTGGGATATTACTTACTTACAAATATCACTTCAGAATATGTTGGACTTACCCAATATCAGAAAACACTGGACTCATCCCCTACAGCATTCCTTAACATAGTGTTACTTTGGAAAATGCTGGGCTCATTCATTACAATATTACTTGAGGCTTGCTGTCTCAACTATTGTAGACTAAGAGAGTATATACATTTCCCAGTCACCTGATGGAAACTTGAAGACTCTCTTGACTTCTGATGTCCCACTCCAAACTCCAGAACTACTCCCATCATTTGATGACGTTTGATGATATCCCTAAAGTCCCTGTCAAACTAATGGAAACCCATCACTCAGTCATTCTTTTTAGTATATCAAATACTGGATGGAGATTTAGGTTCCTAACCCTGAGCACTTCGTAAATAAACATGGTGTGACTTTCTTTACAATGTTACCTCCCAGATACCCCATTTAGCACCAGGGAAAGCCCCATTAGTGGTAAGAACCCACCATTCTCTCATGTTTGTGCTCCCCCACAACTGTTTCTTGGATTCGTCCCTGCACATAAAACCCACAGCCCTGGGAGACATGGATCCTCTTTCATATTTTCAGGCTGCTGAACAGTGGGCTCCCACGAGTGGGCTCTTCCAGATCTTGTTAGGGAAGTGTCTCTTTCCTCTTCTCTTTGTCTTTCCACTCTGTAGTCACAGGAATGTATCTATACACAGTTCCTAGGTGACAAGCCCCAGCAGGAGAGGTTCCAACACTACACCCATTGTGACTACCTTCTGACCCTGGACTCTGGTGTGTGTCTTCTTGATTAGTTCACCCTGGTGTCACATACCTGCCTAAGTATCCCTCTGTCTGCAGCTTGGCCCTTCATCCACACATGCACCTCCACACGTGGATCTGACACACTCACACAAGCTCAAATTCCAAATGAGGGGTCCACTGTTTCTCTTCAGATAAACAGTGTCGCTGGATAAATGAGAATATCGTAACCTAAGCTTGATCCACCAATTCACGAGGAGATCTTAAGCCAGACACATCAAATACACGGGGACAAAGCACATTATCAACAAAGACTTCTGCAGTTGACAGACTGATTTGCCAGGAGAAAAAGAAAAAAAAAAAACCAAATCATCATCACATTATCTACCTGCTGCTCTTCCCAACTTAGCTGAAGTCTTATATAGAAATTAGCCTGAGGTGAATGGAGCTCCTGCCTTCTTAGGTCAGGCTGAAAAACCAACCAAACTTGTGTTTCTATTAACTAGGCACAGACAATGGTTCTCACAGCATGAGGAGACTTCCATGGCCATTGAGGGTTTTCTTGGCTTCAGCTTTAATTTTGTTGGGTCTAGCCTGAGATGGGACTCCCCAAACTCTGAGACACAGTAGTGTCTTCCTTTGTGTCTCATCTTGCTACAAACTTGTCCCAGTGTCCTGCTGTAGTAGAGTTATTAGCAAGCCCTCCACGCTATCTCATGAAGCCTACTTGCACCAAGTTGTGCAGGGGTAAGACTAGATTGCCTTCAAAGGCATAATTTTTCCCATCCTGATGGACACTGAGAAATCTCTCCTCTCTTAATGCAGGCTGACCTTGTACAAAGTGAGATTCCAGAATTTCTGGGGCCACACTTCAGAGGACTGGAAGCTTCACTGTTGTGGAGCCCTGAGATGTCCCATGTAAGTCAGACCACTCTACTGGAGTCATAAGTCCCCAGAGCTCCTCTCTGTTTCAGCCATAGCAGCCCAAAGATGAAGGGTTTGAGTGAGACTTTAAAAACTATTCCACCTTGGTCCAACCTTCAGACTGTGGACTCGTGGACAAATAAATCGTCCTTGCTTTGTGCGACAATATTGTTACTCAGCCACAGATAATTGCTAAGCCACCAGCAGCAGGTACATCTCTGGTAGCTTGCACCATTGGCTTGAAACGTACTGGAAGATGTCAACAAACCTGCATAAGGAACTCTGTAGGCTTTGGGAGAAATTAGAATGGAAACTCAACCTTTGCTTGTAAGGATGTCAAGAGAACATTAGGAGAAGTGCAAAGCCTAGGTTACAGTCAACGGACCAGAAAGGGCAGCGATCAGACTCAAGATCACTGAAGACTGTGGAGCTTCTGGTACAAAGGCAGGACTTCCTGATTTCCTACTGAGCTAGGAGAGCAGCCAGAGGAACTCTATTTGGGTTCCTAAAACAAGAAAACAGAGGTAAAGGGAAGGGTGGACCACAAGAAAAACTTAATAGCCTGTAGCCTCAGGAAGTCTGCTCAGAAACAACCTGGGGTGGAGACACTTCAACTCCTTCACTGTAAGTCAGCTAACCAGGGTCTATTGACATCACTATTTTCATTTCTCTCTTTAAAAGTTGATATTTCATCTTGAGGAGATTAAGCAACATCACAATTGCCCCCAAATTGAACAATATCAGAAGCCATAAAAATATCTCCCTGGTCACAGGCAGCACTGTTCTCTCTTTTCAAGCCCATACGGTGTGTGGCAGAGCACAGGGAAATAATTTTTAGCATATGAGGAAAATTGTCCTAGCATCTCCCACAATCTAGTGTTTGAAAACAACCCTTGCCCTCACCGAATATATGAATGGTTAAACTACTGGTTTTCCTGAGATACAAAGCCTCCAAAAGAAAATTGATTTCATTTTCTTTTTCTCTCAAAAATCAACAAATCAGAACACAAGTCCACCTTGCTGAACCTGAAGTCCAAATGTGTGCTTAGGGGAAGCAGAGTTGACAGCCCAGAGACTCGAAGGTCCCATTAGCAGTCACCCACGCCCATTACCCTGTCTCTCTGGATTTCCTTCCATGACATTGCTCCAACACTCTTTGCAAAGAGAACTGACAGATGGATTCTGAAATTTGCATGCAGATCCTTCTTGATAGTCAAAATGCTTCAAGATGTGCCTGGGAGGCCTGGGTGGTAGATGTATGGGATGCTGAAGAGCCCGGGTAGTTTGGCCTCTTATTGTCCCTCACTGCGGTGTGGTACCTGCAGGCAGGCCTGGTGTTAGTGACCCCACCCACCTCTGAAGCAAGATTCCCAAAAAGGAACCATGGAGATGACTCTCTGGAACATTCGGATGCCGAGGTTCTGAGGAGTGGAGCTGGGTAAAGTGGGTAGCACAGTGAGTTTGCTGGTCTTGTTCTGTGACTCATGATATGGCTGGACTTCATCTCATGACTAGGAAAGGGAATAAAGGAGAGACATGGGGTCGTTCTGCGTTGTCATGGTCATACAGTGAGCTTGTCACCTTATCTTCTCTCCTCAGCAGTCTGTCAGGCCTTTCCCTTCATATTTCCTGCTGGGGATAACTCTCTAACATAGACTTTTTTTTTTTTTTTTTAAGTCCAAGGTGACAGTATCAGAGTTTCTATGAATTTAGCTGTAATTTTTTATTTCTCATCTCAAGTTGAAATGTCATGTTCCTTTCATGTACATGTGCCTGTGCCCGTAGAGGCCAGAAGAAGGTGCTAGATCCCTTGGAACTGACTTTATGAGCTCTCACCATGGGTGTTGGTCACTGCACTCTGATCCTCCACAAGAGCAGTGAGAACTCTTAACTGCCGAGCCAGCTCTCCACTCCCTCAAGTGCAGTCTTTATAATTTCTGATATGTTGCAGATTTTCACATTATATTTGCATATGTGAAATTACAAGTTATGGATACATTCGTTCATGCTGTAGGGGTTTTGTATTAGCTACTTTTCTGTTGCTGTGATAAAATAGCATGACCAAAGACAGCTTACGGAAGAAAGGGTTTATATTAGCTTACAGTTCCAGAGGGAAGGAGTCCACAAAAGCAGGCGACAGCTCAGAAAGCAGAAAGATCACATTTCATTCACATACAAGGTGGAGAGAAGAGGAGGTGGAGGAGGAGAAGGAGGTGGAGGAGGAGAAGGAGGTGGAGGAGGAGAAGGAGGAGGAGGGGGAGGGGATAGGAGGGAAGGGGAGGAGAGAGGGAGGGAGGGAGAGAGAGAGAGGTCTTGTTGAGTAATTCAAATGGCAAAGACACAGCTGATGGTGACACCTGGTATTGAGAACCTCACTAGTCCCACGTTTGGTTGCCAAAAATGTTGGGGCCTAGGCTGCCCCACTTTGGGTGGCCTAAAATGTTTCGGCCCTCTCCACTCCGCGCTTGGCGGCCACTGTATCCCGGCCCAAGCTGCCTCTCAGGTCCGCAGGTTGGGGTTCAGCAAGAGAGAGAGTGAGGACAGACTTGAAGAATGGAGACCTGACAGAGTGTGTTTCAATCCCGTTTATTCTTCAGTCTCTCTTCCTAGTCCAAGTCCCAAGTCTTGAGTTCCTAGTTCCTAGTTGTACTCCTCTTAGTTCCTAGTTGTACTCAGTTCTGTTCTCTTCCGAGTGTCTAATGTCTACTCCTACTCCTAGTGTCTGAATCTCTGTTACTCCAAATTGTTCTCTTCCTTTTATATGTCTCACTTCTAAGCCATGCCTGTAAGTCGAGACTTTAAGTCATGCCCTGAGGTTTTGTCTCTAAATCTGATCTCTAAGTCACACCTTTAAGTCACACACCTTTAATCTCACACACCTTTACTCTCACCCACCTTTAATCTCACACACCCAAGGAAAGTCCTGGGTATCCAAAGCAAGATGTTATCAGAGTGTGCTCAGCTGTTGTAGGCTATTGTAAAACAAGTCTCATGTCAGGGTATATGGCTCAAGATGGCTGCAAAGCTGATAGCCGCTTTCTGCTAAAAGTCGGCTCCCAACACCTGGAACTTATACTTTCAACTTAACACTGTCCAAATGATAGAGAATCTCACCCTACTCTGTTCCAGTGACCTTGGAAGTAAGCCTGAAAATTTACACATTTGGCCATAAGACAAAAGATCACCGAGAGATGCAGAGCCATGGCTTCCTGCTTCTCCCTCAGTGGCTCTTCTTGGTGTCTCATGATGAGCTGGTATTGACTGGATGAAGCTACTCCAGTTAATCTGTTTGACCTGTAAACCCTCCATCCCTGCAATCTGGTTTTTCTGACATATGTCATACATGCTTGGACAATTCACCCAAGTGGAACTTCCCCAAGAACTTGACAGGAAATTTGTCAGGTCTCCTCTAGAGTCAAGGCCACAGGGTTTCCTAGTGCCAGAACAATGTCACTTCCTTGGAGCAGCAGGTCTGGTCTTCCCGTGTGGAAAGCCAGGCTGGTCTGTTGCTGACTATGTGGTTCTATGGCAGATTGGTGATTTGTCTCATGACTGCAACAAAATATCTGACAGGAAGCAACCTTAAAAAAGGACTCGTGTCATGACTGCTTATGGTACCAAACTACTGATGGTGTGGACTCCATTTCTTGATTCACATAAGCGACAGCTTGAATGAGAAAAATCCCACACAGGCCACTGTGTTTGGACACTCGGTCCCCAGTTGTTGGCACTGTTTGGGGAGGTTGCAGAACCGTTATGAGGTAGAGTCTTGCTGGAGTCTCTCTCTCTCTCTCTCTCTCTCTCTCTCTCTCTCTCTCTCTCTCTCTCTCTCTCTCTCTTTCTCTCTCTCTCTCTCTTTCTCTTTTTCTTTCTCCCCCTCCCTCCCTTTCTCTCTCCCTTCTCCCCCCCCTCTCTGTGTGCGTGTGTGTGCGTGTGTGTGTGTGTGTGTGTGTGTGTGTGTGTGTGTGTGTGAATATGAAGGTCAGTGGACAGTCTTGAGTATTATTCAGTTGTGGGGCAATGGGCTGTGAGAGGCAGCTGGGCGCCTGGTCGAGCTCAGGCCTCGAACCGAACCGCAGACTCTAATGGAATGGGAGGTGTTCGGCTTTGCTCCTGGGCCCCTGGTTCCTTTAATTTAGCTTCAGCTCTCTACAGCCCCTTCCAAAGAGAGGTTTGTGTCACCCAGCACAGGTAGAGGGTGTGACTACAGGCCTCAACCTCAAGAGATTTCCATATTAATGAGATACCTGAAGGGCATAGCTAATTAAGCACTCCTCCCCAGACCTTTCTCCCTCCCTATTTAACTCAGGTCTTCCCTGAGAAATGGGGGTGGGGTGAAGCCACATTCACTTCTCCGCCATGACAATAAGCCTTTAAACTCATGGACTTTCTAGTGTCTTTGGGGCCTGCCGTGGAGAACCATGGAGGGTGCTTTAGATTACGGAGCAGCTGTTTAATCTCCGGCTGAGGACTTCTCTATGTTCCTGCCTCGGAGGCTGCCAATCCAAGCAAGATAGCTGAGCCAGCCTTGATCCAACCAAGTGAGTGCCGTAACCAAGAGTTTCTACCGGAGGGCCACTGCCGGGGCTTCTCTCACTCTCCTCCCTCTCGGCTGCAGGCTGGTCCAGTCGGTATGCCCTTGTGTCTCAGTTCGTCTCCGGCTCCCAACAGCATCTGGGAGCCCAAGGATAAAGACCACTGGCCTCCGGGTCAGAAGCATTGGCCAGGAGACCCACACTCAGGAGCCCTGCCCCCGCAGGACTTCAGGCTGAGGTCTCTCCATGCCCAGGCGGAGCCTTGGCGTCTTCTCAGCTGCCCAGCACAGCGGGGAGTGAACTCAGTCAAATTCCCACACTTCTGCTCCCTGGAGACATGGTTCCAGCCGCCTGAGGCAGCAGACAAGCGGGAACCACAACTCCTCCCAACAGGACCCAGCCCGAACTCGAGCTAGCAGCCCACATTCAGTAACTGTCCGCGTGCTTTGAAACAAGGTCTCTTGTTGACCCAGAGCTTGCCCAGTGGGCAAGCTTGTCCACTGAGCCCCAGGGATCCATGTTTTCTGCCTTCTGGTGCTGGGGTTACAAGTACACACAACCACAACCAGGTTATTGGTTTTTCATGTGGGTCTGGGACTCTAATTCAGTTCCTCATGCTTGCAAAAGAGGTACAAACTTCCCTATGTCCACAGCCTTTTAGAAGTTACCAATTACTTATGTTCTCAATGTGTTGAAACCTCTGAAGACAATCTCCAGTATATTGCAAAGGATTGACACTTTGGCCTATGACAACATTTCAAGAATCAAATCAATGTGTAGGGGGCTGACTTTGATTGAAGTGAGATAGTCCCACTGTCAAGGGGGGAGGGGCTAATTGATCAGAAGCTTTCTACCTTAGAGATTCTCCCTTGAAGTAGGAATTAATGGTTTCTTTGGAGACTCAGTTGTGTTATGTGGTGTTTTTCTGGAAGCTGTCTTGTGAGAGGATGCTTTGCTGAAGCAGACAGGTAGTACTTTTCTGGAAGTTGTCTGATGTAAGGATGTTGGTCCATGTTCTCTTGGGAGGCAAAATGTGGGGAGTTTGATTTTGCTTATCCCACACTGTGGCACCAAGACTCTGCTCCTGGTGTGGGAAAGCACAGTCTGAGATGTGAGAAAGCAGGAGCTGGTATTCCCTGGCTTCTGGGACACCAGTCACTGCTGGAGAACAGTGGGTGAAACCCTGGCATTGGTACACCTTGCTGATTTTCAGTGGGCTTCGTCTTGCTGGTCTTCACTGACGACGCTATTGCACTAGTTTGCCTTCCTTTCTTCACTGATCTTCGCTTGTCGTGACGTCATAGAGAGAAGTACGCCAAAGAACTTCTGGTGGGGAGTCTTGTGGTTCTGGATCCAGTTGCTGCTGCTGATTCATATCTGGAGTTTTGCTGACAATAAAGATTGGAATTGCCCCAAAGAACTACTTCTAACCAGGTCCACATCCCCCTTGTCTTATTAGCTATCTTCCTCCCCTACCTTTGGTTAGTGGGCTACAGGGAAAGTTGAAGCATTAAAGAGCCATAATTAAACTAGGTTTTGAAAAATCTAAGCCTACACTCCCTTTTCTAAAACAGGTATCCAAAGCCTTCTAAGATTTATGAGTAGCCTTCTTTAATTGTGTCTGTCTCTGATGCAAGTGCAGGTTATTTCTTAGGGCCAAAGTGATAGTGATGGCTATAAAAACATTGATTGATTGATTGATTGATTGATTGGTGTTTGTCTGGGGGTTTGAATGAGGACTGTCCCCCATAGGCGTGGGTGTTTGAACACTTGGTTCCCAATAGGTGGTGCTGTTTGGGAAGGTTTAGGTAGTTCAGCCTTCTGAAGGAAGCAGGCCACTGGAAACAGGCTTAAAAAATTATAGTCTCTCCCTATTTCTAATTCAAGGTGTTTGTACCCAGCTTCCTGCTGCCAGGCCTACCCATTGTGATGGACTCATCTCTCTAGAACTGGAAGCCAAAATGTCCCTTTGCTCCCATAAGTTGCTTCTGGTCATGGTGTTTTATTACAGCAACATAAAACTAATGGAGTGTGTGTGTGTGTGTGTGTGTGTGTGTGTGTGTGTGTGTGTGTGTGTGACGCACACGCTTTGCGCGCACACATGTCTTCCCCCATTGGTTTCCATCTTGTTTTTTTTTAAATACAGTCTTTCCACTAACTCTGGTGCTTCCTTCTGATTTAAATTAGATCAGCTGGCCAGCAAGGCCCTGAGGCCTCTTGTCTCTCCTCCTCCAACTTCAGTGCTGGGGTCTCAGGCATCTACTGTCCTTTACTTTAGTGTTGGGGATTTGAACTCAGGTCTAAATGCTTTCATAGCAAGCCATCTCTCAGCACACTCCTAGTGATGGAAAGTTTAACTGAGAAAAACTGAGAAAAACCCAGTTTGGTACCCTCAGAACTTGGTGGACGTGAAAGTAAGGGTGGTACACGCCTTTAGTCATAGCACTTGGGAGGCAGAGGCAGGCAGATTTCTGAGTTTGAGGCCAGCCTGGTCTACAGAGTGAGTTTTAGGACAGCCAGGGCTACACAGAGAAACCCTGTCTCAAAAAACCAACCAAACAAACAACCAAAACCAAAAAGTAATGATAAATACTGGGTAGAGCCCTTTTTATTTTTGAAATTGCAAGTCCTCGAGAGCTCCCCTTTGCAAGTGCTGAGTGGACAAGATAAAGCTATCACCATAGCTCACCTTGGGGTATAGTAGAGCTCTCATTTTCCTGCATTACTTCCTGGATGTGGCTTAAAGAAGTTTATTGTTAGCATTTGCTTAGGTTTCTTATCCACCAGAAAATCTTGAGGGAAGAATGCCACCAGTGGTGGTTTGAGTATGCTTGGCCCAGGGAGTGGCTCTATTAGGTGATGTGACCTTCTTGGAGAAGGTGTGGCTTTGTTGAAGGAAGTGTGTCACTGTCAGGGTAGGCTTTGAGACCCTCCCCACCTAGCCATGTGGGAGCCAGTCTTCTACCAGTCATCAGATGAAAATGTAGAACTCTCAGCTCCTCCCGTGCCATGCCTGCCTGGATGCTGCCATGCTCCCATCTTGATAACAATGGACTGAACCTTTGAACCTGTAAGCCAGCCCAATTAAATGTTGTCCTTATAAGAGTTGCCTTGGTCATGGTGTCTGTTCACAGCAGTAAAACCCTAACTAAGATAGAAGTTGGCACCAGGGGACTGGGGTATTGTTGTGATAGACCTGACAGTGTTTTTGTTTGGGGGAATGTGGATTTTGTGAGTTTGTAAAGCAGCGGAATGCTTTAAGTGGGTCTTAATGGGCCATCCTAGTAGAAGCATGGAATACAGTGTCACTGAGTGTTTTGAAAGGTGGGGATCTCAAGAGGTTTCAGAGGAGAAGACTTTTAGTATGTGGCCTAGAGACTGTTTTTGTGAAATTTTGGTGAAGAATTTGGCTGCCTTTTGCAGTTGTCAGAAGAGTCTGCCCGAGGCAAAGGTGAAGAGATTTAGATTAATTACTTTGACAAAGGAAATCTCAAAATAGCCTGGTATAAATTCTGTCGTGTGGTTACTAAAGTTCACTCTTAAAGAACATTTTAATGAAAAGTAGCATAGAAAGGAAAAAAAAAATACAGAATATATGGCTGAAAGAGTAAAGGGGCACCAGGAAGTGGAATGAAGCTAAGTCCTGTGCTCACGGATGTTCCGTGGAATTAAGGTCCCACCCAGCTGGTGGGAGAAAGGACAGTGATGTGAGAACGTTATCATGACCTGGTTATTGTTTTCATCTGGACTTTTAGTCTGGAATGAAGTACAATTCAGAAATGTAAGGCACATCTGGGATCCAGATCTTGAGGCTGGAAGACACAGGCTTTGATCCAGATCTTGAAGAATCGAGGCCATGAAAAGCTTAGGCCCAGGCATGGTGGTACATATCTCTGAGCTCAAGGCTAGCCTGGACCGAGCAAGTTCCAAGTAGAAAAAAACTTAGGTCCAGGTGTGGTGGTGCCCACCTTTAATCCCAAAACTCACGAGGCAGAGGCTTGCAGATCTCTGAGTTCAAGGTCAGTCTGCCAAACAAGTTCCAGGACAGCCAAGCTTAGGCAGTGAAGGAGTTGGAAAACAGAAAGCTGGTGATAATGTAAAAACAAGGGGGCCATGTTCCAGCCCCAGTAAGCAGCAGAACTTGGCAGCTCCTCCTAGCTGCCTGAGAACAGTCTGCCCCTGGCTTCCTTTGGATGAAGATGTAGAACTCTCTCTCAGCTCCTCCTGCACCATGCCTGTCTGGACACTGCCATGCTCCCACTTTGATGATAATGGACTGAACCTCTGAACCTGTAAACCAATCCCCGATTAAATGTTGTCCTTTATAAGAGTTGCCTTGGTCATGGTGTCTGATCACAGCAGTAAAACCCTAACCAAGACAGCCTCCATACAATATTTCTACCCCACCCCCATTCACACCAGTCTTTCATAAGTGAAGGGACCAATCACAGCAGTCCTTCATGCAAATGAGAGTGTGTCTGTGTTTGTACCAGTCGAGGGCCTTCTGCTGGGACAGCAGGGTATGTGATCACCTCCAGCCTCAGCATAAAGAGCTGAGGGTGTCTATAGTCCCCCGTGTGCTGACATAGTTCTGTACAACTTTTTAGAATGGGCATGGGCTGGCACGGAGCCAGACCGTGTGCCAGCACCAGGCAGCTATGGTTGGTATACAGCTTCCTCAAGGTATATATGGAGTATTCAAAGCAGCCAGTGCTGGTATGAAGCTCACAGGACTGAGTGCTTGTTTTGTTGATATTCTGTACTGGCTTTTTTGTGTGTCAACTTGATACAAGCTGGAGTTATCACAGAAAGGAGCCTCAGCTGAGGAAATGCCTCCATGAGATCCAGCTGTAAGGCATTTTCTCAATTAGTGATCAAGGGGGCAGGGCCCATTGTGGGTGATGCCATCCCTGGCCTGGTAGTCTTGGGTTCTATAAGAAAGCAAGCTGAGCAAGCCAGGGGAAGCAAGCCAGTAAGTGACATCCCTCCGTGGCCTCTGCATCAGCTCCTGCTTCCTGACCTGCTTGAGTTCCAGTCCTGACTTCCTTTGGTGATGAACAGCAATGTGGAAGTGTAAGCTGGATAAACCCTTTCCTCCTCCAACTTGCTTCTTGGTCATGATGTTTGTGCAGGAATAGAAACCCTGCCTAAGACACATTCCCTCACTCAAGGCAGTTGGGATGCAGAAAGGACCTCAGAGTTATCAATTAGGGAGTGAAAGTGTCCCGCCCCTCATCTTTATTTTTTTTTAAAGCATTAAGAGGAATGCTTTCAATAAAGACTCATAACTAACGCCAATAGCCATTCAACAGAGGCTATGTGGTGGCTCTGTCAGTAAAGAGACGTAGACATCAGCCCAAGTTCAGATGTCCAGAACCCACGTGAGAAGTTGGGCTGATGGCATGATTGTGTCCCCAGTGTAGAGGACACAGTCACAGGATTGTGGAGCTGGCTGGTCCACTAGTCTAGTTGGATAGGTGAGTTCTGCTTTCAGTGAGAGACCCTACTGAAAAAAAATAAATGGACTGGGTGTTGTGGCGCACACCTTTAACCCCTGCACTAGGGAGGCAGAGGCAGGCAGCTCTCTGGGATTTCCAGGCCAGCCTGGTCTACACAGTGAGTTCCAGGACAGCTTGGCCTACAGAGTCAGTTCCAGCACAGCCAAGGCTGTATAGAGTCCCTTTCGCAAAAAATTAAATAAATAAAAAAAAAACAACCAACATTGACTTCTGTATGCACACACATGTACACATCCTCCCACACCTGAACACATATGTACACATGCATATATATGTGCATATTGTCCCATGCTTGCACACATTTGCACACATGCACACACATACAAATGTACACACACATGTTCATATTCTCCCACACCTGAACACATCTGCACATACATGCATACACATATGTAGATCTTCACACCTGAACATGTACACATATATGTGTACACACACAGTCACACACATATATACACACGTACAGACACACACACACAACTTCTGTCTCAGTATCCCTGGGAGAGGTAAGTCCCTTCTAATCTGTTTCAGAAATTGGTTTTTTAAAACATTAACTATATTTTGGTGTAAGTGCCTTCCCTTATAATCTTACATGTGTTATGCTATGCACTTAAAACATTATTCTGGAGTAGGGTCTCTGGACTTCTGTAGGCAACTTGAAGGGTGTGCAGTGAGGAGACCTGAGACCCCACAGTCCAAGACTGTGCTCCCTGGAGACAGAGTCAAGGCCAGGTAAGTAGGATGGCCTGGGGAGAGAATCTTACTTTAGTGTTACACTGTTCAATTTCCTCTAGGAAAGGAAAGATGTCATGTTTATGTTTACGGGGAGGCTTTAGGATAAAATATGAAATGCATTTGGGCATGAAGTTCTGTAACTCTGGGGTCCACTGTTAGTGTTACTCTCTGTTAGGGATAGATCTGTCCCCTGAGAATCGAGGCTGTGCTGGGTCTACCCTCAGGGCTGCTGCACAGCAAAGCCCAGCTTCCCCCTTTAAATGAGAACCCTGTGTAGGGAGGGTGAGAGGAGGAGAACTTGAGTTCAAATCTGACTTCTGCTGGATATTAACAGCTTCAAATTTGTCATCAAACTAGGAGCTCCTGAGAGGAAGCAGCCAGCAGGGACAGAGGGAAACAGAAGGGACCCTGACTCCTTCACCCACGGAGGGAATGGGGTTCAATTCCTTTACCCACATCTCCCTTTAGGGTGTGGTTAGGAGGAGGAACTGAGGTGGAAGCTGGAACCCCAGTAATGATAACCCCAGAGAAATCTTTGCTAATCTCAGAGATATGAAGAGAAAGACCACCCACCAAAATCATCATGGCCAATTAATTAAAGCAAGCTCTTTTATTCAGGAACAAGGGTTCTCTCTCCCTAAAAGCAGGGTTCTAGATCGGCATTGGATATGAGGAAGACAAGGGTTTTATAGATCAGGGGTTTCAAATGTGGAGTTTGGTGGGCAAAATAATCAGTATTACAGGTGCAGAACATAAGCAGAACAAGTTAGTCATAAGGACCTCCTGAAATAAAGACATAATTGCAAGGAGATCATAACAAGGTAGTCATAACAGCCTTCGGAAACAAAGGTGGGGTTGCAAGATGGTTATAATAATTTTTGAAACAAAGACATGGTTAAAGTTTCTTATAGCAGGCAGTACAGAGCCATTTGTAGTTAAGGTTACAAGTGGAACGTTGCCCAACCCTTGAGAAACAGAGATTTAATCATAAACACGAATGAGCCTGGTTTGTCTTTAATATAAGATGGCTTTCAAGGCTAAGATGAAAGCTGGATGGTTCATCGGAGTGTCCACACACAGATAAAAGGTTGGTTTTTCTGTTTGGAAACTAGATTGTGCTGACTTTTTTGTTTTACACACTTTGAGAGGCAGGCTCTGCTGTCTTTATTTTACAGACGGGGAAACTGAGACCCTGGGTAGGTAACTCACACAGCTTACAACCTTTAAACCTGGGGCCGGCTAGGAGGAAGTAGGTCACTAAGGGGCGGGTCTAGATGGTTGTAGCACAGGCCTACTTCCTACCCGGATGTAGCCAACAGCATTGCTTTTCTGAGGCTGGGATAAAATCCCACGACCAGAGGCAACTTGGAGAAGGGGATTTGTTTAGGTCGGCTCATGATTTCAGATGGCCATGCTGGTATGCTGGTATACAGGCAGCAAGGAGCCTGGCAGGAAGCTGGCTATGACATTTCATTAGCATGCCAGAAACAGAGACAGTGAACTGGAAGTGGGATGAGGGTATCAACCTTAAAACCACACCCAGTGACTAACTTCCTTCAGCCAATGTGCATCTCCTAAAGGTTTCATAACCTCCCCCAAAGAGTACCATCAATTGAAGATCAAATGTTCAGATATGCATGGGGGACATTTTTCATTCAAACCGTTACATAACGTTACATAAGCAGAACCACAAATCCCGCCCCCCCCCACCTCCACAACTATCATGGTTGATGCTTACCATACCTTCCCATCATGATGAGAAGGTTGTATCCTCTCCAACCGTGAGCCCCAATAAATCCTTCCTCCTTTAAGTTGCTTGGATGGGGCATTTGGTCACAGGGGTGAGAAAAGTTATTAATATAAATAAACGCACTGTGTCCCAGAGTTTGTTGTGAATGACACCATGGCCTCTGGGTTCTCATGAAACACTGGGTGGGTTAGGGATGAGGGACCGCATGGGTGGAGCACCGCAACCTCCCTCCCCCAGGCTTGGTTTCCCATCAGTTTCAAGGACTTCGCTTTCTATGATGCAGGCGTTGTGTCTGAAAGTAGACTTCAGTGGGGACCAGCTCTGATACTTCTGTGGCCTCCCGTTCTTTTATTTATTTATTTATTTGATATTTTATTTACATTTCAGATGCCATCCCCTTTCCCCATTTCCCTTCCCTAGAAAATCCCTATCCCATACCCCCTTCTCCTTTTTGCTTTTATACAATTTTTTAAATGTTAACCAATGGCTTTATAAGTTTGGTAATGCTCAATATCTATCAGAAGTGTAACCTAATACCCAATCTAGATATATCAACTATCTTTGACTGGTGGAGACATGTGAATATCCGCCTCCATGTTTGGCCCCCCTCTCTCTTTCTCTCTCATCACCTAGCTCCTCCTCTCCTTCTCCTCCTCCTCTCCTTACTCCTCCTCTCTGTTCTCCTCCCACCTTAGCTCCTCCTACACATCACCCTTCCTGTTAAAATAAAACTTTTCTCTCAAAATACAGTTAGAGCATAACTATACTAATTTATGTCAGTAAGGTGCAAGATAGACCTAATACCCAGTCCATCATTTTGTTGACTAAGCAGAACCTCTGTCATCTCTCCTAAATAAAAGACTTAGTTCTGAGCCTGGCTTTTTTTTTTTTCTTGGCTTTAGAATGAATGTCAGCTGAAAACCATCCTCTCAAATGTTTTCTCTCAAAGTAAATAGCAAGGATTGACTATGCGACTATAAGTTTTCAACCCTGTAAGAAATCCAGAATGACTGAGTTAACTGAGATTATGGGAAGCACAAAGCATAGCTTCTAAAACATAGCCAATTTATAGAGACCGCTGGACACCTGGACAGTCCCTATACTACAGAATGTTGGAGCATCCTATCTTCAGCCTTCTGGCCCGGGATCATCTGACAGACCTAGTGATGCAGAATTATTAAGGGCTGATTACTCTGCCTTGGCAGATATAATCAGTCGACTATTCTGCAAGTGTGTCCTTTTCTGGACAGTATTTTGTCTGTAGATGGAAAGAGGCAAATCTTGCCTAGTGGCTGTCTCACCACAATTGGAATAACTCCAAAGATGTTCAATTTCTTCTTGGAATCCAAGACAGGAAACTGTCAGGAGCAGACAGGTCTCTAATCAAAATGAACATTAATACAGAAATGTTTGTAATGTCAATTCTGTGGATTTCTGATGTTTTGAAAACCAACTATTCATATAAGGCTATCTGGGCTGTTGTCTGTTAACTCCTCTCAGCTATTTCTAAAGAAAATATAGAAAACTCCCTAACAATAAACTCAAAGCCATGAATTTGCTATAGGCCCTTAACTCAAGTCTAACCATCTCAAATCAGTTAAAAAAGTTCAAGAAGGACTGGGTCTATGCCTTGTATTCCTAAATGTGTTATACAGGTGCAATGCCTATGATAGTAACAATATTCATCTCACTTTTATATTTATAAGAAGCTTGTGCCAATAAAAACCTTAAATTTGAAATCAAAGTAAATGTTGTACCATTTAAGAAATTATAACTTCATCTTAATAACAATTATACATATTTCTACCAGTAAGTTATGGCTATGCAATAAATCCTAGCTAATCCTCCCTGTTCCACCAAAACCTCTACTTTTCCCTAGAAAGACAGACCAGTATTAACCACCTCAGTCCCCAAGCCCAGGGAATAGGGGCGCTGACTCTTCATTAACTTTTTCAAGCTGATTATGGGTGTTGAGATATTAGAAGAGGGCTTGGGGAAGAATAAATTGATAAGCCTTTGACACTGTGTCTTTACTGCATCCAGCTGGAATTCCAGGACATCAGAGGTTCGAGCAGGTGTGCTCAGCTTGCCTGATGAGTAGATATATTCTGCAATATACAATTCTCAAAACAAATTTTAGTATCAAGATAATTGTTTGTTTGAATCCTGGAATCTAGTGTTCTGGCTGCCTGCCTCTCTCATGTCGAATTCATATAATTCTGGGCGTTTCTATGAAGGTCTTCTCCCACCATCCTCCCATTTTCACCTCCCTGTTCTCAAATTACTCAACACTAGGGAATCCAATCTTTCAGGCACCAAGGCCCTCCACTTCCACTGATGCCTAACCCCTTACCCCCCTCCAATTACTATGAGGGTGTGCTCCCACCATCCTCTCATTCCTGCCTCCCTGCTCTTGAAATTCCCCAACACTTGGGGATCCACACTTTCAGGCACCAAGGCCCTCTACTTCCACTGATGCCTAACCCCTTACTCTATCTTTCCTCCTCCAATTACTATGAGGGTGTGCTCCCACAATCCTCTCATTCCCACCTCCCTGCTCTTGAAATTCCCCAACACTAGGGAATCCAAACTTTAAGGTACCAAGGCTGTCCACTTCCACTGATGCCTGGCAAGGCCACCCTCAACTACCTATACAGGTGGAGCCATAAGTCCCACCTTTTGTGTTCTCGGGCTGGAGATTTTAGAAGGGCTACTCCAGCTTGTTTCTTAGGACCATTTGCTTGAAAATTTGTTTTCCAGCCTTTTACTCTAAGGTAGAGTCTGTCTTTGTACTGAGGTGGGTTTCCTGTATGCAGTAAAATGCTGGGTCCCGTTTATGTATCCAGTCCATTAGCCTATGTCTTTTAATTTGGGAATTGAGTCCATTGATGTTAAGAGATATCAAGGAACAGTGATTGTTGTCTCCTATTATTTTTTTTTTATTAGAGGTGAAGTTATCTTTGTGTGGCTATCTTCTTTTGGATTTGTTGGAAGAGGGTTACTTTCTTGCTCTTTCTAGGGTATAATTTCACTCCTTGTATTGGAGCTTTCCTGCTATTATCCTTTGTAATGCTGGGTTTGTGGAAAGATAATGTGTAAATTTGGTTTTGTTGTGGAATATCTTGGTTTTTCCATCTATGGTAATTGAGAGTTTTGCTGGGTATAGTAGCCTGGGCTGGCATTTGTGTTCTCTTAGGGTCTGTATGACATCTGTCCAGCATCTTCTAGCTTTTATAGTGTCTGGTGAGAAGTCTGGTGTAATTCTGATAGGTCTGCCTTTATATGTTACTTGGCCTTTCTCCCTTACTGCAATTAATATCTTCTCTTTGTTTTGTGCACTTGGTGTTTTGATTATTATGTGATGGGAGGTATTTCTTTTCTGGTCTAGTCTATTTGGCGTTCTATAGGCTTCTTGTATGTTTATGGGCATCTCGTTCTTTAGATTAGAGAAGTTTTCTTCTATAATTTTGTTGAAGATATTTATTGGCCTTTTAAGTTGGGAATCTTCACTCTCATCTATACCTATTATCCTTAGGTTTGTTCTTCTCATTGTGTCCTGAATTTCCTGGATGTTTTGTGTTAAGAACTTTTTGCATTTTGCATTTTCTTTGACAGTTGTGTCAATATTTTCTATGATATCTTCTGCGCCTGAGATTCTCTCTTCTATCTCTTGTATTCTGTTGGTGATGCTTGTGTCTATGACACCTGATCTCTTTCTTAGGTTTTCTATCTCCAGGGTAGTCTCCCTTTGTGATTTCTTGATTGTTTCTACTTCCATTTTTATGTCCTGGATGGTTTTGTTCAATTCCTTCACCTGTTTGGTTATGTTCTCTTGTACATCTTTAAGGGATTTTTGTGTTTCCACTTTAAGGGCTTCTACCCGTTTACCTGTGTTCTTCTCAAATTCTTTGAGGGTGTTATTTATGTCCTTCTTGAAGTCCTCTATCATCATCATTAGAAGTGATTTTAAATCTGAATCTTGCTTTCCTAGTGATATGGGGATTTCAGGACTTCCTTGTGTGGGAGAATTAGGTTCTAATGATGCCAAGTACCCTGGGTTACTGATGCTTATGTTCTTGTGCTTGCCTTTTGCCATCTGTATCTCCTTAGTGCTACCTGCCCTGTCCCTGACTGGAGCCTGTCTTTCCTATTTTCTTGGTTGTATCAGAATTTGTGGGGTGGGTGTAACTACTGGGGTAAGCGCTGGGGCCCAAAATCTGCTCAGTGCTCAAGCTCAGACAGGATACTGCCCAAGTTAGAGCACCTGGGATCCCCAATTCCTCTGGGTTCTTGGAGATTGGGGGCAGAGCTGCCACCCAAGATCTGCTCAGTGCTCAGGCCCAGACCAGAAGGAACCAGTGTTCCAGGCCGGGAGTGTCTGGGTCGTGGCCTCCCATCTTTAAAGTTGCCTCTCTAAGATAGACAGACCTCACCAGGGTGAGAACACCGGCACGTGCCTTTGGGCATTCCTGACTGTGTGCTATTGCTGCTCGTCTCAGTAGCTCACAGATCTTTGTCATCCTTCCTTCCCACTGTTTTCCCCTGTAGCTCCCAGTTCTAATTGTCCAGTCCCATGTTCTATGCTTTTCCTACTGGGTCTAGACAACTGTGTCCTATCTACTCTCCGGCTCCCCACTGGGGGAGGGCAGACAGAAAGCTCTCTTGTCTTTTGTGGAATATAGCAGCAATTCTGAGTATGGCACTGGCCAAGAAGTCTAGTCCCCTATAAACTTTTTACAGTTCTGGAAAGTAAACACGTGGTTTAAGGTCTTTGCATAGGCAGAACCCACTGGTTTAGCTTGCTTTATAGAACTTCGAAAAAAAATGTTGGTAGAGCTAATACCTTTGGGAGCCAGTCAAAGGGGCATGACCCAGAATCCTCAGGTAGCTTAGGTAACTTAGGAGATAAAAGGGGGAATTCTGTAGGAGCTGACTTCTCATTCTTGCTCAGAATCTGTCTGATCGGGTGATGAAGTCAGGCTTTCCCAGTTCAGGAAATCAGTTCTTATGTAGGACAGCCACAGAGTTTCCTAGCAACAAGGGCTTTCACAAGTGAGGAGATAGGGTCCTGTCAGTTTGTTAGGGTAGGGAAATCCATATACTGTTCAATTAAGCATCTTTCCAAGACTCTACAGTGTGCTGGCAGGTGAGGAGAAAGCTGGATAACCACTTGATGGATGTGTATGAAGCAACATGGCTGTAAGTGAGAGGGGACCAAGGTCCGTTTCTAAAGTTTGCATGCTAGCAGAGACCTCAGAAGGAGAGGGAATGACTAGGGTTCCCAATTATAGCCCTAGTGTGTGCAGAATAAACAGGAATACCCACAATCATCTAGTAGGTGACTTCACAGCCAGTGTTGAGCATCTGCTGTTTCTAAGTACAAGTTGTGGCTAGCCAATGATGAGGAAGAGTTAGGTGGGGCTACATGTGAACGACCTTGGGATAGACTGGCAGAGACCAGAGTCCAGCCATTGGAGCAGGGTACTTGGATGGGAGTGCCAGCTAGAGACGGGGTGAGCTAAATCCTGGGGGGTGGAGAAGCAGGAAGGGACATGGGAGACACAGGTGGAAATCAGTAGTTGCAGTCACAAGAAAGGTACCTGGACTCTGAGAGTGACTCTGGCTTTGATCCTGTGGAGAGGTCACAGTTGGCCTTGGTGGGGGTCGGGGGGAAAGCATTCACCACAGCCTTACTTACAAATTCCCCACAATAAGAGTTGAGTTGGACTGGAGAGATGGCTCAGAGGTTAAGAACACTGACTGTTCTTCCAGAGGTCCTGAGTTCAATTCCCAGCACCCACATGGTGGCTCACAGCCATCTGTAATGGGATCTGATGCCCTCTTCTGGTGTGTCTGAAGAAGTGCACTCATATACATTAAATAAATAATTCTTTAAAAAAGAGAGAGATGAGTTATACTGGGAAATGCAGACAGCAAAGTCACACTGGAGGTATAATGTCAAACCAATTATTGTTGTCACTAGAAGGTCACAGTGTGGATAGACAGAGGCTTCTTTTGTAAAAAGCAAAGAATGGATGTGTGTGTAGATTTTGGAGTAAAATACTGTACCTGTTAGGCATTTGGAGTACTTTTGGTATTGTGGTATCTTAAGGAGATTATTTTATTTTTATATACTGAAAGATGGTTTGCTACTTATTGCATAGTTTATGTTAGTTTTGATACTTAAATAAACCAAATTCTTTATATTTGTATTGATTATATTTTTGTTTATTGTATGTGTACACATGTGTACCCTAGTGTGTCTGTGAAGGCCAGAGGATAACTTGGGGACTCAGTTCTGACCTTGTGTCATATGGATCTCAGGGACTGAAAACTCAGGCTGTCAGGCTTGGTAGCAAGTGCCCTTAGCTGCTGAGCCATCTTGCTGGCCCCCAAAAGTTGTTTTTTGTTTTTGTTTTTGTTTTTTAATCTAAGGATTCACCATGAGTAACCATAGCAAATGTTTGCCCGGTGCTTATTCTATACCAGGTTCTGTTGCGAGTACTTTCCAAGGATGAGGTGATGTCCTTCTCAGAGGAACTCAGACAGTGGAAGCAAGCTCAAGAAGGCTGGCACGTGCCTGTATCTGCAGAGCTGCTGTGTGGCGCCTGGGCTCTGAGGCCAAGCCACCTGCTTTTGGAGTCTGTACTCTTAGTCACTGTGGGGCTGTGTGGCTCCCCGAGGAGCAAGGGTGTTCTCTGTAGCTGGGGCACACACTTGTGTTTCTATAGCTGGTAGAAAGGGTTAACCTAACATCTATCTACATTTAACGAATACATGAATGAATAAATGAATGAATGAACGAACGAAAGGGGGAATCTCCCCTTTGCCTCCAGAATCTGAAACAACTTGACTATTTCCCAGGAGAAAGTTGATGAACTGACTAATAGAACATCAGCGATTGGGTAGAGGTTGGAATGTTGCAAGTCCATAGCCAAATTATCTTGGGTCATCTTTAGCTCTCTTACTAGCCACTGATAGCCTTCCTCTGTACAGTGATCCAACAGGTCTGTAGGCATTTGGAATGTACAGACAGGACACTAGTTTTGTTGTTGTTTCCTTTGAAAGGTATTAACTCAGCAGACCACTAACTTCCACTAACCCAAAAATTAATGTCATCAGACGGCATGTAGCAGAGGTTTGCCCCACTTGATTGTAAAGTGCCTCTCTGATGTTGCCACCAGAGTATTAGAAAAGCATATTGACTTAAGACTCTTCTGTCTTCTTACTGCAAAAAATGTCACAGCTCTGCTCTCATGTAGGAGCACCGTGTTTGGGCTAACCTCAACTCTGTTCCCAGGCATGGTCACTCTTACTTGACTCTAGAATAAGTGATTTCTTAATCTCTCTGAGGTGAGAGCTCTATTTTGGGTTGACATTATGAAGGGACTTGAGAGGCCTCGCCCAATCTTGACAGCAGGTGGCTTGACCTCCTTGTCTCCTCTAGGAGATGGGGGAGAAGAGCCGACCATTCCTCTGGGAGGTGCTATCTGCTGGGAAACCTGTCCTATCTTCTAGATCCCCAGGAGCTTGGAAGGTAGCCTAGGCTATCCTAACTCTCTCCAGCAGCTATGATGGATATTTGTGGCATTCAATGAACCACGGCTCCCAGAATTCCCACTTCCTGTGGCCCCTCCCACATTGACTCTGGGGTTGGATGCATAGTTTTCTTTAGTGAGCCTGACACAAGCGGGATCTTGGTAAGTGCTTATAGGATAGGCTTGCCTTAGAACCCACACATCAAGCTTGATCACTAGATAATGTGGGGTGCTGGGAGGAGGCGCTGAAGGAGTCTATTTTGGACATTTCTCTATTTTCAACCAAACTCCCAAATGGAGGGTAGCCATTAAGTGAGCCCAGCGGAGCCCAGTCTACTCGCAGGTTCATGAGAAAGAACTCGTCTCTGTTTTGAGTCAATGCGTTCTGGGTGGCTTACTTGGCAGACACAAGTCTGGACACAGGACGGCCACAGTGAAAATCAAGGCTGAGCATCCAGGCTGAGCTGGACGCCAGGCATCTTTTCTGTCACTCCCCACCTTCTTGCTTTGAGACAGCGTGTTTCAATGAACCCAAAGCTCACCCTTTTGACTAGGATGACTGGCCAGTGAACGCTGAGCATCTGCCTGTGAGTTCAATGCTGGGGTTACAGGTACAAGCCTTCTGATGGGGACAGCAGGCTGGGGACCTCGTGCCTCTGCAGATCCTATCACCGGTGACCGGCAGCAACCTGGAGTGATGCAGGTGTGACCCCGAGGGCCAGCTACATCCAATCTAAACAAGAGGTTTCAGCTCCCAGGGCTCCTCTCTGATACTAGGACCCTGACATGAGAGCTAAATCGGCTGGGGGTTGGTGGGGCGGTGGGGCTGCAGCAGTAGTGGCAGAATTAGAGGCAACGGGGGGTGAGGTGGGATAGGGTAAAGTGGGGTGGGGCCGCAGGGGCCTGGGCATCCTCCTTTAATGATCACCTCCTGACATTACTTCCAAATGAGAAGGGACCTTGTCTCAAAACAAGGTAGAAGGTGAGGATTGACACCCAAGGTTGTCCTCTGACCTCTGCATATGCCATAGCACATGAACATCCATACTTAAACACACACAGAGACAGACACACTCACATATACATCTTACACACACAAAGATTTAAAATAAAAACTTAATATCCATTTCTGGCATCACATCCATGAAGAGGTGAATCACATCTTGTGCACTGGTTTTATAAGTTCTGTCAGTAGTCCATGAACCAGTGTCTCTGCAGAAACTACACTCCCTCAGATCTAACACCCAGCTTCCCTCCTGGGCTTGTCATGAGTGATCTGACTGGTGGTGACAGCGTTTCCAGGAGAGCAGGTGGAACAGGGAGAGGCTGGGACACAGAGAGTGGAGGGTGCAAAAGGCACCCCAGTCCTGCCCCAGGGTAAGAAGTCCTGCCCCTTTTCCACAACCTTCAGTCTCAGATAGGAATCCCCAAAGCAGAGTTGCTTTCTGGGAGGGCTGTGTGCAGGGGCTGGCCTGCTTCCTCTTGAGCAACCATAAGGAGTCTGCATGCCCTTCTTAGATTCTTATTTATGTTTTCTATGACTTTGGGCTTTGGTTCAGATAAATAAGACCTCTCACTGTGGAAATGAACATGGAGAGAGATGCATGAGGCTAACCTCTGGTGGTTTGGGGGTAGAATCTAGTGGGCTGAGCTGTCAAAACATCTCAGGGCTGTGCAGACCCTGTGCTGTCCATCTCACAGTGGCCTTAAGAATGCTTTCTGTTTAGAGGGAAAGACCCTTGGGGCTCAGCGTTCTCTTAGCCTGTGAGAACTGATGTCCTGGGGAAGGAGATTTGGACCCAGGGAGGAAAAAGCAAGCAGGGAGGAAGAACAGTGCCAGCTGGGGCCTGGTGGCTGTCAGGAGGAGGAATTCCACAAGGGCTCTGAGGTGAGAGAGGCTAAGAGCAAAGAAAGACAGTACCCACAGAGAGTGTGGCATGGTGCTGTTGAAGGACTGACAACACAGAAGGTGCCTGCCCATCCCTCTTTCCCTTATTCTGCCCTTCTCAGGGCTGCCTCGTTCGCATATGGACCTAATCCAGGTAGAGTGAAATCTTGCATCTCTCTGGGTAAAAGTTACCTCGATGGGTAATGAAATCTCTGTTGTTGCAGATTCCAAAAGAAAGGAGAGAGAGAAACCAGCCCTTCAAATGTGACTTAAGAGCAGCCTGCTGATGAGGACTGCATTTCCCCACAGCAGAACTGGATGGTGCTGATTTGTAAGTGAGGTTCCAGCAGCTGGTCTCCAGGGCAGGGTGGCAGCTTTGGTGTGTGTGTGTGTGTGTGTGTGTGTGTGTGTGTGTGTGTGTGTGTGCACGTAGGGGGACTCCGGCAGAGGGATAAGCATCTAGTGGGCTGAGCTGTCAAAACATTTCAGGGCTGTGCAGACCATGTGCTTCTGCAGAGAAGATTCCACAATTATGCTATGAAATGTTCTTTATTTTTTTTCTACAACCCCCAAACTTCACACCCACATAAAAGCTCCCAAAGTCATTTGACATGCACAGACAAGCAGACGATCTGTCTGACCTCGCATCGCAGAAGCTTAACAAGCATTTGATTTTGTATTTCATCGATTTTCCCCAGAGTCCCTGAAGAATAAAAGGAATAAGTAGCCGAGTCCATTTGATGGAAGAGATTGGCCAGGGGCCAGGGAATGTGAACTCGGCCATTCGAATGGAGTCAGGAGCCAGTCCCTGTCCACTGTCTGGGCTCTTCCTGAGGCCTCCACACTGTGGGTTCAACCAAGATTTCTTTCTACTTTGTGACAAGGCTTTGGCCATGTGAACCTGTGACCCTAATATCATTTCTTCTTCTCCTCCTCTCCCTCTTCCTCCTCTTCTTCCTCTTCCTTAAATGAGTCTCTGTGGTTGGGGATATTTCTTTTTTTTTTAAATAAACAGATAATAAATAAATAAACAAATAATTTTATGTGTATGGTAGTTTTGCCTACATGTATGTCTATGTACCACGTGCATGCCTGATGCCCATGGAGGTCAGAAGAGGGCATGGGATCCCCTAGAACTGGAGTTATAGGTGCTTATAAGCTGACGTGCAGGTGCTGGGAATCAAACCCTGGTCTTCTGGAAGAGAAGTCTTACCTGCTGAGCTGTCTCTTTAGTTCCTTACCTTGACATTTTCATAGGGTAGAAAATGTTTTTGTTTCCTTGAAGATTGACTGCCCATGAGCGTGGGTGGGGTTGGGGAGTGAGGGGGTAGGAGGGGGTGGTGGGAGAGTAGTAGTAAATTCCAGAAGGAATTCTTGACCTTTTGGAGTAGGGTCAGAGCATGCTAAGGCAGTGTGATGGTGTGGGTAGGGTGGCTGGGAATGCAGAGAGTTCCTCCAGGCTGTGGGAATGTAGAAAGTTCCTCCAGGCGGGAAGTTAGGTAGGGTGGCAGTGGCTACAGCAGCTCATTAAAGGCCTTCTCTATGGTTCCTCACAGTGAGGCCCCAATAACATGAGAAAGTTCTTGGGTTTCCAAAACATCTTTATTGGCATGATGGATGATGGTTGAATCTGGATGTCCATCCCTTGAAACTCAAGGCAGACCTGAGTTAAATAGGGAGGGAGAGAGTGGGGGAGGGTCTGGGGAAGAATGTTTAATTGGCTCCACCCTCTGGCCTTCAGGCATCTCATTAGTATGTAAATCTCTCTAGGGCCTGAGTCCTGTAGTCACACCCTCTACCTGTGCTCTTTGGGCAGGGCTACATTGAACAGTGCAGATCAATGGAGTTTCACTCCACATGTTAGGAGCCTGGATTCTGGGAGCAGGTCGGAATAGATGCCTGTCCCTTACAGGCAATGAACACCTGTTGGGTCTCTGGGCTTTCCAGCCAGTGCTTCGACCAAAACCAGCCACCCTATCACAGTCTTACATGATGGTTTGAATAAAAATGGCTTCCACAGTCCATAGAGAGTGGCACTATTAGGAGGTGTGGCCTTGTAGTGAGTGTGGCCTTCATGGAGGAAGTGTGTCTCTGGAGGATGGGTTTTGAAGCTTCAGAAGCTCAAACCAGGCCTGGTGGCTCACGGTCACCTTCTGCTGCCTGTGGATCCAGATGTAGAACTCTCAGCTCCTTCTCCAGCACCATGTCTGCCTGCATGCCGCCATGCTTCTCACCATAACAGTAATGGATTAAACCTAGGGTTTTATTGCTGTGAAGAGACACCATGACATTGACAATTCTTATAAAGAAAAGCATTTAATTGAGGCTGGCTTACAGTTCAGAGGTTTAGTCCATTATTGTCATGATGACAGGAAGCGTGGCGACATGCAGGCAGACTTGGTGCTGGAGAAGCCAAGAGGTCTACTTCTTGACCTGAGGCAGCCAGGAGACCATCTTCGGTAGGTAGCATGGAGGAAACTCTGATTCCACACTGGGTGGAGCTTAAGCATAGGAAAACTCAAAGCCCACCCTCACAGGGACACACTTCCTCCAACAAGGCCACACCTACTCCAAATGGAGCCACTCCTTCTAATTAGTGCTACTCCCTGGGGACCACACATTCCAATACATGACTCTATGGGGTCCAAACCTATTCAAACCACCACAGAGACTCACCAGTGGGTTAAGATCTTTTGTGAACTACTAGCCAATGGCTGATTAAGATACAGTGCCCCACAGGAGATGGATTCCCTTTTAGGACACATTCATAGACATCATCCCTATTGGAATTGGGATGATAACCCCCCCCCCCCAAGGGTCTTCCTCCCCTGGTCTGGCTCAAGGGTGTGGCGCTGGCAATCAGCACTTCTAAAGGATTGTTAGGTGGGTGGACTTCTCAATGTAGAGCTGGGATGGCTCCTGTCTAAGCCCTCTGACAGCCTCTGAGTGTCAGACTTAACCTCCAAAACAAAGGGCAGGCAGGGTCTCCAGACCTGCCAGTTATCTGAGGGAGGGATCAGAGGTGCCCAGAAATCCTCCTCCTCTTTGTGAGCCATGTCCCCTGGCTGTGGGGATGCAGCCAGTGTGAAAGACTGAGTGGGATCCCAACCCTAGTATTCAGACCAACAAGACACTTGCCCCAGTGTGGCACCTGAGGGAAGGTGGAGTGTGTAGGACTGAGGGGGAAGCTTATGGCAGACAGAAGACATTTCCTGGGTGCATAAAGAGGCTTCCATAGTGTTCAGAAATGAATCTGGCACTGACTGGAAAGAGGTGAAATTTATAGACATATCCTTATAGTCCATTCTCTAATGACACACAGTCTGGGACAGGGGGTGGCTCAGTAAAGTGCTTGCCAGGCAAGCATAAGGGCCCCAGAATGCATGTAAGAATGTAGGTGTGGGGCTGGGCATGGTGGCACACGCCTTTTATCCCAGCACTCTGGAGGCAGAGGCAGACAGACCTTTTTGAGTTTGATGTCAGGCTAGGCTATACAGAGAGTTGCAGGACAGGCAGGACTATGTAGTGGAAATTTTGTCTCAAAAGCAAACCAAAACTACACACACACACACACACACACACACACACACACACACACATGCACACGCACACGCACACACATGCACGCACACACATGCATGTACACTCATTCACACACATGCGTGCACACACAAGCACACTTATGCCCAGTCATATGTGTACGCTCGTGCACACATGCACTCGAGCACACAAACACACACACACACACACACACACACACACACACACACACACACCCCTCTCCCCACGCTTTTAAAAAATTAGAACATGTATATTGTGTTCTGCTTCTGAGACCAGAGCCTGGGGCTGCTGGCAAGCAGCCATTGAGTCTTCCTTAGGAACAACAGGAAGAATTAGGCAGAATTAGCATAGTAATTGGCTACAGGTAAAACACAGAGCCAGGAGTGTGAGAACCATTTGTTTTCCTAAGCGGATGAAGCATCCCAGATTCATCTCTCACCTCAGTCAGCACACTTCTTGCTGGCCCCTGGCCCAGTCACTGTACTTGTGGAGTCTCCTCCAGCAGAGGCTTCAGGTTGTTGTTAGTAAGCATCACGTTATCAAGGCCGAGTCCTCTGCTTGCCTAGCACTGTCTTAAATCACAGACAGCTTATGTCACCGGCAGCAAATGCACCTATCCAAGGCTCCTAATATATCCTAAATATTTGAATATTTAGATAATTTTAAATCATCATTGTGTCTTTTAAGAGGAAACCCTTTCTGTCTGTCTGGAGGGAGCGCTGTTCAATGCTGAGACTCTGAGCAAAGGCTTCTGGAGAAGTGGCTTACAAGCCTTCTCAAAGGTTCGAGGAGCCATACTCCCACTGTTCTGTTGCAGCCCGAGCTGCCCAATGCTTGGGGGCCAGAAATGTTGAGAACTGCGCTACACCAAGCTGCTCAGGTCCGTGGGTCGGGGTTCAGCAAGAGAGAGAGAGTGAAGACGGACTTGAAGAATGAAGACCAGACAGAGTGCGATTCAATCCCGTTTATTCTTCAGTCTCTCTTCCTAGTCCAAGTCCCTAGTCTTGAGTTCCTAGTCCCTAGTGCCTCCAAGTTCCAAGTGCCTAATACCTAATAATAATTCTTCTTCAGAGTTCTCTAGTCCAAGTGTCTTCTTCTCAATGCCTAATTCCTACTCCAAGTTGTACTCTCTAACCTAATTCCTAGTTCCAAGTTGTACTGAACTCTTCTGTCTGCCTTTTATATGTCTCACTTCTAAGCCATGCCTCTAAGTCAAGCCTTTAAGTCATGCCCTTAGGCCTTGTCTCTAAATCTGATCTCTAAATTACACCCTTAAGTTACACACCTTTAATCTCACATACCCAAGGAAAGATCCTGGGTATCTAAACCAAGATGTTATCAGAGTGTGCTCAGCTGTTGTAGGCTGTTGTAAACAAGCCTCTTGTCAGGGTATATGGCTCAAGATGGCTGCAAGGATGATAGCCGCCTTCTGTCGGCTCCCCACATTGTTCCAGGTAAAGTCTTCTGTGGAGCCTCAATGTGCACCAGCCTTTAACTATCTAGACCATTTGAAGTGACCCAGTGACTGCAGGGAGAGCCACTGAGGAATGAAAGTTCTGTTACATGGAAACCTCCAGGTTCCTGCTCCTCTTAGTCTCTTGGGGTGCAGGCTGAGGTTAGGGTGCAGGCTGAGGTTAGGGTGCAGGCTGAGGTTGGGGTGCAGGCTGAGGTTGGGGTGCAGGCTGAGGTTAGGGCGCAGGCTGAGGGTGAAGATGACCATTTCCCAGCCTTCACTGTCCCAAAGTCAGAGCAAAGGGATTCCTGGAATGGAGCAGGGGCAAAGGGAGGAGAAGAGCACCATATAGAGGAGCCTGTGGCTACCCTGGTGATCAGGGACAGTTTCCCAGCTCCTCCAACACCCTCACCTCTGCCAGGGTGCTAACAGCTGCTCCAAGGGCAGCTGCCACCTGAGGTACTCAAGTGGTGTAAGGTCAGAGTAGGACCAACCGTCCCAGGTGGCTCAGAAAGGGTGCCATGATGGGTAAAAAAAAAGGCATTTTTGTCAGAATGACCTAAGACAGACTCAGTCTTGTTAATGAAATAAAAAAAGGGGAGAAGTGGAGAGCCTTTGGGGCTGTTTGGCAAGAATCTGACATGGGCCAAGGACAAGGAAATGAGCTGTTTGACAGGAATATGACAATGGCCAAGGGAAAGGAAATGGGCTTCAGAGAGGAATATGACATTAGGCTAGAACAAAGAAGTAATCTTAGGCAGGAACCTAAATATTAGGCTAGAACAAGGAAGTAGGTTTCAGACAGGAAAATGACCTTGGGCTAGGACAGAGAAGTTGGCTCCTATATTTTGGTCATCCTGATTAGTCTTTAGAAACAGTGATTATGGGAGTGTTCACATAATTGGGTTTAATGCCTTGCTTTTTCTTTGACTATTTGTGTTTATTGTCTTGCTTGTTCCTTGACTATTTGCATCTATTGTATTGCTAGTTCCTCAACCTAGAACTGACCTTAATACTTGCATGTAATCAAAATGGTATAAAAGCATCAAGGAGGAGGGGGGATGGAATGGGGGTTTTAGGGAGGGGAAATGGGGAAAGAGGATGACATCTGTATTGTAAATAAATAAAATATCCAATAAAAAATAAATTCCTGTAAAAAAAAAAAGAAAGAAAGAAAAGAAAGAAAGGGTGCCCTTGAAGGGCTTGAAGTACTAAGACTAAGTACTAAGTACTAAGACTGAACGAGTATTCAGCCTCCATGGGACAGAGGAGGAACCAAAGGTAAGCTTGCCTCTGTGTCTGCTCCATAAATCCTGGTTCTTAGATAGTACTGGGTTGGGGCCCCAGGCAGAATAGAGGCTCAAACAAAAGCTATATTGTGTGGCCTCTACTGTGCTTCAGACACACGATTCAGAGTCCTTCCTTCCTTCCTTCCTTCCTTTCTTCCTTTTTTCTCTCCTTCCCTTCTTTCTTCCCTCCCTTCCTCTTTCTCTCCCTCCATTGTTTGGACTTTGTAGGGGTAAGTCCCTGTAGTGGCTATTCCTGGTTGTCAACTTGAATTTATCTGGGATGAACTAAAATCCAGAATTGGAAGGCTTACCTGTGATCCTGATCTTGAGGCTGGGAGATACAAATTTCTGACCTGGATCTTGCATGGAAATCTTGAGGCATAGTGGCTATGAATCCCAGGAGACTAAGGCAAGGAGATCTCTGAGTTCAAGGTCAGCCTGGGACAAAACAAGTCCCAGATCCAGGTGTGGTGGCACACACCTTTAATCTGGGCCACACCCTCTGCTGGAGACCTATATAAGGACGTTGGAAGAAGGAAGATTCTATCTGCTTTGCTTGCTTGCCTTGCAGGACTGAGGAACTGCTAGCTCCTTGGATTTCTATTCACAGCTTCCCATTAGTTGGACTACAGACTAAGCAGAGTTACTGTGATCGGAGGAACTCTACGAGGACTAAGAGAACAGCTTCTTTGCTTGTTCGTTAGACAGGAAGCGAAGATGTCAGAACGGAAAGTTTTAAACAAATACTACCCACCTGACTTTGACTCATCCAAGATCCCGAAACTCAAGCTATCCAAGGACCGGCAATATGTGGTACGGCTGATGGCTCCCTTCAACATGAGGTGTAAGACATGTGGAGAATACATCTACAAGGGGAAGAAGTTCAATGCACGGAAGGAAACAGTCCAGAATGAGAAATACCTGGGCCTGCCAATCTTCCGATTCTACATCAAGTGCACTCGCTGCTTGGCCGAGATCACCTTCAAGACAGACCCAGAGAACACAGACTACACCATGGAGCACGGGGCCACGCGCAACTTCCAGGCTGAGAAGCTTCTGGAGGAGGAGGAGAAGCGCGTGCAGAAGGAGCGAGAGGATGAGGAACTGAACAACCCCATGAAGGTCCTAGAGAACCGCACAAAGGACTCTAAGCTAGAGATGGACGTGCTGGAAAACCTGCAAGAACTTAAAGACCTGAAACAGCGGCAGGCGCACGTGGATTTCGAGGCCATGTTCCTGCAACACCGTCTGTCTCAGGAGCAGTGGCAACGGCAGCAGGAAGAGGAGGATGTGCGTGAGACCGCGGCCTTGCTGGAGGAGGCTCGCCATCGAAGGCTTTTGGAGGACTCCGACTCAGAGGATGAGGCTCTACCTCCCCGACCACAAGCAGCTGCAAGACCCAACACCACAGCCATCCTCGACAAGGTACCAAAGACCAAGAGGAAGGCAGGGGCCCTGTGCAGCAAAGCACAGTTGGCAGGCTTGGTTGTACCAAAGAAGATAAAGACGGAAGCCAATGGGGGCTCGGAGCAGGTCGGGGTGCCCGAGAGCAGGAAGGTGGCCAACCCTACACCCCAGACACCTGGTGCTTTCTCTCTGAGCCAGCTGCGTGCATATGGGGACAGTGAGGACAGTGACAGCTGAGCATCAGTGATGCCCACAGTGGCATCATAGACCCAAGAAGTAAGATGGGATCAAGCAAACACCTTCAGCAAAGGCCTTGGGACCATTTCTGCCATGGGGCCTGGCAGGGTTTGGAGAAGCGATGTCCCCAGGCACCCGGGATAGATAGACTTCACTATTGGAGGATGGATCCACTCCTTCAGTCCTTGAGTTGTGTGAAGCCTGTTGGCCTGTCCCTTCTTGCCACAGATCTGAACACTGTCTGACATGGGACTGGGGGCAGGGACCCTGGACGTCATCTCCCAACCATACTCAAGGCCTGAGGCTTCACTCCTATGCAACACAGTAGTACTGTAAAAACCAAGAAAGAATAGAAAATCAACTGAAAAACAAACAAAAGAAGCAGTTAGCCATTGTGATGGTTCGGCCCAGGGAGCGGTGCTAATGGGTTTAGCCTTATTGGAGTGGGTGTGTCACTGTGGGTGTGGGCTAAGACCCTCACCCTAGCTGCCTCAAGTCAGTCTTCCTCTAGAAGCCTTCAGATGAAGATGTAGAACTCTCAGCTCGGCCTGCACCATGCCTGCCTAGACATCGCCACGCTCCCATCTTGATGATTTTATGAGGCATTAGAGTTAAGAGATTGCATAAATCTCAGAAGAGACTTTGAACTTTGGACTTTTAACATGGTTGAGACTGTTAAAAAGTTTTGAAGTTGGACTAAAGGTATTCTGCATTATGGTATGACCCCCATAGATTCATGTGTTTGAACAAACCTCTGGGGGGCCAGGGAGTGGAATGTGGTGGTTTGAATATGTTTGGCTCAGGAAGTGGCACTATTAGGAGGTGTGGCCTTGTTGGAGGAAGTATGTCACTGTAGTGGTGGGCTTTGACACCTTCCTCCTAGCTGCCTGAGAACAGTCTGCTCCTGGCTTCCTTTGGATGAAAATGTAGAACTCTCAGCTCCTCCTGCACCATGCCTGTCTGGACGCTGATCTGCTGCCACCTTGATGATGATGGACTGAACCTCTGAACCTGTAAGCCAGCCCCAAATAAATGTTGTCCTTTATAAGACTTGCAGTGGTCATGGTGTCTGTTCACAGCAGTAAAACCCTAACTAAGATAGTTCCCCTCTCCACCCCCTAAAAAATAACAAGCTACAAACAAACAGAAAAAAAACAAGCCATGGTCTCACACTGTAGCTGTAGTTGGTGTAAAACTCACTATAGCTTAGGTTGTCCTTGAATTTACAGCAATCTTCTTGCCTCAGCCTCCTGGGGGCTGGGCTAATAGCTATGAGTCAGTCCTCGTTTGCCTATTTTCTCTTTGGCAAGTTTTCAGCCTTCCTGGATGTACCATGGTAGAATGAGATCCGGTGGCCCAGTGGCTTGCTGAGCCTCTGACTCACACCTAGATGTTTGTGTCAAGAAAGACCTTCCTTTCCAGTAACCTCTACATGCTTTCCAAGGGCCAGGGCTGGGAGAGCCAGTTTCCTTCCTCCCCAGGAATGTCCATATTCAGGCGCCCTCCCCTTTCTCTTGGCTCCTGCAATCCCAGAGTACCTGTGAGCCATCTTTAAAAGTAAGCATCTTAGGAAGACTGGCCTTGCCCACCTACCCAGCAGGGTGATTATCCTTACCCCAGTTTCTTGTGTATGCTTCTAGGAATTTAATACACAGCTATATATAAATATACTTTTAAAATTTCCTCTGGTTTTTGAAAATAGAACACTAGAGTAGTACATTTTTCTTTTTATTAATAATGTTCCACTTTTAAAAAAATAGTTTTATAAAATGTCATAGTTGATATTTGTAATTGGGCAACTCTTGTTATTTGAAATAATGCTGTGATAGATGATTCTGAACTGAGAAGGCTAGGCTGATTCCATGGCAGGCTTCATTCAAATTGGCAGTTAAGAGTCAAGTTCTGTTTCCAAGAGCCGGGCAATTCCAGGTAAGTCCAAGCCACCTGCCCTGCCACCAGGCCTGAGGCAAAGACAATGGGTCAGCAGCAGTTTCCAGACTTCCTCAGCTACTTCCTCAGTAAGAATTTCCAGACCTCCCCAGCAAGCTTCCAACCCATACACCCTGGTAATGGAATGTCCTTAGAGATGAACCCAATAGATTAACATAGAGGTCACTTACTCTGGAATTCCCTAGTGTGTAAGTCAGGCCTGTAAGCTTACCTGGGTGTCTGTCTATCTTGGTAGGTAATACGGAGACCCCAGCGTCCTGAACTTCTGCAGAATAAAGCACTCTTTGCATTTACATATATTTGAGTCTGGGGTGTCATTCCTCGGTAGATCATGGACCCTTACAATCATGTGCCATTTGGAAGGATCCAGTTACTGGGCCAAATGGTAACTCTGCTTGTAACTTAATTAGTTTTTTCCTTTTTTTTTTTTTTTTTTTTGGTGCTTTCTTCAATTTTACCAATTTGTCAGTGACTAGAACCACCCTCTCAAGGACAGACAGGAAGCAAAGGAGGAAGGAGGAAGTCCCACTTCCTCCCCTGCTGCCTGTCTCACAGCCTCTGTTGTAGCCCCCTACTGGCAGAGCACAACAGAAGCTTAGGTTTGTCTAGAAGGGTCCAAATCAGAAGAGGAGGGTGGGGCTGGAGTGAGAGTCACTCACTTAATAATTGGCCTGATAATGATGCCATAATGACACTTGAATGTGTCATTAAACATTTGGAGTTTGGCCAGCTGGACAGTTGACGGCTGAGGAACAACCCGAATCTTAATGGGGTTTTGTCATGCATTCTTCGGATTATGAAAGGAGGCCGGCCATTTTTTTATGTTTAGGCGACATTTCTATACATATTCTGCAAACTTGTTTGGGTTATTTTTTCCCCTATGGTTGTTTGTATCTTTTCCAGCAATATCTTAATGAAAATAAGCACAAAAAAAAAAAAAGAAAGAAAGAAAGAAAAGAAAAGAAAAAGAAAGAAAGGAAGGAAGGAAGGAGGAAGAAAAGAGAGAAAAAAATAAAAAAATAAACACAATAAAAACACTTAAGAGTCCAACAAACTCAATCTAAACATTTGAAATAACGAATGCAAAAGCACCTTAAGGTACATAAAAATTAAAGAAAAGAAGTGTGAGGTGGCTGACAAGTTATACCTTCACCTCTGAGATGGTCATGTTAAAAGATGGAGAGGCTGGGGAGATGGGTCAGGAGGCAAAAGCATTTGCTAGACAACTTACATGCCCATTTCACAGGTGGGAAGACCTGAGGCATCAGTGACTTACCTGGGTTATCTGAATATTGAGTTTTAATCTTTTTTGCCATACTATTGTTGATCTTAAATGCAGCTTTTTCCTTGAATACCTCTCTTTATTGTATATTGTTTTCTCATTTACCAACCTGATACCCATCCTGATACCCAAGTCCCCACATTAAAACATACTCTCTTATAACATGCTTTTGATGACTTGCCAATTAATTTCCTCTCTGTGTTTCCAAAGGAGCAGTGTATGTTTAAGATAATGCCCTGGGCACATGGACACACACACACACACACACACACACATACACACACGCGCGCGCGCGTGCGCGCGCGCGTTCAAAGAGTTTCAAGCTGGTAGTAATTCCTTCCTTCTCCTGCCTATCATGGGACCTGTGTCTCATCAGACCATCATAGATGCTACCTTTGTTATTTCAAAACATCCTGGCTGACCGACTCACCTTCCCCTACTCTGAGTAAGGCTGGACTTCGCCCAACAGAAATTTTGCATCTCAGAGTCCCTAAGTCTACTGTCCTCAGACCTGTTTGTTGTTGGTTACAATATCTCTTTGGATCTTTTCTGAGTTTTGTACTGGTAATGAAACCAGTACTGACACCCAAGACCCCTTCTAGAATCGACAGGAGACCCCAACACTCCTCACCATCAGGTTCCGGTGAGGGAAAGTCTCCCTAAATATGGCCGGTGGGAAACTGCTGTAATGTTCCTTGGGTTCCCCCTTACATTATTTTCCTCCAATGTAAGGCAAAATAAATAACTGTTTCGGGGGTGTAGGGGACACTCATGAGATCCTTTCCTAGAGCAAAGGAGAAAAAAAATGAAAGAAAAAAGAAGGACATGGTCTCATTCCCCCTACACTGTAAAGAGAGGGAGTAGAGAGAGACCAGACTCTGAGGTGAATCCCTCCCTCCCCGGGGCAGTCACTCATTTTTTTCCTCAGGACCTGGAATGTAGTTTAAGGGGTGGGGGTGGGGATGGAATCAGAGAAAAAGCGGAAAACTTTAGAAGCAAGCGGCTTCTAAAGGAATCCAGACCTGGGGAATGCTGAACTCAGTTGCCCTAGGCAGTCCAGATGTGGGTAGCTACAGCAATGGCTGTCCCAGGGGCCCTGACTTCATGCTTCAGGCTCCTGCTGTTGGCACCACAGACAACAAAGCCAGTAGCGGGTTTGCTGGCCCATGTGGTGGTGTTAACATTTGCCAGCTGGAAAGCAGGAGGTCTGGTGGCATGTGGGGGACAGGTTTCTCTGACTTCCACCTTCTCTGTGGACTGTTTGGTGTATATTTGAGTTTCATCAGTGACTCACGTGACTCTAGACCCTCAGTGGAGGCCTGTGGCGGGTCAGTGGCCTAGACAGTGAGCACTGGGAGCCCATCTGGTAAGGGAGGGATGACTGTATCCTCAGAGGCCCTGCCCCTACCACTGAGCCAACCATTTGGAAGCAACCCAGTTATCTGCCAGTAGCTTCTAGGAAAGGGTGTTGACAAGACATTCTGCCTAGTACTATTCTTGGCTCAACAGACAAGAGAGCACAGTAGTCAAAAACCCGTCAGGCCACATCACCTACTATCCTGGAGACCTCCAGGAAATCATTTAAGCGGGGAAAAAAAAAAAAAAAAAAAAAAAAAACCCTCACTTTCCTCCCTGTATAATACTGATAATGTTTCTTAAGTCATTGCAGATGGTGGCCATCTTGGTTAACAGTGGTTTTTCTCTCCAGTTTG
Organism: Arvicanthis niloticus; assembly: GCF_011762505.2. Classification (NCBI taxonomy): domain Eukaryota; kingdom Metazoa; phylum Chordata; class Mammalia; order Rodentia; family Muridae; genus Arvicanthis; species Arvicanthis niloticus. The sequence goes on along the minus strand of NC_047674.1, from coordinate 53,266,869 downwards.
TTCAGGTCAAAACCAAGCTGTTCTGGCTGGACTGTAACTCAGTGGTATGGCACTTATCTTCCATGGGCTAGTCCCTGGGTTCAATTTCCCAGCATGCCACAAAACAAGTTAATACAATACTTGGATCAAGGTACTTTGGTATAGTTCAGTCAATAAGGTGCAGGCCTTGTAAGCACAGACACCTGAGTGCACAGTCCCGGCATTCAGGCAGAGAGCCAGGCATGGTGCCGTGCACCAGAAATCCTAGAATCTGCTGGCAAGCTGGTCTTGCCAAATTCCTAAGCTCAGTGGGAAATCCTGTGTCAAAAAATAAGGAGACAGGGGAAAGACAGAGGAAGATACAGGACATTAACCTTTGGCCTCTACATGCATGCACACAGACACATACACATCCATGTATCATGCACCATACACATCCATGTACCATACACGCATCTTTGGTTTCATAAAATACAGATTAGATTTCTTTTCAATGTTACACTTCTTGGCTTTCTTGAGAGAAAATAAATACTGTCTTTATCAGCATGTCTTTCTAGCTGTTGTCTTCAAAATATTGATGCATATCCACAATTCCAACATTTCTCTTGACTTTTGCTGTTTTCTCTCTGGTCTAAGGCTACATCATCGGGTGCCTACAATTTTCTCTCTTTGGTTTCCTGCAGAAACCCCCCCCCCCCGTTTTATTTTTAATCTGGCAACAAGAATAATCTTCGATAGAATATAACATTAGGTCCTTTTTATCACATGCTCCAAGGACATCACCGTGTCTGATGATGCTCAGCTCAGCCTGTGGGCAGTGAGCCATCTGTGTGAGTGAGCCATCCTCTCCCCTGGTCAAGCCTTCTTATGGCATTAGCCCAAGGTGACTTCCCAATGACTCTGCAAGAAGCCTTGGGTCAATCTCTCAGCCAAGACTGAACTTTCAAAATTGGTGAGTGCTTAGGGATAAATTGTTACAAACACCCAACAAACACACAGGTTTTGTTTTTGGCATCTTACCTGACAAATACCTCCGAATATAGAGATGTAACCAAAGCTCCAGTGTAAGGGCTCAGTACTAGCAGGCCTAACAAACTCAGCGTAATCACCCGTCCCAATGCACCATGCTAACAGTGAAGCACATGGAGAGGAGATATCATCATTTGGATTCTTCATTTGGGAGAAGAATAAAGAAAGGGGATTCAATAATCTCTAATTCATCTTTGGGGTGCTGATGTGAGTTTTAAGAAGAGGAATAACTGAGACCAGGGCAAGAGGTATTAAGTGGTCCTTGTCAAGCTGTGGTCCCATCTTTTATGGTCTCATCAATTTATGGGTGGCCCCATAAATTATTACTTGACTCATTACTGACACTGTCCTTCCAAGGGAACTAATGTGTTTCCTGCAAGATGATCTGTTCTGGTGTGCAGCCACTCACCATATACAATTGCCCTCATCCAAGGCAGGATGGTCTGTCCTGCAGGACTTGATGCTTCTGGACTCCAAGGTGTGGGACAGTGACTTATTTTTGTGCCTTCAGCCTTGAAGGGAGATGAGGCAGGTCAGGTGGACAGACTCCTTGGAGATAACCGTGCAGAATCAAGCAGAAGGTGGTGCCAAGGTCAAGGAGATAGCACAGAGGAAAGGCAAAGATGCTGGGCCTTCATCCTGCTTTTTCTCTGTGGGCTCAACAGGAATTATCTCTTCTGTACAAGTGACGTCCTCCTAGAGTTTGATACAAGAGTAGCTTTGGATGTGGAAAGTATGTAGCAGCTAAAAAGACACTTGAGGGTGTGTTAGCAGTCTTGAATAGTCTGTGCGAGGCTAGATGAGAGGCTTAGTGGGAAATAACAAACATGTTCTTGGAAGCAGATCAAGGGAATCCTGGAGTGCATTGGCAGAAAGTTTGGCCTCAGGGTCACCTGTAGTTCTCTGGAAAGGGAAAGCACCTGAAGAGCTTCATCAGCTTGCCAGCTGAGCGTGCTCAAAGCTCCTCCCAGCCCTTCATGCCCACACCAGAATGTATCAGGAGGGACATGAGGTAAAGGAAAAACCATTACATACACAAAGGAGCCAAACCTGCTGATTCAGACCTTTCTCTAGATCGATAGATACCAGATGACGGTGACATTAAGCTCTTGCTGGGAAAAGGTGCTTCAAAATGAAACCGAGGGTGTGGTAATCATGCCCTTGGTTAAAACAAGAGAAAGACCCAAAGGCGAGCCTTGAGAGAGCTATTTGGTTAGACAAAAGATGATGAACTGTTTGAGAATTTGTCTCGTGGGTCTCACAGCCATACAATAGGGTTTCTGAGAAGTGTTGGTAAGTGTCCCCCATTGCAGAACACGCCAAAGACAGACAAAGACTTATCTCAAGAACATCTGTGTGTGTAGCTTCTGTCTAATAGACAAGATGCCAATGACACTCACAGGAAAACCACACAGTTCTAAAGATGATGATGTAACAGAAATACTTTTAGCTCGGGTTGAAAGGGACAGAGGCAGGACAAAATGAATAGATGGATCTGGATTTCCAAAATTCTGCTGACAGGACAGGATGGGAAACAAAACAGAACAGGACTCACAGTATAATAGCCTGGCTGAAATGACATTGCTCTAAAGAGACACGTGTATCTCTCAGTTTGGCTATCAGACGATGAAACGGTGGATCCCAAAGAAATGGGAATTTTCCCAGGAATCTCATACAAAGACAACCTCCAGAAGTCTCAGAAAGGTATTTCATACAGTTCTAATGACTTCCAGACCACCTCACATGAAAGGACTGAATCCTAGAAAATAATAGGTCAATGATGAGGGACCTGACCAGGACCGCTTGGATATGCATATCTTGGGGGGAGCCAGAGGACAGACTATGAAAACCAGCCTCAAAGATGTCCCCTTATTCAGAGTCCTCTCACTGAGAAATGCCCAGGATGTTCTATTTACTTTGCACATGAGCTACAGGACCCCTGACGGACACAGAGACCAGTGCTTAGTCTCCCCAGTGAACACGCCACCTGTTCTTGGTGTCATTTCAAACTCCAGACTCCCTGTGGGATGAGACGGAGGCTATAGGCTTCTCTTCTTCCCCTTCCCATCCCTCACTCAGTAAGATCCTCACACACAAACCTTGTCTCAAATCTGCCTCTAAGAAATGCAACTGAAAACACCCATTAACTATAAAGCGGTGCTTAAAAAGATATATGTTTATTGGTTGATTTTAATTTCATTTAGGTGCACTGTGTTTACATTATTCCTCTTCTCCTCCTCCAACTCTTCCCAATCCTTCCTCTCAAATTCACAGTCTCTTTCTCTTTAGTTATTATTGTTGCATATATAAATAGAACTGTCTGGGTCTATTTGGTGATACTCTTACGTGCATGTTTTAGGACTAATCACTTAATTTAAGGGGCTTATCCCTGGGAAAGACTAATTCATATTCTCTCTCTCTCTCTCTCTCTCTCTCTCTCTCTCTCTCTCTCTCTCTCTCTCTCTCCTGTCAGAACTGCCTGTGGCTCTTCATCCAGGGATAGAAGCTACTAAGATTTCCTCTAACCCAGTTGGCATGTCAACTGGTGGTATCGTTGTTATGATCTTGTTTAGGCAGTCACATGTAGATTTCATGGGTGCGGCTTCCCTGTTATATATGAAGAGAGAATCTTGCAGCAGATGCCCTGGTCTTCTAACTCTTACCTAGATCTTACAGTCTTTCCAGCATCTCTTCCATAACGTTCCCGGAGACTTAGGTGTAGGGTTTGTGTTGTAGATGTGTCAGCTGGAACTGGGTATCCCATGGTCAGTTGCTCTCTGCAATTTGACTGGTTGTTGCTTTCTGTAATGGCCTCTGTTTGCTGCACAAAGAAATTTCTTTGGTCCATTCAGTGGACTGGATTGGGCACAGAATGAGCCCCTCAGCCCGATGAGCTCAAGGCAGGAGAAAGTCAGGTGTGATTAACCAGGTTGGCCAACACAGGATGTGATTCCTTCCTCCTTCTAAGATACATTCATTCAGGCTGGCCAAGAACTGGTCATATACCTTTATTTCAACTCAGGAGTTCATGGCTGAGGGAACACAGATGACTTCCATTTTTCCTAGAAAGTGTGACAGAGTAATGGTCACTGAATTTCTCAGCTCACAGTCCGTCTCTATCCCAGCCTGGGCAAACCCCATCTCTCTCTCTGGTTGACTGTTCCTCTTCTCTCTGCCCTGCATTCAGTTGAAACTGCTTCTTGTGTACCAGGTGAACATCCTTCAGTTGATTGAATCGTTGTAAAGTCTGCAGTGTTTTCTGTACATGTGCCTTGAATTTGCATACATTGAAATATGCTATCAAGTTGCCTCTGTTTCATATTTTTTACGAAGTGCTGTGTTTTGAGAGATAGCCACATGATCACATGTGCCTTTTGCCCGTTGCTCCTTGGTGTTGTGCAGTGTCAACTCTTTACTGTGACACAATTTTAATGGAGTAGGTTGGCCAACATTCTTTCTTTATAGTTTATCCTCTCATTTCATCTCAAAGGATTCCGTCTCTGCTCTGAGATCACAGTGACATCCATCTCTACTTTGTCTTCTCAAAGATGGCAACTTGCCATTTGCAAGTGTTTAATCCATCAAACTTTGTTGGCTTTGTTTTTAGGGGGTGGGATAGGAGGCAAGAATCTAATGTCATTATTGCCCCAACACAGATAAACAAATATATCAACCCCGAAGATGCCTGCTCTGGGCTGGTCACTCTCTCCCTCTGGTCTTGTCGATCACTGGGACTGTACTGTGTCACTCTAATTTGACAGTTTTGATATTTAGTGGGAAATGCCCCTCCACCTTGACCCTTAAATCTTGGCCTTTTGTTCTTGCATCTAAATTTTATTTTATTTTGTTTTTATTTATTTATTTATTTATTTATTTATTTATTTATTTATTTATTTTGGTTTTTTGAGACAGGGTTTCTCTGTGTAGCTCTGGCTGTCCTGGAACTCACTCTGTAGACCAGGCTGGCCTCGAACTCAGAAATCCGCCTGTCTCTGCCTCCCAAGTGCTGGGATTAAAGGCGTGCGCCACCACCGCCCGGCCCGCATCTAAATTTTAGAATCAGCTTACTTAGCTACTTTCTTCTCAATCAGAGTGGGACTGAGCCATCTGATGAGATTTAGCACGTCAGTGGGGAAATACTGACATCCCCACACTATGGACATCTAAGCACTTGTATTTAAGCTAGTTAGGTCTAACAAATTAATCAGGTCTCTTTGTATCTCTCTGTGTACGTTTATGATGTTATCCACAGAGGACTCAGAACTCTGGAAGAGTTATCTCTGGATGTACGTTGTCTGTTCTATAAGTGACATTTAAGAACTAAACTGTTTAGCTGTTTGTTCCTGGTGTATAGAAAGGGAGTTGTCTCTTATACTTTGACATCTGTTGCATTAATGATAAAGTGTAACTAATTTGGGTTATTTGGGGCTTTCAGCAGAAAGCCCAAAATCATCTGCAAATAATGAAACACGGTGTTCCTGCTCAACTCTGACCTCCTATTCCTCTTCTGGTCCATGGGAGATGAACAGGGCAGCCAGCCAGCCATGGGAGCTGTGTATCCACAGGCTTTAGATTCCAGGGAAGACATCTACTGCAGAGCAGCTGCTGCATCTCTTCTGCATACTCCATCAGACTCCTGCACATTCTTCCTGTCTTGTTCTGCAAACACCTTTTGTCTTCCCAATATAGAATTTTGAAAATTTTGTCACTGTTTTGCCCTTTTATGTATTTTGAATCTATTTGTTGTTTGACAGTTTTATGTATTTGTTTGATAAATTTTGATGAATTTTGGTCATCTCCCCTCTTCCACCCCTGGCCCTGATTCTCCTCTCTCATCCTCATCTCTCTCCCATGGGCATCTTTCTTCTCAAGCCTCTCTTACTTGCATGTCCTTGGTTTTGTGTGTGGCCCACTGAGTTCACTATGAATTACTTGCTTAAACTTGGGTGGGAGATTATAGCCCGAAGCAAAGAGTAGCTTGTCTCTGGCTACGCTGCTAAAGAACAAGCCCCCAACTCCACCCCAGCAACATTTAATTGCCAGTAGTCTCTCTGAGAGAGTTGTGGTCTACCCAGTGGGTTTTAAGCAATTTGTTGCTTTGAGAAGCAATGAAATGATCATAACAGGTTTTCTTCTCTACTTGGTTCATAAGATCATGTGACTAAGAGCTTCCCACTTGGTAGAACGTGTTGTGTTCTTAAGGTTGTTTCATGGGGGTAGAAATGGCCCCATGAACTCATGGGTGTGAATGCTTGGCCCACAGGGAGTGGGACTATTAGGAGGTGTGGCCTTGTTGGAGGAAGCATCTCACTATGGAGGCAGGCTTTGAGCTCTCCTATGCTTAAGCTATGCCCAGTATAGCACACAGTCTCTTTATGCAGTCTGTGGACCAAGATGTAGAACTCTCAGCAACGTTCCCAGCACCATGTCTGCCAGCATGCTGCCATGCTTCCTGTTATAATGATAATGAACTAAACCTCAGAAACTGTAAAGCCAGCCCCAATTAAATGCTTTCCTTTATAAGAATTGCTGTGATCATGGTGTCTCTTCACAGCAATAGAAACCATAAGACAATATATATTTCCCTGTTCAGACTCTAGGCATTTATGCTTAGGGATGAGGCTGGCCTCGAATTCTCTTCCTTGATGCCTATCTGGCTTTTGATTGTTTTTCTATTGCTTTGCAGACACCATGACCAAGGCAACTTATAGAAGGAAGGAAGGGTGTATTGGGGGATTACAATTTCAGAGGGTTAGAGTTCATGGCCATCATGATAGAGAACATGGCAGAGGCAGGTGTTGGGGCAGTAGCTGAGAGTTCGCATCTTCATCCACAAGCAGAAGGCAGAGAGAGAGAGAGAGAGAGAGAGAGAGAGAGAGAGAGAGAGAGAGAGAATGAGAGAGAAGCATAAACCTTTTGCAATCTCAAAGCCCATCCCTAGTGACACACCTCCTCCAACAAGGCCACACCTCCTAATCCTTCCCAAACAGTTCCATCAGCTGGGGACCAAGTGATCAAATATATGAATATATGGGGCCATTCTCATTCAAACCACCACAGTGACTACTTTTGTCTCCATGGAGAGAAGGAAATACTCCCTTTTCATCCTATTTCTTGGTTTATACTAGAATTCTCACCAGTTTAACTCTCTGTGTCTCTGTGTGTCTCTGTGTGTCTCTGTGTGTCTCTCTCTGTCTCTCTCTCTCTCTCTCTCTTCTCTCATCCCATGTAGCCCAGGGTATGCTCAATCCCTTTATGTCACTGAGGTTGGTCCTCTGCATGTGTCTCCTGGGTGCTGGGATCATTGGTACCTGCCACCATGCCCAGCTGCTGTAAAGCCCCCTGGGTGGTGGTGTTTCCTTTTAATATCTGACTAATGGTACAGCTCAATAATTATGTCAGGACCTAGATGCTCTGTGCTTGTGGTACTTGTGGAAGCTGTGCTTTCCTTAGAATATAGCATTTTCATTTCTCTGTTCTGAAGTGTGTCAGTATAGGGTTGTCCATGAGATATCATTCTTTGCTCTGTCTCCACAGTGGACGGTTCCTCATTCTCCACTACATTCTCCACGGCTCACACAACTTTCCCTCTCTCTAAGTCTAGCAACTAATATCTGCATTTAGTCTTATTATTTCCTTCCGTTTCCTTTCTTTGGGTTTATTATTCTTCAACTTAAAATAATTTAATTACTGTTTCAACCTCCCAAGCGCTGGGACACGTTGGGTGTGTCGCTGAGTATGGCTTCTTTTCTAACTTTTTGTTCATAGTGTACTTACGTGTGTGTGTGTGTGTGTGTGTGTGTGTGTGTGTACATGTGCTCATGTGTGTGCACCTACATATGAAGATCAGGGGCTGACACTGAGTGTTTCCCTCAACCCTCCTTCGCCTTGACTTTTGAAGCAGGGTCTCTCTCTGAACCTATCTTCACTGATTGGCTCACTGCTGGCTAGTTAACAAGCTCCAGGAATCAGCATGTAACCCCACCCCCAACATGTTGCAGTCACAGGACCATCTGACCACGCCCATCCTTCTGGGTAAGCTCTGGGGACCCAAATGCTTGCCCTGCAGGTCCTTTACCATCTGAGCCCTCTCTCCTGTCTTCTAGCTTTTTAAGCTGAATGGCTGCCTCATTTGTTTCAACAGTTTCTCCTCTTCCGAAGTAAACACGCAAAGCCCTCCAGACCCTCCAGTTGCTGCTCAGCTGCACCTCATGAGGTCTGTGTAGGAAGCATTGCCTGCGTTTGGGGGAACCCATGCTAGGCTCCCTTTAAATAGTGCTGGCTGTGTTTTGCTGGGGTTCTACCAGTTCACATCCTCCCTGACAGTCCTCCTCTACACACACCTGAACAAGACCAGGTGAGCTGGGAAGGCAATGGTAGACCTCCCGGGTCCTATTATGGTTTCAGGTTGAACTGGCATCAGGAGAGAAAGAACAAGCCCCGGGACTCACCACAGAGCTGACTGCCAACCTGTGTCAGGGTGGATGACGAAGGGAAGGAAGAATGGCCTCGGCTATACCTGCTGCCATTGAAGAGCTTTGCGTCCTGGGTATAATGACCTGAGTGTCCTTTAGCCTTAATTGTGGACAATCAAGGGACAGAGCTAGCTGGGGCCCTAGGCTCCTTTCCCTTGTCTTGTGGTACCCAAACCCTGAAGAGCTCTGTCTCTCCCATCCCACAACCCTCCACGCCCCATATATTAATGACCTTAAACTATGGCCTCTTCTGTTTCCACCCTCCCAACCTGCTCAGGCTCCTCTGCTACTTCCGACAACAACACAATGTGCATGCCACTTGAGGTCCCACTAGCAGGCAGGGGACCACTCCACAACAGAATTGCCCTAGGGGCAGCTTCCTGGAAGATATTTTAAAGACAGAGCCCACACCCAGAGCTCAGTGTCGTGTGATCTTAATTTGTGGCTTTGTCTGCTGGGACCTGCTTCCCTTTGCAGAGTCCTCGGGCTGTTTATTTGCAGAAAGGATATTCCCTGCCTTTCATGTCTGAGTGGTTTCCTCCTTCAAGTTGCCTGTGAGGTCTTCAGTAGACCCTGGCTCCAGCAGGAGGGGTGGGCTCTTTTGGGAAGCAAGCCCTCCCTCGGGATAAGGAGTCCCACGGGCTCTGTCTCGAAGCTGTCCATGGGGACCATCTCAGCTCTGGCGGTGGGCAACCACTCCGGATCTGGTTAGAGCCTCAGCAGGTCTCTTTGGACTTGGGCTAATAAGATTTTTTTTTTCTTTAAAAGGAACTTTCCATTGTTTGTTTAAAAAGTGAAATGAGCAATTTTTCCAACCGCAGGGGTGATGCTGGAAGAAGCTGTAATTTCTAGGATCCAAGTCAGAGCTTAAAAACACGAAGGAGAAAATGGAGGGGAAAAGCCTTCCAATTAAAACAGGTCTCTTTATACCTCCCTCCAGGCTGTCTTTGGGCAGTCTTCATTGAGGGGCAGCAGCAGGATCCTTCTGTTTTTTCCTTCTGCCCCAACCTTTAACAAGCAAATTCTTCCATTCCTTTTCACCAATAATGAGATACCTACAGCTAATTAGACACCAGGGACTGCGTAGGATACGAAGATGCAGGTAGAGTTTCAGGGCTGCCCAGTCTAGTCCACACATACTGTGTACCACTCACCAGCCACTGAGCCCCTGAACACAGCATGGCGTCTACCCCAGGAACATGCAGCCTAGCCTGGAGACAGTCAGGGAACCACCATCCCTTATGGCCTGCTAAAGGAGAGAGAGGGAGGGTCGGATGGCTCGCGACCTCAACCCCTGGAACTGTTGCTGAGCGGCTGTTTGTTAGCCTTTCTTCCTCCCGGAATCAAATAGAGGGTGCACATCAGGTACCAAGGCAAGGAAGATGGAATCCCTTGTTCTGGGAACCCTGGTCCTTGGCCGGAGCCACTTGCAAGTCTGGATCCAGGCCGGCAGACTAAGAACTATGGCGCAGGGGTGACCATGTCAAAGGCTCAAAAGAAGCAGGGAAAGAAGGATTTCAGACTAGAAGCATCCTCTGAAATAAAATCCCAGGAGAAGACTCCATGGAGTCTGGGGCAGGTCTGTGCCACAGCGATTTGAGGTAGAGAATCATCTGTGTGGTAAAGAGGGGGCACTTGGGAGGGGGACGAGGGTCACCAGTCACTGTTCAGATCTGAGACAGTGCTGCCTGAGCACTCTGGTTCATTACCAGTCCTGATTCTACCTGCCAGAGCTTGCAACCCTTGACTGGAAGGTTTATGAGAGCTGGCTTATTCTCTGGTGTCTTGGCAGTTTCCTTCATGTCCTGATTGGAACCAGGGAGACTGTAAGTGCAAACTTTTTTTTTTTCTTTTCGTACCTTGGAGTAAATTATCCCTGCGTTCCTGGAGAAGGCTGTGGTGAAAGTGTCTCTTGTTTCCAGTGGCCGTACTCTCCCCTCAGGAGACCTGAATTCCAAGCCGGCGCTACTATAAAGTTGATGAATGCGTGCCAGGCCCTAATCCAATATGCAATCACCCTTCTCTCTCCTCTCCTTTCTGCAGGGGGAAAGGAAGCTGGAGTTTTTAATAAGGTAATAGCGCCTCTTTTATATTTTCCTTTCATAAATTATAAGGAATTGAGAGCAGAATGCAGCAGCAGCTTGGCACGGCGGGACGGTTGCTGAGCCGTAAATTGGTGCAAGCACCTTCAGAGAGCAAATTGGCAAAGTCTAGTAAATCGGCAGCCTAGGTGCATCCCATCCCCAGGCCAGCTCACCAGAGATGCTAGAAGACACAGCAGCCTTGTCAGAGACAGCAATGCACTGGGGGATGGGGGTGGGGGTGGAGCGGGAATGAGCCTGTTGATGAGGGAAGGAGGAGGCTGTTCCCCGACCCCCACCCCCCACAAAGCCTTCAGTGCTGTGACAGTGAAAACCATGGAGAGAAAAGCAGCCACTGGTGAAGAGAAATGAACTGTGGCATCTGAGATGTCACAGTGAATGAACCAAACTGGCACTTACCAACAGGGTACAGCCTCAAGAATGCAACAGCAACTTGCAGAGCGGAGATGACACAATGGTGTTTACATCCAGTTTGAAAAACCAGGAGATGAAAGATGCACACATGCATTGTAATGGTGTAAAACTATGAAGATGGCGCAGTGGGTCAAGGTACTTGCTCTCAAGCCTGATGTGGGTTTGAACCCAGGACTCACATGGTGGAAGGAGAGAAACCTACTTCCAGGAGATGTCCTCTGATCTCTATAAACACATGTGCACTCGTGTGAGCGTGCACAAACATACACTAAAAATAAAAAAATAAAAATAAAAAAATAAATAAAGGATACAGGAACCCCTGCTTGCTCCTCCAGAAGAGCAGAGCTTGGATTTCTGCACCCACACTGTGCTCATAATTGCTGGTAACTCAAGCTTGGGGAGATCTACTGCCCTCTTCTGGCCTCAATGGTCACCTGCACACACACACACACACACACACACACACACACACACACACACACACACACACACACAGTGTTTTTATGCAGAGATACAAACTCACAGTGGTGGTCCTCTCAAAGGCTATGAAGAGACATTCACAGGGGCCTGGGAGAATTTGGGGGACATCCACCTGGATCACACATATTTTATGTAGCAGAAGTATGACCAGAGTCTCACAAATAGTGAAGCAAATAAAATAAATAATAATAATAATAATAATAATAATAATAATAATAATAATAATAACAGTGCAAACTGCTGAAGTCTGGTTGAGCCCAGCATGCTGGCACAGGACAGATCTGCAATCCCAGCCCTGGGGAGTGGAGGCTACAGAGGCGGCAGGTCAAGTTCATCTTGGTACACTGCACGTTTGAGGCCGGCCTGGGCTCCATGCAAGCCCACCTCAAGCTAATTCATGAACACAGCAGGTTAAGATGCAGAGTGTGGATTATTATTATGTTCCCCAGTGTTCAGGGTCCCTGGTTGTGCTTCAGCTGTGTCACTATGTGACTGTGAGCCTGTCACACTTGGGTTTGTTTCTTGGTTTCCTCCTCTGTGGAATAGGAGGCTTGCATCCCAGGGTGGCTATGAATACAGTCCAACGGATGGATAGGTAGATGACAAGGTCACATACCTCTGATCACCCAGGGTCACTCTGTGGCTGGGAGATTGATAAAGTACTTTTGAGGTGACAGTGAAGGAAGCTTGGGGGTGTTGCAGAATATTTGATCACACTGTGAACCCTGAGATTGTGTTATTTACTGGAAAACCCTTTTTATTAATTAATTAATTTATTTATTTATTAATTTTTTTTTAGTTGTGATGTGGCTCAGCCTTAGCACACACCTTTAATCCAAGAGCTTCTGCTTGAACATTGTAAACAGGATTAAATAAAGACAGTGACAGGTCAAGAGTTGGAGCAAGCAATCAGTTGACAGGAAGGGGACATGGGATTATTAAAAAAATATATACCATAGAGAGTAAGAGGGAGTCGGAGTGATGGATGGAGAGACACACAGGAAGTAGAAAGGAGGGACATTCAGTCTGAAGGAGGTCTTTTGAGACAGTCTGTGAGAGGGTCATTGCTGCTGGGACATCAGCTGAGGAGGAAGGTCCTGAGTGCTTCTCTGCCTCTCTGAGCTGGCAGGTTTTCACCCCAGCATCTTGTTCCTGAATCTTCATTGGTAAAACTGAATGAATGAAGTTTTGTTTAAAAGCATGGGGGTGATGATGTTATGAAGTCTCTGAGCATATGTCCAATCTGGCTGGAGGGAAAGGCATTGTCTTAGTTAGAGTTTTGCTGCTGTGAACAGACACCATGACCAAGGCAAGTCTTATAAAGGACAACATTTAATTGGGGCTGGCTTAACAGGTTCAGAGGTTCAGTCCATTAGCAACATAGTGGGAGCATGGCAGCATCCAGGCAGGCATGGTGCAGGCGGATCTGAGAGTTCTACATCTTCATCTGAAGGCTGCTAGTGGAAGACTGACTTCCAGGCAGCTAGGGTGAGGGTCTTAAGCCCACATTCACAGTGACACACCCACTCCAACAGGGCCACACCTCCTAATAGTGCCACTCCCTGGGCCAAGCATATACAAACCATCACAGCCAATAAGAACAGAACACCCTGGCTGCTCAAGTCGGCAAAATAGGGGTCTTCGTGGAGCATGGGAGTGTATGGCTCTCTCTTCCCATGGATTGGACCATTGACAATTTGCTTACTGATGAGAAAATTTGAAAGAGAGTTCATCTGTTTCTCTAGGAGGGGCTTTGTGACAACCCGAGGGGATGGTGCCTATGAGTGTGCCATCTGCTGAGCCTAGGGCATTTTGGTTTTGTTCTCAAAGAAGTCCTTAGGTCCAGCCATCCAGACTAAGCAGGTTTTCATATCCATCTGGTTCTGTGCTTCCTTCCTTCCTTCCTTCCTTCCTTCCTTCCTTCCTTCCTTCCTTCCTATAGACCACGTTTTCTATAGGAATAAAGGCACTTTTCCAGTTATGCCTACGTGAGTTTCTGAGTTCCCGATTCTGTGGTGTGTTGAGGGACACAGAAGTCCCATTCTTATAGTTTATATTCTGCTAGGACATGGCAGAGAAAGATAAATTAGTTAATAAGAGAATTTAAAGTGCTGCACAGTGAGGGAGGATAGTCTGATGGGTCAGCAGAGGAGGATGGTTGGACGCAGGAAGCCCTCTCCAAGGAAGGGAGGAACCAGCGACAGGAAGGGGCTACACTCTGAAGAGTGGTGGGCGGAGCTGCAGGGAGCTCATGAGATGATTTCAGGAGCTCAGCTCACCAGTCTTGGGTTGGAGGGCAGCTGTAATGATGCAGAGGTGAATAGGGTGCCATTTGTGCTTTACATATTAGAATGGGATTTAGGAGCAAGGCTGACTACAGATGAATCCTTACATTCTAAGACATTTTTTTTTGCAATATAATATCATTTCCCCCTTTTCTCCTCAAACCATCCTATATCCTTCTCTTTGCTGTCTCTTAAATTCAGGGGCTCTTTTAACTGTTTTTTATATCCATATACCTATGTGCATAACACACACACACACACACACACACACACACACACACACACATTCTTAAATATAACCTGCTCCATCTGTATAGTGTTACACTGAAGTGTATTTCCTGGCTGACCATTTAGTATTGGATAACCAACTGGTGTGCTCTTCCCAGGGGAAGAATGTTTCCTCTGCTCTCAACATTCCTTCGCTGCTTGTAGCTCTCTGTGCAGAGTTGAGACCTCATGGCCTTTCCATCATCCACTTTGTCATGTTCATTGTTGTCCTTGCTCAGAGCTTGTTTATGTGGTCATGTTGCTGAGACTTTCTGGGTGTAGCTTCTTGTACTACTAGAAGGCAAAGTCTCACAGCAAAGCCATTGGTCTTTTGGCTTTTACAGTCTTTCTGACCCCTTTCTGCTGTGTTTCCAAGCCTTGGGTTCAGGAATTGTTTTGTGGATATATCCACTGGGACTGGGTTCTGTAACTCTGCATTTGATTGGTTGTGGTACTCGGTAATAGTCTCTGTCTGTTGAAAGAAGATGTTTTCTTGATGAGGGGTGAAGGATACACTTACTTGTGGGCATAAGGACAAATATTTACAGTGTAGTTAAGGATTATGCTCTGTTAGTAATGTGGGTGTTGAAGATTCTTCTCCAAGATCTATGACTTCACTAGTCCTTGGTAGTTGGCCACCAGGCTGTCAGTGTCAGACATGGCTTCCCGATTGTTGATTGACTCTAAGTCCAATTAGAGTTACTACCAAGATATGTGTGCTACTACTGCACCTTGAGGGTTATCAAGACATGCTGGTCATTGTTGTTGTTGATAGTTGTCATAGCTAGGCAAGGCTATAGGTTGCTTCCCTCTTTGGAATCTTGCATGGCACCTTCAGGTACCACCAGAGCTAGTTCTCAGGGAAGGAACATTCAGGTCTGGGCACTGTGTCAGACGGGCATTGCTATCTTCAGCTATAAGGACTTACCTTCCTCCTCTGGAGGGAATCCAAGGGCAACAGCAATTGTCTGTAATGTTTGGGGAGCCTCTTGGATGGCCATCACCAACAACTCAACAGAGGGTTTCTCATGCCTAGTATTGGGGTTTTTGTTAGCAAGTCTTTGGCCCATGGGGAGACCACTGTCAGCCCAGGTGCCCTTCCAGTTTGAGTTCCAACACTCATGTGAACATTGGGTTTTTTATTTACTGCACTTCGGAGGAAAAATGGCAGAAGATGAAGTTGTCTTCTGGCCCTGTGGTGTTTGGATTAAATGTAGAAATGAAACTGTCGTGGAAACAACTGGATTTATCAGTGTGACACTGTTGATGTCACGATTTATAGATGTTCCTTTGAGAGTCCCAGTAGGAAAGACCTAGAACTAAGTTTGAACTTTGTCTTAGTCAGGGTTTCTATTGCTGCACAAAACATCATGACCAAGAAGCAAGTTGGGGAGGAAAGGGTTTATTCAGCTTACACTTCCATGTTGCTGTTCATCACCAAAGGAAGTCAGGACTCAAGCAGGTCAGGAAGCAGGAGGCCATGGAGGGATGTTACTTACTGGCTTGCTTCCCCTGGCTTGCTCAGCTTGCTTTCTTATAGAACCCAAGACTACCAGCCCAGGAATGGCACCACCCACACTGGGCTCTTTCACCCTTGATCACTAATTGAGAAAATGCCTTACAGCTGGATCTCATGGAGGCATTTCCTCAAGGGAGGCTCCTTTCTGTGATAACTCCAGCGTGTGTCAAGTTGAGACACAAAACCAGCCAGTACAGACTTCAATATTAAATGCTTGCTCGGAGGAAGGAAAGCAACAAGAGACCGAAGAGTGTGTGGGGAAGTCGGTCAGTCAAGGGTGATGTCACAGGACTGGAGCATGAAGGAAGAAGCAAGTCGGCTGTGCCAACTGCTGCTGTGAGGCTGAGGGAAGAGGCAGAAGTGGCAGTCCTATTTGGCAGTGGTGACTTCAACAAGCAATGAGGAAGCAGCCGGAAATGGGATCCAGAGTGGGTGGAATTAGAGCACTTGTCCCATAATCCTTAGGGAGGAGGCCACATGGCTCTACTCTGCCACATATGAAGGCACAAGGGCATCCTCCATTTGAGCCAAGCTGTCTGGTCAGTGTCTCCGAGGCTGCTTTGTGCTGAGTATCAGTGCGCAGGGATACTTGTTACTTTTCTCACTACTGTAATGAAATATCCAATAAATACCAGTTAAGGAGGGAAGAAATGGTTTGTTTTGGCTCAGCTTGAGAACAGAGCCCACAGCGGCAGTGGAGGCATGGCCACAGAAGCTTCAGGTGGCCGGTCACATTCATCTGCAGTCCTATAACTGAGAGAGGAGAACACTTCGCTCAGCTTTCTCTCTTTCATTGTCTGGGATCTGAGCCCATGGAATTGGGCCACCCATGTCAGGGTGGGCGGTCCACCCCAGTTAACACAAATCTACAAAGCCTTTTTAGGCATGCCCAGGGTCTTGTCTCCTAGGTGATTCTAGAGTCTGTCTTATTGGCAACCAATAGTAGCCATAACAACCACTTCCTTCATTCCTATGTAAAGGCAGGTGCTGGAGTGAGAGACGGGCACTATCTTCACACTGCTTCCTGTTCTGTGTTCTGATTCTGCTGTGTGTGTGTGTGTGTGTGTGTGTGTGTGTGTGTGTCGGGAGGCCTGTGGTTGTCTCATGTCTCTGCAGTGGATGTAGTATCTTGAAGTATCACTCCAGCTGTGGCAATCACCAGGGTGTGTGTGGGCTGCTGCCTTAGTTGACCTGCATGACATTTCCAACTGGGTTACAATGGCACATGGGGCTCAGGAGGCTGGCTTAGCCAGCTCCAGGTAACATTGCTGCCTCCATCCTTGGGCCATGTTGGTCCCCGTGTGAGACTCTCTCTGTGCCATCTGTTGCCCAGCCTATGAAATCACTGATTTGGGGGCTCTGGTGATCTCTTTCCTCTTCTCCTTGCCTGAGGATCGTGGCATGGAGGCGGTCAGATGTTTGTCTTTGGTGTTTTCCTAGCTGGTTTTAGGAACTCAGCAGTCTGTTTGCCTCCACACCTCTTGACTGTTGCAGCTTTGGGGTCTTGAGATTTTGCTGTTAGTGTCAACGTGTGCATGATAATTTCTTTCCGATTCTCTTCCTTTATTAGGGAGCGGGAGACAGGTGGATTCCCTGAGCTTGCTGGCCAGTCAGCCTAGCCTATTCAGCGAGCTCCAGGGTAGCAAAGAGACCTTGTCTCACAAACCAAAGTGGGCAATGCCTGAGGAATGGCTCTCAAAAGTTGTCTTCTGGCCGCCACAGGTATGTACATATACATACACACATGCCCACCTACAGGAATGCCCACACATGTATACATACACTAAAAATGGGAAAATATAATTACACGTTTAATAATGGGTCTATAGAGCTGAGCTCTTCCTCAGGTGAGGGAGCACAGAGAGCCTGCCTCTGCCCTGTGCTGTTCTGCGGATGAGGACCTGGCAGACTGAGCTTGTCAGCCACAGGAAGAGGAAAGCCCACTTCAAAACCCGTCATGTAGGAGGCTCAGAGAAGCGGCAGGGTTGCCATGACTCCTTGAGAGCCTTAGGAACCAGATCCGGGGTCAGAGGTTCCATGGCCTTGGAATCTGAAAACAATTCAGAGTTTCAGAGAAAAGAGACCTCCCAGGCAAGTCTGCTAAGAGCTGCCTGGGACCCAAGGCAGGTGGCACAGCTGCAAAACCTGCCATTTTGTCATATCTCTTTCTAGAACAAATGGTGATTCCCCTAGGTGCTTCCTTGGTCTGCTCTTCCCTGCTCGTCTCAGCGCTGGACCAATAGTAACGAGAAGGCTTGTTCCAGGTTTAGTTTCAGCACCTATTTATGGTGTGCACATAGTCAAGCCTATGTCATAAGCCTGGAGAGTTCACCACTGAGCACTTCTCAGCTTCTCGAGAAGTGTCTAGAGCTTCACCATCTTCTAGTATTTGCTTACCTTGCCCTGACAGAGTAGACAGCAGTTACTGTGCATTTGTGCGTGCCTGTGTCTCTGTGTTCCTGGGTGCCTGTATGGGAGTCAGTGCTTTTGTGGTTGCACATGTATGTGTACATGGAGGTCAAAGGACAATCTTGGTGTCATTTCTCAGACACCATTTACTTTTATGGAACAGGATTTCTCGCTGGCCTGGAACCTGTTACGTAGGCTAAGTTGTCCTGCCATTGAGCCCCAAGGATTCTTGCTTCTCTGCTTTTCCAGTGATAAGACTATAAGGTGTGTCACCACATCTGGCCACTATGTATGGTGTGCTGGGCATGGGACTTAGTGGCCTACATGGCAAGCACTTTGCCCAGTGAGCTATCCGTACAGTTCCAGGGGATCTGTTTTTAACCATGTACCATTGCTTCTAGGTAAGTCCCACTTCTGTGCAGAACCCATGGAACTCAGCTGCTGAGGCTGCAGCAAAGATTGAAGGAGCTGTAAATGCATATGCATATTTTATATGTATGAGCTTAAGTCATTAAACACCCACTCCTTTCCTTTCTCCACTACAGAAGGCTTTAGCCCATTTTCTGGTTTTCTTCGCCATTCCGTCATCATAACATAGTGACAGGAGACAGCCAGAACCAGGAACTTTTAATTCCTTGCATCTTAACACAATGAGGAAAAGCATTTTCCTCTGGCTTGGGAGAGAGCAACAAGAGGATGATGAATGTAAACTGTCGGGGTTTAATTATAACGTATAATTATGTATTTATGACATATTAATACTGTTGTTACTTTTATTTTGCCCTAGAGAGGTATAAATGACCTAATTCTCTTTCCATTCTTTTCCTGGTTGGAGTTTTCACTGCCTTGACTTCCCAGCTCATTTTCTGTCTTGTAAAACATCTCAGGTGATGAAACCTTGGAGTCCGGTGAACCACCTGAGGAAATTCAGGGCCTTCTGTGGAAAAGAAGCAGTTGCCATGGCGGCTGCGGACTGTATTTGTTTAACATCCATATTCCTGCCTCGTGGAGCCCAGCACCGTGTTATTTCCACTGGGCCCGAGCCAGCGCCTTGCTCCTCCCCACTGAGTCCAGCCTTGAACATTTCTCTGCGATTATGTTTCACCCGAGGATTAGCAAAATGCAGAGGGGGGAAAAACCGGAGAAGGTGTTTGGCGTGGGGCCCCGTGCTGTGTTCGCACAATCTGTCACTGAGCTAGGCTGATTGGCGAGCAGGCCAGGGGCTCAAGAGAGCAGGCTAGCTCTTCATCTTGGGTCTCAGGAACTATTGAGGTCCAGTAGGCCCAGGCTTGTTTGTTTCTAAGCCCCAAGCAAAGACCAAACCAACAAGTGGTTCTCATGCCTCACCAAACTCTTAGAGAGTCTGGGACCAGACCAGCTTGGAGCATGGCTGTGTATAGCCAGAGGTGAGGCACTGGCTCAGAACAACTGTGGAAGCCACTGGTCACTGCTTCCCTTCATATCTGGGCCTTTCTGCCCCAATTCAGTAAACCCTTGCAGAGGGTTTTTCTTAAGAGAGGGTTTTAGCCAGGGTTGCCCCCAAACTTCAAATTTACCTAATATCTAAGAATAGCACAACTTCTGATGCTTCTGACTCCACTTCCTAAATTAAGAGATTACAGGTAGAGGCACCATGCCCAGTTTATGCAGTGGTAGGGATTGATATTTTTTTCTCCTGTGTTTATTTATTCATTTAGTGTGTGTGTGTGTGTGTGTGCTTGCGCACGTGCGTGCGCGCATACTGTGGTGTGCATGCCAAGTTTGGAGGACAACTTGCAGGAGTTGATTCTCTCCCTCCACCATGTGGATTCCAGGGCGTGGTTTCAGGTCATCAACCATGGCCGAAGCAGTCACTGTCTACCATGGAGTCATTTTACAGGCCACCCCCAGACCCCGGGTCCTTCTGTGAGGCCAGAGGAAGCCACACTTTAGCAGGCATGGAGAAGCCACTGAGCCACTATGGAAGCTGCAACTCTAGGGTCAAGTTTCTTGAGAAAAACCTCCAGGCTGCCGGTTGCCCTAACTGCTCTGCAGCACAGTCAGGAGGGTGTGAGGTCCCCATCTGGTTTTGTAAAACCTGGCTGATGGAAGAACCCCACCAACCGGAGATGTCTGGAAGCCACCGGGAGAGGGAGACACTGATCCAAAGCTCAAGTCTCTGACTGAGATTGGAATGTGCACCTGGAGGCTGAAGCAGGACCCTGCAAGGAGACAGAAGGTCAGAGATGGGGCTGTGTGGGGGACCAGACTTTCTGAGAAGCTATGGTGTCGGACAAGGGTCTGAGGGTGTTAGTGAACAGTGTATACTTGACCATGGTGTGTATGTGGTGTTTAACACTGTGCCAAGGGGATGAGATAGCAAGAAGTGGGGATCCTGTTCTGTTAGGGTCATTTGGAGGTCCACCCCTACCCCTACAACAAAGTACTTCCTCCCTTTTCTGGGAAAACTATATTTATATTAATTTCTTGAGATTTTCATACATGCGTAGAATGTGTTTTGGTCACATTCACTCTCACTCCTCCCCCTAACTCCTCTCAGATCCACTGTACTTCCCCTCCTTCAAGTCCTCCCCTGCTCCCTCTCCCAGGCTGCTCATTCCAACTGTGTTGCCTATATACTCATGGGCGTGGGGTCATCTGCTAGAGCCTAGGTGGCGGACATGGGGCCACACCCTTAGGGAAAACCAACTCCCTTCCCCCAGAAACTTTCAGGAGCCAAGAGCTCCTCAGGGAGGGGTGGGGGCTCAAAAGCTCTTCCCCATCAGGCAGCTGACCTGCCTGATCCTGCGCAGGTGTCTGCTGTGGGTTCCTGAGAGCATCTGTCTTCTCATTTCAGGTATAGCCTGTTCACTCACAGCAAAATCATCTTAAAGGGCCAGCATCGGCCCCCAGGGGATCACCTGAGCACAGAACTCTGGAAATAGCTGTGTTAGAAGACCCTGATCACGATCCTGATGCTATTTTATCACTAGCTCTTCGGGCAGCATTGGGTTTCCTTACCTGGAAAGCAAGTGGGATTTAAATATTGTGAAAAATAATATAAGACCTATCAATAGTGTCCCTGCAGTTAATTTATATCAGCTTTCTCACGTCTTAACCCTGGGAAGGCCCCTGGTTTGTCTGGACTGTGACAGTGTGGCAGAAGTGACATTGTATCAGCAGAGGTATGCTGTGTCTTCCCTCGCTTCCCCTTCTCTGTGAAATCTTGCCAGGTTTAACAAACACTGGGCTGGAAAGAGTATGAGGGTCTAACCCACAGCCACCCTAAGCCAGACGGAGCCACATGAACTCTAAACTGAAGCGCCTGTCCAAGGCCCCTAGACCTCTGGGCTCCCCCAAAGAGCGAGCCTCTCTCTGCGCTTTGAGGTACAGAGTCTCGAATGGTTGTTAAGTGGTAACAGCTAATTGGCACAGACTTGGCATAGGAATTTGGCAAGGATCAATCAGAATTAATCGTTAAGGGCAAAGTCACGGCTTAGCCTTCAGTTACGGCAACAGCACATCTAATCAGGCAGAGCGAGGAAGGCAGGGAGGATCTTCTTTTGGCCAGGCTTTTGCAGCAGGAAGATGGGACAGCACAGCTAAATAACATGCTGGTTATATCTTAGAAGTATGTCTAAGGCTGTGACTCGGAATTCAGAACTACACTGTATTAGTGCATGAGAGTTATAAGCAGTGTTTATTTGAGGTTCAAAAAACGTAATTTATTGCAACAATGAGTTAATCCCCGCCCCCCCCCCCCCCACTTTGAGGTCTGTTAAAGCAGTGGTCCTCAACCTTCCTAATGCTGTGACCCTTTAATAACACAGTGTCTCATGCTGTGGTGACTCCAACTATGAAACTGTTTTTGTTGCTACTTCCTAACTGCAGTTTCACTACCGTTATGAATTTTAATGTAAATATCTGATATACAGGATATCTGTAGGATGGATACATCTCAGACGGTTCTCCCCAGTGGAGACATTAGAAAACAGATTTACTGGTGTATCTCGGCTCCCATGTCAGGACACGAGGTTTGGGAAGTAGGGCATATGTTGGAAGTGTGCCCTGCTGTGTATAACCCGTGCTCCCAGTCGCCTGTCTGCACGGACTGCCTGCTCCAGTCAGCCCCACGCTCTGGGAGAATGGGAGCCACACTAGGTGGCAAGGAGCTGGGGGAGTAAGAAACCACGGGAAAGTCAATGGTGTCGTTGAACTGCGTGCCACTTGCCAGAGGGAGAGGGGACCAAGTGAGTCAGAGGAATGCTTCCTCTAGAAGCTGAACAAGGGGCTCTTTCCTCTAAGAAGCAAGAGAGGGGGATAGAGACAGAATCTAACTAACATTAACTAACATGCCGTACAGAGTTAAAACAAAACGGAGGAAATCAAGAAACTATGCAAATAGGCTCTTCCATAGGGTAGGCTCACAGAGATGACAGGAGACTGTGTGCCCTGCCCAGAGACATGTGTAACTTTCTGAGCTTCAGGTAAGGCCCAGCTCAAAGCCACCAAGCTCCAGACAGCTTGGTGTCTGCTTGTCTCTATTTTCCTTTCCCTCTGCACAGCTCCAGAGCCAGCTGACAAGCCAGTGATTCCCTCGTGTCTCTCTGTGTCTGCGCCTGTGACAGCACTGTCTCATAAGCCAGAAAATCACAACATTTCAAAGATTCATTCAGCTTCCTCATTATGCATGTATGGGTGTTTCCTTCCCCAGTAACAGCCTTGCTAAAACAATGTTACAAACAGGCCTGGTAATATTTTTCCCATTTGTAGGCAGACATGAATGGTTAACTGTGTGCTTGTCCTACAGGCGCACAGAACTTTCGAATTAGGCTCTGAATGCTACCCAGTAATAGTAATAGTTATTTGCCAAAATAATTTTTTTCCCAATGAAACAGAAATCAAGTTTTGGGTTTGGTTTACCTCTGGATAGCAAAACCTGTTAGCTACTTCATTTTCTTACAAGGAAGTGGTTGTTTTATCAGTGTATCACAAATTTGGGGATAAAAATATATGTGGTCAAAATTTTTCAAAAGCAGTTGTATTTAGCAATTTTTACTCACGCCGGCTTAGGGGGGTGAGTCCGTAGGATCTGCAGGCCTGAATTCTGGCTCTTGAAGTCTAGAATTATTTCAAAGACAATCAGCAAGCTATACTGGTCTGGGCCTGCCCAGCTTGGAAAAGGGACACACAGCGTTTGGCTAAATGGTTGGCTATGGAGGTTCCCCCCACTCTCGCCACACATATACATGCAGAAAAAAATATATGGAGTTTGGCAGCCTGAAATTCTCTGCGAGTTTGGTCTGTAGCAACTGAGACTATGAGCTCAAATGCAGCTGTGTAGTGCCAGAAAGTCACCTAAGGACGTGTCCTTAGTGTGTCCTGATGGAAACCAGTATCTTCCAACAACAACAATACCACTACTGTCACCACCGCTACTGCCGCCATCACCAGCTGGCTGGTCTATAAGACTCTATGGGTCATGGTTGGGTCCTCTGGCCCTTTTGGAGACATATAACATTTGTAGAATAAGAGAGCAGTATTTCCTTTGTTCCTTGCTCTACTTAAAAATATTTATTTTATTATTTTATTATCTGTCTCTCTATCTCTCTGTCTCTCTGTCTCTCTCTCTGTCTCTCTGTCTCTCTCTCTCTCTCTGTGTGTGTGTGTGTGTGAACACTCGTGGACATGAATGAATTGCCCATAGAGACCAGAGGAGGGCATCAGATCAGCAGAGCTGGCATTTGAGATGGCTGTGAGACCAGCCCATGCAGGGAAAAACTCAGGTCCTCAGGAAGAGCAAACACAACTGCTCCTTATTGTTGAGCCATCTCTCCAGGCCTGACCCCCCCCCCACAAGCCCCCCTCCTGTTCCAGCTTCCCTCTTCTTGTTCATAGCTGGAACTGGCCAACCAAAGACAAGGAACTGATGGCTTTATCCATTCAGCTTTTGAATGTGACACTTATAACTCCTTGAGTCACCTGGCTTGGAACTTTTTAACCTGTAAAAGTACATCGCTCAACAGATATTTCTCTCTGGAGGCTGAGGCAGTCAGGTAGATGGGGATTAAGCCTCTACTTCCTCCAGGCCTGAAAACTTATTTTGACCCAAATGCTTAAGTCATAGGTTTCATGTAGACACGGCTTTACTGAATCATTAAGAATTTTATTGGCTAAAGTAGGCATATATTTTTCCTAGTAGACATCATGACATAACCGTAATAAAAATGTAATATCCAAGTAATCACTGTAATGTAATTACAGTTTGGTCATAAAGTAAGATTAGAGGTCTGAGATGGCTGTTTGTGGGGTGTGCATGTTAATGTCTGACTGCTGTCTGTGCTTGTCCGGCTCATCACAAAACCAGGTGGCCAGAAGCCCAGCTGAGCCAGCATTATCTGGGTACCCTGTTTAGTCCATCTGCCCTCTCCGACTCTGTCATCCCGCCTGCCTTAGATGCCCAAGTGTCATTTGGTGGATTCCACAGTGGTTACTTTCTCCTTCACGGTGTCACAACCCTCAGCCGTCTTCTGATCGAAGTACCTGGCTCTGTGTCCCTTCGTGACCGTCATGTGTTACAATGTTAGCCTATTCTAGCTTTTGGAGGGAAGAACATTCCCAAACAACAACAAAACTGCTTTATACATTAGACCTAAATGTTACTAAAAAAAAAAAAAATCAGAGTTTGCCATCATTGGAAACAGTCTTTGAACTATAAATGAGATTCTACTATCTGTTGTTTCTTGGTAGCATGGATCACAAAAAGGTGAAATAGAAGCAAAAAAACCCAAACAAACAAAAACCCTCAAAACAAAGACAAACAAATAAACAAACAATCCTTTGAGTCCAAATAAAGAAGACAGTGGCTGGGTGTGTTTATCCAGCTTTACTTTCCATAATGGCTTTTCCTCATTGTTAACAAGGCTTGAAATACACTAACTGGAAAATTCTAGAAACAGAGACTTTCTAAGTTTTAAAGTGTATACATTTCTGAGTATCATTCCCCCCCCCCCCAGGACTCATTGTTCTGCACCATCACTTTTCCAGTGTGACCATGCTGGTGGACACCTGCTCCTTGGCCACTGGTGGCTGTCTTGTCAACTCCACTGTCAGGGTCACAGGTGCGTCTTTTCAAGTAACCCGTGTTTACTCCGTGATGGCGACTTTATGACCTTATGCTGCTATTGTTCTATTTTATTATGTCCCTCACCCCTCACTGCACCTAATTTAGAAATGAACTAAGCCGTAGGTGCGTGTCCCGGTTCTGCTTGAGTTGTGCTAAACCACTTTCTCCAATCTACCTTTGGAGAAAGGGTTTGCTAGTCTTACAATTCCAAGCTACAGTCTGCCAAATTCAAAGCAGAAACTTAAAGCTGCTGGTCAAAGGCAGAGAGAGATGGATGTGCGTGTGCCTACTGCTTGGCTTGATTTCTCAACTCTTCCAAAATCCAGGACCCCAAAAGGGACTGGTACCCATATTCAGCATGGGTCACCTCAACTCAATTAACCCAGTTAAGAAAAGTTCCTTACAGGTGTGCCCAGACAGCGACCTCATCTGGTAACCCCTCGCTTGAGACTCTTTGAAGGTGTGTGCATTGTGTCAAGCTGGTAACAATTAAAATCAACCAAGACAGCATGTATGTGCAGGAAGATTGCTGGGCCAGAGGATGTATGGGGGACGCTTTATGTGCATGGAAGACCACTGACGCCAACCTGATGTATGGGAACAGGAAGGAGGAGCTTTGGACTAGGCCGATCTGGGTTGCTGGCTTTTACTTGGCATCCACTCATGGGCTGCTGAAGAAATGTTATTTTTTCCTTAAACTTTGTTCTCATTAATCTTGTGTTAAGAAGGGTCTAACCCTGTTGGGCACGCAGGTCGTTTCAGTTCCAATTAGCATATATTTCCGGAGGTGTTGAGTGGGTGGAGGTAAGGGAGCCCCAACATCTCTAAACTGCTGACCTTGAGGGACTTGTAGGAAGGGTGTCTCTGACATGCACATACTACAGCTGACTCTGAGAAAGCTCTAGGAAATGGGAAGTTATGGTTGACTCTGGTGATTTATGCTAAACAGAATAAACCGTGATAGAAGCATAAAGTATTACTAAGCTTACACTTTGCTCAACCCATACAGATGAAACTCAATCTTTTTACTTCAAAAGCAGACATTTGGAGTCTCTATAGAAAACTGGGTGTGTGCTGTCTCCTGCTTGCTATGGGGACCCTGGTTAGGACCTGAAGCACCCTGAGGTCTCAGGTCAAAGTTTACCTTGTGGTCTCCCCACATAAAGAGCACCTGACCAGAACACCAAGGGGCTCTCTTGTTCCTGAGAAGCCGAGCATGTCTGTCAGAGATGGTCTTCAGGAGCCAAACTGGTCTATTGACCCGGCATCAGCAGTCTGGCTGCCTAACCGCACATGGAGGGATTAAAGCAAGAAGCTTATTTTGGGAGCAGATGGGTCACCACCTATACCTGTGACAAGGACAGAAACAAGAACTGTTGAATTGGCTTCGTTTTCTCCGGCAGGCACAGAGAAATAAAGCCTGTGTTTACCAACTGGAAAAGCACAGAGTTGGCAGAGAAAGGGGCAGGAGGAGGATGGGGGTGGAGGGGAGGGGCTATTTTCAAGCTTCTGAAAACATATAACAACACAAGGTTTCAAAACTATAATTAAAAACTATTTTTAAAAAGTTTTGATTGGGCTCCCTTCAAAAACAAGGTACTAAGGAGGGCTAAAATAAATCCCTGACAGCTGACTTATACTCATGGCTTCCTCTTAACTCATATCTGTAAGTGCCCCCCCCCCCTTTAGCAATATCAACAGTGGGCAATGTGTCTTAAGGTCACCAAGTAGGTCACGAGTGCTTCAGCTTAGTGGATGGGGGAACCCAAGGCCCAAAGATAAAGCTATCACACAGCTATCTGGAGTAGGGACAGGACATATGGCTGGATTGAATTTGTGTATGTGCCTGTGTGTATGCACTTTTATGTTAAGGTCAGAGGTTGACATCAGGTAACCTCAGTTTTCTCCACTTACTTTGAGACAGTTTCTCTCACTGAACCCAATGCTTGCCAACTTGATTGACTGACTGGCCAGTAATTCCCAGGGATTTGCCTGGCTCCCTTCCATCCCCAGTTAGTGTTATAGGCACAAGTGATCAAGCTTAGATTTTTATATGGGTGTTGGAAATCCAAGCTCAGGTCTTTGTGCTTGCATGGAAGACTCTTAATGAAGTGAGCCAACCCCCCAGTTTCTTAGCTTGAATTTCATAGAGTCAGATCCAAGGAAATCCCAGACCTTGTAAAGTAGCCAACTGCACTGTTTGTACAGAGCTGACCTAGAGGCTCACCCAGGCATCACTGTGAGCATTAGCGTCCATGTACCTGAGTCGTCTTCTGTTAGTGTCGGTGGCCTCACCTGAAGAATGAAGTCACCTGCAGTTTCAAACACTGAGGGCAAACATCAAAAAAGGTGATGTGATCTAGAGGAATCAGGAATACATGAGTGGAAAAAAGGGATAATTTATTCTGGACCAACATAATTCATAATATTTTAAAAAACAGGAATAAATCATAATATTTAAAAAAAAATCCTGTCAGGGTTGTCTGAGGTCAATTAAACTTTAATGGCCCAGATTTCATAAGAAAATCAACATTCAAACAAGGACCAATCCAAGAGGAGAATGGGCAGAGGCCACGATTAAGCAATTCAGAAAGGAACACGGGCTCCGGGCCAATGAACACATGAGACATGGTCTACTTAGGTGGTACTCAAAAATACAAATGAACGCAGTGGGCAAGCCTCTGCACTGAACTGGGAATGATCAAAAGGAATGATCAACAACATCAAGAACTGGTAAAGGCACAGAGGGGTTGATTTCCAAGCATTACTTATTAACATGCAGAGTCCTAAGATCTGAAGAGAGCTACTTGGATACCTGAGACACGGCACTTCCAAACCCAGGAATTAAAGCTCCGAGCCCAGAGGAACGTTTCTTGTTCATTTGTTGGTGTGACAGACACCGTGACTAAAAGCAACTTAGCGGAGTGAAGGATTTATTTCTGCTTACAGGTCATAGTTCAAGGTGAGGGAAGTCAAGGCAGGAACCCACAGCAGGAACTTGAAGGGAACCCCCCCTCCCCCTTGATATTCTACCCAGCCTTGTCTCTGACAAAAGAATGAATTCACAGCCAAAGAAAAGCAGCATGAACTGTGGAGGAAACCTGCTTGCTAGCCAAGGGCTGGCTGCTTATCCTTAACTAGTTTTCTTATATATTCCAGGACCACCTGCACAGGGAATGGTGTTGCCCACAGTGGGCTGGGCCCTCTGGTATTAATTAACAGCCAAAACAATCCCCCACAGACTTGTCCACAGGCCAATCTGATCAGCACAATCCCTCAATGGAGACTCTTTGCAGCTGACTCTAGGCTGTGTCAAGTTAATAGTTAAAACTATTTTGGACAGGAAACAGAGATTTCTATAGCTCATGCTGTGAAAGATGGTTGCAAACTCTGCTGTCTGTCTCATCCACAGCTTCTTTTTTTTTCTATTCTCCTTAATCTGGACTGGCTTATGACTAGCTCTCTGCAAAATACAGCAGAAGAGAGGTTGTGGGGCACCTGAGACAATCTAAAGAGGCAGTTTCTGTTTCCTCTTCCTGGAAGGCAGTTGAATTTGAAGTCAATCACTTTGAGTTCCCTATACCAAGAGGAAACAAAGCTTGGCATAAGCAAGGAGAAAGGTCATGTTGAGGGAGCCATCAAGGTGCCCCTTAAATGAGGAGAGTCTTTTGGAGCTTTTGGCCCACCTAGGCTGTCTGCTAGTTGAGTGATTACCCAATGGAGGCAAGTGGAGCAGAGCTATCTAGTCGAGTCCTGTAGGAATCCTGACTCCAGAATTATGAGAAGTAGTGAATCATGTGTTAACTCAGTAAATTCTGGGGGTAGTTTCCTTGAAAGATTTGTTTTATTTTCATTTGAGTGTGTGTGTGTGTGTGTGTGTGTGTGTATGTGTGTGTGTGTATGCCTGTACATGTAGTACCAAGTGTCTTACTTAGTTTGGGTTTCTATTGGAGTGACAAAACACCATGAGCAAAAAGCAAGTTGGAGGGGAAAGGGTTAATTCAGCTTACACTTTCACATTGCTGTTTATCACCAAAGGAAGCCACGACAGGAACTCAAACAAACAGGAACCTGGAGGCAGGAGCTGATACAGAGGTCATGGAGCAGTGCTGCTTACTGGCTGGCTTCTCATGGTTTGCTCAGCTTGCTTGCTTATAGGGCCGAGGACTACTAACCAAGGGATGGAACTACCTACAATGGCCTAGGCCCTCCACCATCAGTCACTAATTAAGAAAATGCCTTACAGCTGGATCTTATGGAGGCATTTTCTCATTTGAGGTTCTCGCCCTTCAGATAACTAGTTTGTGTGTCAAGCTAACAGAACACTATCCAGCACACCAAGGGAGTCAGAAGAGGATGTTAGATACCCTAAATCTGGAGCTTTAGGCAGTTGTAAGCCACTGGACATAGGTGCTAGGAATTGATGGGAACTGAACTCAGCAAGTGTCCTTAATTGCTGAGCCATCTCACCATCCCTGGGGTGGTTTCTTAATCAGGAAAAAGATACTCACTGTAAAAGATAACTAATGTATACGTAGGCAGGTTCACCCTCCAGGCAAGGAACCACGGTATCAAAGTATTTATGGAAGGCAAAGGCAATATGGGTTGGCTTATGGGCTGATCAGTGCTAGTGATGGCCATTGGACCAATCAATGGTTGCTGGTGGTTGATTTTCTCTCCTTTCCCATTTCTTTACTGTTAACATGTGTTAATTAATAATATGTATTTGTATGATATATGTATCATTATTGGTTTCAGGGTATTACAGGGGGAGTGAAATTCAGAGAAAAGATGAACGTATTGTCCAGATAGATTTTTCATTAAGTTTTATAACAGTTTTATATTTATTGAAAACTGTAGTCAGTATACAATTTCCATACAACCTAAACCATTCTTCTTTGTGATCTACATTTTCACTGTATCAGCAACTTTCAATGGACCAATGTGGTTATCACTTATTTGCAGTGATTCAACCAACGTCGATGCTTACTAACTTTTCTCTAATTTCTTTCTTCCTGGGTCGCACCCAGGACACCACATCACACTCCTGCTGTGTTTCTTTCGGTTATTCTTGGCTCTGATGGTTCCTTAGACTCTCCATCTCTCTTCGTTAGTGTTTATTTATATGAGTTCAGGTGTGTACATGTCAAGACACGGTTGGAGGTCAGCGAATGAGCTCAGGCGTTGAGCTTTTCTTTCCACCTTGTGTGTTGTTTGTTGATGTGTATGTCAGGAAAATGGGCCAGCAAGCTTCTGGGGTTTCTTCTGTCCTTGTCCCTCATCTATACTGTAGGAACGTGCCACCGCACCCAGCTTTCCATGGGTTCTGGGGATCCAGACTCAGGTCCGCATTATGGCACCGGTGCTCTATCCATTGGGTAAAAGGTTTAATTCAGATAATAGTTCATCATTGGGAGAAGTCAGGGCAGGCACCCACAGCAGGAACTTGAAGGGAGGCCTGCTTGCTAGTGCCCCTAGCATTGCCTCTGACCAAGGAACACACGTCACAGCCAAAGAAGTGCAGCACAAATCAGTGGAGCAGCGCTTGCTGGCCAGGGGCTGCTGTAACCTCAGCTGGCTTTCTTATATATCCACACAGAGATCTGTCTACCGGCGCCTATCACAGCTTTAACGACAAAAAGCTGGAAGCAATGTGAACGTCTGCTCAGTAGTGAACAGAAAATCAAGTAGCAGGGCATCCAGATGATGGAATATTAGCTGTCCAAAGCAGGGTACGCTAATACACAAGGCAAGGTAAAGCCTGGAAGCACTGTGCTAAGTATAAGACGTCCGACGTCTTGAACACCAACCTCAACCTCATATGGAATTGCCTTTTTTTTTTTTTTTTTTTTTTTTTTTTTTTTTTTTTTGCCATTCTGGAAATAATAAAAACCACAGGGACAGAAAACAGGAGCGGTTGCCAGGAACGAGTGACAGGATAGCAGATCAATTACCAAAAGACCGGAGAGAAGGTTTTTGGAATCTCTCTCTCTTGATTGTGGCCGTGATTATACAACTATGTTCATTTGTTAAAAGTCATGGAATGCACTTTTCATCTGAAAGTGTTTACTGCTATGTGTAAACTCTACTACTTTGAACTGATCCTTTTTCCAGAATGTATTCTTGATGTCTCATCTAAAAAACTTTGCAGCCTGTGACTTGACAAATGCTGGCCCGACACTGTCATAAAATGAAAATGCAAACAAGCAGCAAGGAAGAGTGTGACTACAAAGCTTGATGTAACGTTGTGGGAGACCCAACCACACCATAGCTAACTGCACTGGCCTTCTTACAGTTGGAGATGCAATGTGAATTGTGAAGCATCAAACTTGTTAAGGTTTCATTCATTAATCTACATTTTATAAAGTTTTTCAATTTTACACGTGTGTATACCTGCTTCTCTGTATGCACCGTGGGCATGCAGGTTCCTGAGGGAGCCAGAGAGGGCATCAGATCCCCCACAATGGGAGTTTAAGGTGACTGAGTTCTGCGGGTGTTTGGGAATTGAAGCTGGGTCCTCTGCAAGAGCAGCAAATGCTCTTAAGTGCTGAGCCCTCTTTCCAGCCCCTCAATGTAAAAATTAAAACAAAAAGCCCCATGTAATGATTATTGTGCTTGTCTGTGTTATGTGTGTGAGTATGGTCACTCACATGTATGGACGTTAGAGGACAAGTGTTGGGAGTCTCTTCTCCCCTCTTGGGAGTCTGGGGATCGAACACAGATTGTTATGCTTTTGTGATACCTGTTTTTTTCTACCAAGCCACCTGGGTTCCAAAACTTAAGGTTTTTTTTTTTTTTTTTTTTTTTTTTTTTTTTTTTTGTTTGTTTTTTTTTTGTTTTTTTTTTTGTTTTGTTTTGTTTTGTTTTTTTAAAGTCATCTTGACAAACACAGTTGAAGGTCAGGGGGTTTGGGGGAGGGTTCCTGTTGGGAGGTGAGGCAGAATGGTGATAGATTTGCAGGGCTTTGCAGAAGTAAGTCCTGAACATTCTCTCATTTGTTTAGCCAGTGTTGGTCCGACACCTATTATGGTGCCAGACACAGTTCTGTGTAGCTGGATACAGCAATGAACAGGGCAGACTTTGGCTGTTGATTGCAGAGTCTACATTTTAGATGGAGGAGACTGGAAAATAAACTGGTGAAAATGGTTTGTTAGAAGTTAGTAAGGGTTAGCATGCAGAAGGAACCTGGATGGGGAATGTGGCATTCTGGGCCAGAGGCTGGCATTTTGTTATTTTAAAGAGTGGCCAGAGAGGTCTTTTGGAAGAAGTGTTCCTTGGTCTAAAACCTGAAGCTGAAGGAGTCATGAGGGAGCTTTCAAGGGCGAATGCTTTCAAACCACTAAGAGTCGTGGTGTGCTAACATCATCTGGTTTGTTGAGATTCATTTTGCTTCCCAATAATGATGTAAGAATGCCATTGACTAGGATAACTGGTTATGACAGATCATAAAAATGATTTATAGAATAAATATAATCTTCATTTCAACTGAACAAGAGAAACTGAGACTCATCAGGAAGAAAACCACACACCTCAGCTTATTTTTGCCCTGGCCCTCTTCTCTTTCCCCCTCTGCCCTTCCATTTCCACTGTCTGTGATTCTGGGAAAGCTGTTACTAATAAATTTTTAGTATCATAAGCTGGGAAAAGTGGGTTAGAAAATTCAGGAGGAAATAGCCTGTTCATATGAAAACAATAATCACATAATATTTATTGTCTGGGATTGAAATGTTTCAAACATGCGAAGTAATAAAATATCAGGAAAAGCAAAACTTCCTAAAGTTAAAAATGTCATAAATTTCTTCCAAAATAAGACCTGAAAAAAGTTTAGGTGATACTTTATGTCAGTAGAAGAAGAAATTACTCTTGCATCTAAATTAAGGAAGTCCAGTGCTTTTGGAGGACAAATACTAGTCAGTATTACTGGAGACACTGGCAGGCACCACGGAGACTTAAGGAAATGGTTCCGCTCACTGTGTGTTGGGGAACCATTTATTAAGGAGTTGCCTGGCTCATGTCTTCTCTTTCTCAGACACAGCCACATGTAGCCCAGGGTTGCCTAGAATGCAGAGTGTGTTCAGGATTGGAGTTGCCCATGCCCCAGGACAACCCAGGGTGTTTTTGCTTTCCACCATATACAAAGCAGGGGACCTCGTTTGCCACTGTGTGCCAGTCTAGCTGGCCCACGTGCTATGGGGATTCTGTCTCTGTCTCCCTATTCCCATAGACGCACAGGGAGCACAGATCTATTACTACATCTGGCTTTAAAAAAATATTATTTTATGTATATGAGGATTTCACCTGCATATGTATCTGTGTAACACAGGCATGCCTGATACCCACGGAGGTCAGAAGAGGGCTTGGACTCCTCTGAAACTAGAGTTACAGATGGTGGTGAGCCACTATGTGTGTTCTGCAAACTGAGACTTTTAAAGAGGGCTTCTGGGGGGGGGGGGACTCAAACCCAAGTCATTAGGTTTGCAGATTGAACACGTTTCCACTGAGCCAGCTCCTCAGCTCACTTTGGTCTTTACTCAGCCTGTTGAGTGCTGGGATCCGGGTCATGTACCACCACACCATGGGGGCTGGAAGCGTTAGCATTGTTCATGTACTGTTACCAATGAGGTGGTCACCTACCTTAAAATGACGTTTAAATAAATGTACATTACATAAAGCACAATGGCACATATGGCTTTATTTAAAATAAGACGATCTGTCTGGACAACACACGTTTTTATTTACTCTATAGAGACGTTGATCTAAGTGGTATTATGACTCTGATTCTACAATTCTGCAAGTCAGCTTGCATCCTGGACTTCTAGTTTAGAGTAATAGTCCATATTGTTTGGCTTGCACGGGTGCTAAAGAGTTTTTGAATGAATGACTGACTGAATGTAGACACTTTAATAACAAGTTATTCTTTAGTGGGAAACTATTGCTTCTGGTCTCAAAAAATTTCACTTTAAGCCCTACATTTGATTATTTGGTTAAGTTTAGTGGACATGGTCTATCACTGTTAGTAAATGAAATCTCATCCTAAAATACCCATTGTCTTTATAGTAAATTATCGGGAGAAGTGAGGCACTTACTAAGGTGCCTCATCTATAAATGAAGAATGTCTTAGTAGTGTGCAACCCTAAGCATGGGCAGATTCAGATAGTAACACAAAGTCCCCCAGCCTGCAGCAGTGCAATGTGCATGAGGCTTACAGGGACCTACTTATAAAGGTCATGAGCATGGGACCTGGACTCGTTCATCTTCATTGTCAACCTGACTGGACTTAGCATCACCTAGGAGACAAGCACCCATTGTGCTGGCTAATTTTATGTCATCTTGACACAAGCTAGAGTCATTGGAGGAAGACTCAGTTGAGAAAATGCATCCATAAGGAGGGTTGTAGGCAAGCCTGTAGGGCATTTTCTTAATTAGTGATTGATGGAGGAGGGTCCAACCCATTGTGGATGGTGCCACCCCTGGGTAGGTAGTCCTGGGTTCTATATGAAAGCAGGGTGAGCCAGTCATAAGGAGATAGCCAGGAAGCAGCACTCTTCTGTCACTTCTGCATCAGCTCTTGTCTTCAGGTTCCTATCCTTCCTGATATCCTGTCCTGCCTTCCTTTAGTAGTGATGAACAGTGCTAATGAAGTGTGAGCCAAATAGACCCTTTCCTCCCTAGGTTGTGGTGTTTCACTGCAGCAATAGAAACCCCAGGGCCTCTCTGCCTGCCTCCCTCCCTCCCTCCCTCCCTCCCTCCCTCCCCCCCTCCCTCCCTCCCTCTCTCCCTCCCTCTCTCTCTCTTTCTCTCTCTCTCTCTCTCCTCTCTCTGTAAAGCTGTTTTCAGAGGGGTTCTGTCACTAGTGGTTGGGGTCTGGGGTAGGTGTTTCTAGGTTCTTGGCTTCTTATTCATAAGACTGAAATAAGCTCACATGGACTTACAGAAGCACCATAAAGTTAACTTTATTCCATGCAAATAGACTGTATACATCAGAAATACTGTCAAAAGTGACAGCAGGCCACATGAGTGAGCACACCCAAGGATACTGATTATCATTTGGAGTGTCCTTTTATGGGGATCAAGAAAGAAGCTGCTGGGTTGCTAAGGGATATAGGTTGGGTGGTTCTCTATTTTGGCTGGCAGTTTTTGAGTTAAATAACCATCTCTGTACTATATATATCCTGTCCCATAATGTATCTGATTTTAATCATATGCATGCCAATTATGCACAGGCATAAAATGGAAAATACATCCTTCCAAAAAGCCCTCAGAGGACAGTTTACTATATTATGCATGCACCCAAACTTGTTCATGTTGGATTGACTGTCGTACCCTTCACCCAGTATATTTGGAACAGAATTGAATATAAACCATCCTGCCTCATTAAGGGGAAGAGAAATTTATTCAATTATTTAAAGGGGAAATTTATTCAATTATTTAAATGCATCTTAAGGCAGGTAGAGGTCCTAGGTTGCTAACAGGTTGTTAAGTGCACTGTCCAGGGAGAGGTTTGCACACGGTACATGAAGAGTCCTAGGCTGCCAAGCGAATTGTTAGAAGAGGGGTTTGTGTACAGCCCAAGCCAAGAGGAGTCCCGGGTCACTACACTATTCCCTATTCGAGGAAGATACACCATGAATGTGTGCCCCAATACTCCATGGGGCTGGAGTCTCCGACTAAATAAGAAAGAAGAAACAGGAATCTAGCCGAGAACTGGCATTCATTTCTCTGCGTTGCGACTTTGGACAGTGACCAGCTGCTTCACAATGCTGTCACGGTGCATTCTGGACATAATTGTGAACTAAGATAATCCCTTCTTTCCTTAAGTTGCCTTTTCAGGTGCTGTGTTACAGCAGCGAGACAGTAAGGTGGCCAGGGCACTTTGGCCTTTGATGCCTTGGATTTGTCTTCAAGAGAAAAGAAGTGTGATCTGCAGTTCACGAGATTTCTGGCAATCGAGGAAGCAGTAACAGTAGATGAAGCACTGGGCTCTTTGACTCTTTCCAGGTCTTGTGGAGTCATCAGAAGCCAAATCAGCATCAGGAGCATTTGCTGCTGTCTGGGGACTTCCTGGGTGAGGGGCACATACAGGTGAGTGGGGAGTGATGCATGGTCAGTGGACACACAGGAAGCTTGACATAACCCTTGAAAAGGAAGTGGCTGGAAGAGGTCGGTCAAAGGCTTCTTTGCCTGCGTGGGTATCTGTACAGCATATGCATGCTCCGTGGAGGCCGGGAGACACCCTGGAACTGCAGTAACAGATGGCTGTGAGCCACCATGTGGGTGCTGGGAAATGAACCCAGTTCCCCTGGAAGATCAGTTGATGTTAAGCCCTGAGCCACTTCTCCAGCCCCTGGGGTTGAATTTTCAAAGTTGCTAAGTATAGATGAGA
The DNA here is from genome assembly GCF_011762505.2 of Arvicanthis niloticus. NCBI lineage: Eukaryota > Metazoa > Chordata > Mammalia > Rodentia > Muridae > Arvicanthis > Arvicanthis niloticus. The sequence goes on along the minus strand of NC_047674.1, from coordinate 53,230,422 downwards.
GCGGGGGGGAAAAAAAATTGTAATGCAGATTGCACTCAGCCACTTTCTTTCCATTTCCCTGTTTATCACTGTACATTAAAGCCTTCAAACATGCACACGCACACTTAAGAGAAGCTAGGCCCATCACAATTATAATTAAGGGACAAATACTTCAAGACCATTTCATGCATGCTCTGAACACTGCCATCTAAACCCTGGTATTGACCCCTGCCTGAAAGCACATGTGAAGAACATGGAGCTTATTCAGAGACATGGATAATTTGTGTGAAAACATACAATCAGTGTTCTGGACACAGCCAGCATTTAGAAGATGTTTTCTTTGTCAGTTTCTATGAGGAACCTCTGTCTCTGTGGCGTGTTTATTCACATACATGTATATGTGCAGGTACGTGTGCCTGTGGGGGTAGTGGTCAGAGGATGGCCCTGGGTATACTGCTCTATCTTTCTCTGCCTTGTTAAGGTGGTCTCTCTTGGCTTAGCTGGCAGTCAGCAAAGCCCAGGATTCTTCCTATCTCCACCCTTCACTCCCGGTTATTGGGGCGACAGGCAGGTATCCAACTGACTTTTTCTGAAAGTGTTAGAGATTTGAATGTAGGTCCTCTTGTTTGACCAGCAAGGTCTTACCCATTGAGCCAATGCCTCAGCACCCATGGCCCCACTTCTGCTAGACCCTTAATACATATTACACTATTCATAATATTTACCCTAAGGTTTATAACACTAAAGAGGAGTTGGTATTCTCTATAATTATATTCTGTTATACACTGTTTTATATTGCTTACATAATACATAGATAAAGACTGTTTGAGCTGCAATGAAATTTTCTTGGAACCAAGTATTTCTGGTATGAGAAAGGTTTTTCTCTTCATTGTGTTCCCAGAAGTTTCTCGTATATTCCATAATGTTAAACAGTGGGGTCACAGCACTGGGTAAATGTCAGTCCCACTTTAGATCACTGTTTGCAAAGCACTTAACTTGCCAAGTTCCTGAGTCTCCTTTCCTGCCTGTGGGCACACTGTGTGCTCTTCACAGAGTGTGGTGGAGCTTCAAGGAGGGGCTCATGAAGCCCTGCTCACAGGGCTTTCCTCTGATTATTATACCTCACTGATGAACCCGCTGACAGTATTTTCAGATTTCAATGTAATGTTTTTATTGTTTACATGTTTGTGTGCCTCTGCATGAGCGTGTTTGTATGTGTGCTTTGGTATGAGTGTGTGCGTATGTGTTTAGGTGTCCCCAGAGGTCACAAGAGGGCACAGGATCCCTTGCAGCTGGAGTTACAGGCATCTGAGAGCCACCCCACTGGGGTCCTCCTGATAAACAGGACATTTCTTTCCAGGCCACTATCATAACGTTTGATAGCAAGTAGATATGTACAACTGTGCCTTGATCCTTTCCACTTATTCCTCCTATGTCTTTTCCTATTTTTACTTCTCAGTGTCACTGAGAATAGTGACAGCTGGGCATTTAGGAGCAGGTAGGGAGCAAGAACACAGGCTCTCCACAGAGCCACAGTAGTTCATACGTGGTCTTTTGTTCCCTTGTATGACCTGACCATTTTAAATTATGCTTCCATTCCAAAATTTCCAAGACTTAGGACAGCTTGAATGCTTGATGTTTTGTTTCATTCTTTAAATCCACACCCTACCCCCATGGTAACTCTGTCCCACTCACAACACTTGAGACTCACTTTAAACGATATGACTTTTTGATATTTATGTTTCCCAGGCGTCTAGCCCTATTTAACCATCACATCTATATCCGCCCCACACAACATGGTTTTGTTGCTTAACCTTGGGCAGAGGGCCTCGTAGAGAGCCTTTCCTTTAATGAACACAACTCCATGGAAACTGCTGGAGTCCCTGCTCCTCACCACTGAACCTGGATTCCAAAAAAGATAGAACATTGCTGGAGACTGGGATTCATGGAGGGGCACTGCTTTGACACACTCTGCTCGCCGCCCTTACACTATTTGTGGAAGTGTTTATGTACTATGAAATGCTCAGCCAGAGAATACAGGAAACTGTAAAAGATTTTATGGGACGTATACATGGTTGATGGGAGAGCTTAAATGTGACCTGGGAAGGTTCTATCTGAGTTTCTGGAGGCGGACAAGAACGCATATGCTCTGTGCTGCTTCACTGTCTCATAAGGGGTTATATGAGCAATGCCTAATTTGGGTGTTATATTGAAAAAAATTTTCTAAGTTTGAATTTTACAATTTCTAGACAAATAAACTTGTTTTCTTTCAGAGCACAGATTTCCAGTTATGTTTACTTATCTTCAATGTGGTAAAATATTGAATTTGGTTTGTTTACTATTTTTTTATAAATCATTTTTATTTATTTATTTATTTCATATATGTGAGTTTGCTGTCATCAGACACACCAGAAGAGGGCATTGCATCTCATTACAGATGGTTGTGAGCCACCATGTGGTTGCTGGGAATTGAACTCAGGACCTCTGGAACAATAGTCAGTGCTCCTAACCTCTGAGCCATCTCTCCAGCCCCTTGTTTACTAATTTTTAAAAACAAAGAGCAGTCTCACAGGAGCTATCTATATACACTATTTGAAAATATTTGCATTTCTGATGATTTTTAAATAAAAACCTTAAATTGGAACATTATTATTATTTGGTAAAAATAGCGTTATTCTCCTTCAAACATAAACCATCACTCTTGGGGTAAGGAAGGTGGCAGGGTGGTCCAAGGCTGACTTAAATGGGGTGGGGGGAGATTAAGAAGTCCCACCCCACTGCCTAGCTGAGATAAGATTACATCCCTAACACTGTATATAAACATCTCCTTATATTACAATTGTTTTCAGGTCCCACTTCACCCTACCCCAAGCTGGGAAACCATTATCTTCCATTTGTGACATTACAGATCCCAGAGAAAGCGGGGGGGGGGGGGGAGAAGAGGCAGACATGAGACAACTGGAAAACAGGAAGGTTACAAGGCAATGAGTAATATGCCCCACATAGCCCAGCTCCCCTTTCCAGAAGAGCAAGGAGGGGCCCCTGTAGAACTGAGAGGCCAGTGCTGTGCCTGTGGGCATGCACTGCTGTCCTCAGTCCCTGATGTTCAGGAGTGGTGTGTCCTGTCACATGCTGTCTGTGAGGTCCTCGTGTTGGGGGTCTAAACTCAAACCCAGCTCACTTAGCTCCATAACCAGGCTTCCGTTCCTTTCCAATAGGAGCCAGCCACCATGGCTCATGCTTCTGAGATTAGGCCTTTTAAGAAATCATGGTCCCCTTTCCAAATCTCTCTTACAGGGAGAGAAAAAGGGTCCTTCCTAGGAAGGAGGTGTTCTGAAAAACATCAGCAATCTATCAGTCCCTGACCAGGCAGTAGATGTGCTGGGCTCTGCGTTCACTAGTGGAGACTTCAAAGACATAGGCAGTACACAGCAGCAGTTCCTGAGTGTCCCTGTTTGTCACCACCTGGAGGATGGTGAAGTTCTCCAGGACACTGTCCATCATGTAGTGTTCAGGCAGCTGACGAAGCTTGTGCAGGAAGTTAACCAGGCACTCACACATGGGAGAGCGCAGCAGGCGATATACAAAATGTCCATCCTCCAGCTGCGCCCACTCCCTCTGGACCCCCTCTACCACTTGCTTGCCAAAGGAGAAGACCTTGGAGGAGCAGGTAAGTGTCATGAGCTCCCGGTTCTGGCTCTCATACTGGCTGCTCACTCCATAGAAGCCACCACCACCTCCACTGCTCCCTGCCTCCTCAGCACTTGGGCCCCAGTTCAGGTCCGCCCAGAACTTGACCAAGAAGGCATGTGGTGGCCCTGGGTCATAGAGCTCCCGGAGACCGGAGGCCACCTTTTTTCTCAGGGAATTTGTTGTAGATCTGCCACACGTCCACACTCTCCAGGGGTGGTGCTCCTGGGCTGGGGCACTGTTGACTGATGTGGACAAACAGATGCCTCTGAAAGGAGTCAACTGCGTCTGGCGGTTCCACAAACGCTGGCTGAGAACTCCACCAGCTGCAGGCACGCAGTCCCCAGGGCCCGAGCCTGCCAGGCTGGGAGAGACGGAGAGGGTAGGGGCAGGGGGGAGAGGGCTGGGGGTGTCAGTGACACAGAGAACGGTGCCTGTGAGAAGGGCTTCACGTCTGGAACATTCCACGGTGGCCCAGAGCTCCCTGACCAGAACTGGAAAAGCTCAGTGGCCTGAGAGCCAGAAGGACCCAGCTTGGCCTGGAGGGAAGGTGTAGAGATGCGCTGTGCCGAAGACATGGTGGCCATCATCTGGAACGCCTTGTCCTTGGAGACTTGGTCCTTCAGCTTGGACTGAGTTTCTCTCGATTTCCTTCGAGCCAAAACCTGGATGTGATTAGAGACCTGCTTTTGAGTTCTCGCCTGTCCTCAGCTTGATGTAACGGGCAATGAGTTCATTCCGGCCATACATCTTGCCCTCATCTGACAGGATGATCTTGCGACAGCTACAGGGAGGGTAGATGGCCAGGGCCTCCTGAAAACTCTGCTCATGTCAGGGCTCCACACACCTTCTGCATCAGGGCTCCCGTCACCTCCAACGCCCTCACTGCCAACGGTGCCCTCCTCACTGCCTTCCTTACTACCTGTCCAGCCCTCACCATCATCCAGGGGGGCCCCAGTCCGGGGATCCCCCATCTGGTCCTCCTGACCTGGGCAGGGGAGCCACGGGCGGGCGGGGCTGGAACATTATTTTTGAATCTCAATTATTATCATATGTGAAGAAACGCCCTTTATTCATGACCCCAAAAGGACATTTCCAGAAAGTCACAGTTCTGAGTTCAGGCAGTAGGAGGAAGTTCTGCTTCCTTTACTCTTACCTACTGGGCAACATCAATTTTCCAGAAGAGAAGCTATTTACTATTGTGGGCTTATTTACTTTGAAATTTGATCTCTAAACTACAAGGGATTAAGGGCGACAACATTCCCAATTTAGAGTCAAGCCCCAGTATAGAAAGTGTGTCATTTACTGGTGCAGTCCTCCAAAGATTCACGATTATGATTCCACATTTATATTTTAGCTGTGTCTATAACTAGTATCATTGTGAAATAAGTTTATGTTATTGTACAGGATAAGTATGAGAGCCCTGGTGTGTCTTGCTAACATCCTCGTAAGTCCAGGATGGTAAAGTGTGCGCTTAGGCTAGGGATCACAGATGCTCATGCATGGTCTCTTCCTGCTCTTATTGTGTGATTCGGGACTGTCACATTGCCCGTCTAGGCCAGGTTCATTTACATCTGTCAAATGTGTGACAATTCCCAATGGCCTGCACAGTTGCCTTCTCTACAGTGATAACATGTGACACTTTAATCTGAGGGTATAGTTTATGGAAGTGTCATTTGTGAGATTTTTTTCTTCTGTTCAATTTTATCTATATCACTGTCCATAACATTTCGTATTACTTCGAATTTAGTTTTACTTAAAGGATTAGGGAAAGAGCCTATATGTAGGAAAGAGGAAAAAATGAAAATTATTAATATTAAGTGATGATGGGCACATCTAGGTTGGCTCAGGACAGACACAAAAGACCTTGTTTTATTCTACCTTCAGCTTTCTGGCTGATGATGAAAAGTGAAAGCGATTATGTGAGCTCACTGGGCAAAAGCAGATTTTATAAATAATTACCTGTCAGACGGTTCAAGATAGACAAACATACATCAGACCAACACAAACACAGAGCTGTCGTGTTCCTGAGAGAAATGTACGTTGAGTCTTCCTTCCCTGGGACTATGGGGAGAGTAGGTAGAAGAAAATGAAGGGAAAATCAAAACCTTGCATTTTTTAACCTTGTGCAATTTTCAAATATATAATGTAGGGCCGAGAAGGGTTTCCAACAGGAAAAATCAGCCTGAAAATTTGAGATCTTCTAGAAGCCTGGCAGATGGAAACCAAATCCAGTAAGTGCTGCCATTTCCAGAGTGAGGATGTTTACTGCAGGGTTATAATTTTCCATGATTAGGGACGCCAAGGAGAATAAGAGTGACGATAAAAAGAAAAAGCGTAATCATACTTTTCAATAGGCACGGGTGGAACATCAGAACCCTTCGGCAATTTTTGATATTAAATATCTGCATTTTTTTTTTTATAACATGTACATTCTTTTTCCTGAAAATGGTTGCTGCACATCAGGTAAACCACAGCGGGGAACAACAGGGCACAGCAGGGCACAGCACACTGAGGCTCAGAAGGGTTTGTTCACACAGAAAACCTCTGCTCTTGTTTCTCTCTCTAACCCGGAACACTTACAGGATTAAAGATGTAACTTCTTCCTTTATGATTCATATGTGATCAGGAACTGTACCGTTGCATCTGCTATATTTTGGGTTGTTCCCAAGAGTTACACTTCCTCATTTATTAGAGAAAGAACAGATGCCAGAAGAGCAGCCCAGCGGATCCCAGCAAGCAGTGCACCAACTGGATTCCCCATCGATCGGGGAGAGAACTCTAAAGGGATAGGATCTTGTGCTCCTGATTTTTAACTGTGTTATGAAAGGGCATGGAAGCTCTCTCTCTCTCTCTCTCTCTCTCTCTCTCTCTCTCTCTCTCTCTCTCTCTCTCTCTCTGTGTGTGTGTCACGCGCGCACATGAAGATGGTCTCTTCAGTGACTGAGGTGATGGGCGAGGAGGGAACAGGTGGCTTGGCCTACCAGCAGAATCTCTGATGGGTGTACATTTATAAAGTAACTATGTTTCTAAAACATACACAGAGACAATGAACAATGTTAGAAAGCACAATTGGTGGGTCAGTGGGAAGGGTACACTGACTCATTTGAATTTTGTCTCTTTTGTCCCAAATCTGAATCATAAAAATGCATCATATAAAAGGCAGACTAAACACTGGAGGAAAAAAAAATGCACAACACCGCTTTTAAGATTTATGAGCTGAGGGCAGCAAATCCATGCCAAATTCAAAATTCAAAATTGTGTGATGTGCATTCTTGTCCACCTACACACCATCCCCAACATCCTGCCATTAATTAGGCAATGGCCCATTCAGTAAACAAGGCTGAGGAAGCTGGGGAAGAGCTGGAGTCAGATGGTTGAGAGTCAGGAACAAAGCAGGCCACTCCCTAGGGCAGGAGAAGGTAAAATCCTATTTTACTCTCAGGCAGAACAGGGAAGAATGACCTCGGTGAGCCACTCCCTCTTCATGGAGGCAGGCACGGCCATGGTCCCCTCAGCAGGCCAGGAAAGCCATCCCACTCCTTCGGTAGGCACTCTGTCAAAGACAAAGAAATCTGCAATGAATTATCGCATCAAGTCGAACAAGGAGAGGAGGCAGAGGCTTTCTTCCTGTTTTGTAGACTGCTGGCTATGAGCTAATAGGGCACTTAATATGAATATTTCTGGTGGCACAGCAATAGCGACCATTCTGTCTATTAAAGTCAGTGTGGTTAACAAGTGGTTAGGGAGTCTATTCTGGGGAAGTGGGTGATATGCAAAATAAGGCATCCCATTTTGTCCTGTTAATGGACTGGGGTTGGTTCAGCCAAGGAAGAGATGTGCTGGGTCTGTTTGTCTTTTGGAAACATGTGTTCTCTATTCAACGTACTCCGCAGTCTGTTCTAACTAAGCATTGTAATAGTCTATAAATTACTGACTCATTACTGTCTTCCTAGGCCTAATTTATAGTCTGGAGTGGAAGGCTGTGGGAACAGACACTAAGGGAGGCCTTTCCTCCTCTCTGCAGCATGGCCATCTCAGAGGCATGCTGCCCAGCACTGGTGGTATGGAAAACTCCTCTCTGTAGATGCACATGGAGACAGACATACGGATGATCATGGCAGGATAAACTCGCTTTCAAAACTGGACACTGGTTGCAGTAACACAATGTATTCCAGGTAAAGAAAGTGATACTGCCTCTTTCATCTGCTGCTAAGGATTCTGCATTTTTGGAGAGGGAACACCTGGCCAATGGTGGCCTTTCCTGACTGTGTGGAGTCTTACTTTGTGGCAAAGAGGATCATGGCTAAAAGCCAGGACTCAGAATGAAAGCCTCTCTCTGGCATGCTGCACACCATTTAACTGTTATCAGTCACATTCACACTTTCAATTAAGATCTTCAATTTTTTGATGTATTTTTCGAAAGATGGAAAAACGTAAAAAACCTCCTATTAGGACTTCTTGCTCCTCTTAAGCCAGCAACCCTGGGGCAGTCTAGAGTCTATCACTTCCAGCTCAATATCGCTACTGCAACGGTCATCTTGGAGGACATTCACAGAGCCAGATAACCAAGACAGCTGAGTGGAAGTCCCCGTGCACAGCTGTGCCACATAAGAGCCAGGATGAGAGCTAAACTCTGAAAATCAGCAAGGAGCCAGAGAAAAGAAGAAAGCAAAATGCATCCCCTCTAGGGCAGGAATGAGAAGAGGGGAAGATGGCCCAAGAAGGACAGAATTTTGTGTCTTCCTAACCCATAACCCCAACCTAAGCTGCCACAGTAGCATTATGCTAGATGCCATTGTGCCCTGGGGGACAGGAGCCAGGCCTCTGATACCATAAGAGGTCTTGGGCTGCTGGGTCCTTTATTGGGTAGAAGACAGTCCTTCCAGGTCTTGTGGCTTCAGGGGCCATAGCCAGTGACAGTCACAAGTCTGAGTCCATGCTTGCTTTCTTCATTTCATCCAGTTAAGGTCTTCTTTTCAACAAGCAGCATTGGGCTTGAGGCTGTTGTGGCAAACTCCTGGCTTTGACTGTGCCTGTCCATTGGGATTTAGGAAGGTTCTAGCTCACTGTACAGCTCCAGGAATGCAGCTGCTGGCACCCAACCTCTAGCACTTCTGTGTATACCCAGGTGAAACTAGGGCAGTATTCTCTCCTAGCCTGCAGCCTGTCCCTAGCTATCATGGGCAGGTCACATCCATGTCTTGCAGGTGCAGAGCTGTGGTTATCAATGTTTCTAGTCTTGTCCCCAGCTGAGCATTCCATGTAACCTGAGGACAAGCCCATCTACGTCTTATGCTTTAGTAGGGCAGATAGCAAGGCCACATATCTTAGGCTACTGTGCTCAGCCTGTGGGGTCTAGCAAAAGTTTCCTCCATGTCTCATGCCTCCAGATATGTAGATACATGTGCCAGAAGCCCAAATGTTACCTGCACATGCCATGGGAGACCTGGGGGCAATTTCTTCCAGAGCCCATGAACTTGAGGCCATAGATGGTGACAAAACCTGTGATGTTATGTATGTCCTTTGGGACCAGGAGATGGCCCATGGCTCTGTGAGACTGGATAACAGTGTTACTAGCTACATTCCACAAAATCATGCAGGACCTAGGGTAGCTTATTTGTGTTGTACAATCTTGAGCCCACAGATACCAGCATTACTGATAGTTATCCTATGAGACTTGGGGAAAGTCCAATCCTTTCCTGCGGCTACGGAGGACACAAGCTGTGGGACCTCCCACACCCATCCTGAGAGTCCTTAACATACTATGACTTGGGGACTCTGGATATTGACATCCCAAACATTGATGTTTCTCAGGATTCCCCCAGGTACATATTCCATACCATTACAGCTATGCCAACGGCCACCACAGCCCTGGTACTAGAAGTGCTTGGTTCTGTAAAGTCTGAAGACACACACCACTGGAAGCCTAGGTTTATTGCTATGTCTTACAACCACGTTCCTGAAATGTTTTATGAACAGTTACAGTTTAGACTATGGATGACAGAAAAGACAAAAAAATGATCCAGATGTTTTGAGCTCTGCTATAACCAGACTCATAGCACTCATTATAAACAACCACCCAAGTACCAATCTAACTGGCATCTGAGAGCCTGTTTAAATGAGCAACAAAGCAAAACCAAATTTCAAAATTCCCTAGAACAGCTACTTCCTAAAACTGAGAGAGGCAAATGTAAAGCCAGATGCACGGATGTCAATGTACAATGCTGATAACATGACAGGAAATAGGAAACTTCACAACAGATTCCAGTTTAAAGGAAATCTACAACGAGCCGCTAAAATATTCAAATTTAATGGCCCTAAGTAAACTCATTGAGAAAAAAGAATACTGATAAGGCCTATGAATGATAAATTCATAAGGGCACAGAAATTATGAAAGAGAACTGCTAAAAAATTTGGAGCTGAAACTTTAATCAGTGAAATTAAAGCTAAAGCAGAAAACTTACATAAAAGAATAAACAGAAGAAAGGATTTCTGAACTCTAGAATTAACTTAGCTCAAAAAACAAAGCAAAAACAGATGAAGAAATCTCACAGAGCTTATAGAACACACTCATGTGAGCCGTGTATTGCACTACGGACTATGAACTATGAACTATGTACTATGAATTGTATCATGGGAGTTTCATAAAGTGAGGAACATGGAAAACCATAAAAACCTATCACCAAGGAATAGCTGAAAAGGGCCTAAATCTTCAAAGAGACATGGTCATCCACATATAAGAAGCTCAAAGGACCCTGACTGCATTTAAAGAAAATAGATTTTCAATCAAAACTTGTATCAGGCAGAAGGCTAAAAGTTCACAAGCAAGAGAAACCTGACATTCAGCAGAGAAAAGCATCAAGCTATATCAAAGGGAAAGCCCATTACATTACACTTGTGGCAGATCACAACAGAACTGTTGTAGCTCAGAAGAAGGTAGGATATCATATATAAAATACTGAGGAAGAAAGTAGAAACCCTACCAACTAAGAATATTATACCCAGCAAAATTATCATCAGAAATGGAGACTTTAGGAATTTACCATTATTAGATTAGCCTTACAAGAAACACTTAAGGATACACTATAACAAAAGGGCTACCGCATGGACCTACTAATATTTCAGGCTGGAGAGATGGTTTGGTGATTAAGAATACTCTGCTGTTTTACAGAGCCTGCATTCAGTTCCCATTATCTACGTCAGGCAGTTCACAATAATCTGTAATTCCAGCTCTAGGCATCTGATGCCCTTTTCTGGCCTCCAAGAGTACTGCATGCACATAGAAGAGCAGAGAATCAAACCCGTGTGACAGAAACCACCCAACCATAAATAACTAGAAAGAGGTCAGAAAAGAACAATTTACAACCCACTAAACCCATAATACAACTAAAACAATAAATAAAATAAAAGGAGAAATTTCATGCTGACCAATACTATTCATAATGATAAATGGATTAAAACGAATGGATTAAAAATACAGGAGTCAACTCTACACTGCCTACAGGAAATTCACTTCACTGGTAAAGACTAAGGATTGGAAAAAGATATGCCAAAAATATGAAACAAGTTGGCAAGGGTTGTTATATCATTAGAACAAAGCAGACTTTAACTTAAAAAAAAAATACTTCCAAAAGTTAAAAAAAGATCTTTATATATTGGTAAAAGGATTAAGTCAGCCAGAATTGTCCTTTTAAATACATATGCACCTAATCTGGCATTCCTCAAATATATAAGGGAAATATTAATTATATAGGAAGAAATAGACTCTAGATAGACAATACTAGTTGGGGAATTCACCGGTCCACTTTTGTCAATGGGCAGAAGATAAAAGCTTTAAAAACTTAAAAAAATATTTTATGTGTATAAATGTTTTGCCTGTATATGTGTATATACACCTTGTATGTGTTTTTTTGCCCTCTGAATCTAGGAGAAAGTGTTAAACACTCTGAACTGAAGTTATAGATGGTTATGAGCTGCCACATGGTGAGGAATGAACTCTGGGTCTTCTACTCTTAGTCACTGACTGTCTCTCCTTCTCCTCCACAAGGAAGCATGTTAGTTGGATCATATTGTAAAGTACATGGACCTAACAGACATTTACAGAACATTGTACTGAGGAGGCAGAATTCTTCTCATCAGTACTTGGAAATTCTCCAGGGATGATTACACCTGGATCGTTGAGTCATGAATGAAGTCCCACTAACTTAAAAAATTTGCAATCATACTATCTGCTTAGATTACAACAGCTCAGAGCTACGAATCGCCAAGAAGACAGTATGCAGCAGATGCTAACCAATGAGTGTACTGAAAGAGCCATAGGGGAGGCGGACACAATCAGAAGCATATGAACATAACACACCAAGGGTGGGAGGTGTAACTGACCAGGGAGGTCCATAGCAAATTCCTATGTCAGAACCAGAGATACCTCAGAGATAGATCCCAGCGTCCACCTCAAGGACTCTGAGAAACAAGAATATAAAAACTATAAACTTGGGAGGAAGGAAGAAAAACAGATCAGAGTAGAAACAGACTATTTGTTTACGGAGAACACTGCTACCCAGAGTGACATGCAGACTGCACACAATTCCTACCAACGCCTCAACAGCTTTCTTCATAGAAATGGAAAAGAAACCATTCTAAGCTTCACTCATCACCCTCGCCATGAGCTCCTTAAACTGCATCTGTGCTGGAGGAAGAACATTTCTGGACTAAACATCCTGGCAAGGACTAGAACATTCTGAGCCTGCCTTCTAAGTCTGCTGGAGAACATGCTCACTAACTCTGTGGGAAGCCACCTGGAGAATGCAGAGAGAGAGAACTGTCCTATAATATAGGCCAGTGGCTCAACCTTGACAGAGCCCTCAGCTATGATGTCTCTAAGAGGCTCATGGGAGATTAACAAGTTCAGTTCTTGACTCAGACATTTACATTTTACAAGCACAATGACAGCCCTTTATGTAACTGCATACTTGAAATGTAGGAGGAGGTACGGGGACCTGTGAGGGAAGTGAAGCAGGTTTTTCCTATAGGTGAATGGCTGGAATGGTCTCTGCTTGGGAAGGGAGGATCAGTAGGAGATAGAGTCTTGGCTATTTTATATGAGAAATGAACAGGTTTAACCTTTCCAAGTGGGTGGGATGATCTTTAAGCCCACTTTTATAGCCAGCTTATCACCACTCCTTACAGTTCACAGGCTTTAAGGAAAACACCTCCAGGAGGCATGGCCTAGGGGAAAGAGTTTAGAGCTGAGCCTGGCTTCTGTGAGTTCTTCTTTTCTAGTTCAAGGGAACAAAGGAACATGTAGACTGAGCAGTCAACTCCCCAGGGTCCCTGGGCCAGAGCCACCGCTCTGGCCTTTTGATGTGTGATGGATGGGTGCAGCCTGTGGAAGGAAAGCAGGGGAACATCCCAAATTTGGCATCTTTTCCTGTAAAGGAAGCAACTCTACAGGAAGACGGCACACCTCTGTGTCAACTGTGAGTTTCATGTATTTGTGCTGTGAATGTAGAAACTAAATTTAAACACAGCCTGGTGAGGTCTTCCAACACACACACTCTCTCTCACGAGTGGCTTTGTGGTCCACTTTCTTCTGTGGAATCCTAGGAATGAGTGCCAGGCCCACATCTTCATACACATCCTAGTTGTACAATTCAGACTGGCTAAAAACATCCAGGAAGCCCATCCACGCCATTAGATCCCCCTCCTTCCTGCCCCCAGTCAACTTGCTGCGACCTGCTCTCTACCCTGTGTGGAGTTCCATCAAGCCCCCTGCCCTCAGTCAACTGGCTGCAACCTGCTCTCCACCCTGTGGAGTTCATCAAGCTAGTCTCAACGGCCACTTGCTACTCTGTGGATGTGTTGAAAAGCTCAAACGTTTTAGCATCTCTCAAAGTTAGCTGCAAAGATGATAATAATAAAAAGCTGCACCTTTAAATTTCTGGTTGTTTCTATACTTTTTAAATTGAGAATGTAGTTGATTCCCAATTTTTGACATTAGACAGTTTCTTTCACCTGCATGCAATGAGCAGTCCCTGGACGTTAGTCTATCTAGAGACGCAGACACAGATTCCACACACTGCCATGGGGTTTCAGAGGCTGTACTTTCAGAACAGTACCTTATTCTGTTATCTGTCCATGGATAAGCTAGTGAAAACACTATTTCCAAACTGGTTTACTTCTGTTTGTCATGGGTTATAACAAAAACCTATCCCACCATTCCAAAACACGTTGCTGGGGATGTTTTGTGTACCAGGCATTTGGTAAATCTGCATCTTCAGGTCAGAGCCACCCTCTCTCTTCCTCGCTCAGACTCTGATTTAATTTTACCCACACTTCCCCTAATTTCTTCTTTTCAAACTTTTCATACTAAAGAAAATAATTCTACTGTCCCAGACCCCAATCCCACAAGTACTTCCTTTCCTACAAGCCCACCAAAGGCAGCTTAGGTTCTATTGAGTTCTACACACTTGCTTACTCTGATTTTAGCTGATCTTTACTGAGCTCTACACTGTGTAAAGCACAGTGTGCCGGGTGGTGTACGCACTCAAAGATAACTGAGGCAGAGCCTGGTATCACTGTGTTTCCAAATACACATCAATGCTTTCATTACTAGAAAGAAAATCTGTGAAAAAGAGCCATTCTCAAGGAAGAAAAGGAGAAAACAAAGTGGCCTTTTGTTTGCTTTTAATCTAAACATTTAATTTTAGATAAAATATAAAAAAATGAGATTTTTATATTTCTTAAAAAATGGAAGGAAAAAATAATAAATGTGAAAATATATGGTTTAATAAGTCTATGAAATACTGAGATACTTTCATGTCTACATCTAATTTGAGCTTTACCACAAACAAGTTGAAAGGGTCTCATATTTTAGAACTGTATGACTAGTGAGTGGTAGATTTAGGATTTAAAGCATGGGGCCCACATTCCTTTTCTATTCCACAGTCTTACATTAAAACAAAATATTACCCCCCCCCAATCTGGCATAATTTTTTCTATCTGGATTACTCTTGGCACATAACAAGCTTAATTCTTGCTAAACATGACTCAGAGAATAAATTAAGATTGAAAGTCTATCAGGCTGATACAAAATTTCAGTGTGCAGGGATGGTTCTTGGAGGTCAGCACTGTTAGCTTGGAGGCATTCATGACCAGAGTGTACTTTCCCGTCAGTCTATGTTGAAGAATACTATGTAAAAAGCAACCAAATCACTTGGGATGCTTAATAAATGAATGAACAAACAAGGAAACAAACAGATCTTCAAAGTTGAACAACATATGGGTTGAAGGGAGGGCCCAGTCAGTAAAAAAAAACTTGGCCTGGTAGTGGTGGGCTCTTGTAACTTCAGTGCTGGGGAATCAGAGACAGGCAGATCCTTGGGGTCTCGTCTCCTTGGTGAATTCTCAGCTACTGTAGGCTACTTAGTGAGCTGCAGGCTAGTGAGAAACCTGTCTCAAAACACATACACACAGACACAAACACGGGGGGGGGGGGAGAGGGAGAGACAGAGAGAGAGAGAGAGAGAGAGAGAGAGAGAGAGAGAGAGAGAGAGAGAGAGAGAGAGAGAGAGAGAGAGAGAGCGCCAGAGCCAGAGCCAGAGAGAGAGAGCCTTTGGAGGTAAAACAAGGGCTGCAGAGGTCATAGAATGGCTAATGTCATTAATAGAACCTTGAGATTCTTTGTCCTTAAATAGCTGCTTTCAGGATCTGTTGTGATCATGCAACAGACAGTATTTCTCAGTGAATAACCTAACATGAACATCTCAGTGCTCACACGCTTCTCCCCAGACAATTGGTGGTTCCTTCTGTGTAATGTTTCTCACGTGAAGCTGTCTACAGTCTACTGGCTGTGTTTTCCTTCCCAGATGCTAAGATGCCACCCTGAAGGGACTCAGCTAGGTCACTAGACACAGCATGTTTAATACCATAGACAAAGGCATTTGGAAAATCAGCCTGTGAAACTAAGTTGAACAAACCCTTTGCAAATAGCTAGAATGAAGGCACAATAGTTGGCATTAAATTATATCTTTGTGAATTCCAATTTTCAACAGATGACTACAGTAATGTCCAAAGGGAGTGACCCATCCATGGTATCATAGAGAGAGCCTGGGGGACCCTGACCCAGACTGGGGCTCTTCATAGACACTTCTGACTCTACCCAGAGCTATGTATTCATCCTTAACAGGGAAAACAGATGCAGGGAAAGAAATTTTTTTGTTTTGTTTTTGTTTCTTGTTTTTGGTTAAAAACTCTTGGGAGTGGAACAAAAGCAGAGGTAGTATGAGATGGGATTTGATGCCCCAAATAGTATAGCAAGGTAGCTGGAAGCTTCTGTCCCATTTCTGACTCTTGGATAGGATAGATTTACAATGTGTGAAGGGCCATTTCATCCCCAAGTACTACAAGGAATAACTTTGATAAATGGATGAAATATCCAAACAGCTATCATTGAGTAGAGAGTTGTTCAGTTTCCATTGGTATGTGGGATTTCTGTTGTTTTTATTGTTATTGAAGTCTAGCCTTAGCCTGTGGTGATCTGATAGGATGCATGGGATTATTTCAATCTTCTTATATCTATTGAGGCCTGTTTTGTGACAGATTATATGGTCAATTTTGGAGAAGGTACCATGAGGTGCTGAGAAGAAGGTATATTCTTTTGTTTGAGGGTGAAATATTCTGTATATATCTGTTAAATCCATTTGGTTCATAACCTCTTTTAGTTTTGCTGTGCCTCTGTATAGTTTCTGTTTCAATGACCTGTCCATTGGTGAGAGTGTGGTGTTGAAGTCTCCACTATTATTGTATGGGGTTCAATGTGTGTTTTGAGGTTAGTAACATTTCTTTTATGAATGTGGGTGCCCTTGCATTTGGGGCATAGATGTTCTGAATTAAGACTTCTTTTTGGCGGATTTTTCCTTTGATGAATATGATGTGCCCTTCCCCATCTCGTTTGATAACTTTTGGTTGGAAAGTCTATTTACTAGATATTAGAATGTCAACTCCAGCTTGTCTCTTGGGATCATTTGCTTGGAAGACTTTTTTCCAGTCTTTTATTCTGAGATCGTGTCTGTCTTTGTTACTGAGATGTGTTTCTTATGTGCAGCAAAATGCTGGATCTGGTTTGCATATCCAGTCTGTTAGCTTATGTCTTTTTATTGGGGAATTGAGTCTGTTGATATTGAGAGATGTTAAGGACAGATGATTGTCAGTTCCTGTTATGTTTGTTGTGGTAGGTGGCATTATGTGTATGTAATTTTCTCCCATTGGTTTTATTGTGAGATGATTAATTTTTTATTTTATCTTTGGTGTAGGTACCCTCCTTGTGTTGGAGTTTTCCTTCTACAATCCTGTAGAAGCTGGATTGGTAGATAGATATTGTTTAAATTTGGTTTTGTCTTGGAATATTTTGGTTTCCCCATCTATGATTGAGAGTTTTGCAGAGTATAGTAGCCTGGGCTGGCATTTGTATTCTCTTAGGATCTGCATGACCTCTGTCCAGGCTCTTCTGGATTTTAGGGTCTCTGTTAAGAAGTCTGGTGTACTTCTAATAGGTCTGCCTTTATATTTTACTTGGCCTAAGATAAAATTGGATGAGGTTTCTGCAGTCAATGTGTAATCTTTAGGACATTTGAGATACTCATAGGCTTCTAGTCAAGTCTTATCAGGGCTGTTCCTGGAATCTGACTCAAGGTTTGACATATATCACAGCCTGCCTGGATCTGTTTGGAGTTGGCCACTGGGCTGAGTGCAAAGTGACAATAAAAAGGTTTGGCTTATACTTCCACTAAATGTAGGATAAACTTTATGTCACAGAAAGCTGCATGGACAGTCCCCTGAGTGCTTTACTCCACAGGGGTAAGACTGGATATAAGGCCTGCATGGCTATTCTGGGAGGGAACATTAGGGATGCAGTGGTTTGAACTGGCGCTGTGAAGGTGGGTACTTTCCTGAATTTTCTAAGTAAATGTGTCACAGGTCAAATGAATTGGCTTCCTCTCCATCTCCCTGTACTCCCACTCTCTACAGTAAGCAGGCTATTTGTCTACCCACTAGCCTTTTCCTCTAAAATACCCTTTTCATTCAGTTTTTAGTATTTACATTAGTGGTTTAGTGAGCCTAGAAAATGTATGCTTATGATATTTCCATAGAGACTCCTGCTCATGCTTGCCCTTATTGTCTTTCCTCTGCCTCTCACACTGGTCCTCTCACCCAGCCCACATGTATGTATTATCTAGACTTTGTATATAAGAGAAAAACATATAGTGTTTGTCTAGGACCAGCTTCTTTTGCTTAGCAGGATCTTCAGCATTCCATCCATTTCCCCACAATTGGCAGATGACTGAACAAAACTACGCTGTGCACATACATGCTGGTGTGAACCAGCCTTTTCACCATCTCTCTTCTGGCAGTAATACTGGAGACTATATCAAACTGTGGCACACTCTAGAAAGACTGCTTCAAATCCTCAGCACCCCCACACACTCAGATGGTTTGCTGAGTATAAAACCCGAGCCCCTCCCCAGTCCCTACATTTGCCTAAAGAGATGACTGTCCTGACAGCATATTGCTTTGCTTTAATAAAAAAAAAAAATCTTTGAAGCTCTGGGACTTCATATCAAAGCTATGCAATAGTTCCTTAAAAGATAAAACATGCCCCCTTTCTTTGCTGCTCTGTGTGTGTGGCCGAGAGATGTAATTATAATGAATGAAACTGAATGGTGGTCTGAGACACTTAAAATCAAAGTGGAAATCATGGCTGAATCTCATTAGCAAGCCTAAGTACAAATAGGCACAGCTAGTTTGCAACACTGCATGTGACTTTTCTCTTCTTGATAATTGCATCCCAACTCTGATATTTCAGAAAATCTAACCTGAACCATATGATGGAGAGTTTTATAAATGTGCAAAGTTCTTCATTAGTTTCCCCCTTCTAGTCTTCTCTCATGTTATAGATACACTGTGAAAAGTCATGGTGGCACCTGGCCAGACAGCACAGCCTTGATTTAAGAGCAGCAGAGGAGCACGTCCTTTAAATCAGAGGTCTTCTTTGGCTAGCAAAATGGAGGAAAAAGATAGCATTAAAACCTATTCTACTGCAAGTACTCAGGGGCTTAGAAACCTAGAAGCCTGCCTGTCTCTGGAGATAAGTCTCACTAGCTAATCCAAGCTAGCCTCAGACTATCCTTCTGTGTCAGCCTCTCAAGCTAGGATTATAAGTGAGTACTACCATGCACTTTGCCATTTTGTGAGGGTTGTGTTCTGTGTCTCAGATTCTTACTTTATTAAGTGCTTGAGATATGGCCAAGTTCATTTGGCCTTCTAAATACAAAATTTGCTGAATGTAGTTACAAGAAATTATCATTTCTAATTGCCCAAGTCATTTCAAATTATATAAGAGATATGTTAGTCCTTATGTTATTGTTCTCATTAAACAAAACAATTAAGTGGCTGATATAACCCATATTGTCTTTTAGAACAAAAAAGGAATTTTTGTAAATGTCAACTTCAGCAATTTCATGGGTGAAAAAGTGTATAATTCCCATGTAAGCACCATTACTTCCATAATATAGTATAAACTTAAATAATTTAAAGTTTAATAATTAATGCCAATAAAATAAAGCTTTTATTTGTCTAACTTTTAAATAATCAAAACACAGAGGTCTATCATGAGCCCAAATGGCACACTCGTCTATAACAGATGTAAAAAGTGCCAACTGGCAGGAGTTATTAACAGAAACAATAACAGGAGTGCGCTAAGCTGTACCAACTATTGATTCTCATTTCTCTTAACTGACCAATTTACTCCCCTGAAGGCACAGAACTGCGATTTGATTTATCCTTCTGTGTTCCAGGTATAACCAATGCTTAGGGGTTAGTCAAATCCAGCAACACATCAAAAAGATCATACCCTCCAATGGACATGGGGTCAACCTAGTGCTACAAGAGCTATTTGGCACATGTATCCAAGAAACTTAACACACTACATTAAAAGAATGAAGGCTAAAAATAATCATCTTGTTAAATACAGAAAAAAAAACCTGATGAAATTTAACATCCCTTCAAGGTAAGAAGAAAGGAGGCATAGAAGAGTCACAATCCATCAAATAAGGGCTGAATATGAAAGGGCCACAGCCAGCACCATGACACTGGCAGCCAAGGAAGCATGTGCAGTCACCATACTCCCGTCAGTCTACCACTAGAGGGGTTAGCAAGTAGGAAGAAAAACATTAAAGACATAAACATAGGGAAGGAGGATGGCAAGTGGGATGTTGACAGATGCATGATCCTGTATGTACATGATCCTAAATGTGTCACAAAGGTTCTTGAATGGATAATTTCATTAAAATGGCAAGATGCAGAATGAGCATATAAAATAGCTTTAATAATGATTTTCTGGATGAGAAATCCTGAAAACAATTGCATTCACAATAGAATAAAAAAATTAAAATACCTAGGAAGAAACTTAAGAAAGACCTCTATCATATTAATTATAAAAAAATGACAATAGAAATCAAAGATACTCAAAGTCAGGAGGCGCTCCCATGCTCATGCGCTGGAAGATCAACTGTTAAAATGTCCAGCAACCAAATCATTTTCAGATTTGATTCTATCCCTATTCTTCACAGAACTGTAAAACTAATCCTAAAATTCATATGCAAACACAAAAGACACTAAAGAGCCAAAGGAAGCCAGAAGAAAAGCATACTATCTGATTTCAAGGCATACTGCAGAGTCATAGGAAGCAGAATAACATGAAATTGGCACAAAACAGATACAGACAATGGAAAACTAGAAACAAATCTGCACATCTATGCCAACAGATTCTTGACAAAGGTGTCTAAACATACACTGAAGAAAAGGTTGCTTATTTAAAAAGTGGTCCTGGAAAGATGGGGTAGCCACATGCAGAAAAATGAAACTTGATCTTAATTGTTCACCTCATATTGAAATGAACTCAAAATGTATCTAAACTCTTAATGAAAATGAAATCTAGCTATTTCCAGCAAGATGGATGGAGTGGGAAGGCATCATGTTACGCAAGCTAAAGCAGGCCTGACATGCTAGACAATTTTCTTCTGCTGACACCCGAGAGACAGTTAAAAGGAGGCGATGTTATTTTGGCTGGTGCTTTGGAAGAATTTGGTTCATCATGTGAGAGGGTCCTCAAGGACCTTGTTCCTTATCTCAGTCAGGAAGCAGATGTGAAAAACACCTGCTTTAGCTGGCCTTTCCCACTTCCTTCTTTTATTCTAACTGAACATTCCCAGTGGGACTGTATTGCCTACATTCAGGGAGCCCCTCATAGAGTCAATCTCAGACACACTCTTAGGTATGTTCTACGAGTCTCTTAAGTACTTCTTAAGAGTATATCTATAGGAATACTTGCTTGCCAATGGTTGATACCAACTTCATTGAACAGCAAATAAATTATAATTCAGGTTCTTAGAAGGTTTTGGTGATAATGAACACCAAAATGATGTGAGATTAGGATACACAGTAGTTGCTGGCATATTTGGTAGCCATATAAAGAGGCATGTTTCTGTGTGAACCTGGTATCATCCATCCATTCATTCATGCATCAAATGAACCGTAAGGCAGGGGAAGCAGGGTCATAGGGGTGCTTCTTCTGTGGAAGGAAGTCTATGGGGGAGACACATAGTGAACAAGAGCTGACAGTCATGATGAAGGTCAGACTAGAGCATAGCAGACATCAGATTAAATAGCAGAGGTGGATGGTGCTGGCTAAGGAAGCTTCTGGAAGGAAGTGACACAGCTGAGACCTGAGCTGTAGATGTAAGGTGATGAATAGGGGTACAAGAATGCTCCAGATTAAACTTTAAGGAAGAGTTTGGTTTACTTTGTTCTTAAATACTTATCTATGGTGAATACATTAAGACTCCAACCCAGAATGTTTGCACTGGAAGGCTATGAAAGTCATCTAAGAAACAGTCATGTTATACAAGTAGTCTACTATCTACGCTGAAGCACTGCTGTAGGGCCCAGCATAGGCTCTGTGTATTAATTTAAACTATTTCCTCACACGTCTTTGAGAACTGAATGCAACAGGTGTGGCCTGACAATGGAGAGCACGCTTCTCCCATGCCTACGCATGCCCTGTGCCCGGAGTTAGATGTTCTGGAAGCACTGGGAACATATTCTCTTAACCTGCAAATATTACACCCTTATGTTTCTCTAACACATTTAGATCAATAGAAGTACAATTTGCCATTTTGAAGTTTTACCTCCAAAATATTATAAACAAAAATTTTCTATTTAGATCTATCATGCTAAATGATGAAATATTCTGACCTATAGAACCATCTCAAGACAGATATGGTATCTATGGGAGTCTACAATACAGTACAGTAGGAAAGTGCTCACTTCATTAGGTTCTGTGTAAAGTCTACAGTTAGGCTTGGGGCCCACAGTAATTAAGTCCTTGCACAGGCCTGGATCCCTGTCACAATATTATCTAAGCCAACTGTTTACCAATCATATTACTTTAAAGATAGCAAGGATGTTTAGATTTATAAAGAATAAATGGTCTAGTGTACTTGTACTTTTACTAGATAACTCTAATTAAGAATAATTTCAAAATATGTAATTTCACTAGTTAACAGATCTTTAGAAGGCCTAGGCAAAGTTTGACACCAATAATAGAGAGAGTTGGCCAAAGCTGAGATCAAAATTATTCTTATAAAAGACCATGCCTGACATTTCATGAACTCTATGATCTTGGAAGACTGGACGAATTCTCCCTTTCTGTATTCTGCTTGTGCAGCCCTCAAATGAAACAGAAACAGTTTTGCACAAAGTGCCCCAGGCTGGACAGTTTCCACCCTGGAAAGACTCAAGAAGCAACTTCAATCAGGGTGCCAGATAAGTGTTGCAAATGAACATGTCTGTGCCTCTCCAGACCATTTGTTGGTGGCAGTGATGGGCACACTAGTCCCTCTACTCACAGGACCAGCTGACCTCCTGTGACCACAGCCAGCATCTTGTCACCAGAGCTGTGGGAGGGGAGAGGGAGAGGGAGAGAGACAGAGAGACACAGAGGTGGGGAGAGAGGGAGGGAGGGAGAGAGAGACAGAGAGAGAGAGAGCGAGAGAGAGAGAGAGAGCGAGAGCGAGACAGAGAGAGAGAGAATGAGCTCTCATGCACACACAGCTGCCAGGAGGAAAAATGGGGAAGAAAAAAAAAAAAGAAAAGAAATGTAAAGAAATATAGTATTTCAATCAAAGTCTGAAAATTTATAAAAGTGGTTTTGGTCTCCATATAATAAAAATATTTATCCAAGAAACTCCTAGTCGGGTGTGAACATCCTACTTCTAGTGAGATTTTGTTTGGCACAGGGCTGCAGAAGAGTGGAAGCTAATACAGAGCATGTCTATAAACAAATTTATTTAGTTAGTACAGACGGACATACTCACTAGAGGATTTCAGCAATTACGTGTGTAAAACTATTTCCTATCGTGGTTTCCTTTGGTGATTCTGCTAATTTACTCAATCTAGGCCATTTTCATGCATTGACTGTTCTATCTTTAGCAACTCATGTGGAAATGAACATATGGAGACTGCCTTCTTTCCAATTCAGATAAGCATAATTATATGGAGACATTAAAAAGTTAGGCTTTTAGTGAAAAAAAAATGAAGATTGTAATATCTTAAAACACAAAGTAATTTAACTCTGGAGCAATTTAGGTCTGGATATGGAAGTATTTAGTAAAATTTGAGTCTGAGTAAGCATCAAGTATGTGCATTTGCATTTTACATTTTACATTTGAGTAAAATTATAATAAGATACAATAAGATTTAAACCAGTTATGAATCCTATTGGCCATGCCCCAGAGCACGGGTGGGTCATCCTCGGAGAACTCAGGTGAGCCAGTGTTGACCTGTAAGCCTCTCAAGTCTCCAGTATGTGGTCTCATCACGGGCATCTTGAGTTGTCTGGGCTGGGTGCAGAGACAAGGTGAGATGATGCCTAAGATGAGTTTCCTGATCCCTGCTCCGTTTCATCCAGTCAAGCTCTACTGCAGAGACGAGCCAGCAGCAATGCACAGGCAGAGGGAAGGGGTCCTACTGTGTCACTGCTCTACAGGTTTCTAGGTAGTATTTTCCAAAGATGTTGAAAACAAAGAGGTAAGGGCGGCAAGTCTGTGGACCTCCTGCTTGCCAAGTGTCATGCCAGACTGCTTCCTTGTTCCTCTTTTCAGTTTGTTTCAACAGGATAACTCAGCATGAGTAACTCAACAAGGCCACTTGTATGGTTCATATACTGCTGATAACCTTTTGATGTTTTTATAAGCACATGTTAATTAGATATAATATGGGGGGGGGTTGTTCTGACATTTTCATATAAATCCAGAATGTATTTTGAGCATACCATCCATCCTGTTTTCTTTTTGTGCCTCCTTCCCCTCTCGTTAATCCCTATCCTTATCCTATGTAGGCTCCTCTTCAAGTTTTCTGTCTGTATTGGGACTGAGAGACCCAATGAGTACTCATTATGGCTGTTTTCAGAACCAAGGGTGAGGGTTTGTTTACAGGATCACGGGCACCTTCCCAGTGGCTACATCATGCAACAAATACTGTTTTTCTCTCCAATCACCAATTAGTGCTCTCTAAACCCTCAGGGAGGGGAGGGGCACATAAGCTCTCACCTCTCCCATGACTGAGTTCAAGCCTGCACAGATCATGTGCAGGTGATCACAGCTGTCTGAGTTCAAGAATGCAACAGTCATGCATGGCTGGAAGTCAGGGTTCCACACTACTCCAACCTTTCCTGGGCTCCTGTGCTCTTTCTGACCCTTCATTTGCAATGTTCTCCAAGCCTGGGAGGGGATGATTTAGGTATCCCATTCAAAAGGATTTATTCTCAGGCTACACAGGTAATGCAGGTTACGGTGTCCTAAGTTCAACAGTTTTTTTTTTTTTTTTTCCAAAAAGATAGTTTCTAGCACTAGTGAATGTGACTTTATTTGGAAATAGGCTCTTTTCAGGGTAGTCCCTAACATCACTGGTGTCCTTTTAGGAAGAAGCAGACATATTTAGGGACATCACCATGGGAGGACAGGGCAGAGACTGGAGTGATTTCATCTACAAGCCAGTGAGTACTAAGAACTGCTAGACACCACTGAAGGCCAGGAAAGGCATGGACTACTTTGCACTCAGCTCACAGCAAGAGCCAGGTGAAGGCTCAGAGTTCTAGCCTTCAGAGCAAGGTGGCAGTGATTTCTTTGGCTAAAGTCACTCAGTTGGTGGTATTTTGTCCTAGAACAGTAATGCAGTCCTATAAAATTAATGCAGATGGCATCTACTTGCTCAGATTATTTTCTTGTTCAGATTTATGTGATGGCAAGATGGCATTTGCTTCAATCTAGCCAGCCTGGAGGTGGAGGCCACCACTGAAGCCCTCAGAATCCGGAATCAGAAACAAATGATAAGCCTGGATGGGGGCCTTACAGAATTATCTTCAAGACAGTGGCACTTTCTAACATTATGAAAATACAAGGAGACTAAAGCCAGTATCAATTATTGGCCTTGGAAGAAAAACGCCTGCAGAGTTTTAAAAGCAATTTCTTTTTGAGGCCAGGACTCATGTAGGTGCAGGGTGGTCTTGAACTCTCTGATCCCACTTGGACTGAGCAAGTGCTGGAATTCCATGTCTAAATCACATAGCTGGCTTTATGCCATGTTGGGGGAATCATACTCAGGGCTTCATGTGTGATAGGCAAACTACCAACTAGGCTGCATCCCTAGCTCCAAAGCAAGTTTCTTGATAATGGAGTTAATACCTGTCAGGAAGATCAAGTCCATTTCTTTCTGTCCTATTAATTCTTAAGGTCAGTAACTCCATCTTTGCAAGGTATAATGGGATATTACAAAAATACATTATAGTGAAAAATAGTATTTGAGGAAATAAAAAATGTTAAGGACACCTATAGTGGAATAGTTTTACTTCTGTTAGCCAAACAGAAAGTATGCAATGATAAGTCTTCAGTGACATGTTAACTGAATTTTATTAATTAGTTTTTCTATACTACTGGAAAATATTCAAGACATATATTCCCTCTGTAGACAGGAACTCAGTGCATGCTTAGGCCATGGGGGAAACTCAGCCTCATATGCGCCCCTAGCTGATACCTATTTATAAATTTGTTCATCAACTCACTATCGTTTATAAAGTGCCATTAGCAGACATAAAAGAGTAGGGCTACATTATGAATATATATTTATGCTATGAAGATAAATATGGCTGAGTGAGGGGACAGAGATGGGGCTGACACTGTTGCTTCTCTGATAATATGACACTCAAAGTGATACTCACCTTTAGTCCTAGTACAAAGGAAGAGGCAGGTAGATCTCTGTGAGTTATAGGTCAGGCTGGTCTACATAGTGCATTTCAGGACAGCCATGGCTACATAAAGAGGTCTTATCTCAAACAGGCAGGCAGGCAGACAGACAGACAGACAGGCAGGTAGGCAGACAGACATACAGGAAGACAGGCAGACAGATAGACAGGCCAATAGTCAGACAGGCAGACAAGAAGACAGACAGACAGACAGACAGACAGACAAGAAGAAAGGAAAACCCCAAAGTGAATGAAGTAAGGAGGGAAGCCATGCAGACACCAAAGTTAGACACCCGTAGTTCTGGCCACATAACATGGGGGCAAAACTGAAATTATATCTAAGGAAAAACAAGCCTTTGTAAGTGTGACAAGAGCATCAAGAGTACTGTTTTCTAGAACTTTCACTTTCCTATGTATATTGTCTATGTGAGAGACACATAGGCTCTGGCGAATTAGTGAAACAGTCATGGTTCTTATTACACCGAAGCTTTGTTTTTTGGGGGTGGGGTGGGGGGCTAATGTAATAGAGAAAGTGAGAAAGACATTCAGATAGATATGTGCATGCTAAGTTTGTGTGTGCAGTGCACATGTATGAGCACATGTGTGATTATGCCCATGCAAAGCCTCAAAGGAAACAGTTTCAAGAATTATGTTACAGCCCCACTAAGACTTAAATGAATAACAGACATGCCTTCAAGCCAAAAGCAGAGGATTATCTAATAGTCAGAGATATGTGCTGATTGGCAAGGGCTGAGTTGAGCCTAACCCATTTCTATTTGAAAGTAAGAAATGAACCATTTCAACCATTTTCTCTCTTTAACCCCTGAATATGGTCAAAGTGGTTAAACTCTCTTTCTTCAGGTTTGATGCACTTTTCTCAAAAAGTCCTTTAAGCCAGCAGTGCCTCCCCAAGAATCTGATGATCCCTAAGTCAACAGGGAAAAAGATATACCTATGACATCACCTTTGTGACGTTACCTGGGAGGGCAAGATGTGCTCTGTATATCTGGGATATTGAGTCTCACCATTGGCCCTGATGCAGCAGCGTACAGTTGTGCCTTTAAGAGAATCTCTAAGTCCTTTATATATTATGCGTCACTTGCAACTTCTTTGTGTGTGTATGCATGGTGTATATGTGTACATGCATGTATGTGAGTCTGAAGGCTGGAGATAAGCATCAGGTATCTTTCTCCATCACTTTCCACCTTATGTTTTGAGACAAGTTCACTCGCTGAACCTGTAGTTTTGGCTAGCCTGGCTGGTCAGCAAACTCTTGGGATTCTCCTGTCTCTGCCTCCTCAGTGTTGAGATTACAGGTTCATGCTAATATCCCCAGCTTTTAGGTAGGTGCTGAGGATCCAAGCTCAGGTCCTCTTGAGAATGTGCTTTACCTATCAGGCCATCTTCCTATCTCTTGGCACTTGTAAAATTCTGAGATCGTATCCAGAGCTCTGTTAGCCATGGGTACTGATCAACTCTTTCAGTGAGAAACACTGAGGGCCTTAGGAACTTTGGGGAACAACAGACATTGAGTCAAGTCTTATGAAAATAGCTTGGGTTTAGGGAGAATACAAGAGTAGTTCTACAAAGATTAGTACCTGGCATCAGTTTACTGACAAGCTTGTCAGGCTGTGAGACCATGTGATGGACCTGGGATTATTTTGATACAAGGAGAATGGAGAAGGGTAAGAGAGAGCCACTGAAAAACAGGCTGTGAGCCAGTAAATAACCTTCCACCGTGTTCATGAAAGAAACTCCAGTTAAACTCAGTGTGTCTCTCTTTCATATGTGGACACGAACATGTGGGAACTTACTTGGAAAGAAGGTTTTCAGTGGAAGAGGGAGAGAGGATGAAAAAGGGTAAGAAGGAGAAAGGCTAAAATCCCTGATATACATGCATGATACTGGTAAATAAATAAATTAATAAAGGCCCACTGATTTTAGAAAAGAAACACAGCGTTTGGTAGGAGGGAATTATTACCTAGGTACATTGTGTCCACCCAAATGACAGGTGGACCAGGTAAAATAAAAAGGATTTATATTGCTAGCAATGGTTAGAAATATTAAGAAATAAAAGCCCGATCTTGTGACAAATTGTGGCAGTAAGTTTTGTTTAGAAAGACATGAGTGGGGGTTGCAAAGATAGCTTTGTGGCTAAGAGTACTTGCTGTTCTTCTAAGAGGACCTGAGTGTGAATGCCAGCACTCACATCTATGACTCACAGCTGCCTATAGGCCTATTTCCAAGGGGATCCCATGCTCTCTGGCCTCTATGTGCACACATGGTACACATATGTAATCATGCACACACATACATAAACAAAATAATCAATCTTAAACAGATATTCTTGGTAGCATCAAATTATAACTTGTTTTAATCAGGGCTCCAAATGATGAATTTGGAGAAGCCAAAATGAAAACACCAGACAGACAAAAACAACGGTGTCTTCATTCTGATGAAAGGAAGACAGCTGCAAAAACCCCACAACTAACCTCAATCTCAATGGTGAAAGCCTGAATATTTCCTCAAAAGATCAGAGATAAAGTAAAGATACCCATTCCCACTCCTCTTAATTCACCATTAACACAAGGATACCCATTCTCACCTCTCTGAGTTCACCACCAACACAAGGATACCTACTCTCACCTTTCCAAGTTCAACATCAATGCTAGTGAAAGAAGACAAAGAAACAGAAATGAACCCATGAAAATTAGAAATTTGGAAACAAAGCTGCTTCAATTCACAAACACAACTGCCTATGTCAAAGAATCTACCAGAATGTTAGTTAGAACTAATTAATTAGAACTAATGAGTTTAGCAAGGTTATAGGGTACAAAGTCAACAGAAGAAAAAGAACCTTTTAAACACTATCGTAGCAATGAGTGAAAGGAATGAAAATGTATAAATCCCAAGAGCATGGAAAACACAACTTAGGGTGATTTCATTACAGTATGTGTAAGATCTACAGTGAGAGTCCTCAAGCAAAAGCTGGAAGACTGACAGATAAACCGAGAGATGATGCTCTTCATAACCATTCCTTTTGAAAGCTCAGTAGCTTTCCTGAAAAAAAAGAAAAAAAAAAGAAGCCTGCTGACTGACTCTATGTGAAGGAGAGTTACAGGAAGATGAAGACTGAGACAGAGAGACTGAGCAAAGAGTAAAATTGAAAGGACAACAGGATCTTATTGGAAAGATAATAAAATGTGAAAGCAATGAAGTCAGTATAGGGCTGGCATGTAGACAGGACAGCAGGTCAATGGACTATGCTAGAGATCACAAAAGTGTGGATACAATTAATGAGAAATTACAGTCTTTCACAGCACAGTGGTGGGACACTTGGACACTCATACGCACAGAATGAGCCTTTTCATAACCATATACTGTATACGATTACTGAATAGAGATAAGTAGTAGACCCAAACATGAACACACAGTTTCTAGAAGATAACACGTTTCTAGGAGAAACCTTTGTGAACAATAAGTAGAATTTCATCGCTAATGCACCTACAGAAAAGATGATAAACTGCACTGCTTTAACATGGAGAATTTAAGAGTTGGGTTGACCAGGTCAGGAACCTACATACCATGTGTGAAGCCCTGGGCTAACACACAGCACTGGAAACAAACAAAAACAAACTTAAGGGAAATGAAAACGTGTCTTCACCAAGATTTATATATGAATATGCACATGGTTTATGCAGATTTTATTTAGAATTGACAATTCCTGGATATACCTCCAAATGTCCATTATGGAAACAAAATGCTGCACATCCCAGAATGGAGTACTTTTATAATAAACCCAAATGTGTAAGAGATAGTGAGTTACAATGGGTTGTGCTGGTGAAGGAAGTCAGGATCAGAGGAGCCTACACATGTGGTTCCATCTGGATGGCATTCTAGCAAAGGGAGCACAGTAAGATCAGACAATGGATCAGTGGCTCACAGGGCTGGAGATGATGTGGGGAAGACAGACTCTTGCAGTAAGGGAAACACCCAGTGTCGACTGTGACAGCGGTTTTAGCTGTCACTGCAAATTTATACATTTGTCAATGCACTGTCTAATAAACATTTGTCAAAACATCAAATTATACACTTAACTTAAAAGTGTAACTGGTGTCAAATGTAAATTATACCTTAGTAACGTGAAACAAAAATAAAGTGGGTTTGGGGAGTAGCCAGCATTTATGCATTACAAGCAGAGTGCTGAGACTTGGCAAGTCCTGGAAAGTGGAAAACAATACTTAGTGTCTAGGGTGTTGGTCATCTACCTGACAGTACATTGTATTGTTATTCAAAAGGTCCACTTGAATAGAAACATATGGAAAGAGTTATTTTTTAAAACTTGGGTAAATGTGTATGTAATGACATGATCAGTCTAATTAATTTTGCCACACACTTAATGAATGTCATTTGCCAGGCACTATGGTAGAAAACAAATACCCAAGGCATAAGATAGGGTGTTCTGGGACTCACAGCATACTAGGTCACATGTGAGCACAGAATAGTATCAATGATCTCTCTCTCTCTCTCTCTCTCTCTCTCTCTCTCTCTCTCTCTCTCTCTCTCTCCAAGGTCTCACTATATAGTTCTGGCTATCCTGGAACCTGCTATGAAGAAGATAAAGCTAGCTTTGAATTCACAGAAACCCTCCTAAGTGCTGGGATTACAGGCATGAGCCTCCCCACCTGGCTGGGATCAACCATCTTTGAACTGTCTTAGTGAGTGTTTGAAATCAAATCCTAGGGGACTGCTGCTTGAGAGGCCAAGTGAGAGACATGCTATGGAACTCCATCTTTGACTTCTGCTCTTTCCACAAACCTGGTCACCATCAAAGACTCTGTACATTGAAGGCAATCAGCTGACTGGTTACAACTACCCAGATTACCATCACAGAAATACTCCAGGGAATAAGAACTGTGAAAACAACACTTGCATTCTTGTTTACAAATGTCTGATGCCAGACAACCCCCTCTATAGCTATTCTAGTAGCTGAAACTGATTTCTAAATACAAACTTGATAATTATAGAATATTTGAAATACCCGCTATATTTCCTCATCCTGTTCTGATGAGCCAAAGGTCAAAGGCTTCTATTATTCCTGCAGGTCCACAGGTCTCAGTCATTTTCAGTACCACTTCATTAGATATATATCTACCACTGGCTGTCACTTTGTGCCACACAGTTCATCTTTACAGACTCCTAGAGGTCTTTTTTTAATTTATTTTTTTTAATCTCCCTGGCTGAGTTATCCCAACGGTGGCTGGTGAGATATTAGAGTCAAGTGTGGGGAGTTTCAAAATACCCTAAGGCCTACATGGCATCCTACGTGAATGCTTAGGCAGGGCATCACTAATTTTGGTTAAAAATATCAAACTACCATTTATATTTGAGCTCCATTCCCAGGCTTAAGTCTTTGTTGGCTTTTATCCTTATGATGGGTAAAGTATGATAGTAATATTCTGTATGCATTTGTACGATCTCTGCAACTGCTGTTTGCTTTCTTTGTCCAGGACTGGAGATAGAAACTATGGCCTCAAGCACGCTTGGCAAGTGCCCCACCATTAAGCTACACCTCTAGCCTGCAACCAACCTTTGCCTACTAGGGCTTTCCTGTGAGCTACCTTATAAGTGAGCCATTTTTTTTTTTTCAAGGACTGGGAGATAGTAAAGGTGTCCTGACTGCTTAGCTTTTGAAATATTACAGCTGGCACCAATAGCCACACCCTTACATGCGTATTCTCACAGTGGTTTAATGCTGACAAGGCTCTTCCACAGGCTCATCTAATATAAAACTCAGCGTAAGTCTGGGAAGCAGGTTGGGTGTGGCTCAGGAAGGGTACCTGACTTATCTAAATCTCATGGACACAGTGAGCTGGGACACAGAACCAGTGTCCTTAATGCCCAAGCCTGCTGGTCCCATTGCTTCAGTCCACACACCTATGTCCTCAGGGATGTACAGGCAAAGGAACTCGGGGCACTGATGGTTTACTTTTGTTTTTCTGAGACAGGGCTTTACTGTGTAGTCTAGGTTGTACTGGAGTTCCCAATTCTTCTGTCTTAGACTCTCCAATGCTACAATTACAGTTGTGTGCTTGAATGCTCGGCTTTCTTTAAAAGGTCATTTTAGTGTAAACAACTGAGACGAATGATACCTTGTGACTAACTTCAACTCAAACTAAGTTGTAGCTGACACCCTGGATATCATGCATGGGAAGGGTTTAATGTACTTTAATGAGGTGCCTGGGAAATGGCATGTGGCCAGCAAGCACTTGTTGAATGAATCAATATAAAATTGTACTGTATTTGTTTCATTCCAGTGTGCATGAGCCCTCCAAATGAATCTCAATTGCTACCCTGGTTTGATCCACCTCTAACTGAAATAATCTAGAGAAACGGCTAGAGAATGTAACTAAGTATTCAAGGTGAATTCATCTTCAAAGAAGACAAGAACAGACATGTGTGTCACGGACAAAACACACAGACACTGTCCTGTGTTCTTCCTGTCTGGCAGAATCATCTCAGGCAGTAACTATATATGCACAGGAGAAAATATTAACTGAAAACAGCTTATAAGACGTCTGTATAAAATGAACAGCACTGGCCAAGAAGAAATAAAGGCTAGCCTTTCTGCACAGATGGAAGGCCTGAACAGAACTGGATGCTGTACAGTGGTACATGCATGAAAACCTGTGTGTTGTGATGGCAAGGTGTTTAGCTGGGGAGAAGATGGACAGTAACTATATGTTTGTAATGATGCTCTTAGCAGGCCTGGCCCAGAGCCACACTGGCTGACATCTGCTACAATGCATAGATGCTACTTCTTGGACTGTGGAGTCTGAGAAGTTGCAGAGTGGATCTGAGGCCAAGAGTTGGTCAGAGAGGACGAATGGAGTCTGGGAACCAAAATGCTAGTTAATGGAAGGCCAACATCCAAGAAACAGAATTTTAAAGTTAAAAATTGCTCGAGTAAGAATACACTTGGGCTCAGATTAAATTTTAACCAATAAACGATTTAAGGAGGCCTAGGGGATAGTCTCATTACTGAAAAATAAAAACTTAAATAAAATAAACAGAAAATTGCTTGACTCATAGCCTCTTCCATCTCCTATTTTTTTCTCCTTTCTGATTCGTTCAGTTTCTTTAAGTCTCCCAGAAAGTCCCTGGGGAGATTTTAGAGGGACACACACGTCTTGACATATATTAGGCAGGTCAAATCCAGATGTATGTTTTTTAAATTAAGATGGCTTATTTAAAGCAATAAGAAGCTGCCACAGAATAGCCAAAATTATAGATATTAGAGATGGAAAAGACCCATTAGATCATCAAGTCTGTCCCTCAGGGCTAGTGCTGGAGAAGCAATCGAAATAAAATGATCCACCCGCTCTGACTGCTTGCTCTCTGTGGCTGGAAGACAAAAAGCTCTTGAGAAAGCAGAAATGAATTTTGGAAGGTATGATTAAATGCTGAACTTTTTTTTTCCAGTTATTTGGCTCTTTGTCTGGAGAATCTGGGACTATTTTGTTCTGGGTCTTACATGTTCTTTATCTAGATATGAATCAATAAATCAACCAATTAATGTACTTTTATGTGTGCAAAGATACAGATGATAGATCTATCTATATCTATCTGTATCACATTCTCATATGTGCAGCTATATCTATCTCATGGCTTTCCATTCCTTCAGTCATAAGTAATTTTACTTATATTCACAGTTAGTTACTGGCTCATGCAGAGACACATTCAGGTTATGGTCAACAATTGTTGGTGTGGAAACTGTACCCTTGGGAGCAAGTCTTTTATGGAAACTCAAGACAATGTGCTGTTGATGACAGATAGCTGATACATATAGGCATGAACTTAGCTCAAGAAAGTTTAAACCACAACCCATGTGGAGACCAGAGGAAAAGGGTTGTCTTTAGCTTTACCTGACAGAAATAATTTCAATACTTTCAAATACCTGTAAATAATGCTTTTTAGGTAAATGTTTTGAAACATCTGTAGATGAGCCAAATCACTAGCTAAAGAACTTTGAACTGGCTGAATGAGCTGGAAGTGGATTTACTCACAAGTAATAGGTACTCTTAGAGCACTGTTTCTCAACCTGTGGGTCTTGACCCCCAGGGCGGTCACATATCAGATATCCTGCATATCAGATATTCACAGTGCAATTCATAACAGTAGCAAAATTACAGTTATGAAGTAGCAATGAAATAATTCTATGGTTGAGGGTCACCACTCCATGAAGAACTGTCTTAAAGGGGTGCAGCATCAGGAAGGGTAAGAACAGCTGTCTTGGAAGGACTCTCGTGACCGACAGAACAAACAGCCTTGGGCTGGTGACTCACTGCACATATGCTGGCAATGCAGACAGTTACACAGTTATGAGAAAATAATTTAACCTCAAATTGACTGATGAAGCTGCTCATTCTCTGAGAGGAAAGAAGTGTGACTTCTTTATCAAAGAGCCATCACTCTACAGGACAAGGTCTCCTTCAAGGAATTAGGAAAATTATTTCCCCTAATGCCTTCTAAATAGATTTTTATTTTCTTACTATTTGAATTAAATTTTTGAGAAATGGGCTAGAGATATGGCTCAGCTGTGAAAGGCTAAGGCTGACAAGCAAGATGTGACAGAACAAGCCCACATAGCTTATTATGACCCTGTAGTAAAAATAGACTGGAAGCTTAGGTTACGAAATATTATAGTCCCTTCTTTGATTTAGTTGACAAAATTTACCTAGAATTACTTCTACAAAAAAGACTGTGACTTGAGCCCTAAATGGATGTAGATAACTCTCACCTATCTGTCATCTCCAGCAAGTTTCCTGAGACAAATATTTGGCTTAAATGAGGCCCTAGTGGATTTGCTCTAAGTTTGGGTGCCAAATAAAACGGAAGAGCCATCATTCCCAGACACTGTTTCATGGTATAGATACCATGTCTTGCTTCTCTCAGTCGTGGCAAGACTTTTGCTCTAGTTATCAGTGCTTCCTGGTGTGGGAGGAAGAGGCTCAGAAGAAGCAGAAGAGGCCGGAGGAAAAACAATTACTGGTGATGCTAGACAAAGCCCTGTCGTCTTTTCCAGCTTGTTTTCCTCTCCTTTCAGATCTCCTCTTCTGCTAAGTTTTCTCTTCCCTTGCCCATCTCAATTATGCTTTAGGCCAGAATCCTCCTGCCCTTTCCTGGCATTGCTTGTAGACCCAGCTCTACTCAGTGTTCCATTCAGTGTGCACACCCTTATGTTCTAGTCTCTACACAGGACCACACACACATAAAAGAAAAAATGTAAGCACTTCAAATACATCTAACATGGGTTTTAACTATTCCTTACAATGAAAGGTACATAGAAACAGCTCCATTTAGGTAAGTAAATGTTTCAAGTCAAAGATTTTTGTATAGGATCTGGAAACATGACCTGTCTTTGAGTATCTTGAAGACAATCTTATTACCTCTATCCCTTCAATTCCAAGATCTCCATAGAGACAACATAGTATTTCCTCTCTAAAAGACAGAAGAAAGAGGACATAAAAAAATATGTCCTTGGGCCAATGACTTGGCTCTGTGGGCAGAGCACTTGCCATTCAATCCACAGGATTCACATGGTAATCAGAGAGAACTGACTCCCCCAAGTTGTCTTCTGACCTCCACACATGTGCGGTGGCAAGTGAGTGTGAATGGGCAAGCATGTGGGTGTGAGCGCTCAAGCACATCCACACACAGCATACAGATTAAATTTTAACAGCCCTATCAATGTAGCTGCTAGAATGAAAGCCATTGAGTAAGCATCCTATTGTGCCAGCTGCTGTCCATGTGATGTCTGGGAAGGGCCCACCATCACGGAGGAATGCATGCTTTCTGACTTTACAGCTCTTCCCACCACAAAGACTGTGCTCAACAAGAGTCTACTCTTTCTGAGAAGGGTCACTAAAGCCCACACACTGGCTTCCCTCCCTTCTCTGTTGTGGAGGCCCATATGTCTTGAGCTAGCCAGTTTGGACTGGCAGATGCTTCTCCTAAAGCAGCAGGTTTTCATGCTCCTCATGGAAACAGATAAGGGCTGGGTGTCCCCAGTGTATTCAGAAACAAACACAAGCAGACATAACATAGACGCAGAAGGCAAGGTTTGTATACTGTTGCTCTCCTAATGAGACTATCTTCTTTATTTGTAGAAGGATTTCTGCACGTTCTCACCAATGTTGACCTGAGATGTGCCATGTTTGATCCTCAGGTAATTCATATTTTTATATACTGGAGTGACTCAAACATTACCCCATAGCAAAGGCTACTGTGATGGGGAGGGTATGTATGTTACTGGGGAGCAGCTATGTATAAGGCATCAAATATACCCACAGGTCTCACACTATGCTGGCTAGTTTATGTCAAGTTGACATAAGCTGTAGTCAACTGAGGAAATACTTCTATCAGATTGGCCTATTGGTGAAGCTGTGGGGTATTGTCTTGATTAATGATTGATTTGGGAGAGCCCAGCCCACTGTGGGAAGTACTACCCCAGCAGGTGGTCCTGGGACATAGAAGAAAGCAAGCCAAGCAAGTCATGGGGAGCACATCAGCAAGCAGCACTCCCTCATGTCCTCTGCTTCAGTTCCTGCCTGGATTTCCCTCAGTGTCAGAGTGTCACATGGAAGTTGTAAGCTGAAATAAAACCCTTTCCTATCCAAGTTGCATTTTTGGTCATGATAGTTGATCATAGTACTAGAAACCCTAACACACCAGACACCCTCTCTCTCTCTCTCTCTCTCTCTCTCTCTCTCTGTCTCGCTCTCTCTGTCTCTCTGTCTCTCTCATTACAGTGGGCACATGTGGGTTTTATTTTTCCTGTTTTGGTTCAAGGACAGCCTTTGGGTTCTCCCTCCTTCTGATCTGTCTAAAAGGCAGCCAACCATTTATCCTCTCATTAGTCTTGTTTAATAACAAGACTGAGAAACTTCCTTCCATCTGCCACGAAGCCTATGCAAGCTGACTGTCTTTAACAGTAGCAGCGACAGCTGTGCAAGGAAGTATATTCCACACACCCTCAGGTCTCCAGGGAGGAAAATGGCTGTTCTCAGAAGACAGTGAGTCTCGCTGATCTGCTGCTTTATGAGGAGAATGGCAGGCTGAGTATCTTTTACTGTATCATCTGCCTTTTTGAAAAGTTGCCCAAAGAGTCCCAAGCAGAGTTGAAATGAAGCTACTGGTGTCAAGAGGCTCAGATTTTCCTTATTTTTTCCGAGATGAGGAAGAAAGCTGTTTGTACTTGGCTCTCCTTCACTTCTCCAGCCTGAGCCAGAGCAGTGAGGAGAGGGTAGTGTTCATCCCTGAACAAAAATCCCAGCGTTCTGCCCTGAGCTCTGGCAGTCAAATGTGACTATCACAGCTTTAAGACAGATAGTCTCTTCTCTGGGAGACTACACACTAATTATAATGCTTCTGCCCGAGGGAGCTCACACATGCAAACCATTATGTAAAGTAGAAGTGCCTTTTCTTTAAGAATATTCAGGATCATTCGACATGGTTTCTTCAATACTACAAAATCGGGCCAAAAATGAAAATAAACAGTTTCAAGTATTTGCAACATAACTCCCTCATGCATTTATGGAAACACAGTCATGGTGCCCTGAGACTTCGGGAGCACTGTTTCTCTCTCATTTCCAGTTCCCTAGCACTTGTACTCTCACCCGACATCAGGTCAGCCTCACTGGACCACTCACAGGACAGAAGCCCCTGCTATGCTAAGCTAATAGTTGGGCTTTGAGAGAACCAACACACAACAGGAAGCAGCCAGCAGCTCCTTGTAAATTAAACAAACTCCCTATAAATTAAACACGGTAACACATGAACACAAACGTAGGGCACGACAACATGACATGCCTTTTCAAAGCAGCCATTAAATGTATGGTGCTGCTTTTTCTAATGACGTGCTGCGCTAATTTAAGGCTAAGGTGATGATTCCGTTGATTTAACAGTTTAACATGGAACTCATAAATGAGAATAAAATCTGCAATAAAGAAGTCATGGTCGCTTTAACACTCATGAGTGGAGAACTAGGTGTGTTATTATATGAGAGAAAGACACATATTTCAATTCTGTCACTGTTTTAATGCCATAAACTAGCCCAAAACATTTGGGTTGAGGAGTAAAGCCATTTCAGGTTCAAAGAAACATCCTTGTATTAAAAGTCTAAGCATTTGGTGGAACACCCTTGTGTTCTCGCTTCCACTGTCTGAGCACCCTCTCTCCCACATCGGTTCCTTCCTGTGATATTCTGACAGAACACGAGAGAGAAAGCACTTATGCTCCCTTATGGAGCACAGACCACTACCATGGCATGGGGATCTAATCTAGAAAGAGGATGAAAGCAGAAGACAGGCTACTCTCCCTGATCCACGTGGGGTGTGAGGTGTGAGCAACAACTGGGGTGAGCAACCTTACAGAGAGATCTGGCTGCTTGGCCTCTCTTCATTTTCTTTTGTGAGACATCTCACATATCCCAGACTGCCCTTGAACTTGCTACAGAACTGAATCTGACCTCTCTCTTCTGCTCATCTTGTTCCTGCCTCCCCAGTACTGAGATTAAGGTAGTCACCATCATGCCCAGCTATCCAGTGCTGAGGATGGGATCCAGGTCTTTATGCACTAGGCAAGCAATGGAGCCATATCCTGGGTGCTGCTGTCAATCATTTGCATTCAGTGGCTTGTTTTCCACTAGAGAAAAAAATAATCCATATCAACTGAGCTGATGTGAGCATGTGAGCCTGTGTGTGTATGTGTGTGTATGTGTGTTCTGACTTTGTTCCTCCTGTTTTTTTGTCCCCCCCTCCCCCCAACTCTACTAGTCCTTTAGGACAGAAGAGCTAACACATTTCCTAGCCTTATCTGGATGTCCACAGTAACCATTAAGCCTGCTCATTACACTAGAATTGTCCCCATCCTTGCCCATTGCCTCATTAGATAAGGAGAGAGCCTGTTCAGAAATGTGCCACTAACACCTGACACCCTGTCATGATGCCAATAAATATTCACTAGAAAACTTAGTAACACACTCATGACGGTGACACTGTCTGGAAAGGCTAAATTGATTAAATACTTATTATGTGTTAAGCACTACTCTAAGTCCTTGTTGGGGCTCATTAAAACAATACCCCAAAGTATGACACTTTGAATGAAGGGAACCTGAAGCAGAAGGCCTTATGAAATGCCTTAGAATCAAATCCTTTAGCCTTAAGGCACTGTTGACGACAGAGGGCCTCGTGCTCATCTTCCCTTAGAGCCAAGGGCCTGCCTTCTAGAAAACATGCATTGCCTTACACTTCCTTCTCAGAAATCTCCTCAAAGCACCAGAGAAGAGAGATAAAGGTCTCTGTGCCTACAGAGAGACTTCTCTCACAGTGAGGGTCTGCCTGTCTTATCCTATAGGGTGCTGTAACCTTCATCACTCAGAACACGCTGCCACACGGTCTATCTTCTTTGAGAATATTAATTTCTCCTAAAAATCATTTGCCATCCTCATTGTTCTTCTAAAATTGACTATAGCTACTTCCCATTCTCCCCCAGCTTCTACCCCCTCTGACACTAACCCCCACTGCCTTTTAAAAAAATGTAGCCAAGAATTTTGCCTACATGTATGTTTGTACATCATTTGTATGCCTGGTACCTGTAGAGGTCAGAAGAGGATATTAGACCTCTGGAACCAAGTTACAGATGGTTGTGAGCTACCATGTAGATGCTGGGAACTAAACTCAGGTCCTCTGCCAGAGCAGCAGGTGCTATTAACCACTGAGCCATCTCTCGGCCCAGAAGATATTTTAAAAAAATATTTTTAAATGATTTCATAATATGCATTTGTACTTTCATCATGCTTACCTCATTAGCCTCTCTTGTCCCTTTCTTACCCCATGTGATCCTCTTCTTCAAAGAAAAGGCTTAAGCTTCAAACACCCATCCCTTCCTAAGAGTCTCCATTGTGCATAGCCATGCTTATGAACATTAGCTCAGCCGAATGCCCTTTTTCTGTTCATCTATTGTCAACTCATCTCAGCAAACCTCCAGAGGGCTCAAGGGACATTTATTCCACCCCACAGCCTTCACAGCCACCCTAGAAGGCAGGTATCATTTATTACTGACTTTACCACATATTAGGAAAGACAGAGGTACATATAGAGAACCTTCTGGGTCTTTTTGAGTCTCTTTGTTTTGATAATCACTTGTTAATTTAGCTGAACTTAGGTTATGTGCTGGAAACAAAGGTAAGCTGAAGAATAAATACTAGTCGATAGACTTAAATAAAAGATAGGTTAATCCATACACACCACACACACCCATATATACACCATACCACATACACATATACACCACATACACATATACATATCACACACACCAGACACACAGACACACACACACCACATACACACACACACCACACACACACAGACACACTGTACATACACACACATACCATACACACATACACCATACACACACACACCACATACACACACATACACACACATACACACACATACACACACACACTCTCCCACAGCACTTTCATACAGTTCCAGATCATGCACTGAACCGATCTCTAAGTTAGCCCATCTATATGCTGATCCACAACTGAAATGAAAAGCAGAGTTTTATATTCTGTCTATTGTCATGATGGAGTGACAGTCACCTGGACAGGGACATATGAAGGCACTAAGCACAATTTTCTTTAACTGTGTCAATAGAGCCTGCTTCTATTGCTGTTAAAGACTTAAAGACTGACATCTTTGCTTTATTATATTGCTGTATATATCCCCTCTCCACACAGTGACAATGGCTATGGGATATGTATTGCTTGGATAGACCATGATACGAGTCCCCAAAGAGAGAAGATCTGTATCATCATCATCAATAGCTTGATAACATAAAGCTAAAGGTAAAAGGGAAAATAATGTGGAGTTGAGCAGGATTTCATTTTGTGAGTTCCCAGCACTTGTGGACGTTGCTGTGGTGAACTGGATCAGGCCTCTAAGGCTTTCACAACTCTAACCCAATGCAGCTTCAGAGACAGACTGATCTAGAGAGGAACAAGAGTCTGTCTCACTCAGTATCTAACAGTCTGTTCTCAGCATGCTAGCCTGGGCCAGGATGCTTTGTTCCCCTCCAGAAAAGAGCCATTCTGAGCCTCTTTCTTTTTTTTTTAATTGGATATTTTATTTATTTACATTTCAGATGCCATCCCCTTTCCCCATTTCCCCTCCCTAGGAAACCCCTATCCATCCTCCCTCCTCCATTTTGCTTTTATACCATTTTAATTACACACAAGTATTAAGGTCAGTTCTAGGTTGAGGAACTAGCAATACAATAGATGCAAATAGTCAAGGAACAAGCAAGACAATAAACACAAATAGTCAAAGAACAAGCAAGGTAATAAACAAAGTTCCATGAACACTCCTGTGATCACTGTTTCTAAGGGCTTATCAGGATGACCAAAATATCGGAGCCAACGTCCCTGTCCTAGCCCAAAGTCACTATCATGTCTGAAGCCTACTTCTTTGTTCTAGCCTAAAATTTAAAAATTAAAATTTAGATTCCTGCCAGAAATTACTTCTTTGTTCTAGCCTAAGATTTAGATTCCTGCCTGAAATTACTTCTTTGTTCTAGCGTAATGTCAGATTTCTGCCTGAAGGATATTTATGATGAAGGAAGGCCGGCTACTTGGAGCTCTGCAAGGCGAATCCTGGCGGAAGCAAACAGAGTTTATTTTTCAGGTGGGAACATTTTTAGAGTTTACTGGATATTTTCATTTTCAAATCTCCAAATTCAACAATTCTTCAGCTTCTGTAAACCTTCAGATGGAAGGTCCAATATTTAGAGTAAACAGCGTTCCAGCCTCCCCTTCTGAGGAGCTTTCTTTTTCTCCCATGTCACAAAAGTGTTAAGTTCTGGCAAGTGGAATACAGAACCTCTTTGTGGCAAAGCTTCATATTAAACCACGCTGACTGTGCTGCTAATGAGGTTACTGCTCAACAGAACCCTAGAAGGACATTGAAAAACGAAAATACCCTGACAAACGTGTTGACCAAAGGATGCCAACAACTCTCCCAGGGTCCTATCCGAAATTCAAGGATTAAAAAAAGTAAAATGAACTGTAGTGTATGTGAAAAATCATAACATTGAAACATAAGTCCATTTATCTTCTAACTATTTTTCTAGTTCTCGTCCAAAATTTTGCTGGTTATTAAAACATGCCTGTGTAAATATGAATGTTCTGCTTTATAACTTAACTCCTGTTTTTTGTCCTTACGATATAATAATGTCATTGTTTGTTATATCACACGTATTCTTAAAGCAGTAGGGCTTGATTTCCAGGGCTGTTTGACACACCGAGGAAGGGCTTTTGCTAGATGGGAAAATGAAAGGCCAATCGGGAATCTATGAAGGCCCAGAAAGGCCGTCTGCAGCCTTGAGGATACTACAAGAGTACATACTGGTACGGGGAGCTCTTCACAGTGGTCTCCTAACTGATCCCTGGGCCTTCCATGGCTGCGCTGTCCACTAAGATGATGGGGAACATAACTGCAAGAACATCAGTGAAGTCATTCAAATTCCCAGACTGGGGGTGGTCATGGGCAAACAACATATCCCATGAGCATGTTCCCTCTGCTCCGGGGAGAAAACGCCCACTCCTGCATCTCTTTGGAGGTATCCATAGTCAACAGCTTTGTGTACCCAACTCTCCTCAGTCATGAGGACCACCAAAAATGAGAGCTCGTAGCAGCTTATTAAATGCTACAGTGCTCACAGATAAAGCACAACGTACGCTGTGATTGGAATTACAGACTGTAGGAGCCAGAGTGGGCCTGAGGGATAATTTAGTTTAACTTTCTCATTGTACAGCTGAGCCTGAGTGACTTTTCCAAATGTTATTCAGCTACTTAATGGCTGGGCTGGGAGCATAACCAGGTCTCCACACTGCAATTCTGCTGCTTTTGCCATTAGAACAGGATCCAGCCATGACATACTATTTAACAGGGTCAGTCACCCAGGCACCATCAAGACTTAATGGGAGTGGATTCCATTAACAAGAGGTCTTAGTAGAGAACTCTCTGTACCGAGTTCTCTAAAATTTGGGCTGAGGGATAACTCAGCATTGGCACGCGAAGACCCAGGGAACAGGATGAACTAAGAAGAGTTGAGTATGCTAAAGAAAACCCCCATTAATAAGATTAATATATAGAGAGTGGAGAATGTTTTTTAGTGTTTTTTTTTTATATCCTATATTTGTGAAAGGAGAAATTTCTCTTTTTTACTTTCTCCAATGTCATATATTTTAAAAACCACTAGATTGGAAATCAAGGGACAGAGTTCTAGTTTGGGTTTTACCATTAATTCATAACTACAACCCTAGCCTTCAATCTTAGGTTTCTAATCTACGAGGGGAAGGGATTGGCCTAGTTTACTGCTTTTTATTGATATGATAAACACCATGACCAAAAGCAATTAGAGGAGAAGTTTATTTGGTTTACACTTAATGATCACAGTCTCCTATAAAGAAAACCAGAGCAGGAACTCAAAGCAGACCCTAACACAGAGGCCATGCTTATACAGCCCACCCGCCAAGGGCTGGCACCACTCCTGTGGCCTGGGCCCTTCCATAGCAGTCATTAATCAAGAAAATGCCCACAGATTTGCCTATAGTCCAATCTGATAGAGGCAATTTCTCAATTGAGGTCCCCTTTTCCTAGGTGACTTTAGGCTGTGTCAGGTTGACAAAAAAACAAAAACAAAAACAAACCAGCATGGGGTTGTTTTTCAAGGTGAGCTGAGAAAAGCCTTGGATGTGTCAATGTTCTAGCTGTTGAGCCAAGGGGAACATAGAACAGTGAGGAGAAGCCATAATGGGAAGTCTGAGTTTCCTGTTCTAACCTTAACATGGTGGTTTTGCTTTGATCTGATTTTAGGGCAGTATGCAAGTTCTTATTTGGAGAACAGGTTGTATATCTGAAGTTAACTACACTCCCTCCCCACCTCTGCTTGTCTCCTCATCACCAGCCTCCCTTACTGCACACTCACACTTTAGGAATTCCCAATGCTGGAGGATTTCCTGGTCTTCTCACTCTGTTCACACCTCCT
Source organism: Arvicanthis niloticus (assembly GCF_011762505.2). Lineage (NCBI taxonomy): Eukaryota > Metazoa > Chordata > Mammalia > Rodentia > Muridae > Arvicanthis > Arvicanthis niloticus. The sequence goes on along the minus strand of NC_047674.1, from coordinate 53,186,276 downwards.
TGGAACTTGATATCTGCACATATTCCCTCTCTATCAAGCCCCTCCTGTCTGGGCTAACCTCTTCTGGCCTTTAAACTCAGCTAAGGCATCCTCCTTTTTGCAAAGCCTTCTCTAACTTGAGACTGTACATTTTTTTTTTTTAAATTTTATTTCACTGTTTGCACCTGTATAACAGGAGTGAGAAATTTCTGTATGAAAGTAAATTTCCCCCACTCCAATGATTAGGCCTCTATATGTTCTCATTTCAGTCCATAAAGATTACTACAGCATCTGCACATTATAAAGAAATAATACAATTCCAACCTGTGTCTTTCTTCTAGGCCACCATTGTCTTTCATATATGTTAAAATATTAGTAGTTCAAAGTTAATTAAAGACTTGATGAAGAAATACAATAAAAATACCTTGAATGTGACCAAATATTTAATTTCTAAAATCCTGAGACAGTTGTAATTTTGCATAGCTTTTACCTTTCAAGGCTTATACTTTAAATGAACATCTTAATTCCAAGGCAAGTAGGGAAATGAATCTCAACAAGGTTTGACTGTAAATAGATAGAGAGGGGGTGGAGGGAAGGAGGGAGACAGAGAGAGAGAGAGAGAGAGAGAGAGAGAGAGAGAGAGAGAGAGAGAAAGCTCACAGTACTTAACTTAAAAGTACTTAGGAAAACTCCCTTCAAGAAAGAAATGAAAAGACTATTAGTTAAGGAAAAAAATGAAGTAATAAAAGTTACTAAGACACAGAAGCAACACAAACATGTAGAACATCTGCATACATTCATGTTATTTCTTTCCTTTACCACTCACTAAATCTTTATTCCATAGATATTATTTATTGCTTATTATTGCTGTGAGGACAATTGTGAGCATAACAAATCCAATGCATGTTTCACAACAGATGACAATTACACAGCAAGGAAAACACAGTGAAGGGTAGAGCTCATTACTATTCCATGGAAGGGTCAGCAAGGTCTGTCCAGAAAGAGGACATCTGATGAGAGGGATGAGCCAGGAAGTAAACCACACTGATACGAGACAGAAGAGCAACCAAGAGAGAGCGTCCAGGGGAAGAAGATCCCTGGGAAAGCTTCAGTGGAAGGTATGAAGCACCGGACAAAGGCCAGCACAGCTGCAGCAGAATGAAGAGGAGGCAGGGGAATGCTGATAAGTTAAGAGACGCTGTATGGGGCAAGACCACCTATACTATATCATACAGATCATGCAGAATGTTTTCTGACCTTCTAAAGGGTTCTGCTGCAAAAGGGTTTTCCACAGTTTTGGTATGAATGAACAACTTTTGTCTGGCTTGTGTGTATATGTGTGTGTGTGTACGTGTGTTGTTCTGTGTGTGTAGAATATAGTGTGTGTGTGTGTGTGTGTGCGCGCGCGCGCGTGCATGTGCACGTTAATAAACAAGCCCGTTGGCTTCATTACTTCTTCCCTTCCCAGCTTGAAGGAGGGATGCCTCAGAAGGTCTGCATGAACTGTGGTCACTGTTTAATTGTGGGAAGGAAAGGAAAGATGAAAACCAGTGAGAGCAGAGAGCTTTACTATGTGTTTAATGGTGTTTGGGCTTTTATGAGCCAGTTGGTGTCATGATTTTTTTCTGGTTCGGGGTCACTACAAGACCTAAAACCGTTTGCATCAAATTATATCCTGAGAAACCTTTGGGACACATTTATTATTCTCCAGTTTCCAGTGGCTGAGAAGTAGTTCTAAATGATTCCTCAGCTGGTAAAAAAGTAGCTTTCAGAAAGGCAGGTCTGAAGGAGCAATTCAGACCAGCATAAACACAAATCATTACCAGGAGCTTCTTCCCAGTCAGAGGGAAGGGCCATAGTTTTCAAACATACAGCGTATGTCTGAGTCCCACAGTACATGAAGTCCTTGTGCTCAGAGGTTGGAGGCACCTCCTGTAATCACATCCATTTAAATGGTATCTTAGGGGCTGGAGGATGGCTCAGTGCTTAAGGGCACACACTGCTCTTGAGTTCTGTTCCAAGCACTCACTCTAAATGGCACACAAACCACCTGTAACTCCAGCTCCTGGGGATCAGTGCCCTCTTCTGGTCTGTGTGGGCACTACACTACATGCACATATCCCACTTAAACCCCAGATAAACAAAATTACAATGAAAATAGCATTTTATTTCTCAAAAGCAGCTACAGAAAAAGAGCCATTATAATTATGAAATTTAGGCCCTGAATAATAAAATGAATCAACAGCTTTTCAAACATTTGCCTATAAAGATGCTGCTTTTACTTTTAATGAAATACACATTACAATAGAGGGTACCAGATATCTAGCCTTTAATTCAGAAAATGTTAAAGTGAATATCTTCTGTTTATTATAGTAAGTAAGCAGAATTCACTATATCTACAGAAGATGAAGCTAGTGATAATTCCAACATCCTTTGATATTTGTAGTACATTTTTGCTTTATTTTATAAAAGCCCTAATAAGCAATCTCACTCCTGATTCTGATTTGCAATCACAGCGTCCATAACAAATGTGCATGACACACGGTAGAATCTCATTGGTTTACACCCCTGCGCAAACCACAACCCCCAGCTTTCAATCAGGCAAAGGCCTCTGCCCAAGTGCACATTAGCTGCTGGCTCAGGAGGGCCTATGGCATGGCCGCCTCCCCAGCGGCAGGCGCACCGCAGCAAGGCGCTCATTAAGTTATTGGGTTTCATTCCAGTAACCGTTCAAATACATTCTTCATTGTACCATAAAGTATGCTTGTTTCATGCTACAACTTTGATTTTCCTCCTCCCCCTTCCTCTCTACCCTCGTTACCCCCACTTCCATACTCCCATTTTGGTATTTTTTCCCATGCTAACACACTCACAAAAATTCAGCTAATTCTCAATGGGTCTCTTGGTCATTAGTGCAAATTAGTGAGGTTTTGCTGAATATGGTCAGACTTGATTTGCCAAGTTCTTTTCCCGTTAAGGTTTTAAGCCCATGTGTATTTCAAGGGAAATCTAATTTGTAGGTTTCGGATTCATTTACACTCAGCTCACAAACGTGGTTCTGTGAGGCCTCCATAGCTGGTGTACAAGAAGCCACAGGGGCTGGTTTCTCTTCCTTTTAACAAGTTCTTGTTAGAATGTTTGCTTTGAAGTAGGTATTTAGGCCATGCTGGAAGCAAACAGAACTAAACCCCAGGAAAATGTAAAGTAAGATTTAAAAACCAAGTTCAAAAAACTTTTTCTTGCCCCAATAATTATAGCTTAAAAAAATCTCTAAGGATGGAGCCTTCCATTTAGTGTTTTAAGGATGATGTCACCATAGGCCAGCCTGGATGGGGCTGTGTCACACAGTGCTTTGCTAGGTGACAAGGTGAACACATGTCCTCTTTTGCTTGGCTGTGCCCTGGGTCTGAGTGCTGAGCAGGAGGACCACCCACGGTGTTCTGCCAGTAGGCCAGGGATCTGCTCCTGGGGCTCCTGCTGCCACTGGGCCCACAGGTGGGCCCATTACTGCTGACTCATCCCAGCTCCCCTCTTTGGAGTGTCTGTCTCTGGACTCAGCATGTCCTTCTGGCATTCTCAGCCCCAACAGGAGGTTGCTCATCAATTCCCAGTGCCCTGTGTCCTCAGACCCTGTGCTGTTGAGCTGGTCATCCCCTCAGGACCTGTATGCTCCCTTTGACTCTTGTTTGTCACTTGGATTGCTCTGAATAAGAGAAGGTAAAAGGTACCAGTGCTCCCTGGGCCCATTCTGTTATACCTCGCAGCAGCGGGGAGTACAGAATGAACAGTCCTTTAAAGGCAGAAAATCTCTCTGAGCACCAGTTCTCATTTGGAGAATCTGAGGAAGCAACTCTCAACACTGTCAGGGGCTTTGTGGCCTTCACCTTCCATAATGGCCCCTTAGAAAGGCAAACAACACAGCACCCAAAAGCGGGGTGGTGCTACCAAAAAAGCTATCTTTGCCAGTAACTGTCTTCAGACATAACCCCTTCCAGTGTTCAGAGTTCACGTCTGGGGACTCTAGGAAGATCTCCATGGATATGGCTCAATGTGGTGACTCTGCTGCATGTAGAAGTCTAAGCAGTAAACAGCATCTGAGCTAGACACCAGCAACAGTAATAAGGAGCCAGTGGACCCAGCCAGACTTTCTATTGCACTTGCTTTAAGAAACTGGCAAATTATTCTGGGATTAGCAGGAATGGCCTGTGGGAAAATGCTATTATATTCAGAAAACTTGTGTGTCCATCCGTCCGTCCATCCATCCACCCACCCACCCACCCACCCATCCTCTGTCTACATGCAGACAATTCTAGAACAGTTATCATGCTCATAAATGGAAAACCTCTTTCCAACTTGAGAGCACCCTGCTGCAATCCATGGAAGAAACATCTCCCTCATACCTACTGGTTAGGAAATCCTTACATGCACTATTACCTACCAGTCTTTAACAAGGTGTCAATCATATGGCAGGGCCTACAGTTTTCTCTATTACATGGGAAAGTGGAGGTGGAAACGTCTCTTTTCTATCTCATCTTCAAATTTACACTACAAAGGTAAATGGCAAAGTTCAGCAGGAGGTTCTGTGTGGCAACCTGGTGTCCACAACCTGTTTCTGGCCTGTCACCCTCTTACTGCTCACTGTGCTCTTCTTAGTAAATTAATTTTATCTGGTTAACAATGTGCTTTCAAGAAATATCTGAGCTTCTGTTGATAGAACAGTGTTGTCTGCACTGACCACACAGAACTTTCAACCAGCAGGAACAAAGGTTGAAGCAAGAGTTTCAATCCTGAACAAAGAGATAAGGCAATTTCACTTTGGAGAAAATTCAGTTACCAAATTATAGTAGTAAAATGCAAATATAAATATTGATGTCTGCAACTCTGAAATGCACATAATGGGATAGTTTATTCCTTAATAAAACTAGAAAAAACTAAACATGTTAGCCGTTCATCCTGGTTTATGCTTATGGATAGTGTTTTGATAAGATTTTGCTGTGTGTAAAGTCACTTATTCATTGTAACATACTGATCACTAAGAAGTATAATTTTTTTTAAATATTAATAACTACATAATCTCCCAGTGCATGGCTATACTGTGCTTCCTATTTATGGGAATGGAGACTGTTTCCAGATTTTGAGTATTATAATAGCATGACAGTGAACATTCTAAAGTGGAAATTGAACGCTTTCATTTACGAAATGTGTATGCATATGTATGTACATGTGTACATTTTCTGAATGTCCTCAAGGTTGTATGTATAATGTAAGCATCGAGAGCATGGGGCACTATGATGAGCTTTCTTTTTAGTGTGAAAGCATCTGTGAGATAAACTAATCCATGTGTAATGCTCACATGTGAAGATCCATGCATTCCCTGCTGCAGTGTTAGGAGATAAGGTGCTGTTTGCTAGTATGTATCCCATCTCCTACCATTAACTGTAAGAAATGGATTTCTTGGAGACATTTTATTTGGGCTCCTTTTGAAGACTGCGGACTCTAATAACAGAGAGTTTGGCATATGGAGGATCACTGTAAGGACTCTGTTACACATATGAATCCCTTGCTGTTTTAAACCATCTACTTCATGAGGCCATAGAACTCTCGATGTCCATCTACCATTGAAAACACTAAACACAGAACAACATGTGACCAGCAATTCTACTTTTAGGCCCAAACCCTAAGGAATTGAAAGTAGAAACCTATACTGAAACTTATGCATTAATAGTCATAGTGTAGAGATGGCGAGATGAGTCACTTAGTAGTTAAGAACACTGGTTGGAAATGGTGAGGACTGAGATTTGGATCCTGGTACCCATGTAATGCACTTTACAGATGCCTGTAACTCTGGCTCCACACAATCCACCACCCTCTTCTAGTCTCTGTGTGTACACGTGTGTGGATGTACTCACATAGACATATACATGAGCACATAAATAGATTTTGGGCTGGCAAGATGCTTGAGCAGGTAAAGGGCTTTCTTTGCTGCCAAGGCTGATGACTTTAGTTTTATTCCTAAAAGCTTCACATTGGAAGAAGAGAATTGACCTTTTCAAGTTGTTATTTGACCTTCCCATGAACACACACACACACACACACACACACACACACACACACACAGAGTGTTAAGAAATTAAAGTATTTGTAATAGCAGTATTTACAATAGTCAAGTAGTAGAAGTGACCCATACATCATACAATAGATGAAGGGGTAAATAAAATGCAGTATGTAGGCACAATGGGATATTACTCAGCTTTATAAGAGAATAAAATCTCAACACACTATAATGCAGACGAATCTTAACAACACCATGCTGGCTGAAAAGGGTCAGATGAAAATGGCGTACATCATGTAGTCTCACTTGGGGAGATACCAAGAATAGGCAAATTCATGGAGAAAGAAGAGAGGTTACCAGGGGCTGGGAAAGAAGGAGGTGGGTAGTTATTTAAAGAGCATAGAGTTCAGGACACTGAATTCTAAAAGTAGCTTGGTGATGGCTGCACATGGTGACTGAGCAAAACGCTATGGAATTGTGCAACTGGAGGAGGCCTCGGTGGGAAGCTTTATGTGTTATCCTCTCCATCACAAAGAAAGAGTTCGCACAGGAAAAAAAAAAAAAAAAAGATGGTTAACAAAGGATGGCCAGACTTATGGCAAAACAAGCAAGGTGAACTGCGGGCTGTGAACAGGTGTGAGTGTTCCCTGTAAAGGTCTATTGCATTTTTATGTGTCTGTGAGTGGGAATGTGCATATGTGAGGGGCAGCTGCCTGCAAAGTTCAGAAGATGGTGTCAGGTTCAGAGACCTGGAGCTAGAGTTCCAGGCGGTTTCAAACTGCCCACTGTGGGTGCTGGGAACTAAACACAGGTCCATTGCAAGAGCAGTATATGCTCTTAACCACTGAGCTATCTCTCCATCACCTGTCTATTCTCTCTTTTTATATGTGACAAAGTATCTTTAATAAATTGTTGAGGAAGTATGATAAGAATGCTATTTCTAGTTCTATTAAAAAATCAGTTTGTTGATACTGTATTTATTGCTTTGGGTCTTATAGTTATAAAATTTAGTTACCACTTCTATCTAAACCTCAAAAAGGAGGATGCTGGGAGGAAGAGACAGTTCTGGAGGAAAGCACATACGGTAACTAAGGTAACCCCTAATGTGACCATATTTGGACACGGAGCTTAAGGGTCCTAACCGGACAGGCATGGTGGTCTAAAAAGAGGAAGCCCTCCATACACACACACACAGAAGACAGGCCACTGCAGACACAGTGAGAAAGAGTTGGGTCAACTGCAGTTCACTGACTCAACACCTCGACCTTGGACTTCTCAGCCTGTAGCATTGTGAGAACTGAAGGTGAAGTCATCCCATACATGGCCATAGTATTTCTTAGGGTGAGTGCACAATTAATACAGTGTGTGACTTACACATCTAGAGGTATGTAGCTAGGCTGGGACAAGCTCTAAGCGAGGAGCCGACTGCTGGAGTCACAAGGGCTCAGTAATCAAGCTGTCAAGCTTCCTTTCACACTTGAGCAGACAGACACCCACAGAGGTCACGTGACTAGTCTAAGGTTCTTTAGAAAGATTTGTGGCAGAGACAAGGACCAGAGTCCAGGCTTCTTGACTTTTGTACTTTTTAATACACCACACAGCTTTAGCAAGTCAAACCCTGATTAGCTATTAGTAGTCAACATTTTAATTTCGTTCTCCTCACTGAAAGCTCTTTCAGAGGTTCAGCTCCATTTTTCTGGATATATTAATTTTCTCATATTTTAAAAGCACAAATCAATTTATCCACATAGGGAAAAAAACTGAGCAATCTTTTGAGTGAGTACAAGATGTAGGTCAGATAGTGAAGGGGAAGTGCAGACCCCATGATGGGACATACATTGAGGCAAATGTTGGCCCAACTGTTCCTTTACAGCAGAGGCCTGTGTGCCCAAAGACACTGCTCATGTAGGTCTCTTGATTCCTAATGGCTACCTATTTATAACATACAGAGGCACTCTAGAAAAATAATTAAAATGCATTTGCTTTCCAAATTAATCATTTATAGTCTAATTTAGCAAAGCATTACATTTTTATAATATTTAAAATATCAATTTTGATAAAACATCCTTATAAATAGACAAAGAAAACCAGATTAATAAGCATATGTGCCTTTACAGGGCAATAAAATAATACATTTTCATAACATTTAAAATAATATGAAGTATAAAAATTGAACAATATTTTGTTTTAAACAGTTCTCATAGAAATTTTTATTTCACTTTTCCATTAGGTAAAGCTAACAGGCATGAAGATAAACACTGTTAATAATGTTGGCCCTGTGGAAGCATGCCAATGATAGCCAGGGTGCTAGTGACCTATTACCAGTAAGCAAATATTTCTCTGTACTATTTCTCAAGTGTTTTCCCTCAATTAGATTCACAGAACTCTATCACTGGATAGAAGGTTCAGCAAAGAACTCCATTCTATAATTTTTTTGTTTTGCATTTTGTTCAGTTATAGTTGAGCATGTTGCTATATGATATGGAGAAGGAGTAATGAAGCTGCTTGTCACTTGTCTTTTCCAAGAATGTGCTGCAAGTTCAATGACAATTGAGGATGAGTTGCAAAAGTGTTTTGAGCAGTACACTTAGGAGAGTGAGTTCATTCCTTAACTCATTCAGTCAAGGCAGAACCATGGCCAGGGAACAAGAATCTATACTCCAAAACCAAACCATTGTTTTATGACTCTCACAGGTGCCATCCAATCTAAAATGCAATTCCTTCTCTTTAAGTAAGTGGGGACACAGACAAGCTATCCAGGCAATGCAGAATGGATGAGCTGGCTACCACCAGTCTCCTGAGTAAAGCAGGAACCATTTTGCTCTTGTCTTCTATGTACAGTTGCCCTGGTGGGACTTAATTAGTTCTGAAGAAGGCTAATTATCACAGTCCCATGGGTGCTCGGGGGCTCCAACTCTGTAGTCCTTCCCCCTTTCTAGAATACACCGTATAGAAACGCTAGCAGCCTGTGACTGAGAGTCTTGCTGTTTAGAAGCTTTAATAGTCATTATTTTAAAGGCAGCTAACACATTTTCAAAAGACACTGTGCAAACGATGTACTTTAGTGGCTCCTTAGCTTGGAACTCAAGTTCCAGCTCTATCACTGTCTGTCCTGAGAAAATAGCTTTTATGACTCTCAGCTTCTTCTGCAGAAAGCTTCACCTTCCTCCTCTCCACTGCCTAACTTATATACTATAATAAATATAATAAATAATATAATAATACCACCTTATTACATTGCAAAGAGCTTCATAAAATTTAACTCATTCAATCCAGACAGCTCCACAGAAAGGCACCATATTTGCCAGTACTTTCTACACAAAGAAACTGAAGGTCAGAGAGACTGTAGCCTGCCCAAGGATCACAGCGTGCACGAGGGTTAAGCAGAGAATCGGTAAGATGATTAGTAATCCAAGGCATCATTGTCATTCTGTTGCTCTGGCTGTGACAGCACAGCACATCAGAGTGGCATACACATGGCCCAACAAGTCTGGCCATCTCGACACTACGATATAAAAAAAGAAGCCACAGTCATCTTGAAGCACAGGTTTCCAGTGACATGAGAACAGAAGGTCCACTACCGCTCGACAGTGCCATTGAGTCATGAACCTCTGTGGGCCATTTCAGATCTTAACTATAGCAGAAAGAACCTTTCAGATCACACGGCCCAAGTTCTAACAGTATGCAGGAGTTCTCACAAGCATTGAAGACTCCATCAAATGCAGACATCAAACTAGGCCTTCTACTTCTTTCAAGGTAAAATGCAATAGCACCTCTGTCCTATTTTGCTTTTCTCTAAGTAATTTCATGTATCATTGAGTGTGAGTGTGCATGCATGCATGTGTGAAATTCCTCTCAGATAAAAAGTTGGGAAAATACATTGGCAATTCCTACATGTAAACAACAGATTAGAACACAAAGAGTATCTCACAGATAATAGGCAGAGCAGCTAGAAAGATGGCTCCAGCTAGCTGTGTGGGTTCCAAATGAGGGCACAAGGACATCATGGGACCATCTCATGTAAAGCACACATCTCTTTAGGTCACAGGGCCAGAGCACCTTTTACACCTATTTCACATAGTGCTAATTTCATCATTGGCTACATGATTTAAAATGCCATTAGTCTGAGAATCAGAGACTGGCTAAGCCTGAGGCTCAGAGAAGGCAGACTTCCTGGAGTCAGAACTGCAAAGCCTACCTCTGATGACTCATCCCAAGGTCTTACTAAAGAACTAGCTGAAGGGCAAGCAGATTAGGGCACAAGCCTGGCTAGACAGAGAATTGCAGGCCTTCTGTCTATGGCGAGCTCATATACTTAGTAGCTTTGGGAAGAGCTGGGTTTAACCTCAACTCTTTCAGCAGTCTCAAGCTTATTTGTCAAAGTGGATTAAAAGGAAAAAAAGTCTGAATTGCCCTATAGTACATTAGTCATCCTATAGAAACACAATGTTAGAAAAATGTTCACCTAACATTGGGTGTGAACAAAAAGTAAACTACACTTAGGAGTCTATGGCTGTGGTTCCTTGTTAAACAGAAATTTCTTGTAAAATGATGGGTTAGTGTAACGGTAAAGCCTGACACCCAGCATCTGTAGCCATGGAGAAAGGCTGAAAGTGCAGACACTGTTTTCTGGGGCTGCTCTGGTATGTATTGGAACATCATTTAAGCAAAATCATGAAATACTATCATGAAGATAAATGTCAACCTTGTGTTTCCCTTTGCACAATCGCCATGCCCAAGGAACTCTGGTTCCAACCTCAGCATCCAGCTGAGGAACCACTGTGTGGTGAGCCCAGCACAGCTCCTCTTTAACCCCTCACTCACTGGATGCCTTTGCCAGGCTCTTCTGTGGGCTCCCAGCTCCACTGTTATGGAACAGTCTTCTGTCACTCTTGCCTTGGGGAGTCATCGTCCATCCCGTTTTACTTTCCCGGATTGATTCTTTTGGGATAAGCTAGCTTTCACCCAATGGGAACACTTCATCAGTTCCTGTGCAGAACTGAGGCCAGTGCACAAGGCCCAGGACTAACTCATCAGCCACATAACTGAGCCATCTTAGGGGGGAATTGTCACCTTAAAGAACACATTATGGTGAACTCCATGCCAGAACTGTCCAGCCAAGACGGTCCCAAGTTCTCAGCTCACAGAAATCACGAGACAATAAACAATCATTCCGTGTTAACAGACTAAATTCTGGGGTGTCTTACTACAGATGAAATGGACATAATACAATACTATACATAAGGCTTATTACAGCTAACCACAAGAGCTTGCTTACTGTGATTCTCCTACAATCAGTCAGCTATCAGGTTTACAGACGATCAGAGATGACAAAAGCTATCAGTAACATCACTGTGCTCTGGGTTGCTGACCTTCTGCTGTACTGGCATTATTATTTTGGGAGGTGATGTCTTTCAAGATGATCACATATACAACATGGTGACTGTTGTTTGTAAAATGTCACTGGCTTGGAAAATCCATGACTTGCTTTAAAAAGTAATGCTTATTTATTTATATTTCTCAACAAAGCTTTTAAAAAGAAAGTTTGCCCACTTTTGAAAGAAAGTTAGGAAGAGAAGGAGTAAGGAGAGGAGGAGAAGAAGGAGAGGAGAAGCTAGGTGATGAGAGAGAGGAAGAGAGAGAAAGGGGGGGATATGGAGGCAGATGTTCACGTGTCTCCACCAGTCAAAGATACTTGATATATCTAGGTTGGGTATTGGGTTAAACTTCTGATTGAGCATTACCAAACTTATAAAGCCTTTGATTAACATTTTTAAAAAGTGTATAAAAGCAAAAAGGAAAAGGGGGCATGGGATAGGGGTTTTCTAGGGGGAGAATGGGGAAAGGGGATGGCATCTGAAATGTAAATAAAATATCTAATATAAAAAAAAGAAAGTTAGATATTGTGGCTATGAAGAAACTGGGCAGAGGGCAGTGGTCTAACACAAGGCAGATCTGACAGAGCAGCAAGAAAACGAATGTCTTTGCCAAAATCCATTTCAGGGACTTTCTGAAGAACGGAATCTTAATAATTTTCCATATGTGCAAAGGGCTTATTTTCAACCAGTACAAAAATAAAGCAAGAAATTTTTAGAAAGATCATTTTTTCCCCCAGAAAGTGTTAGATACTGGGCACTGAATCTCAGTTACACACAGAAAAGAAACAGTCCATATGAATTCACGGAGCTTGTCTGCTTGCCAAAAGCTTGCTATCTCACACTGGTATATGAGGAAAGTATTTAAGAAGGTTGCCAACTGTGTAGTCCTGCTTCCTAAATTAGACCCATTCCATGAAAAAGGAACCTTCCCTTTACACCTCACAGAGTCTACACTGCAGGCCAACTGAGTCTAGGTCTCTGCACGAGACTGGGGAAGGTCAGTTTATGCAGCTCTCAATACATCGTATGTGTAAGGTTTCAAAACAGCTGAGGTAAAGATTTCAGAAAATCATCAAGACTTTTGGTAGCCAGAACTAACCTTTGGCTCAGCCTTACTGTGATCTGATACTTTCTTTAAAATAATAAAAAGAGAGACTGAATTGGTATTGGTGTGTGTGTGTGTGTGCGCGTGCGTGTGTGTGTATGTGTTTTTAGCAACAGGCCACAGGATACTTCTGGGTCCCTGCAGAGGCTGGAAGAGGGTGTGGATCTTCTAGGAATTATGTGTAATAATAAGCAGCGTCTATACATGGGTCCTCTGGAAGAGCCGGAGGTGTTCCTAACTGCTAAGTCATCTCTCTTATCTGTTTAAAAATTCTGAAACATAGTAATGAGAATATTAAATGATAAGCCTCTCCCTAATTTCTGAACATTTATCTTATTTCTAGCCACGAGGGAAAGTAATATATAATTTATTGCAAGCCCATTAAAATCTCCATCATATTCTTTACATAACAGAAAAACAAAACAACCCAACCCTAACCAATCCTAAATGCACAGAAGGCTCCAAACAGTCAAAACATCCCTGAGCAAATGCAGTGCTAGAGGCTTATAAAAGTTCTACTTCAGAGCCACACTAACAAAAGCAGTATGGGGCTGGCACAATAAACGTTCACTACAAAGAAAAACAACAGTGGACTGTGAAATAAACCCACACAACAATGGCTACTTGATTCTTGACAAAGATATGAAACATACTGTAAAGAAAAAAAAAAGACCATTCTTTTTAAGCGAATGGGGCAGGAAAACTGAATGCTGAAACTGATTTTTAAAGAACTGATAGAAGGACTAGATGCCAACCTCCCACTCTGCACAAAACAAACAAACCAACTCAAACTGCATCAAACATCTTAGTGCAAGACCTGAAACTTTGAAAATACTAGAGGAAAACAGGAAGACACACTGCAAGATGTGGACACAGGCAAGGGTTTCTGAGAAGCTCTCTGTAGCTCAGGAGAGGGAAGAAGGGTAACAAACAAGATCATGGATTAAAAACCATCACAACTAAAGGGAGCAGCTGGAATGAAGACACAGCAGGTGGGGAGCAAGCCTTTGTCAGGTACCAATCCAACAGGATATTAATATCCAAACTGTACAAAGAACCAAAAGTAAATGATCAAGCAAGTTGGACAGCTCCCAAAAGAAGACATACACATAGCCATTAGATATATGAAGAATGTTCAGTAGCCTTAGCCATTAGGAGATGCAAACTGAGACTACATGGAGATATCCTCTTACCGAGTCAGAATGGCTACCATGGAGAAAATAACAACAAATAATGGGGAGGATGTGGGGGACATGGAATCCTGATATACTGTTGATGGGTCCAATCAGTATGGAAGGTACACACGTGCATACACATGGTTACAAAATACTCAATAGTTTAATTTATCTTTTCTTTCAATTTTAGGATGATGAAAAAATGATATATACCTTGTAGGAACTATAGTTGAAGCTGAATTTTGGTCTTTTCTTGGGCTGGTTTGCATATGCTACAATGTCGTCTCATGCGCCTTGGCATGGCTATGAGCTTGGTCACAGATGCTGGCTTGTTCACACTGCAGATGAGCAGAGGCTCATAGACTTGTACCTCAAACCTAGATATTGGCTCGAAGAAGGCTCACGTGATAAAAAGCTTTGCAAACTTGGTGATCTGAGTTTGATCTCAAAAATCCACATAAAAAGGCAGGTATGGTGGTGTGTGCTTGTAATCTCTACAGTGGGGATACAGAGACAGATCCCTGGGGCTTGCTAGCCAGCCAGCCTAGCCACTTGAAAAGCTCCAGGCCAATGAGAGATCCTCTCCATCCACCCATCACCCCCAAAACAGCTTCAACCACGTGGATGGCTTCTGAGCACTGGGAGTCTTAGAGACTCATGTAAAAAAGAGTGGGGTATTTTAGTTTTACAGTAGGGCTACATGACAGAAATACCAGTAGGCTATGAAATGATTGGCTCTTTAATGTGTAAGTTCCATGTTTAAGTTCAAAACATGGTAACACTGAACTAAACAGTGAAATTTAGACTTTCAAACTCCTGGTAGAGAAACTGGTATGGGCCTTTCACAGTGCACACTGTAGCTTATGCTGAGGCCACAGAACGTGTTCTCCAGGAAGATGGCTGCTGCCTGCATTCAGTGGCTGAGCAGACACTTCTCTATACCTCTTCTCTCACTCACTGTCCTGGGATAATCAGAATCACGGGTCAGTTTTCTGTCTACCGTGGCGCCTTACTTTCTCCCCATTCTTTCCCACAGCCCAAATCATAGCTGTGCTTCCTACCCTCCCATGTTAGCTTGCATTTTGTTCTTGTCAAACTATCTTCCCAGCCTCCTACCTTTCCCCCAAGGTTCCTCTACTGTGTATGAGGCTAGTGTCAACCATAATTTCTATAACTTTTATACACCCATGTGTATGTGTGTGGGGGGGATTCGTGTATACGTGCACGTGTGCACAGACTGTTTGTGTGTGTGTATGCCTGGGTGTCTGGGTGTGTGCATGTGGTGTGCATGTGTCTTGCTAGGGATTTAGTCTACCACAGACCTCCATTTCAGGATTGTTTACTGCTTACAGTTTGTATTTCAAAATCAATAAGCATTGTTTTCATTTCCCAATTAACCTTACATGAGAAAACAGACACCTTTCAAACATATATACCTTCTAACTCATTTCACAGAGTTTAAGTAAAATATCAAGAAACAACAATAAAGTTCCTTGCACCCCAAATAATTCACCAACCTTGCTTTCTAGCAACACTGTACACTGATTTATAACGACTGCAACTACTTTCTGTAGACACAGGCTCTAAAATTCTTGTGAACCTTCTCCGTCACAGTCAGCCAATGATTTCCTTGTTCAAGTTATTTTTCAAAATTTTATTTAGAAAAGACATTTTCTTCTAAGTGAAGAAAGAAAAAAAGTGTTTATTTCTTTTGTAAGTGAAATAGCCAAGCAGAGAGAGATAATTGCGGTATGTTTCTTGTTTGTTTGTGTTGTAAGCTATTGCTAACATTATTGGTTAGCTTTTGTTAACATTATTTATACCAAATATTGACAGCATGATTCAAAATTGATTTCACTGCCTTCAAAGGCCATGGTTTACTGTCGGCCCGAGAAGCTGCTGCTGCTGGAACTCTTCTATTATATGTCCCAGCTCCTCAGAATTAAATCACTTAAGCTGATCTTAGTCAACAGTCTCACACTAGGCTCTGATTGGCTGCAAAGTTAAACTTGTTCCTTCTTTGGGAAGACCCAGAAAACAAGATAAGTAATTTTCAAATGATTCCAAAGAATATCATTACTGGCAAAGCTGTGACCTTAACTCAGAGTAACAAGTTCAAACGTCTGCACTGCTCTGTGGCAACGCATAGAATATGCCATGGTTTAGCTTTTCCTTTCTCAGCTGTATTGATATCATTATCATGGCTTTGGTTTTGTGAGTTTTTAATTATATAAATAAAGCTGATCTCAAATTCTCATTATTGAAAGTTGAAGAGGGTATTATATTTTTATGTGTGTGTTTGCCTGCATGTATGTATGTGCGTCATGTGTATGCCTGGTACCTGTGTAGGGCAGAAGAGCATGTTGCATTCCTTGGAACTGGAGTTACAGACAGTTGTGAATCACGTAGTTTCTGAGAACAAGACACTGGTCCTTTGTGAGAGCAGCCAGTGTTCTTAGTAGCTGAACTACCTCTCTAGCCACTAGGATTCTAGCAACATTTTCAATAAACCATCTGTGCTTCTAATGTTGAGTGGCTAGCTAGCTGCTCACAAAGAACCTTGATATTACTCTTTACATAGAGACCTACAAATGTACTAATTTAAGAGCAATATGAATTCTTAGTGATACTGTGTCAATTGTGAGTATATCTAGAAACCAGAATGGGAGTATGAAGCTAAAATCCAGCTTGGTGCCACACACTCCTAAGCTGAACCCAGCTACATTGCATTGCCTTTCACTTAGGGGCAGGCTAAGCTGCAGACCTCCAGGATACATAGAAACAGCAGTCTTTTCTTGGTGGATGGGATGTGGTATAATATTTCAAATACAAAAATAGTCATTTTAACCATTTATAATGTATTATATTCTATTTTGTGGCAGGGTCTTGCTGTGTAGCCCAGGTTGGGCTTCAACTCCTACTCCTCCTGCCATAGCCTCCCTGGTGCTAAGATCACGAGTGTGCCATGCCCCTTTGCTGGTCTATTTTAACTGTGCATTTCAACAGTTACATTTAAAATATCATCACAACCAGCACTACTATTTTCCATAACTTTCCCTTTCCCCTGACTGAACAATTTATATTGATAAAGTAATTTTTCTTTGCTGCCTCATGTCTAATAACTTCTGATCCACTCTGAATTTGTCTGTCCTAGAAACTTTATGGGTGTAGAACCATGCAAGAGTTGTCCGTGTGTGTGTGTAACTCTCCTCATCCTCATGTTTCCATGGTTCTTTTGGCTGGTTTCTTTGGCCAGCAGGATAAGCCAACCAGCCCCTCACTCTGCCTCCCAAGAAAGAAAGAGTCTGAGAACTAGGCTTCCTGCTGGTGGTAGCTGTGGAGAGAGGCTTTACTTGACTTTATTGGCCTATGGGGGTGAATACCATTCCTGCAGCAGCCAGAGCACACAGGGATACTCTCCTTTACCCTGTGTTTCTCTCGACTGAGATCTTGAGACTCACCCTCCCACCTCTGGAGATAGCTGCTTTTCTTTAGCATAAAAAGGTGAATTTCTCTCCTGTGAAGAAACACAAGGTGTCCCATCTTCAATCTGCTGCTGTCTGGTTTTTTTTTTTTCCCCACATGGCAAAAAAATTGTGTGAATAGGGACCTGAGATATTTTGTAGCAGCATGTGGGGTAATTTTCCAAGAAGAGTTTGAAAACAAGATGTCTAGACCTTTCTCCTAATTGATGGCTATGCATAAAAATGTGTCTGAGACTATACAGGGTCATACCACTAACAAAGGCACTTTTATCAGAAAAGTAGGGCTGTCTATGCGATCTGTAACAGATCTGTGTTAATATTAAAATTGTTTTGCTAATTGGTGTTCTTCAAATGTTGTCAATGGCCTGCTTCTAGAACGGGTTACGCTGCTTCAGGCCTTGCCGCAGCTCAGCATAGCTTCCTTCCTAAAACTGTGGCTTTAATAATGACTGAGAGTTAAATAGAACTCCAGTTCCCATTAGAAGTTTCCAGTTTAAAATTTATGGCTTATGAAATGGTCATGTGAATGAAACATTACTTCATTAAGTACACTGCAAAGAACAATATTCTAATCCAAAACTTTTTCACTCCTAAGATGAAAAATGCTCCCAAGAACATTTGTGGAAATAAGATTAGTTTTGTGTTAAATTTAAAATCATGGAGATCAGATGTTTTGTTTGTACGCTTCATAATACCACCTGCAAAATGATAATCTCCTCAATGAACTTCAAAGATTCATCCTGAAGTCTTGGAGCCCAGGCCCTCCTCCCTATGTGCCAAACACAAGGAGCTGTGTCTTAGTACTGAATGAGGGGCTGGGTACCAAGTCAGTCTCACAGGTAGTCAGCTCCAGTTAAGACTTCAGCCTGATGCGAGGAGCAGAGGCTAGGTCCATTTCCTTCAATATGTTCAATATGAACATTTCCATTTTAAACCGCTGTCACTCATGATGAGAGCCACAGATGGATGAGCAATGCTAGACAGTAACAACGAAGCATTCACTCACTCTTCTGGCGGCTTTGTGGTTCTCTGTAAACTGACTTAGAGGTCACAGATCATTCTTACATAGGCCAGGGAGACTAACATCAGATTCTGCCATTGCCATGACTGTTCTATAAATCAGGGCATTCATTTACTGCCCTTCTATATGACGCTCAAAGTAAGCAAAATGAAACAAAGTGTTGTGTGTTACCCAGGGAGGCTCCATGTGATTAGGACACTTCTTCCATCTTACCAGGACAGGTGAGGAACGGGTTTCAATCAGCCTGGGAAATACAAAATTTCCCAGGAAATTCTGGAGGAAGTTGGTTGGAGACTAGGTCTGGATTGGAGAAAAATGGTCCATAATCTGAGAACTAGAAGGAATGGGGTCTGTATTGCTCCTGTTTAGCCAACATTACCAAGAACTACTGGGGTCAACAGACCTAAAAGTTTTCAAAGGAGAATTTCTCTAGAACTTGACTTTTAAAGGAAGCACTGACACTCAGAAGCTGTGTTCCAATTCATGTTAAGATAGTGGCAGAATTCTCTCAACCAAGGATATAAGAAATGCTGGACTATCATCAGGAAGGACAGCCTCAGAGAGTACATAATAGTACAGTATTTCTCTTTCCACCAAGGAACTGAAGAATACCTTTCAGTTTCATATGACAGAAAAGTACATAATAAATGCCAAACACCGAAAGCAGTGGACGACAGAGGTGTCACATCATTCTTAGATTTGGAGTGGCATCCAAACTTTTCTTGAGTAACTTAAGATCCTCCCTCAAGAGACTAACTCAGTTGACCAAAGGTCATCTTAGTTACTAGCTTATGTATTATTGGACAATTCTGTTGGATTTTACTTGTGTAAAACATTACATTTCCCAGGTACAGAAGGCAGTTTAAGATTGGACTATGATACCCTGTCAGGAGCAACCCCAGGCTCAGTGAGAGTGGCAGTAGGAGCTGCTTCCAGGTAAGAAGCCTTTTGTACCCCAAGTTGGAAACCTGTAATTAAAGCAAGTTCACAATGCATTTCCATCGTTTGGGTTTTCTTTTCAACTTAAAGTTTCCAACTCCTCCAAGCTCTCGTTCCTGGAAAAGCTTGTGGCAGTGACTTTGGAAGGCAGAGTTTCTGCAGCTTTTCATCTTTTTACCATACCCTCTGCCTCTAAGCTTCCCTCCCCACATGTGGTTAGCAATGCCCCACGGCCGGAAGTAAAACTTTGCTCAGCATGGACATGCTTGCCCACACAAAGGCAAACACGCAGAGCAGGGAAGGAGTCTAGCGTTCGTGGATCTCAAGAGACTGATTTCTGGCTTAACTGTGTTATCATCTTATCATCATTTTATATGTGCTAAAAAGACAGAAACAGAACATTTCTCATCAGTCATAGAAAGGCTAATCAGTGGGTATGGGTCTCCATCGCCTGCTCACGTTAAGCTAGGGCCTCCCCTTTTACACTTCTTGGGAGCATGTCACTGGCAAGCTATTACTATAATCTATACTTTTGAATTTTCTTAAGATGTTGATGCTCTTTAAGGAAATGCTCATTGGTACTTTTTTCTAGCATACTCTATATTGATATCGTGCTGAATGCTTTCAAAGGTTCCTAATATTTATACTTTGCTTATTTTCACAAACAATAAAACTGTGACTCAAGCAAGTTGGCTCAAAATACTGAAAAGCCATTAAAGACAGTAGAACGTAAAGCAGTAACTCGTACTAAATGGCATTGATAAAAATTTGGCTTATTTAGAATAACTTCTTTGAGGCTAAGCCCACAGGAATGCACGCATACACATGACCATTACATCTACTTTAGGGATCTCAGTGGACAGCCAGGGCTTGCATCTCTACGTTCATTTTCTAATGACAGAAGCTCTGCTGGTGCTGCCTTCCTGAAGAGCACGCTGCAGGTCTGACTGGCAGCTTCACCTGGGCAGAGCACGGGTGCTCCACATAAATTTCCAGGGCTTTAAATGAGTCCAGGGAGTCTTTTGGAATAAATACCTCCAGGCTTGGTGGGACCACTGCCAACCAGTCTCATTGTGTTCTTTGTCTGCAATCATTTGTGAACTAGGATGCTGGCGTTTGTGGAATCAAAGTATTTTAAAATGCTTCCACTACATTTTATGCATAATCATGAATAGTTTAAAATTTCCCTCTACTATCGTTTAGAATGGGAAAAAAGAGCAGTTAGATACAAATTTTCTGAAGTGAGATATTTGAGCACATAAGACAGATTTAAAAGAATTGTGTTGGTAGTGCCAAGTTCTAGCATATAAGTTGGTTTCCTTACCAGCAAACTCACTTTTTTAGGTAAGTAAATTGGAGGTGACTCAATGGTACAGCTGGTAAGCTACAACACCAGTTTAGATGGCATGGTCGATAATGGACGGACTTTTAGAGAATGGGCTTAAAGCACTGCATCGTTTTGTCCTGCTTAAGAATTGGCTCCTTAGAAATGGGAAATACTTTGAACCCACCACAAACAGCCACCTTCAGCCACCTCAAGCCACTGTCTTTGCTCCAGGGAACATCCAGGTCAGGGCAGCTATGTGAAGCCCTCACAGTTTGCCTTTTCTGATAAAACTAACTAACTAACTAACTAACGTATGTCTGTCCTTCCTTCCTTTCCTTTCCTTTCCTTTCCTTTCCTTTCCTTTCCTTTCCTTTCCTTTCCTTTCCTTTCCTTCCTTTTCTTCCTTCTTATCTTAACATGAAGGGCTCTGTTTTTCTCTGAGCAATGAAAAGATGCCTTCGTATCAGATTCAGCTCAAGATGCAGTCACAGAAGAAGGGCTCCCAGCAGCAGTGGATGCCAAAGATCCCTTCTCTCTTGCTTTGGTCTTAACTTGGCACAGTGTTTCAGATGGTATTCATTTGGAATAAGGAGATCGATGACATAGCCTGTCCAATCCTCCACTGTAAGTGGCTTTGCTAGGAGTGGGTATGGGCAGAAAATATAAATTCTTCTGTCTGTAGGCAACCAAAAGCATACCAACTCATCTTGGAGTAATTTAACCAATAAGATGATTTAGAGGACAGTTCAGTGGCACCATTTTTGGAAGGCAAAAGCTTAGCAGAAGGAACATAAATCAAAGGTGACTGGCAGGTAAAGGATATATGCAGCAATCAGCCAAGCCATGTGCACACTGGCACAAATTCAATAAGATCATTTATAAAATTTTTAAGGCAGAAGTACACAAAAGGGGGTCTGGTGCTAACTAAATCCACAGATAGCTTACATGCCACTGAAATAAACACTTCCAGATGCGGGTGTACAAAACCCTTTTACAGAAAGAAATGTTTTCTTTCATAAATCTGAAGGAGGGACTTTTAGCAGAAAGGGCAAGAAAAAAAATCTAAAACTGAGACGAAGTCTCTTAGGGCTGGAGTGCTCGCTGAGCGGTGACTTGTAGCTAACGGTGGGCTCTGCAGCAGTCTCCAGCCAGAAGCACCGAGCTAGGATGACTGGCTCATGTGTCATTTCACAAGCTCTAGAAAACCTGGACTCCCAGTCAGAGTTCCATTGTGTCTTTCTCCTTCTGGGGACCAGGAGTGGGGACAGAGGGCTCTCACAGCTATCAGTACTAATCCCAGATTAGGGGAGGAAGCTGCTGTACACATGCCTTCTATACTAAAACAACACCCAAATCCTGGCTACATTACAGTCATCTTTGAGGAATGCAAGACCAAATTCATCAGTGGATTAGAAAGTCAATTTGTTCATCAAACCAGCATGATATGTGGGACTTTTGGGTCAGAAATGAATATCTCCATAAAAACAAACAGAAAACTAGAGTGTCTTTTCTATTTTTGTGTTTAGGTCAGTTATGCATTAAGCACTGTTAATTCTCCTTAGCAAGCAAGCCTCCAGGGCACCAACCTGGAATCCTCTGGGAATTAGTGTCTGTGTTGAGTCTTTAAACTCATGTTCTCAGCAAGCTGCTGCACACCGACCATAATCCTGAGAACATGCTGACTGTTTGCATGGTGGCACACATCACACACTTGCCACAGTTTGCTTTCTCATGAAGAATGCTGCTCTGTAGGACGAATAGCCCTTGAACTATTTTGTCTTCTTCATTTTCATTATCCCTACCCAAGGAGAGATTCTTCTGGCAAGCAGGAGCACCTGAGTCGTCCTTACATCAGCTACATCAGCCCACATATTTTTAACATGGTTTGTAGCAAGCATTTACTGAATCAAATGGAGAAACAATAGCTACAGGGAGGCTCAGGATGTGAACGATGCTAACATTGGTTCTTCCTCTTATACACTGTGTCATTAAGTAGGACAAGTACCAACACTGTCAAGGGGACAGCTATCATACTCAGAAATCAAGAGCTGCCTTTTAAAAAATACATGAAATGAGCTTCATTCTGTCAGAAGGGTGGGGCTTTGAATTACACCAATCCTGGCAAATGATGAAGCGTAAACCTTATTTATTTATTTATTTATTTATTTTTTTATTTTAGCCATTTGTGAGCACACTGTGTGGGTGAGACATCACTTGCCTAAACACTAAAGTGAGGTTAGTTTAGTGCAAGCAGGGACACATCACAATGCCTTTAGGTAATGGTTTCTGAGAGACAATAACACTCTAGGCTGGCTTCCTTTTCTCTTTTTACTCCTCTCCATTGACAGCATGCCTGGATGAGAAAGGTTCATCAGGTATGATTATTTATTAAGTGCTTACCTAATTAGACTTAGATATAATCATCTATGTTTGGGGTGGTCCAGGAATTCAAAATATGAGTCAAAGCTAGAAACAGAGTCCCTAACTTGTCTACTGGAAACCCTGAAGTCTGTATAAGTGTTTAAATTAGAATAACAGCAAGCTATAGGTGCGACTCTGAACTTCTGGAGCCAGAGAAGGAACTCAAAACCACCTCCCTGGTACTCCACCACACACTAGGGCCCAAATATCACCTTAAATACACCTGGGCAAATTCAGAGTCTGACACCAGGCTCTCTTATGACCTCTGCCAATAATCAGTCAAAATCTTTCCAGATCTGGAGCCTACTCCACATACTGGGCCCATGCCCAGAATAGCAAGTAACTCCAACCAGTAGGAAAGCCTACTCAGGTGCCAAGGAGACTTCACATCTGACTGACACATGGGTTCTGAATTTTCTCTTCTCATAGCTTGAGGTCATGCAGAGGCAGCATGTGGGCGTGTAATGTTCAATTTGTGAATACACAGCCTAGGGGACTTGGTTTAAATCAAATCATAATTAGAGTACCAGCCAGGAAATATAGGTTGGGCATCGTAAGAGCACCTATCAGTCTTGGTGTTGTAAATTCTAAATTTACAACAGTTCATTTCTGTTGTAAAATTAACAGTGCAACTAAATCAGGAAGTTAAATGCTAGTTCAACAATTCATATTTGTTGAGTAAAGCGTGCAATACTGTATCGGAAAAAACTAAGTTTCCTTCTTTCAAGTAATTGTGATAATTCTAGCATTCTGTGGAGTGTTCCTGTGTTTGAATTACTGAATGACTATCACTTTTGTGCTGCCCCAAATGTCCTGTTGCTAAGAGTACACACACACACACACACACACACACACACACACCCCTTTAAAACAGCTCAGCTACGTCGAGTGAATGATTAAATGAATGTGAGATGCTGACTACCACCACAAAATAAAGGTCCAGAAAAAGCAACCACCGTGGAAGCTAGAGGGAAACACCAGTTTCTGGTAATACCAGGAGGCTTCAAAATGGGCCCAAAGAATTTCTTGTTAACAAATTCCCTGGCTTCCCCAGGTAAGATACTGTTGTAGGGACCAAGTAAACTGAGAGCTAGCTCTCTCTCTCTCTCTCTCCCCCCTCAATCTTGTTGAAGACACTGACTGAACAGATTTATGAAGCACCAGCTCCATTTGGAAATACAGAATCCTGATGTTATGCTTTCAAGAGCAGGAAAAAAGTATGAGTAATGAAGTCATCTGACTAGTGTCTGGTGGGGCGGAGTGTGAAGGTGACAGTTGAGTGACAACAACCAAGAGACGTAGAGGACATCGAGTAGAAATGAGTAGGACTTCAGAGATGGTTCCATAAAATGACACCTAAAAGTCATACACCAAATTCCATAAAGAAAAATAATCATATGCAAAATGCAAGGGAAAGAACTAACAATGACTCTTCAGAATGACTGAAATGAAGGGGAGCCTGTTTCCTTAATCGAGTTTTTTGGTGTTTCACATGCACAGCTGCAGATGGCTGTTACAAAGCCATTGCTCATGAACCCTTCTGGTTGGTGATGCTATGTGTTTGTGTCCTTCATGTCCGAACTGGGACTTCCTGTTTCTGCTTTTATAATCTCAAGAGTGCAGCAGGTTATTACACATGTACTTTAGGCTGATACCCAAATGAACTTACAGAGACCATGACAGCAGGCATAAGACCTACACAGGTTCCAACCAGACACAAGCCCAGTGCTGAGAGTAAGTAGACACAGAGTGTCACCCCTAACCAAGAAGCTCTTTGTAACTGATGGCTGCTGAGAGAGGAAAAGTCAGCGTTTTCTGATGGAGTATCACTGGGTATCAACCACACTCCCAGAAAGGCCATGCTCAGAAGGAGCCAGCCAACAGAAAACAGACTCCAGGATTTTTTGGGGGTGATTTTTTTTTGTTTTGATCTTAATTTTTTGGATTGTTCCCTCCCTTTCTGAGAGATTGTGGGGGAGGGAGGGAGGGAGAGTGTTGGTGGGGAGGGCCACTTCAGAGAGGTGAAAGAATGTGATCAAAATATATTAGCCAGGTGGTGGTGGCACACACCTTTAATCCCAGCACTTGGGAGGCAGAGACAGGCGGATTTCTGAGTTCGAGGCTAGCCTGGTCTACAGAGTGAGTTCCAGGACAGCCAGGGCTACACAGAGAAACCCTGTCTCGAAAAACCATATATATGTGTGTGTGTGTGTGTGTGTGTGTGTGTGTGTATATATATATATTTTTTTCATAATATATTATATATTATATATATATTATGCAAAAAAGTCAATAAAAATTAAAAAAGAATATGCTTTAGTCCAGGTTCAGATCTAGCTCAAAGCATTTTTTATCTAATAAACATATAACCAATATTCTTTTAACACTAATGATGCCATATGGAAACGCTTAATTACAAGGCATCTGGAAAACAGAACAGTAATCCATGGCCTGGGATATCTACTCTCAGCCACTATCAGAGCAGATGAGGAATTTCACAGAAAACAAAGACCCCACCTCACCCCAGAATGTAACCTCAGCTGAAATGCTCTCTCTTCACAGGTCTAAGGAACAACCCAGTCTTCAAGGCTGGACATGCCGACTCTATTTTGTCTGAGTCACAGGATCGGGCAGACAGTTTCACGGTATAATTATAACACATAAGTCTCCCTTTTAAAATGAAAACCTATCTCCTTAAATTGAGTCAATGTGAAGGCTATGTATATCAGCACTGTGGCAATCCAAGCACATACACTTCCTATATCCAGAAGGCTCTGGATATAGGAGACATGGTAACTCTGCTCTGCAATGCCCACTCAGAATACCTACAGGTATTTTAACTTGCTGCAGTAGTGACCCTCTTGAAGCTGCAGCAGCCAGGTGGCCAGGCAGTAGTTATCCTCCTTAAAATCGTAGGCTGTGTCCTAAAGCTCCATGCAGAGGCTGGAACAGTTTACCTCCACGGTCACCTAGCTTCAAGCTCAAGCACAGTTAACAGAAGGAAAGGCTGAAAATGGTTCATATAAAACCAGCACTGAAGACTGAAAGCCAGAGAAGCTGTCCACTCAGTGTGATGACCAGTTCCCATGTAGAATGCCTACATCTGTTTCAGCTTCTCCTGATATCCGAGTAGAAAAATCCATTATCCCCCTGAGCTCGTATAGGATCAGGTAACTCTCTGTGGAGCTAGAGCATGAGAGAGTAAAATTCCACACGTAAGCATGATTATAACCTAAATAACTAACTGCACCCGGAGAAGCAACCCCCTTTAGTTGTCTTAAATGCTGAGGCAGAGTCACAGCTCTCAGAGTGTGAGCCTTAACAGACTTTCCAGCATACCCCAACACACCTTGCAAGTACATGACAGAGCTAGCTCGTCCTGTGATGACTGCAAGTATATTCTACTATGTTGTTCCAATGCATGCAGGCATGTGCACACACACACCTCAATATACATGTTACAGAGGTTTTGGGATGGATAGTATATTATTCAGCTTTATAAGAGAATATAATCTCAACACACTACAATACAGATGAATCTTAAAAACACTATGCAAACTGAGCCCCCTTTCTGAAGGTCAAAGCCCATTTCTTGGAAGCAGAGAAGGAGTTGGACACACTTCCATTAACATAAATAAAGATATAGGCAACGGCTATAGGATGAGCATTCACACAGAACTCACACACAAACACACTCACTCTAAAGGCTGCTGAAATGTCAAGTCTTCAGCTCTCCATTAAAAACAAGCCCTGATTATAAGCCTTCAAATTATTTAAAGATGTGAGAGCCTGTCTGCAGTTGAGCCCTGTTCAAAGCCAGTACAGAAATCATTTCTTCTTCTTCCAACTCAAAGTATGTTTAGGAAAAGGACATCTGACAGAAGTGGCCGTGCCAGTCTAACCAACTCTAAATACAAAACGCTTCTAGCAACGTTTGGATACATATAATTTGACAAAAAGTTTTGTAAACTTAAGCTTTGAAAAAATAGAAACTATAAGCTCCAACAAAAAGCTTAATATGTAATTGAAAGAAAATAATATTTTGTAGAAAAAAGTTGCCCTTCCAAAAAGAGACAAAAATGACTAACTTTTATTTCCCAAGAGAATTATGCTACTTTTATACAACAAAATTACAGCCGCCACAAATTGCTTTCAACAATTCCATCGCTTCTTCATTTGACCACTTGAAAATCAAGATTCTTTCAGATTATAAATATAACTTTTTATAACTCTGTTATTACGCACTGTGAATGGGGAGAGAGGGCCAATCTTGTGGCCGTAGCGTCGAATCGCCTCTCTGATGTGGCAGGGCTGGATGGCATCGCTGTGAGCCTCGACACCACAGGCCGCAGTGCTCTGGGACAGAAAAACACATAAATTGTTACTAAATCAAAAACACACAACAGAACTACAGTGTATAAAATATGAAAATAAACCTTTATAAAATAGACCATTTTCCCCTTAGGATGCACATCACTGTCGCCATATACCTCATTTAAAAAGAAAGCTCCATTACAAATCAAAGATGACCTTCCCATGACCCCTTTGGAGCAGACCCACCAAATGCAATTTTTATGCCTCCAATATTTCACCCAAACTTGCACGTCAGGTAGGAGAGTACAGCCACTTGTGTGCTGGCAAAAAGTGTCACAGGGCTTGTTGCAAGACCCAGAGGAAGTTTTTTTTTTTTTTTTTTTAAGAAAAAAAAAGCTTAAACTATTATAAATGTTTCTTGGGCATATTTTTGAAATGACTTGAGTTGTGAATTTAAAATGAAAAATGTAAACTGGCCACATATTTGTCATATTGGCGAACTGTGATAGAAGACCATTTAATTTGATTCCTAATATTTTAGGTGTCCTTGGAATAAAGTAAAATAAAACCTTCCTATTTTATCCCATCTATGAAAGGCATGTTTGAAACCACAAAAAGACACAAGAAAGGGAAACATAATGAACAATGAGAGCATTAATGCAAAGCCAAGAAAACACACACACACACATGTACATGCACACACACACATACAGACGTGTGTATCTGCCACACACATGTACATGCACACACACATACAGACGTGTGTATCTGCCACACACATGTACACGCACACACACATACAGACGTGTGTATCTGCCACACACATGTACATGCACACACATACAGACGTGTGTATCTGCCACACACGTACATGCACACACACACATACAGACGTGTGTATCTGCCACACACATGTACACGCGCACACACATACAGACGTGTATATCTGCCACACACATGTACACGCACACACACATACAGACGTGTGTATCTGCCACACACATGTACACGCACACACACATACAGACGTGTGTATCTGCCACACACATGTACACGCACACACACATACAGACGTGTGTATCTGCCACACACATGTACATGCACACACATACAGACGTGTGTATCTGCCACACACATGTACACGCACACACACATACAGACGTGTGTATCTGCCACACACATGTACACGCACACACACATACAGACGTGTGTATCTGCCACACACATGTACATGCACACACATACAGACGTGTGTATCTGCCACACACATGTACATGCACACACACATACAGATGTTGTGTATCTGCCAGTATCTCTGGGTATGACTTTTTTTTTTCATCTGTAAATTAGGATAGTAATTCTAAGCATTTTATAGGATGGTAGTAGAAATTAAATGAATTGAAATACAAGTCACATAGAGTTATAGTGACATGTTATAATGCTATTATTGGGATCTGATTATTTTTTAGGATCAAAAATGGGATCGCCAGGTACTTAACACAGTAACCTCTGAAAGCTAACTGAGGCACCAGGCGTTTAGTCAATTAACTATACTAAGAGAAAGAACTATTCAGTCAGTCTCCATGTTACTGTAAATATGCTCTAGAATCCACTCATAGCCACCCAGTTAACATCATTTGTTTTCCTGACCTACAACTACTGCAATGCTTTGAATAATTTTTATAAGTTTGGCATCATAATTCCTCATAGGGAATATAATTCTGTGTGTAGACCCTCTGAGGATCACAGTTTCAGAAGATCTTACCAAAATGAAAAGGCACAGCTTCTTTGATGCAGCAATTTTACCTTTAAGAAATTTCTTAATGATGTATTTACATAAATACAAAATCCTATGTATAAACACACACATGAAGAGTTCATCTACTGCTGTTTGGGTTGATAACCAGAGGCCTACCAGTAGGACTGAACAAATTAAATATGACACAGGTGTTCAAACAACGGAGATGGCACCCTTAATGGAGCCCTTCTGGAATCATTCTCAAGTGCAATTCCTAAGACACATTATATGAAAAATGGCAAGATGCTGTGTTGTTGCTTATTGAAAAGAAAGACTTGAGTAGTGCCTATCCATTTAAGCATGGTCCATATCTCTGTGAGGGTTCAGTGAATATAAAACCAGGGCTCTCCCACAGAATACGTGGCTGGCTAGAAGACAGGACAGAGGAAGTTACTTTTCATTATCACTCTTCCCTGAAATTTGAAAATACACTTTTAGTCTATGTACAAATTAGTAAAACAATGAATGTTCCTGCCAATCAAGAATATCCACTAGTTCTCCAAGCTGAACCTAAAGAAGACTTAATAGATAAAACAAACCAGTTCTTGACTATTTTGTAATGGAGTTGAAACGAGCTGATCAGAAGCTACAAAGATTCTCTCTCCCTCAGACTAAGATAACTTCTTAACCTCACTTAGACAATGATATAAAAGAATACAGTAGTTCTTTGAGTTCCTTCTCAATTCTCAGTCCATTTTGTTTCACTCTTGGAATATATACAAATAAAATGCAATTGCTGGCCCCCAGATGAAGGCAAAGCCTCTTCAGTGTGTCCGTCTTGCTTTGTGCCTCACACATCTGCCTGCATAGCCCAGGCCTGTCAAGGAGGTGGCAGCACCACCTCCACTTGTGGGAATGTATGTGAGTACTGAGCTGAATTTGGACACTATAGGGAAAATCTTCCAGTTGGAACTCAAGAGGAAGAAACAGACACCACGGTCAGCATCCTATGTACTAAGTGAAGTCCGAAGTCCTTACTAAGTACAATATCCCTGTATTATCCCCCTAAATTCACCGTTTCCTGTTTGCAAATTAGATTTAGTTTTCTTAACTTGTGGTAAAGGCAAGAGTTCTGCTAAGTTCACCAACAAATTTTGTTGTGTGTACAAAGGTTTTGCCCTGAATCTTTTTTCAATGGCCATAAGATAGGACCTGGGAACACTCAAGTAGCAGACTATACGGTCTGAATCTGCCTGTCTGCTCCAGATTTCTATGCTGAGATATTAATGGCCAATGGCTTAGGAGGTGATAGACTTCTGAGAGTGGAACCTCACTCCTACCCCAATGTGAGGTTAGATGACTCTGTCATGAAACCATATGCACACATTCACTAGTCAATGAATTTTCAAGCACATTAAATTTGAATTCTCTAGCCTTTGTGTAAAAAACGCGTATCTCTTGTTTTAAGCCATAAAGCTTATGGCATTTTGCTGTAGTACCCTAAATGAACAATGGCAGAACATAGGTTAAAAATGGCCTCTTCTTGCTAATTAAAAAATATTTACTTATTTTTATTTTATGTGTATAGGTGTTTTGCTTGCATGGTCTGTGCCTCACAAGCTTGCAGTGACAACAGAAGCCAGAAGGGGTGCCAGCCCCTGGAACTGGAGTTAACAGAGGGCTGTTAGTGACCACGTGTGGCTGAGGTTTGAACCTGGTCCTCTGTAAGACTAGCCAGTGCTCTTAATCACTGAGTCATCTCCAACCCTTCTGACTGCTATTCATAAATGTGGAAACAATATACACTGAATCATGCTATCCTTAAAAAAATGAAGTTAACTTTACTTTTATAAAAATTAGAAGCATATATTTTTGTGAAAATGCCACTCATTTTCCATTTTATCAAGTGCATGCTCACCTGCCATTATCAGTAGCTGCTAGCATTAACGTGAATGAAGTTATCATGTGCATTCTACATCATCTTGGTTTGCTCACTGAGATCATTGAAAGAGAGACTTGGAACTTAAAGTTTATATTCCTCATAATATTTTCTCATTTCAACATTGGTTTTATATCAATATCCAGTTTCTTACCAAGGTGCTTTGGGCCTGTTCACAATAAAGATTTATTCCACATTTAGAAATTATAATTCAGTAGTGATTCTATTATTTTCTAATCTTCTTCAAAGTTGTTTAGGAGGAATAACACTGACGGTATTTGTTCTTTGTTACCTAGAATTGTGTATATGCCACAAATACACGAAGAGTGTTAGATTTATTTATCAGTTCATTTTTCCATTCTTATTATCCCCGTATTTTAGGTATTGCCCATTTTCAAAAGAGAAATCAGCATTCTTTGACAAATACAGGGTGTTGTTGCCTACAGAGCATTAGCAGAGGTGTCTGTGGGCTCAACACTGAGGCTTTACCTCCTTCAGGGCTGTGGTAAAGCCACATGTCAGGCCTTCTTCCTCTCGGCTGCATTCATATGCCAACTATGTATTTTTTCATGTCTTATGTTTCTTCACCCAGGGACTAATGCCAAACAGTGGATGCTCCAGCATTAGAGGGAGTCCTCCACATTCCTCAACTGACTCTCACCCCTCCCTTGGTCTTGTTAGTTACTATTGCACAAATCCCTTAGCAGTTTGAAATCTCAACTGTGGTAGATGGAAATCATCAATATATAGAAACTTCTGTTAGCCGTTGATCTCTGAGGTTTCTGTGCCTGTGCCTGTTCTGATTCTTCTAAGATGAAAAACTTTGGACAAGGTAAAGAATGTCTCGTTATTTCTCAATCTTCCTCTTCTTAAGAGTAACTCAGGGTTTAAGGGGCTGGAGTCTCAGTCAACCGTTTCTTTTTAAATTTTTTTATTATTTATTTTTTTTAAAGAAGAAAGAGTACAAAAATAATTTATTATGAAACAAGTAGATGCATTTGAAAAGGAAAATGCATTTAATTACATCTTAGTATATTTGCCATGATTCATGACGGGTATTTACACCAAATGATTTTTTATTGGATATTTTATTTACATTTCAGATGTCATCCCCTTTCCCCATTTCCTATCCCTAGAATCCCCTATTCCTTCCTCCTTTTTGCTTTTATATCATTTTAATTAAGTGCATGTATTAAAGTCAGTTCTAGGTTCAGGAACTAGCAATACAATAGATTCAAATAGTCAAGGAGCAAGCAAGACAATAAACACAAATAGTCAAAGAACAAGAAAGGCATTAAACACAATTCTGTGAACATTCCCATGATCACTGTTTCAAAGGGCTTATCAGGATGACCAAAATATCTGAGCCAACTTCCCTGTCCTAGACCAAAGTCATTTTCATGTCTGAAGCCTACTTCCTTGTTCTAGTCTAAGATTTAGATTCCTGCCTGAAATTACTTCTTTGCTCTAGTCAACTGTTTCTTATTGTCTCTCCATCTATACTGGCCCATTAGATCTTATGCTACGTTTGAAAACTCTCCTAAAAAGAAGCATGGTGAAAGCTTAGGGTCCCCATGCCCATCCTCCAACCATGTAGTCTGTATCAGGTGCTTGCCCTGGGCTGCTGTGCTCAGGAGCTGCTTAGATTCTCATCCTGTTGAGATTTGAGGCCAAGGTAGATACACTTCTGCCCAAAGTTATAGTATACATAGCACAATTTTCTCATCTCAGTTTTGGGGAGATGGTGATGCCTAGAATGATAACCCTATATAATTAGGAAAAGTTCATCTGAATTACAGATATTGAGACTGGAATTTAATCAAGTCAAAGATAGGAAGGAATCACAGAATTTTAAAAATTCAAATATTTTAAACATCACCTTTTCTTAACTTTTCCAATGTTTACCCCATTTAATAAATAGGAGTAAAGACAAAGAATATCTCCAAGGTTAGATAAACCACAGAGATGGCTAAATATCTAACCTTTTGATTTATGATATACAATGCTTAGGGTATATATTTTTTGTAATTTACCCACTGAACATGACACTATATATTTTTTTAACACAAGGCATATTGTGAAAGATACACATATTATGAAATATTAAATGAAGCCTAAACAAATATGTTGCTTTACTAACAATTATTATTTTTTGGTGAGCATGCAATTTTCACATATTAGAGTATTCAAGAATCTTTAACTATATCCAATGTGCTGTACAAGCTGTCTCTTGAAATTTATTCCTCTTGTCTGGTAATTCCATGTCTCTAAGAGAATACATTCTTTTTCCATATAAAGAATGCTCAATTATGCCACCATAACTGACGGTGAGAAATTTTTAGTGAGAAAATGACAACACACATAAGCAGCTGACTATAGAAAGTTGTGTCTAGATATATAGAGAGAAATAATTAATGATCTTAACATAAAAAATTATTAGTTCTAATATGAATTTAGGAGAAATAAGATACAGAGTAGAAAATCTAGACTGTGAAATACTCCAAATTTAATAGTTTTAATAAGATCAAGAGAGAAGTGTTTAACTACTCAAGTGAAAAAAATTCCTAGAATTTCCAAAATGTATAAAGAACTATTCTGCATATGTACAATTATGAGGTTAATTATGGTTCATTTTCACATTCTTTGGAAAGTATGCAGAGAACTGTGCAGCATAGGAGAGCAATGATATACATATGCTGATTTAGAATCTAAAACAGTGGAATGGCAAAATTCAAATATTAAAAGACAATCAGATCAACCTAGATTCTATAGTGAAATATGTTTCAGGAATAAAAGAACAGATACTTTCAGAAAAACAGAAACCAAACAAACCATCACTTGTCAGTCCACACCTAATCTGAGTTAAATTGATAGAGACACCCAAGGCTGAGAACAAATGGCACCTGACTTTAAGGCAATAGTAATCAAGACAGAAACCCTGACAAAGATCACACAGATAAAGCAGTGAAACACTTGGAAGCCCTGAAAACAATCATCTAGATATGTAGCCACCTGACTTAGAACAAAGCTGCCATGGTTCTGAGTGACTAGAAATTCGTGCATCAAAACAGAGTGTTGGGGATGGAGAGGCTGCTCAGTTCTTAGGAGCACGAGATACTCTTCTACGGGACCCAGGTTGAATTCCTAGCACCCATATGGCAGCTCACAATGGTCTGTAACTACAGTTCCTGGAGATCTCTCACCCACTTCTGGCCTCCGATGGCACTGCATGCATGTGATGCACAGACATACATGCAGGGAAAACCCACATATACATAAAATAATTTTTAAAAAGTTCTGCATATGCCCTCAGCTTATACAGTATATTGTATAAGTTACTTTGCCCATATTGATAGAACTATATGTAAAATCTAAAGCCATAAAGCCTACAGAAGATGAGACTATCATCATGACCCAGGAGCAGGAAAAGGATGAATTAGACTTCATCAGAAATTCAACATATCTTCATTAAAAGACATTATAAAGGGGCAGGCAGGTATGGTGGCATACACACACCACTTGAGAGGCTGAGGCAGGAGGATCATGAGCTCAGCATGGGAGTCAAAGTGAAACCCTATCTTTTAAAAAGGTACTATTAAGACAACAGTAAGCCACAAACTGAGAAAGTGCATGAAAAGCAGCAACCAACCGTTACCTAGGACACATACAGAACTCTTACAAGTTGGTACTACCCTCTCCCTACACACAAAATTCCCCACCAGTGCACATGTATTAGTTACAGTAAAACCACTGATCACAGCAGACAGAGAGAGATGGGATGGGGACGGGGAGCCTGGGTTGGGGAGGTAGAGGAAGGGGGGAGAGAGGAACTGCAGAATGGGTAAAGGAATGACAAGTTGGATATAATAAATGTTGGCATAGTAATTAGAGTAAAATGTATTTATAGAATGTAGGTATAGTAGTCACACTAGAATTCTCTTCTCTTTTTGTAATAGAAAAAACCAGTATCTTGTTTTATGCATAGTATTAGAATGTAGTTCAAAAATGGAGTCATATGAGATTTCTGAGTGTTTGTAAGAAAACTCCAAGAAACCAAGACAAGAGTCTTATAACATCAGTTTCTTTAAAAACATGAAATTGTTCCTTGATTATGCTTTTGTGCCACTCCTAGGTGAAGAGGACATGAGTGAGTTTACGTCAGATTATTCATTACCACTGGCTATTATTATTTGTTTATATGCCTCGTAAAACCATGTTTTTGCCATGTGTGACTTATCTGCCATGGGCAGCTTGTCCTGTGGTCTTGTACTTTACTCCTGAGATTCCTCTTAGCCCTCCCAGCATACACTGTCTGATGTTCTGAGTAAAGCTGGCTAGTGCATGAGACTTTAGTCTGCTTCACTTATCAGCTCCGTTCTCCCAGGCCCCACCCACCTTCAGAGTGGTAAACAGCATACAAAAGTTCTTTCAGGTATGACTAGAATCCATTGACTATGGGTATCTATAAGTTGGCTGCTGCTTAAATTTTGAACTGTGAGAAAAAAAAAAAAACCCACAGTGCATTCTTCATATCTCAAAAAATATTTCTGAGCCTCTCCACTCTCTATTAAACAAGAAAGAAAGAAAGAAAGAAAGAAAGAAAGAAAGAAAGAAAAAAAGAAAGAAAAGAAAGGCACTGACCTTTTTCCTCTTTCTCTGCTTGGTTTTGGCAGAGTCTTGTCCTGTGCTCCCATTCCCCAGGGAACCAGATGTAGCTCTACCTGAATGCTGTGATCCAGAAGAGGGAGCTGTTGGTGTAGGAGGAGGTGTGTTCTCAGGAGAGTCTGGGCTTGACTTCAAACAGGAGGACCCCTGCATGAAGACATATGGCTTTGAGATGAACTGACCTCCTAGCAACAGGAGACTGATATTCGTGTTTAATATTATTTATAGCTTAAATATTTATTCTTATTTATTCCATAGAAATAAATAATTTTCCCCTAAAGTTCTAGCCATAATATTTTTAATCTAATTATTTAGACAAAAATAAAAATTCTTCAACCATTGCTTCTGATAATTCTGTTAACTCTGTTGGATACCCATATTTCTACATGGGCTTTTCCTGGACAGTCATTTTCCTGAATGGTCTCATCTCCACATTCCCCATTCTACTAATGATACTAACCATAGTTTTCTATATGGACTAACCATTCTCTACAATGCAGTGAAAGACTTTGCAGACCCTTTGATCAACTCAGGTGTGGGTCTCAACAGTCTCTCCATGATCAGACTGCATACACACCATCAGATAAGAAGGGACACAGCTAATCTTGGCTGAGTATCTTCTGCCCCAAATGCTCGTGACCAGTTTTGTTTCAGATCTTGGATTTTTGAAAATGTATTTTGGGATATCTGTGTAACTCCCAGGGATCATGTCTACACGTGTGCAAACCATATGCTGACAAATATCTAGAACACAGAAGGCTTACAACTGCTCTCACAGTACATTTGCTGGTCTAGTGTCAGGAAGCCAGGCTTAGCCAGCTCAGTTCCGTAGGCAGTTAGTGTTTAAGGACGATGCCTCTTTAGATAAGATGAACACAGACAACCTGGTGACTGATTACAATACACTGGCACTGGTGTGGGAGTTTTCAAAACCACCTCACTGAACTTATCACCCAAGTGGCCAAGGTCCCTGAGCTAGTCTTTGATAATTCTAAGTAGTCTATACAAGCCCAGATTTACAGTTCTTTTTACATAGAGCTTCCTAGTATCTATCTTCAATGAGTTTCTTAGTTTCATCAGTTACCCACTCCCATCCCTCGTTCAACTGTTCTTTTGCTGCCTTTGAGGCCCAGCACATTCTTTCTCCTTCTCCCTCATCAGTTCTCATACCTTCAGCACTTTGATTCTGACTAGAGCATTCATATGCATGTAACACAGAGGTTTAGTTTAATTCTCTCCATTGCTCATTTGGAAGTCAGTGTACATTAACTGGACTTCTATGCTTGTTCACATACTTGCTTGTTTGTTTTACAAATCATTTGATCTCCCTGGACCAGGCTCCTATCATTCTCCAGATGCCCTGCTGGCCCATATTTGGCACAATCCTTCACGTTGGCTGCTGATTTGCAATGCTGATAACTGAGAATTCTGCCTTAACAGGGCATTCATTATCTCTCTGTTTTATCAGGTAATACATGGCAGGAAGGAAGACAGTCTCTCTGAATGTCTACTTTGACTACCAGTTACAGGGGAGAGAGGGTGGATGCCAGGCTAGGAAAAAGCTTGAGGCTGACACTGACAGTCTGTTAGGATGCTCTCTGAGACTCATGCTCCAACCTCCCAGAGAGCCCAGGAAACCCAGTACACATAGGGCTTTTTTTTTTTTTTTTTTCCAACTGTTCTTTAGCTGGGAAGAGCGCCTGTGGTTGTTGAGCAGTTGCCCAGGGCAGCTCGGCCACCCTGGAGAACCAAGCAAGAGGGATGGGGATGTTGGGGGTGTTTTCTGAAACTTGCAAGCAATCACTTGAATGTTAAGGGAAAACTAGGTTGTTATGTTCACAGTGAATTTCCTCAATTAGAAATGTTACAACAAATTTGTCTGATGTTAATGGAAAGCACACTATACACACACTCATAAAGCATCAAAGACACTGCAAAGGGCGCTCTTTGACATCATAATTGGGGTTTGAAACATAAAGAAAATAAAGAGTGTTTAATCAACTAAGTAAGCTTTAGGAACTTTTAAAAGCATGGTGACTGATAATGATGTATGACCTTTTTAATGGGTATAAACATTTCAATCCCTACTTGGATTTCAAACCAATATGATTCTCCAAGGGCTATGAAAAGAAGTTGGGTTGACTTCTGGCTTGTTAATAAGATGCTATATGGGCACAAGTCATAGTATAGTTCTACACATTATAGCAAAGAATTCATAACTTGGGGTCCACGGTGAGGCCTCAGACTAATAGAATGGCTCTGAACAACACAAAGTTATACTAAAAAAAATTAATAAAAATAAAAGCATGCCCAGAAAGGGATTTGCAGGATTTCTCAGACACCCCAAAATGTCCATGGCATAAAACACATCCCAAGTACATCTTAGAAACAATGTGAGCTACCATCCTCACTCACGGACTATAACAGGAAGTAGATTGTGCTATTAAACGGGCTTTGCCATGTTCAGGTTAGACATTTCAGCCAGCTTGTTTTAAACTCACTCTATAACTATACATGCAGACGTGAGCCTAACCTGTCTTTCTTCTCTATGGTCATTATCGTGAATGATAAGAAAGTGCTGTTTTTGTTATTAAGAAAGTCAAATATTAGCAACTGGATTCAACACGTTCTGTTTCGTTTCTGGTTGTCAGGCACATGGCGTTAGTACAGAATGCTTTAGAAACTGAAAGTGGTGCACAGTTATGCAAAAAGTTATACCTGGTGAGATTTTTCCAGGCCTTACACAAAGTGTCCTATCAGTACAAAACAGATCTAACAAGAGGAGTCAATCTTCCAACTGAAGATACGTGGAGCTGTGGCAATATAAATTGATGAAATAAATCGGCAAATGAAAGTTATGAATAACTGATAGGAATTATTATATGACAATAATCTCCCCCCTAGCTCTCTCTAGGGTCCCTGGATCTCTTCTTGCATGCTACAGCCACATCCCAACTCTCATCATTTGAGCTACAAAGAAATGGTTTTCTCCATCATTATATAATTATATAGACCAGTTCTTCGGTTCACAGATCTCAAAGTAAGACATGTTCTGCAACCATCCATTTGTCACTTAAGGGTTAGGAAAGACAATGGGGCCAAAGGGTGAAAAAAGTCATCACATCAAGGGGATCCTCAGGGCCTGGCACATCAAATACTCAGTAAGTGTTTGTGTAAATGGTCACTGTATTAAGTCTCCAAGTAAAGAATATGCACTCCTTCATAATCTTTTTCAAAGTTCTAATGTAAACATGTAACAAGAGCACAGATGTGCTCTCCTTAGATTTTCTGATTCTCACCTCAGCAGAGTTGTGGTACTGAATGAAGGTTGCAGAAATGGCATGGCTGAAGGGGTCCCCCGCCTTGGACACCATATCTTGCCTCACAAGAAGAGCCAGATCCACCAACTGAAGAACAGAGTAACAGATATAAAGTCACATAGCTGGAACTAATCATCAATGTCACAGAAAAGGCACTCAGTAAGATGCTCAGAATGGACTGGTATTAATACTGTCTCCCGTCCATTCTGGACATGAGCACAACCTCTCACTGACTGACAACTGAACCAACTCACAATCACAAAGGACATGTTTGATTTTCTAAGGAAGCAGTTTTCAAACTTCGTTTGTTATCAACATTAGCATTTTAAATACAGATTTCTGGGCTGTGAGCCCTGTGATTCTAGGCTAGTCAGGGATTTCTATTCTCAAAAGGGGCTAAAAGGAGGCTGTTCCTGTGGCCTAGAGACCATACCTAGAGTGAGCTACACCTGGAGTCCCATGATCCTATACCTGCATATCTCAGAGATCAGAAGGCTTCACAGACTTTGTAAGTCACTTGTTTCAAAGCTCAGAAATAAGCTCTTGAACAAGTCCATCGAGGATGTAAGAGTTCACAGGATGGAATTCCATAACTAGTTAGGATAAAGCTGAAGGAACAGATGTTTTAAATACATTTGTATTAATTCACTGAGAATTTCATGCATGCAAACAATGTATTTAGTTCATATTCACTCCCAACTCTTCTAACTTCTCCCAGATTTACTCACCCCCCTCCCCTTTGTTTTAATAACCCCAGTCTCCTGGGGGTGGGGCCACCCACTGGAGCACGCTTAACCTATTGGGACCATAACCTTGAGTAAAACTGATTCTCACTTCCTTAGAAGCCATCAATTGTCAATAACTCTTTAGGGAGGGGTGGGGCATGTGAGTCCCTCCATACCTCAAGCTGGAATGTAAACTAGATTACATTCTAAAAAAAAAAAAAAATGTCTGTGCGAGTCTAGACACAGGAGTCTTTAAAAAAAAAAAAGCATAATTACAAAACAAATTAAAAGCTTACAGCCCTGAGAGCTAGTGATGCAAAAGAACATAATTGGATCAAATTCTAGAATTTATGATGTGTCTCAGAAGAAAATGTATGGGGTTCTCACTCCAGGTGGAATAGCAGGTGGAATCAAAAAGCTGCCCATGGTCCTGGGGATAGAGATCAGCAGGAGAGCTGCAACGACAGCTGAGATTCGTACCTGGGCCACTGTTTCATATGCCAGATATGCCAGAATTTCCATAGCTATAACATTGGGCTTTATTTCCATGCTGCTGCAGTCCAGCCAGTCTCGAAATTTGGAAGCTTTTTTGGCTATTAATTAAAAAGAGAATGGAAAGTTTTCATTTTTAATATGTTTTAGCCTTCACATGACTGTCAGAAATTGGAAATATTTCTCCTGAAAACTGCATAGAAGAAATAACACCCATAGAAGAAACATTTAGAAAGTTTTTTTTTAACATCTAAATTTTTTAGTCCCAAGAAATCCAAATTGGAACCCTTGGGTATGAAGCAATGCAATGGACCTTCTCTCTCTGTAGTAGATGGCATGGTAGGTATGTCACGCCCTCTCACCTTGGCGTCTCTCTATGGTGGACAGCATGTTTATACCATACCTTTTCATCATTGTACATCTTACAGTGCTTCAGAATATGTTACCATTGGCCAGAGTTTTAGTTACCATCATAGAAAATCTGCTTTCTCCACACAACTTTTTCTTCTTGAAATAAAATTGTGGAAGAAAAAGTTGTGATGAAGGAATATAGAGAAAGAGAATGCATTTCCAATCCTTTTCAAAATGGTACTACTACTAAAATAGGCTCAAAATTGTAAACTGAGAATTAAACAAACCACTGCTAGCCTGAGATAACCCATACTTATGTCTTTGCTGACTATGGAGATGTCCAAATTCTTAGGCCTGACTCTCCAAACCAAACTTACTGTTCTGGCCCCAGAAACTGTGAGCTGGTCTTTAGTCAGCTCATGGTTCTCATCTGCTCCCCCACTCCTTCTTCTTCCCAACAATCCTGAGCATCCACAGAAAAGGTACACTTCTTACATCATTTGTGGAAATGGCCACATGTACTTCATATGTGCAGAGATTTCTCAGACCATGGTGTGAGTTCTTTGTTAGCAGAGACATACCTCAAATCCTTGGACACCCAATCAGACCGAGCACAAGCACATATGGAACCAAGCAGCACACAGTCCTTTCATGAAATGTCTGTAACTGTCCCAAGGTTAAGCAGAGTCTGACTGGACTTCTTTAGACATTACTAATTTAACTAGTCATTTATAGGGAGAAGGACAGGTAGTATAGATTTTATCATATCTGTAAGGGAATCTTAAATACAAAACTGATTATCCTGTGACTAATGTGGCCTTACTGGTCTGTAAAAGTCTCCCCAATTCAGAGCATGGTGTTTGGCTCTAGTAAGAATTTTCATGCATTCCACATACAGGAGAGTTTTCTCCTAAATAAATCACAGAGGACACGAGGCCCTGCTATTGATGCTCATGTCCTAAGCTGTCAAATGTGGCAGAATTATGATAATCCTCCTTAAAGCTATCTCTAAAGTAACCAGTCTTTAGATACTCTGACATGCAACATTCCATCTAGGCAGCAAGCTGGAATGGCTCACAAACACTTGTTCAACATCTGTGGAATACTTCTGAAGTTCAGGTTAAGAGGCAGCAATTTGGCAAGACCAATAAAATGGACCTTATTCCTCCACTGCCCTCTGACAGAGCATTAGGAACACAGAGGCACACAGTGACTTCTTTAAGCAATTTACTTTAAAGGTAAGAAAAGAATCATTATTAGTTTTTAGCCCCGCCCCATGAGTGAGCAAATGAGCAATGTCTTTGCAAGAGTGTGAGTGCCCAGACTAGAGATTAAGTACCCACTATTTTCCCAGAAAATAAAATGCCTGCTGTTAACAGACTCACCATATCTATAGCAAATTAACAAATTACTAAAAAAAATTTTTTTAGTGAAAGGCTAGATTCTATTCTTTGCATTTTAAACACCTGTCTGTCTGTGTGGGGTAAGGGGGTAGGTGTACATGTGTCACAGAGGGCGTGTGGAGGTTACCCAGTGTGCACAGCAGCACTGATCTCAGTAACCGCCATGAACAGATCCTTAAGAAGGTAGCTCACAGTTCCTGTGTCCTGGAAACTCATCAGGAGGAGAAGACTGCAAAGAGCCACACATTTCACCTGCATAGGGTGCTTTCTCTTGTAGGAAACAGATTCTCCCACCCGGCTTCCATAGGAAACGCCCATGGATACTATATGAGCAAATAGTCTTAAATTACACAACCTTTTCTCCCCACAGAAAAGAAAATTATGCATAGTATGCTGCTTATTCTGTGATTTTATCAGAAGGAGAAAATATTAGGTTTCCTCCACTATAGTTTTTCTTTGTAATTAACACAACAGAAAAGAAATAACAAAACCCAGTTTTCAAACGAAAGCTTTGTGACAAGACCAAGACCATCAGTTTCAGTGTGCAACAGCACTTCCATTTTTTCTTGTGAATTCAGTTTAAAATATGATTTAAAAAATAGTTCAACTGCACTAAATGCTACTTTATGAGCTGGAGATTTATGCTTATAAAATACTTGAATGCCGTATTTAAACCCCCAAAATTACCATACAAAACCCTCTCATTTGCTGAAATTGCCATGATCTGAAGTGTCATTTACTTAATGCTTCACAGATGTCCCATGCCAAGTTGTTAGTCAGATTGGAAAATATATTTTTTTTTTAGAAAAAATGTCTTCCAAAACATGTTTTCTTATATTGGGGCAGTGTGATTTGAAATGTGTCATTTATCTGCACTTCATGATCTAAAAGGCTATTCTCATCTTCTTTTTCCAAATCAAATACATGGTTATTGTGACCACACAATTGCTTTTCATTTAAAGACATCACTGTTTCTATAAGGTCTCAGATCAGGGTCATGTGTGACTGTGTCATGGTTTAAATGGACTCTTCATTGCACTTTCTCTTTGACCTTTACTCCAAGAGCCCTACTCATCGCAGGGCTGATGCGTCCGGCCACTGCGAGGGTCTCACTGTGAGGTCACTCCAGTGGCAAAGCACTGACTCATGGCTGGGGCTAGCACTTACTGCATGCTGCAGTAGAAGGCTGATGACAGTGAAGCACACGACTGAGATGTCACTGGGTGATAACATGAGTGTGCATAAGAGGGAGTATGGGGCTTATAATTAATATCGGGGGCTTGCAAATGTCATGACTATTAATGGTTACTATGGGTCAAGTGCAGTCAGCAATACTGTATTTCAGTAAGCATGACTAAGAAATGGGAGACTGAAGTAAGAATAGTAAGAGAAAAGTGACTGTTCTGACTACAGAGGCCATAAGAATAGTTCCATGGCTGTCTCTGTGCAGATGCTTCAACTCTCTGACCACTGTTAATTGTATAACAGGAGAGGATGGCAAGATCTTCAGGCTCTCCCAGTGCAGACACTGTTTCTATAATGGCCTTAAGGAGGCATGCATTGAATACATCAGTTTCTAAGAAACAGAGAGCATGCCACAATCTAGCACACCTGTAACACAATTCCTTACACATCTGTTAGTGAAGTTAAATGTGTACTCACAGAAACTTAACTGTCGGCTTTCACAGAACTCTGCATATTGAGCTGAATCCATAGTCCGAGTCTGTCTTTCTGCTCTCTAATGGACAAAACAAACAAACAAACAAACAAATGAATAAATAAATAAATAAATAAAATAAAAAACCCAAGTTTTTAAAGAAATAGACTCTTAACATAGATTTCCAGAGTAGATATTTAGGCTTTTTGTACCATTTTCTAGCCCTTGATCTAAGAAAGCAGTCAAGTATGGTGACAGACATGAAATATGTTACATAACCATGACAACCAATCAGAGCTGTCCTGGGGCTGAGCCATGAGTCTGTGGTAGACAGTGCCTGCCCTTCCAGAGGACCTGAGTTTGGCTCCCAGTGCTCACAGCTGGTG
The DNA here is from genome assembly GCF_011762505.2 of Arvicanthis niloticus. NCBI lineage: Eukaryota > Metazoa > Chordata > Mammalia > Rodentia > Muridae > Arvicanthis > Arvicanthis niloticus. Next base: position 53,142,404 of record NC_047674.1, on the reverse strand, counting down.
AATTACAATCAACTGTAATTCCAGCTCCAAGGGATCTGAGGCCCTCTTCTGGCCTCCGCTGGCTCCGTGTTCATGTGCACACACATATAATTGAAAAGAATACACAAATATCACAAAGCAAAAGCTGGCAGTTGTGAAGGTTATTTTTTTTTTGGAAATAAAACTTACAATACTTTCTGTTCCATTGTTACTAAAGTTAAAACTCAAGAACTTGCTTACTTAGCCAACACACATCTAATGCTTTCTATTTATCCTATTCTTTAAAAACAAAAGCAAACACAGCGGGGAGGAGAAGGCCGCCCTCAAAACCATTATTAACTATCCCCATCTATCTGCCTTACAGTGTGGTGTGGTGACATGGAAACAGGAGTCAATGCCTGAGACCCATATACACCCCTCAGAATGCAGTGCCAGAGTTAACAGGCAGTCTTCTCAATTACAAAGAAAACAAGAGGAAAGGTAAACACAACACAGTTCCTTTACTCTGCGTCCAGGGATGAGTCACAGTTTGGGCTAGCTGCACTCGCGGCTTTCCTGATCCAGTCCAGCAGATGTTTGCTGCTACACTGTCTCACAGAGGTAGCATAATTATACTTCACCCACGGTTTGGTGGCAAAGGCTAAGACCGCTTCCGCTTCCTTGGTAAGGGAAGCAGTTTGAGATGAGACAGCCTGGTACTTCTTGGAAGGGGATTCTGACCAGTACTGGGGGGAAAAAAATCCCTGAGATTTTATTTTTTTCTGTAGTGGAAGGACTTTCTGTAAATGTTCTTTCTCACAGCTGTGGATGCCCTCAACATAGTGTTTCTAATGGCCGCGTCATTTTTTCTTTCTTGTCTGATGTGAGTTGAATGGTTTATCACCTGATGTGCTTCTCAGTGCAGAAAAGACAGACGAGGTGGGGCAAGGAAAAAGGGAGCGTTCCTCAGTTCCCCAAGAACACTGTTGTTCTTGACTTCTCCTCCTTTCTTCTACCTTCTGACTCTCCTCTCCTCTCCTCTCCCCTCCCCCTCTCTTTTTTTCTTTCTTCTTCTTTCTCCTTCCTTCCTTCCTTCCTTCCTTCCTTCCTTCCTTTCTCTTTATTTCTCTCCAACAATATATCCTCACAAACACGTGAATATAAATCTATAATTTTCTTGATCATTTGCCTGCTTGGTTAAAGTGTCATTTCTGAGTATACACCAGCAAGTATTTTACATAGGTAATATGCACACACACACACACACACACACACACAGAGAGAGAGAGAGAGAGAGAGAGAGAGAGAGAGCCCTGTGTGTGATTTAGTTTCTCATACCTACCTATTTATCCACATGTAGTGTGTATATGGGGTATGTGCTAACACATACATTTCTATAGCCATCAGCCAACAACTTTGGGTGGTGGTCTCAGGTATCTTCCACTTTTAGTTTGGGAGAGTTATGTTACAGAACTTCCCTATACAGTTCCGGCTGGCTAACCTAGGAACTTGCAGGGATTTGCCTGTTACTACCTTCCATCTTCCCATCCTGCACTTGCTGGGATTACTGCCACATCCAACCAGGCCCATATTTTCCTTGGATACTGGGGATTTGAATGCAGGTCCTCAGACTTGCATGGCAGTAACTTGCCAAATGTGTCATCTCCCTAGCCACTGGCCTCTTGTTTTACTGTGACATGACTCAATCAATAACTGTTTGCTGATGGAAAATAAAAAGCAAACAAGTGTTCATGTGTTCTGAACAAAGATAGCAGGCTACTGACATGTTTATTTAAGACTCATGCTAGTAACACTGTACCATTCATATGTATTTATGTAAGCATGTGCATGTGTGCCTCTGTGTATGATTAGTGTGAGAACCTTTCAGGTTTGAATTTCTAAGTCTTGGAAACATACCTGGCACTTAGCAAATAAGCAATGAGCAGCCTGAATGAACAAATGCTACCCTTCTATTCAACAGGGCAGGTATGTACCCAGCCCTCAGTACACTCCTACACTCTCTGCTTTGCTACCCTGGAACCAGCCACCACATTCCCCCAACACAGGACTAGACAGAAAGCACTTAGACAAAGACACGACAGTCATAAAGGAATTACTCATACCTTTCTTCTACCTAATACTTTTCCTCTTGCCCACAATCAAGATTTGGCTTTGGTATATATGCTAAGATAGTTGGTGTGTCTGCAATTAGGAATTCTAGCCTTTTAAAGTAAGGAGAACTTATCCTAAGAGATTAAGGTTGCCAGGGTGGCCAGCTTTAACTAAACGAAGTGTATAGCAGTTGGGAGATTTTGTCCTTGCAAAGTCTATCATCTCAGGCCATTTGAAAGACACTCACAGGCATGTGAAGGGCTTCCTGCTATTACAGCTAGTGACTTACTTCCCAACAGCCTCTCCATTGCCCCTTCCTTTTGTGCAGCTCATCTTAGTTTTCAGTTCCTTTAGCATATAACCTCTGAGTTGTGCAGCATCAGAAAGCTGGCCCGAGAGCACTCATGGGAAGCCATTATCCAGTGCCTAGCACACAGGAACCACTCATGCAGAGTGGCCGACTCCAGGAGACATTCATTGGCATGGTATGGTAGAGCTACTGGCAGCTTACTGTGTAGCTTGTTCAAGCCTCTTCATTTTAAAGATAAGGAAACTGAGGTTAGAAGAGATGTGATTTGACAGAAGCACCTGCTATTTGCGTTATTAAAACTCTTTGTAGATTATACTAAAATTTCAATCAAGTGTCCTTGTAGGATGACCAGGAATTTAAAGAACTATGACCAAATCATATGAATTCTAGGACAGGCTAAACCAATTTTAAAATGAAGTTCTACTTAAAAGAATCAAGAGACTGTCCATATGTTAAATAATCATGGCTCTTATTTTTTGTGGTGCCCAAATTCCACTTCCCCCTCTGCCTCCCTACAGATGCCAGCACATTCTACAGTATATACTGATGGCCCTTTTCTAATCCTGGTAATAAAGAATTCTCTGGGAAAAAATTATTCATCTTAGCACAACATGATTGAAATAACAATGTCTACACAGACACAACACAATCTCTGGGATAAACAAAACAAAACTAAAAAAAAAAAAAAAACCCACTAAAAAACAAAAGAGTTAACCCAACAGTTTAATAATCGCTCTTACAAATGAAAATACTGACCCAGAGAAGCTAAAGTTAATAGTTCATAGAGACAGAGTTAGAAGTGAAGTTTTGTTCTTAAAGTGTCGACTCAGGTACACAACATTGCCTAGAAAGAGTGACCTGTGTATACCATGAGGACCACAGCAGGAACTACGTTCCCTCCATGTTCTAGCTTCTTCTGAACAAAGTGTCAAACAGCAAGCTTAATTTTAAAAGTGTCTCTCTAAAGGGGAGTTATCAAGTTTACCTGATTACTCAATATGGTCACAAAACTGGAATGTAAAAAAGGCCTATTTTGCCCAGGTGTGCTCATAAATGCCTGTGATCTGAGTGCTTGTGATGCTAAGGCAGGAGGATCATGAATTTGAATACAGTAAGATCCTCTCAAAAACTGAAGCAAGCAAGCAACTACCCATTCCAAACTAAACCCAACCCAACCCAACCCAATCAAATCAAGACAAACCAAACTAGCCAACCAACCAACCACCCAATCCCACCGTCTTTTTTTTAGAATATGAGAAGCTGAAATTCCCGATGAGTATGAATGAACAATGGTTACTGGCTCAGCTCAGTATTTATCCACATGGGCATTCTCAATTACCCAAGGCTCTTTTGAGCTCAGAGAGTCACATGGGCACAAGGTCATGAGCAGATGACTCAAGCTCTGTATTCTCAAGGCCAGTTCCATATATGACTTGATTGCCTTGGGTATTATTAACAACACTGATTCTCCCAACATTAAAAAAATACACAACACAGTCACTTTTACTTCAATTAAAGCTTGCTGGTGTTACTATATAACAAAATAAGAGCCTATTTGGAAAGAACTGCCTTTGAAGTTAGTATTGCTAGAATCTTCTAAATATCTGACAATATTTTAACATCTAACTGGTATAGATTTTATAACTTTAATTTTTGTAACGGTAAAAGGAAATGGTTATGTTACTAGCCACCCATTTTATTACCAAGGAGGTTTGACCTCCTGGTTACTGTATAATGAACTGTGTAGGAAGGTTCTCATGTCAGATGGGATCATTTTCTGGATCTGACCTAAATGAAAACAGGGAGGCGTAAATATCTGCAGCGAATCAGTTCTATGTACAATTTGTTGTTGCTGTAGATGTTGTTTTCAGTATCTTCAACACAACAGACTCTCAGTACTTATCTGTTAATTTGGGTTTTCAGAAAGCTTTTGACTTGAGAGCCGAGTTGCTTGTGTCTTTGAAATGCACCCTCACCAGCAACAGTCAGTGCTTGCAGCAGCTTACAGCATCTGGGTGACTGATGCAGCACACAGTCTGCTCACGTTCTCCACGTGCTGCACTGAAGCGTGCTCCAAGGTTACAGAAGCTATGTGCTGGCATAGCTCCTGGAAGCTTCTCAACACATGCCATCTATTGTTCTTGAGTAACTCAGAATCACAGAACATAACTTTCAAACCCAAATAAAAGTTTATCTGCACTCACTTCCACCTCAAAAACAATCATTTAAGAAAAAAACAAACTCCTATTTTGATTGCTTTCCGGACTTTCACAACTGAAAGTGAAGTCCCTTCTTAATGGAAAGAATCATGTTTATGATAACCTCCTTACACTGGATCAGAACAAGATAATGAACTTGAAAACCCCACTGGAGTGGCTGGTGGGAGTATGCAACATGACAATATATGAACTAAGGGACATTTGCAGAAAGATAGCAGTAAAGCACACCCAATACTGAAGAAATGTCCCTTACATCAGTTTGTAAGGGTTGTCTGACAGGCAGGCATGCATATCAGTAGCTACAGAGAGACCTCACAAGCCTAGTATGTGTGCCCAGGAAAACACACACACACACACACACACACACACACACACACACACACACACACACACACACACACTATGTGTGCCCAGGAAAACACACACACACACACACACACACACACACACACACACACACACGCTCTCTCTCTCTGTCTCTCTCTCTCTCTCTGTCTCTCTCTCTCTCTCTCTCTCTCTCTCTCTCTCTCTCTCTCTCTCTCTCACACACACACACATATACATTCTGCCTGCTGTGTCAACTTGTAATTGAGTAGGCTCCCTACCACATCGAGTGAGACACCCTCTAAACACATGGCCAGAGTTCCTCCTCTATTCAGTTCACAGAACACGCATCTTTTTGCAATAGATGGCTTGTCCACCCACAACCTATCCTGGGGATGACTACATTATGTAAAAACATAACAAAAAGGCCCTGGTATACAGAATGCCCTGGAGTAGACCTTCCTTCATCCACAGACTGAGGTCATAGCTCTGCCTCTTAAGCTAAAACAGGTACAAATGGCTGCCCACAAGCCCTCCCTGATATAAACTTGATCTGGCTCTGGACCACCCCTACCTAGGTGCGTACTTTTGTAATTACAACCAGAAAAAATGTTGGGATTTTTGTTGTTTATATTGTTTTAAATTAGTGTCTCAAATGTAGACAGTGCTAGCCTGGAATATCTGTCTGTGTTCTAGAGTACAGGGATTATAGTTATGTACCACCATGCCCAGTTATCAAAAGATAGATAAAATAAATAAAAACAAGTTTAGAAGGAACTCTTTGCTTTTGAGGTAATTTTACTTGACTTACAGAAGTCATAAAATGTACTCCTGTACACACACACACACACACAAACACACACATAACAGAACACATTTACAGTATTAAAAGATACAATCTTAAAACCAAAAGTTGATTCTATTTTGACTCACAGTTTTCATAGAATAATAAAATACAGTGTATTTTTTATTTCATGGCTTGTTTTTTTAAAAAGCAACGGTTTCCAGTGATCTTAATTTGTTCACCCAAAATGGCTTTTATAATATAGCAATTTTATATGTCACAGGCATTAGGAATGAATTAGAGCGTCGTATGCAGTTTCCTGAAGGAGCAGCTGTGGATTCCAGGGCATCAGGAGATCAAGGAGGATTGCAGTAATGGGAGTGAGTGACTGAGTGACTGAAGAGAGCAGCAGCCTTGAGACACATAGAGGGCATTTGTCACTTAGTCACAACTGAGTCCTTTCAGCTGTATTTTCTTTTTCTTATTTTGGTCTATACTTGTGGATTGAAAAATATTAATCCACCTGACTAAAATTTTTTTTTATCTTTTCTATGTATTTTAACCTATGAAGAATGAATATAAATTGGTTATATAATAAAAACACAAACATAAATATTAAAAGGATATATTGAAAATGTCTGCTTAAGGTTTTTCATTTGCATTTATTAGGTAGGCTAGTAGTGAAGAAAACTAGATACACAGTAAAGTATTTTTTTTCTGGGACAAAATGTCCTCTTTAATGAAAGGATATTATTAAAGCAAAACACAACTTAAGACTACCCATACTTTATTATAAATCCACATTTTGTGTTAGTATTAATTTTATTACTACTCCTGAAGTTATAACATGATGTGCAATAACCAAGCTGACAAAATAAAATTCATGCAAATGTCTGTCCAGCTCTTGAAAGAAGTAATAAGAGAAGGGTCCCTTTTTCTGAATGAGGATGCTGTGACATCTATTTGTGGTTTTTCTTTTTTTCATGAGGAGGTGTTTGCATCAAAAAGGATGAATCCTGGCTAAGTTACAGGATGTCTTTTCTGGTAACATTACTGAAGAGTCTCAGAGCTTTACAAACTATCCAGATGGGCTGTCATGGTTAGTTCTCAGAAGGCAAATATGAAAAGGATACCATTAGGTATTTTGGTCCTTGTGGGCTTGCTGCCTAGATGATATTCATAGAGATTGCTGCATGGTGTATGGATCTGGCCTTCCCTCTAACTGTGTAAGGGAACTCTTTCCAGGCTGGGCTGACCAAGACCAAGCTCTCCAGCAGAACTATGTGCACATTCAGTTGAGTTGGGTAGGCTACTGCTATATTCTAAAAGTCTAACACCCTTTCAAACCTTTTCAAGAGGGAAGGGTGTGTCAGCTCAGCATGTTTCTCTCATCACTCATCTCCAAGAGAAACCTTGAAAAACTGGGGCTATCAGATCACTGAGCCCCAAATCTGAAGCACATGTGCTTTAAACAATCAAAGAGAAGCCTAGGTATGATGGCTCATACCTACAATTCCAGCATTCAGACTGCTAAGGCAGAAAGATTGTAGTAAATATGAGGCTGGCCTGGACTACAGAGTGAGTCTCAAGCCAACCTGAGCTACAGAATTAAGACTCTGCCTGACAAAACAAAACACAAATACACAAAACACAAAATCAACAACAAAAATCCAAAATAAATCCCAAAATCCAGAGTAAAATTGCTTGTACCCCTTCCCTTCCCTCCCCTGATGAATTATAAATAGAAGGCTGACAAAGTCTACTACATTGTATTCTGCTGGAGAAATGACATCACCAGAACAGGGCAATTCTCCAGGCAAAGGACCACGGAGGACAGAGAGGCCTTACAGCCTGATAACACTTGAGGACAGAAGCAAACCAAACCAAGCTAAACTGTTCATTGCCCCATAGGGAGAGTCGTAGCCATTTTGAAGTTAACCTTTCTCTCCTCAGTCAGCTGAGCTGTTGCCATGAGTCAGAGATGAACCAGCTCATCAGCAGGCGTATGAGGCCCAGCCGGCTGTAAGCACGAGTTAACAAGAACAAAAGAGAGAAAATGATTTTCTGATACATCGAGTCTTAGTCATAGGAACAAAGAAAAAATAACGGTTTTCACTAAACACGACTGCTGTGAGGATAAAGCAGTAAGCACAAGGATCAAAAGTACTTTTGTGTCAAATACAAGAAAGAAAATTTCTAAATATTAACAGGAAAAGCAGAAATGTTCACATGATCAAAAAATAGGTAGTTTTAATGATATTTAACATACTTATCTTAAAAATCTACTAATACATTTTAAAACACTGGTGTGTGTGTGTATGTGTGTGTGTGTGTTTCTGTATGCACATACATGTGAACATATGTGTAGAGGTTCAAGCATATAACCTTTGGTATTCTTCCTCAAGCAACATCTACAATTTTCTTTTTTGAGACAAGGTCTCTCACTGGACAGGAGCTCAACAAGTAGGCTAGGCTGGCTGGCCCCAGGGATTATTCACCTGTCTCTCCCTTCTCTGCATAAACTTCCTCTCTTTTTATATGAGCTCTGGAGATCAAACTTAGGACCTCTGGCTTCAAGGCAAGGACTTTAACAATTAAGCTATCTTAATTGCTGTCCTCAGATCTCAGGACAATTTTAAGAATGTAGGAGCCATGCCTGGATAAGTGCGAGTGTAAGGCCTTTTCATGAGCAAGTCTGCTGGGGACTGCTGCTGCACAGAAGCCCTGGCTGTTTGTAGATCCTCTCTAGGTAATTCCAGAAACCCAAGCACAGTGACAGCCTCTGAGGCTTCAAAGAATGCAGAGCAGCAAAATCCTCTGGAATCATAAATGCAAAACCCATAATTATGGTTATTTAACAAAATGGGTTCTGTTAAGATAGTTGATGATGAAATCCCCATTCTCTTAGATGTCAGTGCCCAAATTTTATTAAACTTTTACTTATGAGTAAATGTATTGTAACTGTTATTTGATTAAATGTCAGTGGCCATTAGGCCCAGCTCCTAGGGAAGAAGGCTTAACCACTGCATGCCCAGAGGGTGTAGAGTGGATTACAAAGAGAAATGAAGAAAGGAGGATTGTTTTAGTAGCTTGGCAACAGTGAGGCAACATTTCACCTTAAATAAAGTAACCACAAAAGCTTTACAAAAAGCAAAAACATTGGCAGGAAGAGGAAGAGCTCAGAGGTGGGAAAAGGGGTGAGGTCAAAGGAGAAGTGTCACAGCAGGGAACAGCAGTTGAACTGATTTGCAGCCTCCTGTTCATCCCCTCAGCAACCATCCCAGAGAGGATGAGCAGCTATTGTTATTTCTCCTCCATACTTGAAACTAGCACTCTCTATGGCTTTCAATATGGTACTATTTTGAAATAATTTTAGATTTACAGAAAAATTATAAAGTAGTGCAGAGTTCCTACACACTTCCGGCCCAGTACGATGACTCCAAATACACTGCATTAGTTACTTCTCTGTTGCTGTAACCAAAGCTACGTCAGGAAGAAACGGTTTATTTCTGCTCAAGGTTCCAGGGGGCTAGAGTCCATAATAGTGGGAATGGCATGGCATGTTGGCAGGAGAAGGAAACTGGCTGGCTGCATCTCGTCTGTACAAAGGAAGCAGACAGAAGCACTGGAACTGGGCAAGGGTAACCTCAAGGGCTGCCCCTAGTGTGGGCCTTCCTTCAACAAGGCTCTGCGTCCTAAAGTTTCCATGACCTCTCTTACAGTATCGCTAACAAGGGCTCAACTGCCTAAGTCTACGGGGCACGTTCTCATTCAAAGCACCGTACATACCTTAGCTGACCATGTGAGTTATGGAGGATAAAGTCTGTTTAGTGCTTGCAGGAGCATTTCTTTTTATCAAGACACACTGCTAGAAAGAATTAAATCCTACTGTATAGTGAGTGATGAGGCTAGTGGGCTACCAGACCCTAGAACATTCCTTCTCAGACAGGTACTTTTTATCTAATCAACCAAAATCACCCAGAATCTACTGCAAATTAATATTCCATGTTGCAACAGTAGAGGCTTAAAAGACTTGAAATAATCTTAGAAAATTGCACCTGAAATGCTATTTAGTGGCTTCAAGGAGAAACTGGCTTTTGTTTCTGCTGAATGGAAGACCTTCCCAAATCTAAGCAACAGATAATCTTAATAAGACCTAGAAATGTCCTTGTAAATGAGCATATAGTTTAATAAAAATGGAGAAGTGCTGTGGGATTATCACAAAGGCGTGTACACATCATATACCTACACACACTCAGAGTCATCTACCAAAAGCAGAGATTATGCTTTCTGAGTCACTTCTGAAAGAATGGCAGTCACTGAGTCTTCCAGTAAGTTGACCTCATACACACTGTAAGTTGTATTTCTGGTCCTGGCCCTCTGCAGGGAGGATTACCTGCTGCATCACAGGCATTCATGCAGGCATACAGTGAAGTGAGCATGCCCCACTAAGCTCATGCTCTCCTTAGCATACTGCTCTCTTGAGGAGGTAGGGGAATGCAGCCCACATGATACTTATTTTCTATAGCACAGATTTTAATTTCACAAGTAGCAGGGTGGATATTTTGATTAACAAAAACTCAATAAAAATAAAGACCTAAAATCAAATCCTTTCCTCTATTTTCTTCCGGAACTTACAAGGCAGGAAACCCCATAATAAATACTGGATGATTTCTTCAGTCTTTTGATATCAGTGAGTCTTCAGGAACAACATTTCTCAAATTAACATTTCTTAGGCAGAGACACATTAAGACACTAACACTTGTCCTGTGGTTATGACTGTCCTTTGAAAATCAGAGCCCATGACAAAGTATTCCTCCAGTATAAAAATAGAATGAATCATCTGAGAAAGCATTACCTAACTGGGGAAATCAATGTCCTGGAGGAAGGCTGAGGTGGGGCTTGGCAGTGGACAGTGAGAACACAAGGCAAAGGCTCCAGTGGCTGCTGTGAGCCCTTTCTACAGCTTCCTCCACAGATGCTCAGACTGCCCGACAGCTAAGTGTCTGCTCCTAGATGTCAGCACAGAAGGTGTGTTTCACAACTTGACAGCCCATGCGTTTGCTTCCTGTATAAACTAGAAACAGTATGCTACACATCTAAATTCTCAGCTGTCAGGCAACATGGGGTTTAATCACTGGTGAGCAGTTTGGAACCATTTATCTTCCCCAAGTATACATTTTTATTTTAAAATTAAACCAGGTCTACTTGAAAGCATGACTTATTTTCTAGTAGTAAGTATATTCTAACTTACTAAGATAGGGTTTTGCTAGTTGACAGCATTAGAAAAACAACTTACATTTAATCTAATCTCAACTAATAGTTGCTTAGGCAAGAGAGAAGTTCATCTTTCCTCACATAAATGAACACTGGTGATAGTCTTCAGACTTGACACAACCACACACTGAGATCATCAAAGCCTCAGGCTCCTCCAATGCTGGCTTTGACGTTTTAGGCTATGGCCTTGTCTTCATGATTCATAATATCTCTCCAGCCTTCACTCAAATAAGTCAAAGGTAATTAGGAGAGAGACTGAACTTTCCCATCTTTAAAGAGACTACTGTGAAGTCCCACGGTGTATCTTTGTACTCACTCTTCATAGGGCACGACCAAACTAGATGGAGGTAAGAAGAGAAATGTGGTAGCTCATCTGAATGGCAAAGTATCCAGCTTTTGGTCCCAGGAAGAAGAACATGAATCCTGGGTAGTAGGCAGCTGTATCTGCCATGGTATGTGACTGAGGAGCAAATCATTTATGTGTCCCAACTCACTGATTCCAGAACTATGTTTTGTAGTCATGAAGATCTGTAGTGAGTCTCAAATGAAACATTGCTCATCAACTTTTTAAAAATTTAAGCCTACTTAAGTCTATATATTTTTAACCTCATGAAGTTTTCCGAGGAGATAAGGGAAGGGCCACATCAGACAGTCAAGCTGCTATCAGTACTGTCCTAACTTTAGGACATTAAGAAGCACAAGTAAAGGAAGGCACAGACTTATTAATGTTTATATTTAATGTTTTTATAGTTTAGGTTGACCAGGACAACTCAAGGAAAGTGAGTGATATAAAAAGGAGTGAGCAGTCCACATACACTTAAGTATTCTGTCTCTTTGCATTTATGTACTCCTGCACGAACGCCATCTGGCAAGAGCAACCACTACTCTTGACTTGTTCTATTCAAGCTCTTTACTGGAAGCCTAGACAGAGTTAAAAGAATCCTATCAGTTTCCAGTTTCATCAAACAGACTTTAATTTTGAGGAGGAGTCTATAAAGAAGAAGCATACATAAAGGAATTTAAGACACATTTGTGGAGGACTAGATAGTGTTACACAAGGCTGACACCATTCCAGCCCAATCTATACATATTGTGGGACAGTGTCACTGAATTGTAACCACAATGTGATTGCTTCCAGATTTCTATGCCATTAGAGACAGAAAAGAGAGAGTTAGACGAGAAAGCCAAAGCCCCCTATGCTAGGCCTTTGTCTGCCATATGACCAGAAGGCTCAGGTAAGTCACCTCACCTTGGAATTCCTGCCTGAGTTCTCTCTTCTTTGGTACAGCTCTTTATTTTTTTTTATTGGATATTCTATCTACACTCCAGATGTCAACCCCTTACCCCACTTCCACCCCCACCCAGAAACCCTCCCCTCCCATCCCCCCTTCTCCTGCCTCTATGAGGATGTGACTCCCACCCATTGTCCTACTCACACCTCCCCACCCTCAAATTCCCCCCACAGTCGGCATCCAGCCTTCATGGGACCAAGGATCTCCTCTCTCATCTATGCCCAACAAGGCCATCTTCCCCTACATATACAGCTGGAACCATAGGTCCCTCCCTTTGTGCTCCCGGGCTGGTGGTTTAGACTCTGGGAGCTCTGGTTGGTTGGTATTGTTGCTCTCCTCATGGGGCTGCAAACCCTTTCAGCTCCTTCAGTCTTCTCTCTAACCCCTCCATTGGGAACCCCTTGATCAGTTCAATGGTTAGCTGTGAGCATCTGCCTCTGAATATGTCAGACTCTGGTAGACCTCTAAGGAGACAGCCATATCAGGCTCCTGTCAGCATGTACTTCCTGACATCCACATCAGCGTTTACCTTTGGTGACTGCACATGGGATGGATACCCAGGTGGAATGGTCTCCAGATGGCCCCTCCTTCAGTTTCTGTCCCATACTTTGTCTCCATATTTGCTCCCTTGAGAATTTTGTTACTCTTTCTAAGAAGGACCGAAGCACCCACACTTGGTCTTCCTTCTTCATGAGCTTCATGTGATCTGTGAATTGAATCTTGGGTAGTGCAAGCTTCTGGGTTAATATCCAATTATCAGTGAGTGCATACCACGTGTGTTCTTTTGTGATTGGGTTACCTCACTCAGGATGATATTTTCTACTTCCATCCATTTGCCTAAGAATTTTACAAATTTGTTGTTTTTAATAGTTGAGTAATACTCCATTGTGTAAATGTACCACATTTTCTGTATCCATTCCTCTGTTGAAGGACATCTGGGTTCTTTCCAGCTTCTGGGTATTATAAATAAGGCTGCTATGAACATAGTGGAGGAACAAGTGTCCTTGTTATATGTTGGAGCATCTTCTGGGCCCAGGAGTGGTATAGCTGGGTCCTCAGGTAATGCTATGTCCAATTTTCTGAGGAACCGCCAGACTGATTTCCAGCGTGGTTGGTTCCACCTGTATTCTATCTCTCAGTCAGAGAGCCTTACAATTATTCATGATTATGGGTCCTTAAAGTAAGATGTAAAAAGATTAGGTAATCTACTCAGGTCCATACTGGAAATTAGCCTCAATCTATTTCCACCAATTCTTTGTATAGAAAGAATTTCAATGAAAGAATCTATCAGATTCCTAAAGATTTATTTATTTTTATTTTATGTGTATGGGTGTTTTGCCTGTATGTATGTATGTATGTATGTATGTATGTATACCATGCATATTCAGTTCCTAGAGCCCAGAAGAGGGCATTGAAACACCTGGAGGTAGAGTTGCAGATGTGAGCCACAATTTGGGAGCTGGGACCTGAATCTGAATGTCCTGCAAGAGCAGTAAGTGCTCTTACCTGCTGAGGCATCTCCTCACCTCTACATTTGATTCTTAGAATCTGGGACTGCACATCTCCAGTGTGATGTGAATGAGCTCTCCTGTATGACACTATGTGCCACACCAGTTCTGCATTAGTTTTCCTGTCTCTTAACTGGACCTCAGAAGGCAAGCTTCTTTTTGTGCCTCTAATTTAAGGTATCAAGAGATCTGTGACATTTGTAATGGAAGAGAGCCTGTGATATTAAGAGCTGCATTTTCAGGGCTGGAGAGATGCCTCATTGGTTAAGAGCACTGATTATTCTTCCAGAGGACCTGGGTTCTATTCTTTGCACCTACACTACAGCTCACAACTGTCTGTAACTCCAGTCCCAGGGGATCCAATGTACTCTTCTGGCTTCCGCAGGGTGCACAGACAGGTAAACACCATATACATAAAAATAAATCAACAATTAAAAAATAATCTGAATTTTCATAATAGAAAGTGAATGGAGAGAATGCAAGTAGCTTTGTAAGTGCGAATTCAACAGAGCCAGTTACTGACATGGCTTCAAGTGGCTCTTTCTCCAGAAGGTCCCTGCTGGAGTGAATCTGGTCCAATGTAAGAAGAGTAAGATCTACCAATGAACAGTAGGGGACATATAAGCTACCACATGAGTCATACAGAGGCCACACAGTGCAGTCGGCCCTTCCAAGGAAGGAAAAGTCACACTGAAGCTCTTTAGCAAATCATCCCATTTGAGAAAAGTTTACCTAGACTATTTAAGCGGACATCAGCGTTCTTTGCAAACAAGAGGGAAAAAGCTAGAAATAGATGTCTGTGTCACAGAAGCATGAGGAACACAGGAAAGAGAGCCTTGACAGTCAAGGAACCGCAGCTGGCTGTGAATCCTAACCCTTCCTTCAGAGCAGTGCACCTGAGTGACTTCAGAGAGAGGCTGGAGAGTACAAGCGACTTTGGCATTCTGATTATACAACATGATAGTGAGAAGAAAGGAAATATAACAAAACAAATAACGAAAAGGGAAAAAACAAAAATAATAAGCAGTCCTCACTGGATTCCTCTGAAAAGTACACTAGACCTGGCATGTCTGTAACACTTTAGAAAACAAAGCTGTAGGAAAATGAAACATTTAAGCTGACAAACGAAGATGAATTTGAGGGTTCAGTTTCTTGGCTAACAGGAAAATTAAACTTAAGTCTACAGAGAAACCAGTACAATATTTAAGTATTTGTTAGAGCAGCACAGCATTTAGTACATTTGGAGAAACATTTTCCTTAAAATGTGGTATAGTTCTTACATAGGATAATTTTTTTTTCAAAAGAAAGAACTTGAGATGGAAGTACATTTCACTTTCTTCATATTCTGTGGACTTTAGTGGGAGTTTTTATTTATGCTCCCAAGCCATAATAAAGTCTAAAATAGCCATATGCTAGCCCTTGTAACTTTTTAAAGTAAATTACAGTTATAATATGAAAGACATTTTTAAAACAAAATATTTATAATCTCAAGATCAATACTGTGTGTGTATGTGTGTGTGTGTGTGAATGTGAGTGTGTGTGTATACCCTGCTTGTGTGTTGGGCTGTTGTAGTATGCAGCTCAGGCACTGTCTCTCTTCTGACCTCTCATTCTGAAGCTTATAATACAATCACTGAGGTCAAGGATATTCAGCGTGACCTTGCACCCACACTGCCAGGTCAAACAGAGGCCATTTCCTGAGCCTTTAGACTGAATGCAGAGTTTGCTTGCTTCTCTCAAGGTGATGACACTAAGGACTTGAACTGCTTGTGGTGTGTTATCTAACCTCCAGATAAAACAACAAAAACACGTGGCTCATTAGGTGAACAACATGAGGCCAACCAATCTAGAGAGAAAAACAGAGTTTTGCTTTTTTTTCTTATTCCTTTCTTTTCAAGTGTCCCTAAAATTATTTCCTTGGTGTTTCAGATTCCAAGGCCTCAGCACCTCTCTTTCCATCTTTAGGATACACAGAAGCCACAGATCCTTCCAACATGAGAATTAAGAACTTTTCTAAACAATGTATCGAATAATGTATCACATGGAGATGGAATACTTAAGTAAAGCTTTATGTGATCTGCAGCCTCTAACATGAATCCATGCTTCTGCTTACACAGTCTACACCATCCACAGAGGTAATGACTCTCAACATTCTCTGCATCATAATAAAAACAATGGCGTCCTTTACATATGTAATGAATAGTGTATTATCTAATGGTAGCACAACTGACACATACCTCTTAATTAACATGTGATAGCTACCAAATGGACACTGTCAGAACACTGAATATAAATTATATAATTGCTTAAAAATTATGACCAAGTTCTTTACTCAGGAGGAAATTCAATCTTTCAAATAACCTTATAAGCAATCAGCAGGAAGTGACAGATTTTATCTAATAAAATTATCTCTAATACCAGAAGTGTTCTGTTTCTAGATAAAATATGCTTGATAATGGTAGACTTCTTCCTAACCCATAAAGAGCTATTCAGTTTATATGACTTTAGACTATACCTAGTATATGCAGGCACAGGGAAGGCCATAATTAATTAGGACAACTTTGGGACTAGAGAAATGGCTCAGATAGTAAAGTGCCCAATAAGCAAGCATGAAGACTCACGTTCAGATCCCCACATTCACAGAAAATCAGTACTTTTCCTTAGGTATTCATGGCTGTAATCCCATTGCTGGGGGATTACAAGAAATTAAGAAATAAGAGTGAGATCTGGTCAGATACATGAAGCGTATTGAGCAGACAGTCTAGATAATGACTTCAGGTTCAGTGGGAGATCCTATCTCAGAAACACAAGGTGGAGAGCAACTCAGAAGGAGACACAGGATGCCGGTTTCTGCCCTTCACATGCACATCCATACACATGGATAGACAAGTGGCTGGTTTTCCAGAGGACGCAGGCTCTGCTCCCAGAAACTACATGGTAGCTCACAACCATCTATGTATTCCAGCACCAGGGAAGCTGGCACCCTCTTCTAGGCTCCTCATACAGCTTCATACATGTGTCACATACACACACAGAGGCATGTACATGAATAAATATAGACTTTAAAAATGGTGACTATTATTTTTAAAAAAATGTGTGAGTTCTTGGGCCAGACTTACAGTCCCAGGTCCACAGTTCCTCCTGTGGAGCAGGCCTTATATTCAAACATAAAGCCAGTAGTTAAGCACACCACACTCATGCCAGTATTGTACCTCTGAGAGAGAAAGAGGGAGGAGGGAAGGAAGGGGGAGGGAGAGGGGGAATGGGGGGGGAGAGAGAGAGACAGAGAGAGAGAGAGAGAGAGAAAGAGAGAGAGAGAGAGAGAGAGAGAGAGAGAGAGAGAGAGAGAGAGAGAATTTTGCCATTCCTTGACAAGGACTAGCATTAGGCAAAATTTCTGAAAACATCATTTGTCTTTGTAATAGTCTCAACTTTCTGTTCCTGCATTGCTTGGATGAGTTCCATAGACAGGGGATACACACAGCATGAATTCTGGTCAAGACCTATCTTCAATTATTGAAAGGAACACTGGTGACCTGGTAGAGCTTTTGTATAGTTTTCTTTCAATGTGAAAACAACCTCTTAGCTATTCTGCATTCTGATTTCTGTTTTCTCCATACTGAGGAGCAGGCCAGTGAGCTCATTATAAATCATCCATGCCTTTCACTATTTAGGGTACAGAGTATTATAAGAAATAGAATTTTTTTCTTCAAGGTAGATACTGGGAAGTAAGAGCTTATAACATTTTAATAGAAAAAGATGAAACACCAAGACTGTTAATATGCACATTTAAGTTATTGAAAATTTAAACGTAAGAGTTAAACATTTATATCAGCACATATTAATTAATACAACAATGATCTTATTATGACATTTTCATAATTGTATATATTTTTATCATATTTAATCCTATTGCTTTTTTGCCCTTTCCCATGCCCACTGATACCTCTTTCTTTTCCCTGCAGTCCCCTTTCCACTTTCTGGTTCATGGCTACAGTAACTATGAGTATACAAATTTCAGTATCTCTATCTACAACATGGCAAAACACTGACCCTTGTAACTAATCATAAGGGCTATATTAGTAATAGTAACAATATGGATGATGCAATATGGCTTTTAATCATAATTAAATCTCATGGTCTGTTAGTACAGTACACGAGGCAGATAAATCAAATAAATACTCTTTATTGCCAACTATTCAGAGTAGGTTCCTGGGCAAAAATAAACCACAGTCAGTGAATTGCTCCATCTGAAAAATGGAATCTGCTAATTAAAGCTGGAATTGGTGGCTGGCATTGCCAACAGACACATTTGGGCCAGTGCAAGTCAACATCTAAGTGGTGCTGGTAGGTAAATCAATGACACCTTTAGCTAAGTAAACAGTACTACTAAGACTCCAACAGGAAGTCAGCCAAACAATAACAGCCTTTCACAACTGCAGAGCAGGCAGAGATGGTGAGAAGAGCCCCTGAAAACTCACAGAGGATGTACCTTGTAGCCACAGCCTCTTATAACCTTGTGTTATTCAGAAGGAACAGGCTTTCTATACTTGGAAACTATGTTTTAAAAAACTGAACAAACAGATAATAGTATATGCATAGCCCATTGCTGTGGCTTAGTGTGACAAATCCTCACAGTCTGGTGTATCTCAACATAGTCTCCAAATGGGAATGCTGTTTAGGGAGGCTGTGGCACTGTTAGGAGGTGGGGTCTAGGTGAAGTAATTGGGGCACAGTGGGATAGGTTTCCAGGGTATGGCTGGGCTCTAGTTCCAGGCAAACTCTTTGTGCCCGGTCCATTTCATTCTCACAGCCATGGACAGAAGCTGGTCCAGCCACCATGTCTTCTGTGACATAACTGGGAGCCCAAGGAAATCTTTCTCATTGGGCATTCTATTGCAGTGATGAGAAAAATAATTAATAACCTAGCTAAAAGCACAGCTATGTTATTCATGATGTATGGACAAACACTGAACACTTCCAGTGTTTAGATGTGTGTATGCTCACAGGGAGCTCATTTAGCAAGTTAAATAGTGAAACATTGGGACTATACTGGAATTCATTACATACTGAAATATCTGAACACATGCTGCCAGATGCATGCACATGTGCTAGATCATATGTTGTGCTGTATGTGAGCTCTGGCAGAGCATGTGAGAGAGGAGGGTGAAGAAGGTAGGAGGTGAGGATGGAAAGGTTGCTTGAGCAGGTTCTTAATGTGCACTAGTAGTATGCTAAAAGGCTCTCCTGTAGAAAAGGGAGAATGGCAAAACACAGCGGCTGACAGCCTCTCCCCTGCTTTTAAATCAATGCCATGAAAAGTGTAAGACATACCCACTAACACAACGGAACACCCTAGTCACTCACATGCTCCCACTTGAACCCAACATGATTAATTATAAGTGAGAGATGTGATGGTCTGGAAATAAGCTAATGTCTACTCTCAGATTGCTCTGTGTGATTTACCAGGAAGTAATACTAAGAACCGGACTGAAGGTAGATCCTCAGCACAGAGGCAGAGAAAGGGGTGGTTTGTACCGAAAAAGCAATGATTTGCTAATTCCACTACACAAACCAAGGCATGAAGGAGATAGAAACCTTGCCACAAAACAGACTTACTTTCATATTTAGAAATACTAACTCAGAGATTAAACCAGTGAAGATAAATAGAACCCAGACTATATAACAACAATCTGCCCA
The DNA here is from genome assembly GCF_011762505.2 of Arvicanthis niloticus. Classification (NCBI taxonomy): domain Eukaryota; kingdom Metazoa; phylum Chordata; class Mammalia; order Rodentia; family Muridae; genus Arvicanthis; species Arvicanthis niloticus. The sequence goes on along the minus strand of NC_047674.1, from coordinate 53,122,920 downwards.
CCTACTGTGGGGAATGTAGGTCAAGGAGAAAGAATAGGGGAAATATAATCCACAAAATATTCAAGGCAAAAATATGCTGGTTATTGCAGCAACCACAATCTGAGAACTATAAACACTAAATGTAAATTAGTGGTAAATCCTGTGGCGTTCTTAAATTCAATGATATTTTAAAATTCTTCTCTGCCAAGGTGTTTTATAAACAAGTTGGTGGATTGATCTCTAAGAGAAGCATTTCATTTAAAAAAAAACAAATTAAAATTACTTGAGACAGAAAATACTGGTTCTAAAAATTGTAATTGAACAGTGTAATCGGTTATGTACTTAGCAGACAGTGATGTAGAAGTCAGCCCGACAGCCAGCGAGGCCTGCACATGCACGTGTGCCCTGCACAATGAGATGCTCGTAGTGGGGGAGTGCTGGCATCAGTCTGTACCCTGACACATGACAGTGTCTCTTCTGTGATGTGGGGAAAGGAAAAAACCCAGCCTGTCCCTGTTTGTTACCAAGTCCAAACTTTATAAAGTATTCTTTCATCAAGATGAAGGACCCTTGCTACTGCCATGTGCCTTCTGATTTTGTTAGAAAGCAGAAGTTGCACACGTTCAGTCTCAAAGCTGCTGTCCATCATTTTGCTCCCTGGAGGACTTAGGAAAGAGGCAGGAAGGTAAATTTCACTCAAAACTAGTAAAGAAGATTCTGAATGCTCTGAAGGCAGGAGACACTGAGAGTGGTAATGAACTCTCCAGTCAGAGCCAGAGTTGCCACAGAGCCTGTCCTTCAGCCTAGGCATTTTATTTAAAAATTATATTTATATTATTATTATATTACTATTAATTGTTATTATCATTATATATGTATATATTCATTCATATGCTACATTGCATATATGGAGGGCAGAAGACAACTTGGGGAGTCTGTTGTCCCCTGGGTGAGGCAGCAGGTACCTTTACCTGTCTAGCCTTCATACTGGCCTCAGCCACAGATTCATTTTGACAGATATAGCATTAATAACAAAATTTAATAGTCACTCCTTTTATGATCTCTATCTCTTCCAAACTGAAATCATAGCATCTTTACAGAAAACTTTAATAGAGCCTTTTTTTTTTTGAAAAATTCACATCATATATTGACATTAAAAAACCCTTGCAATCTCAAAAGAGAAGGCCCTAAGTTTTTGTTACTATGTTATAATTGTATTGGAAGACAGCAATTTCTCTCCTTTGAAATGCTCATTGTACCTGTTGACATCTTGAGCAGTATAATTTTTCAGAAAAATTTTTGGAAAACAAAAGCCTAAAAAATCCTTTTATACCCCCAAATTGATATTTAATTAGATTTAACTCATTTTTTAAAAAAGTTTTTATTTTATAGCAAATTATACAGTATTCCTTGAGATTCTTTATTAAATTGTACCTACAAGGTCAAGAGTCACCTAGAATGTTTTATTCCAGATAATGACCCATCCTGGCACCTGTGTCATGATCCCTGCACTCACACTGACCCTCACTTGTGTCACACACTTAGGACTTAGTGGGTAAGGAAATGTTAACCTGCCTGACAGGGCAAACTGAACTCTGTCTTCTGCTTTTCTTTAAAATCCTTTATAGTTTTATATTCTTTTTACCATGTAAGACAAATTCAATGTTATCAAGTTCTTAAAATTCCTAGTAGTGTTCTTCCCAAGACCACAGGAAACTGCACTAACCTGCTGACTCCCATGAAGTGAGTAGCACAGTTACAAGGCTGAGCATTCACACCCAGGAGCACAGGATGCTGTTCTTCCGGCTTCACACATTCGGGACACTTCCCACCTCTCTCTGTGCTTCTGGCTGACATGAAGTCTGTTGCACATAACATTCTCTTGCAGCACTTGCAGACTGCCTTAGTACTCACTGCCATGCTCTGACAGTCACTAGGAGCAGGCACTATTGCTTTAAATCACTATCTACCTTATTAATTTTGATGCTTTTAAATTTGAATATCAAGGCTTACCTAAACAAAAAGTTGACATTCCCTATAGATCACGGTATTTAACCCCTGACTCTAGTGAGGGGGTTTCCTTTATTGGCTAGTGCTCCCTGAACTCTGGCAAATGGAAGTGGCATGAGTAGGGTTTCTGGAATTGAACGGAACGCGCTGTTAATATCCTCATATGCATCTGAATGCCAGATAAACTTAGATATTTATTAAAATCTTTTCTTCATCCAAATCAATTGGTTATGTCTGCATGTCTGCTGGCTGGCTTCCTCTGCACTACTGTTCCACGTGAAGGCAGTGGAGTGGACGATGAACATTTTCTACCTACTGCATCTTCATTATTACAGGCACCTATTACTAACATTCTTCTGTTGTTGCATTTTGAAGCTTTTCTTCTTAAATCCTCTGTTACAATGCTAGCAACTGGATCTGTCTCATGTACCTCAGATAGTTCTTTAAAAACATAAAGTAAAATATATCTCTAGTCATACAAATATAACAAATGGATATAAACATAAAACGTATATACACATACACAAATATATAAACTTTGCATGCATTTATACATATAGACTAGAAACACAGCTTTCTAGAATCACAGTCTCTGTCTCTCTGACATTCTAAAGGCTGAACCCTAGGCCTTGACATATGCAAGGCAAACTGTTGACCATGGAGTCACAACCCTTGCCTATCTTCATTGCCAAACCCAAATCCATTGCCATTTTAAGCATGTTTGAAGTATTTTCTAAAAAAAGTTTTAATTGGGGGGTTTGTCTTTGTAAATGCTTATCTTACCCACATCTTTTGTCTTTTATGTTAGATTTTATTAGAGATGTTTACAGACTTAGTTTTATATGAATTTTATTTTCCTTTCTAATTAAAACAAATCATGCTGGGGACTAGTAGAAAGAATATACTTTACAAACAGAAGACAGAAAGCCTGTGAGCTCTCTCTGGCTCCTTAGTGAGGTTTCTAGTTGTCTTGCCTCTAGAAACTATGGCATCTGGAAAGCTCTGGAGATATCTGAAGCTGCTTGGATGCGGCAGCTGATTTTCCGCATTATTCAGCCTTCATGAGGCACTGCTTCTTGTAAAACCTATGGGCAGTTCACTTCTCCTTAAGCAATTGAGGTGGCCACCTGAGATCTCATTCAATTTAAAGCTTATTTAAAAATCTTTAAATTTTATGTGTACCTTATGTTTTATGTATACCACCCTACTTTCTAAGTACATCATATTGGATTAAAGCAGAAATATAAACAGTCACTAGGGACAGTCTGTACCACACCCCAGCCATAGGGTGCTCACTCTGGCAAGCTCTATTCAGGGCCCTCTTGTGTGCCCTTATCTATTTGTAGATTACACTGGAGGCAGCTCTCACCTTAGTTTTTGATCGCTCACATCACAGAATGACTGATTTGACCAATGACAAACTTAAGCTTCTCAGAATCCTCCTCATGTAGCCATTCCTGTCAGATGGTGTCTTGCTAAGAGAAACCAAATCTATCTCTAGCTTTTAGGGACTCCTCCCTGGCTTCTGGTTTACTTAGCCACATATACCTAACTAGAAAGAAAAAGATTCAATACAGAAATCATTATCAACACTAAAACACATCTGCTTTACTTAGACGTGGGTTATCTGGAAAGGGTGCTGTTAATCTATATGAACATATGCTTGATATTTCTCCCTTTTGTGCTTCATGTCTCTAATATACTGTAACAACTCAGAGGAATATCTATCTATCTATCTATCTATCTATCTATCTATCTATCTATCCATCCATCCACCTATCCATCTATCTATCCATCTGTTCATTTATTTATTTATTTATTTATTTATTTATTTATTGCTAAGTTGGAGGGAACATCACAGATCATTTCCATAGTGATCTCTCTCTGCTACACAGATAGCCAAATGTTGGGAATTTGGTTCAGGAGAGCAAACAGGCTGAGATGGTTAACTATGATGAAGGTTTACTGTCAAAGTAAAATTAATGTAAAAATTCAGTCAGTTTTCTTGTTTCTGGCCCCATTATTCTTAATGGCAATGAAACAGATCTCTAGGAAACTCAGAGCCAGGCACATACATATTGTCAGCTCAAAACCATAGCAAAGAACATGCTTACACACGCCTGCTTAAGAACATGCTTTATACTCATCCACATCAGTTTTCAGAAGCAGGGAGGGCCCCAAGTGAGTCTTCATGTTTGTAAAGGTTTGCTCTGTAATACTTCATTTATATGAGAACAACTAAGGGAGAGGGAGGGAAGGAAAGAGGGAGGGAAGGAGAGAGAGAGAGAGAGAGAGAGAGAGAGAGAGAGAGAGAGAGAGAGAGAGAGAGAGAGAGAGAGAAAGAGCGCGTGCACTTGCACGGGTGAGGGGGAAGGCAAGAAAGACTATCCTAGTGCAACTCCCTTGGTGGGTCTCCAGCATTTCCTCCATTCTAGGAGAGAAGGTAAGGTCCAGCTTCTGCAAGCATAAGTGATGCTTACAGGAAAATTAAATCACAGAATGATGCCGAGGCTGATTATTCGACTGCACTTTAAAAGCCAGAGATTGCAGTCTGTGAGTCGAAAGTGGTTTCATATGGACTGCCACAGCTGCGGTTTACTCTTGAAACTATAACCTGTCAAATTAGAAGCAGGCAAGGCCTCTACACTTAATGGTTCCCCTTTCTACTTGTACTGTCTGCAGTTATGTCTACAAGTCTATCATTTTTTTATTCATTTCAACTATGCCATTTGGATGAGTAAAATATGGAAACTACTTGTCATCTTGGCAGAAGAAGATTCTAGGATGTTGCAGGCTTAAAGAAACCATCAACTCCGGGCTTGCTGTAGAGATAAGGCTGACTTGTACTCTACGTGTCCTTGCCAAGTTTTGCTGATATTTCATTGTCCTCATTAACACTGTGCAGTGTATAATATAATACCGGATGGACAGTGGTTCAGATGTGTGAGCATGGAGTTGTTCCTGCTCTGGAGACTTGACTGATTTTACTGTTTCAACATTCTTCCCGGTCTACTCTGCTATTACGAGCCTTGTGTTTCAGCACCTTGATTCTCTTCAACTGTGGACTCACTTGTTTAGCTGAGATCTGCCCCAGTGAAATTGAAAAGTTGGGTGTTCAGATTTTACATATAATGTTGTAGAGCCCTCCCTTATGGGATCCCTCCACACACATCTCAGGATATGAAATATTAAAGACTAAGCACAAACATTTTCCTCCCCAAGCAACACCATAAGTGAAATCATGCCCTACAAAATCATATCCTGTTGAGGACATAATGACATCAGAAATATATGCTTATCATCTGCTTTAGACAACTTAGCATATGTTTGGCCCATGGCAAAGTTGAAGTGAAACCATTTGCAGTTGCCTCAAAGCAAGATAACCACACTTTTCTAAGGTAATTGATACCTAAGAGACTACTACCTTCAGATCACAGTTCAGGATCTAGGCATGCTAATTCTTTAAAGAATGCTGTTAAAATTTACAATGCATAGATGTCAACTGGGCTCCTTCCAAAATTTAATGTGAAATAATTACCCAGTTTAGCATGCATAGAGACCACGATGCAATAGGCATTTAGAAACTCCCTTGGAATTCTGGAATTACCCAATTTAAAGAGAGAGGGAAACTGCGACCCCTTTTTGAATGTAAAAGTAGAATAGTTGCAGTAAGAACTAAGAACACTACCGTGCATGTTGGAAGGCACTCAAGCAAAGTCAATCATTACTCTCATATTTTCCTGCAGGATATTGGAAGAAACAGTGAATTAAAGTATAGATAGCTAAAGTAAACACGAGGCATACAACTTTTATGTTCATTGTGAGAACATGTGTAGGGAACACAAATATGTCACTTGCATTCTGTGACAGCGATATAAAGCTTATAGCTTCCCTGGACACCAACTTAGCCAGAGAGGCTAACCGCAGGCTGCCAACAGCAATCTGAAAAGCAGCTCTTCACTGTGTGCCAAGACTAAAGCTCTAAGAATTACCTTTGCCCCAGAGGCAACTGGATAATTTGGAAGAACAACAAAAAAATTAAGTAAATATTTAATCTAAAGTGGTCTGAATAGAATAAAGTGCATCAGCAGATGTCAGATCCAGAGCAAGGAATGCGCGTCATTTCCAAACAAGAAAACAGAATCAAAATGCAAGATGTTTCTCAAAGTCAAGGGTGGAGGCAAAACTTCCTCCCTTCCCAGGGCTTGCTCCTTGCAGACAAAGGCACTGACCTGGACACTTCAGGCAACAGTCAAGGACACTGGACAGGAAGTGAGAGCACTGGCATGGTGCTGGGCAGGGAACTGCTAAGAAACATAAGAATGTGCCATACCTCCATTCTCTCCTGCTTGACATCATCGAGTTCGTTGTCTTCAAACATTGCCAGAAGCTCTCCTGTCTGGTCGATAGAGTTTATCAAGTCCTGAGCGATCTTCTGTCTCTTGTTTGTACCGCTGCTGCCACTCAGTTTCTCTTCATGAGGATTAGGAAGGAGACAAAGAACAACTGTGCTGAGCAGGGTTCCTCAGCACCAACCAGTGCAGCAAACACTGCATGTGAAATCCACTCAAAGTCATCTTTACAGAGAAAACTCTCCCTCTAAAATAAGTCAGAATCAATCACCAATATCACAAAAACAAAGAATAGAATCAAATCACTTACTAATTACCATAGTAAGTGTGAAAGGGCTGACTGAATCCCTTATAAAAGGAAGAGGGGATCTTGGTTTTGGCAAAGACTACCTACCATTCCATAGTACTTCCAAGAGAAATAAAGCAAGCAGGAGAGAGGGTGTGCTAGGTAAATGAGAGCAAAGGAGGCGGATGTGACAGCTCCTAGTGGGAGAAAATACAGTCCATGACCAAAACTGCTACACAAGACAGCCTGGAATATCAGCTGATAAAAGAGGAAGACTAAGAGGGATGTTCTTCTGTAGATAGAGATAAAAAAGCAACAAAACCAAATCCCACACATGGAAACTTACTAAGAAATGTAATCAGTGAAAGATACTTGGATGCATTTCTTTCTTTCTTTCTCTCTCTCTCTCTCTTTCTTTCTTTCTTCTTCTTTTTTTTTTTTTTTTTTTTTTTTTTTTTTACATTTTTTGTAGTCTTTTTTCTTTATTGGATATTTTATTTAAATTTCAGATGTTATCCCCTGTCCCCATTCCCACCCCCACCCAGGAATCCACTATCCCATCCCCCTCCTCCAACTTCTATGAGGATGTGCCCCTACCTACCCCCCCACTCCCACCTCCCCCCCCTCGAATTCCCCCACACTGGGGCATCCAGCCTTCACAGGACCGAGGACTTCCTCTCCCACCTATGCCTGCATCCTCCCCTACATATACAGCTGGAGTCATGAGTTCCTCCCTCCCAGGCTGGTGGTTTAAACCCTGGGACCTCTGGTTGGTTGGTATTGTTGCTCTCCCCATGGGGCTGCAAACCCTTTCTGCTCCTTCAATCTTCTAACTCCTCCACTGGTAACCCCATGATTGGTTCAATAGTTAGCTGTGAGCATCCACCTCTGTATATATCAGACTCTGGCAGACCTCTAGGGAGACAGCTATATCAGGCTCCTGTCAGCATGCATTTCCTGGCACCCACATCAGTGTCTACCTTTGGTGACTGCACATGGGATGGATACCTAGGTGGAACAGTCTCTGGACAGCCCCTCTTTCAGTTTCTGTCCCATACTTTGTCTCCATATTTGCTCCCATGAGTATTTTGTTACTCCTTCTGAGAAGGACCAAAGCACCCACACTTTGGTCTTCCTTCTTCATGAGCTTCATGTGTTCTGTGAGTTGTATCTTGGGTATTGTGAGCTTTTGGGCTAATATCCAATTATCAGTGAGTGCATACCATGTGTGTTCTTTTGTGATTGGGTTACCTCACTCAGGATATTTTCTACTTCCATCCATCTGCCTAAGAATTTTACAAATTCATTGTTTTTAATAGTTGAGTAATACTCCATTGTATAAATGTACCACATTTTCTGTATCCATTCCTCTGCTGAAGGACATCTGGGTTCTTTCCAGCTTCTGGGTATTATAAATAAGGCTGTTATGAACACAGTGGAGGAACAAGTGTCCTTGTTATATGTTGGAGCATCTTCTGGGTATATGCCCAGGAGTGGTATAGCTGGGTCCTAAGGTAATGCTATGTCCAATTTTCTGAGGAACCGCCAGACTGATTTCCAGAGTGGTTGTACCAGCTTGCAATCCCACCAACAATGGAGGAGTGTTCCTCTTTCTCCACATCCTTGCCAGCATCTGCTATCATCTGAGTTTTTGATCTTAGCCATTCTGACTGGTGTGAGATGGAATTTCAGGGTTGTTTTGATTTGCATTTCCCTGATGTTGAACATTTCTTTAAGTGCTTCTCGGACATTCGAGATTCCTCAGTTGAGAATTCTTTGTTTAGCTCTGTACCTCATTTTTTAATAGGATTATTTTGGTTGTCAAACTTTGACAATTCATGATAAGGCCATTAAAAGTACAAGTGCTTCAGCATCTCTGTTAGCCTTCACAGAAATGAGGGGCTCTATTCTCTCATTCATTTTCTTCTGAAATATAAAACTGTAATGAACGTATATAATCACAGTAAGGGCTGTAGTTGAGTGATGGTGTGTTTGTAGTGCATGTTGCAAATCTGGGTCCAATCCCCAACACCAAATGTGTGTGTACGTCAGGGGGAGGACAAAAATACACACACCCACACCAAAAATACTACATATATGCACTGCTTTCTCCTTTGCTGTCCTCCCTGCACCCTTTCCTCTCTCTTTATGTTACCCACCAATACCCAACTTAAGATACAACTCACAATGGTTCTCCTGTATGTGACCACCATACATTTCTCTGTGCTTACATATTCACAATAAATTTCCTTATATATTTTATTCATTTTCCTTTAAAAATAAGCTCTTATAGCCTTTCTTTATGAAGAGAGATTCCTTTATCCTCTCGTCTGCCCATGTTTCCTCCATGTTTCCTCACTGAGGACAAAGAAAGCTCTGATGTTTCTGGATGGCCTGCATAACCATCTAGATCGTATAGTTTCTACTAACATGGTTTTCAGTCCATCCTCTGTTGACAGGCAGACCATGCTGTGTCAGTGTTTGCATAGGGGAAATACTGTAAGCTGCAACCCATGCATAGGTGTGCTCTGTCCTTGGGGCACGAGTTTCCAAGAGTGGAAATGTTATATGCCATTCAAGTTTCATCAAAGAAATTCTGAGCCTGTTTTCTCTACATTTCTCCTCAGAACTCCATGGAAAAGTCAATGCATCAAAAGTTGTACAATATTTGTACAGTTAACCCCATAGCCAACAGGGAACTAGAGCATCTTCTCATGTCTGCCAGCTACCCTGGAAGCCTTCCTGTTTACCATCTGTGTTTATCTTTTGCTTACGAGGACTCTTCCTATTACCCCATTGCTGTCTGCTTGTTCACTGTAGAGTGTCTTTTGCCATAATCTAAAAATTTTACATTATTAGGTTCTTTTACCTTCTGTCTGACTCCTCTCTACTTCCACAGAGTAGAAACTGTCAATCTTCAAGTCTTCTTTTCAGATTTACTGTTTCCTTCCTTTTGTTTTTTGTACTTATGTACCCAGAATTTGTTTTGTATACAGTAAATTCGGTATATTTCAAATTTGGTGTCTTTAAAATATATGTACATCCCCACTAATACCTACGTTTTCCTGCTACCTTGGACTATGTCATACCTTGAATCTCTGTGTCTCAGATTCTGTTCTTGGTCTTCCTAGCTTGTGTCAGTCACCAATACACAAAGTGCTCAATAACACCACAGAGTTGATATATACACTTATTCTTTCATTTCATCCTTTCTCAAGCTGCATATGGACATGTCTTGCTCCATAGGGAAGCTATGATATTTCTGTAGGATTCTAAGAAAACATTACTGGAATTATAACCAAAACACCATGAATTCAGTAATTTTGGTTGAACTGATGCATTTAATATATTTCAATTTTGTTGTCCTTTCTTGTTTTATTTACTCCTAATTTAATCCACTCCTGTAGTCAATATTAATAAAATGACCCCCAGTTTAATTCCAAGGACTATTTTCCTTGAGCCCTGCAGGTGACTATGCAAAGGACTGGGATACTTATCACAGTTTTGGGATGTTTATGTTGATCCCACATATTTAGTATTATGCTTCCTAAGTAGTTAAGATGGGGATTATTACTCATTTAAAATTAAAGATTGATGAAATGAATATTATAAGTTATCTACTGTTAGGTCAAGTGTAAAAGTGAGTTGTCTTGCCAATTTTACTTTTTTAAAAAAAAGTATTCTGTGGACATAGTGAAAAAACAAAAGCTATCATTGACATTCCCCTCTAAGGAAATAAGATCTCAGCACACATACTCTGATATTTTGCCAGTTTATTATTTAGCTGTTACAGATATGTTACACTAAACCAGTGGTTTTCAATCTACCTAGAATTCCTCACATGGTAGTGACCTCAAACCATAAAATCATTTTGTTGGTACCTAATAACTATAATTTTGCCACTGTAATAGATTGTAGTATAAATATTTGATATGAGGATCTCAGATAAGCAACCCCTTTAAAAGAGTCATTTGCCCCTGCAAAGGGGTTGTGACGCATGAGTTCAGAACCACTGTACCAAACAGTATGCAATCTTCTTTATTGTTTTAGGTGTTTTCGTACAGATCTGTGAGTAATGCTAGTACTATCTGGTTCTCTTTACAGTTATATGCACATCCACCAGACACTTGCTGGGCACGAGATTTTGTGATCTTCCCATTTATCTTTTTGTTGACATTTGTGATCTTTATTTCTTTTGTTATTTTAAAAATTAAGTCATCCATGTTGATAAACCTACAATTTCTTCTCTTTTTCAATTTCAAATTGTAATGCTCTTTTCTATTCTGTTATTGCTTTTCTGTTTTCTATTTCCATTACTTAAACTCCTGCTTTTCTTTCCTTTTGGGGGTCTGTATTGCATGTGCACATGATGTGCTATGTACACGTGTGCTGGTGTGACTGCCTGGATATATGTGCACATGTCAAAGGCATCAACTGTCCCTCTCTACTACTCTCTGCTGTATTCCTTGAAGGCATGGTTTTATTCTTTTCTCTTAAGACAAAACCATAAGGGCTGCGGATATGGCTGTGTGGGTAAGGTGCTCACCATGTAGGCCTGATGGCCTGAGTTTGAATCCCCAGAACCTACATTGAAGCTGGAGGCAGTAATGTGAACATCTGAAGTCACAGTGCTCAGTACAGCTCTATCAGACGGAAGGCTGAGGCAGGAGTCTCTAAAAATGCACGGACAAGCTAGTCTGAGGCAGGCAACAATGAATAAGCTGGGAAAGGACTGATACTCAGGTTGTCTTTTGACCTCCACACACGAGCCATGACATGTAGGTGCCTGTATTCAACACACACATGCACACACACCCACACCTGAGAGAAAACTATCACAATATGTATTAATATATTTGTTTAGTTGTATTGAGGTAGGAATAAGCTAAGGGCTCTGGCTCAGTAATATGAGATCTATAATAGAGCTATAGCCCTGGCTGATTTAAAAGCAAAATATAACTCAGAAAGTTACAGCAAGGGATCATAAAGGAGTTGTGAAATGCTGAGGTTAGTGCTTACTAAGTATTGATGAACAGGATACAGTGAGACTTGGGGAGTGAGAAAGAACTAAAATATTTTTCATTGGAATAATGATAGCTATACCAAATAAAGATGACTCAAGCATTATATGATGATCTGCTGCTTGCTATAAACATGTTGTTAAACTTTTAGAATAAAAAATATGATTATAATAAAAATAATTATAGAAAACATTTTCATAATTATGTGCTGCTAATTTATATCATGGTTTTTACCTTTAATGAAGATAGGAGTAAAATTTAAGTCCATATTTGCCTAAATTATGCAACTTTAAACAAGGGATTGCTAAGAAATTAATACATTATCATTTCAGGATAGAGTCTGGACATAGATCTTAATATAGCAACCAACTCTCTAGACAAAAAATACAAGCTGAAGCCAGAAGCCAATGAAATCAATGCTGGAAAATTCTAGAAGTGAAGCCCATGGAAAATCATGAATTTGTTTAAACATTGTGAGATGTGAGATGTGTGTGTGTGTGTATGTGTGAATGTGTGCGTGCGGGTGTGAGTTTCCTTTTGGTTTTCATTTGATAGTTCTGTCTAGGAGCATAGTAACTTTTGCAGATGACAATGTCATACAGCAACCTTAAGAGGTTTGACTAAGTATTTTAGATGGTTCCCTAGTAAAGCCCTCTGTTTCCAGGCCCAGGCAAACACTACTCTCTGTTCTCCCCGTCTTGCTACTTGTCAATCTGAGATCTGTGTTCTCTGTAGTGAGCTTCTACTTCATCCATATATGAGCATGACAGTAGTCAATTCCACTTTATTGCCCTAAATACTTCTTGGATTAATACAAAACACAAAAAAGTATTTATTTATGACTTTATGTATTGGCAGATATTGGGCTGACTCTAGCTTTCTGTTATGAAAGATGCTGCCTTTCATGTTCATATAGTTTTTCTGTGTGTGAACATCTCTCTTCATTTGGCTTTACTGGGTGTTGACTTGCTGGTTCACTTTGTCTGTTAATCTTTTTTGAGAAACTTCCAGGAAGTTTTCTGAAGTGCCTGTAGAATTTTATCCCCCTCCTACAACAGAAGCTAGATCTCCCCACACCCTCAGCAGCATGTGCCTTCATCTGTCTAATCACAGACATCCTGGTAGGTAGGAGCCAGCTGCCTGTTAACTGGCCATCTTCTCTGGCATCCCATAGCTAGTGTTTTAGTTTGGCTGCAAGGTTATCTCTTATTGTTTGTTCATTTTAAAGCTGCATTATTGTCTTTATTATGGAATTGAAGAGTCCTTTAAACATTTAGGTTACAAATTCCTTGACAAAGATATGTATGTAAGATTTTTCGAGTTCTGTTTTTTTTTTTTTCTTGCTGCACGTTCTTTGAAGCGCAGCAGCTTTAAACTTGATCAGTGCTAACTCAACAGCAGCTTTGTTTGCTGCTGTGCTTCTGGTGTTCTGTGCTCACAATACTGTCCTTACACAGGCTGCTAAAACTTACTCCTGCTTTCTTTAAAAACTTTATATACTGAAGGCCAGAGAGATGGCACGGTAGGTCAAAATGCCTGCCATCACACAGGATGTCCTAGGTTCATCCCCAGGACCCACACGGTAGAGGGAAAGAACCTATTCCTGAAAACTATTTTCTGTCTTCTACACACTCACCACAGAATACAACATGCAATACACCCCATACATGTGTATAGAAAACAAGTAAATAAAGATATAGTAAAAATGGAAAAAAGAACTTTTTAATTTTGTGCTGTTACAGTGAGCTCCTAAGATCTTTACTGAAGTTTTTTGTTCTTTTGTCTTTTTTTTTTTTTTTTTTTTTTTGGCAGAGGGCATATTGAAGTACGGAGGGATCAAATTATTTCTCTTCTATGTAGACTACTAGATGTCACAATGTCTCTAGTTGAAGGAGCAGTTCGTTCCAGATGGAACTGCTCTGCAAGCCTGTCAAGCAAGCATCACTGGGCCTCTCTGCAAGCCTCATGTGCACTCAGTTCTGCTCACCCATTGACTAGCACGTGTCTGTCCTTCTGTCTGCCATATCTTGTGTGTATTATGGTGATTTAAAGCAGTTTGGTTGAGATGATTTTGACTCTTCTGGGTCATGTGCAATAAACAAAGGAATTCTTTTTTTTTTTTTTTTTTTTTTTTTTTTTAGCACCTGACATCTCCACATGAATAATAGAGCCAGTCCGTTCATTTCAATAAAAAGCTGGTGTGATCTGCAGCTCCAGGTGAGGGTGGCTATCGCCTTAACAGTACCAATCATTCTAGCCTTGGTCACCAGCTGCTTTTCTATTTCTCTGTCTTCTCTCCTTCTTTCTCCCTCTCCTTCTCCCTTTCCCCCTCTCTCTCTGTAAAATTGTTTATTTTCTGTGTTGTTATGCATGTCTTCCTCATATGACTTTGGGTTGTTTGTCATGAGTATAAGGAAAGTCTACCTACTTGTTTTGTTTACATATTTATCTCCTTTCCTGAAAATTCAGAAATGTGTCCACTAATTGCAACAGTTTTTAGTGTATTAAGATAATTTGAGGCTACAGAGAGGATTTTAAATCATACATAGCTTTATGTTGTCCTTCCTATGTTAAATACATACATATGATCCTTTCTAATCTAATGCTTTCACTTTTTTCTGCCTAAACACCATGCTAAAACCTTTTGTCCAGTATTGCATGGAAGAGGAACGAGTGCATATTGTCATCATCATCTTGATTCTGGAGAAGGAAGACTCCAAGTTTTCACTGTAAGTGTGCTTCCTTCTGGGTTTTCTTGGTCAGTGTAAGCTGCTATAAAATACACTGTAGACTGGGAGGTTTAAACAACAAACATTTACTTCTCTGAGTTCTTCAGGCTGGAGCATCTTGAATCAAGGTATTGCTGGCATCTAGTAAAGGCCTCTTTGAATAGAAAGATGTGAGTTTTTGGTGTCTCTCTTTAGAAGTACACTGATCCAGTTCATGAAGATTCTCCTCTGACCTAATAACTTCCCAAAGGTCCACAGATACCCTCTCTGATGGCTCTCATAATTATCTGTCTATATTATAATGTGTAACAGTATTTTTGAGTTTATCCTAATGGAGTTTGTTAGTTTCCTAATGTACTTGGACAAGTATTTACAATTTCCTCAAATCTGATAAATTGTTATTCACTATTTATTTGAATATTCTTCTTGATCCCCTTCCTCTCTTTCTCTCTCTCCCTCCCCCTCCTTCTCTTCTGATACATTACAGTGATGTATTAGTGGAGTGTATAGTCCCTCCCTTCTGATACATTACCCTGATATATTAGTGCAGTGTATACTCCTTCTGATACATTACCCTGACATATTAGTGCAGTGTATACTCCTTCTGATACATTACCCTGACATATTAGTGCAGTGTATACTCCTTCTGATACATTACCCTGACATATTAGTGCAGTGTATACTCCTTCTGATACATTACCCTGACATATTAGTGCAGTGTATACTCCTTCTGATACATTACACTGACATATTAGTGCAGTGTATACTCCTTCTGATACATTACCCTGACATATTAGTGCAGTGTATACTCCTTCTGATACATTACACTGACATATTAGTGCAGTGTATACTCCTTCTGATACATTACCCTGACATATTAGTGCAGTGTATACTCCTTCTGATACATTACCCTGATATATTAGTGCAGTGTATACTCCTTCTGATACATTACCCTGATATATTAGTGCAGTGTATACTCCTTCTGATACATTACACTGATGTATCAGTGGAGTGTACATGGCTTCTCTTCTGATACATTACACTGATATATTAGTGGAGTGAACACTCCTCTTCTGAGTTATGAAAATGCTGATACACTTAATGGTGCCATACATTTCTCTGAAGCATGGTCAACTTTCTTATCTTTTATCATTCTGCTAGCTTTCATCTTCCTTGTTGTTCCTAAGTAATTAATTGTGTGTGTGTGCGTGCGCTGTGGCATTTTTGTTAGAGGATAATTGCCACAAGACTGTTCTCTCTTTCCATGTGGGTCCAGCACTTAAACTTGGGTCATCAGGCTCGGTGGTGCTGCCTTCTGAGCATATGTACATTTAAACTCCATTATTATAATTTTTAAAAATTTAATCTTTTTCTTGATACTGTACATTTTGTGAGGCATGGTTTTCATACTTACCTGTTCTTCTCTGGATACAATTTCCTTTATTTGAATAATAGTAACTTTGAAGTTTTTGCCTGCTAAATCCAACATCTGGATTCCAGTAGTCAATTTCTGTTGTCTACCTTTCTTGTCTTTTATTAAAGATCATATCTACCTGTGTCTCTACATGTCTAGAGTTTTGTTGTTGTTGAAAATGGACATTTTAAATGATATGCCACACTAACTCAGGCAAAGTTTCTTCCTTTTGGTGGGTTTGTCTTGCTTGCTTCTTTGTTGTGTAGACTGGGCCAACAGGTCTTTTTACAGTGAGCAGCCTCTGGCGTCTCTCATTCCTCCATGAAGCAGACTTACACGTGCATTCTCTTCTACTTCCGGCTTTATATTGCCTTTGGCTTTCACTTTTCAAGCTTCCCAGCAAGTTTCTGTCTGGTCTGACTCTCAGTACCAAGCATGGCTATGAATTTTCAGTAAGAGCAAGCTTGCTGGGCTACTGTTTTGTTTTGGTTTTAAAGATTTAGTTTTAGTATTTTAAACTCTATGTAGGTTTGCGTGTGTCTGCATGTGGGTATGTGCATGTGAGCACAGGTGACCTCGGAGGCCAGAGGCATTGGATTTCCTGGATCTGGAGTTATGAATGCTGGGAACCAAACTCAGGTCCTCTGCAGCAGCAGTAAGTGCTCTTAGCCCCAGAGCTACTGCTTTTCATAACATTCTTGGCAATAAGGTGCTCCACATTTAGTGTACTAATGTTGACCCCTTTGTGTGCTGTGGCCTCAGGAGGGCTATTCTTAGCTATTTCTCTGTCTCCTCTGTTAAACATCAAGCTGGCCACTCTTGCTTATTGCTATACAATGAATCTCCCAGCCTTCAGTTTGTTGCCAGGATTGCCACTTCTTTTGAAATAAGATCCTAGGTATGAACTTCCACATGTTCTGCTCCAAGTAACTTCCTTAAGGGGTCTACAGAGTTCTCAGTTCTTGAGGTCTGCCTCTCTCTGTGCGGAACCTTGGACTGTATTAGACCTGGCAGAAAACAGTGCATACTATGGAAAGATGGACCTGAGAATCTTGAGCCCTATGAGGTTCCAGAAGAGAAAATGACAAGGTTAAATTGCCAATAAGGAAGTACTTGAGCCAGAGTGTAGGGACAACACACGGGAAAACCTCCCTGACACAGCCTCCGGTGCTAGTGCTCACCTTCAGGTGAGCGGCTTGTCTACTTACCTTCCAGGAGGTCATCCTCGTCAATGCCTTTGATGATCTTTGACTTGTAGTCTCGGATAAACATGTATTTTAGAAGTCTTCTAAGTTTTTTCTATTGAAATATAAAGTAAGAGATTTATAATACATTTTTCTTTACTGATAAAGAATTGCTTTAAGAGTTAAATTCAATAGACTAGTACCTGACGATCACTGGGGAAAACAACTATCATGAGCTTGATAGTACAAGCGGAAAATGTGGCCCTGCAGTAACAGCTAAGATGTATGTGTAAATGTGTTTTTACATGAGTTCATCCAGGCCTGCCAGAATCAAAATAACACTGTTTGTATATTTTAAAAAACATCTTAAATTCCTTTTGATGATTTCAATAAATACCATATTGCCTTTGGTGAGCCAAGTGTACTTATGCTTTGGAATTTTGTATATATTTGGAGGCAAAAATTATGTAAAATAGACTTATAAACATCTAGACTTGGAGTTTTCAACAATTCATTTTTGTGTTTAATTTTTGAGACAAAACTTTGCTGTGTAGCCTAAGGTGAACTTGAACTTGTGATCCTAGTGCCTCTGCCTACCCTAAAATAATGGGCGTTCACTACCACACCTGGCCTGAGAAACTTTTCATAGGATAGTTACGGAAAGTATCTATAAGCTGAGAAATCTGTCTTCATGCAGCTCAAAGAATGTCAGGATAGCTAGGTCCTGAGGACGGCCTCTGGGACTTAGAAGAGGATGACAGTAGCACTCAACTTTAAGTGACTACGGCCTTACTCTGTGCTAACCCTAGAATGTATTAGCTCTGGTTCACAACCTGTAGGCCTTGGATTTCTAAGAGTGATGAAGACACTTCTACAAAGTTCTTTACATGAATATTACACAATATTTTCAATATCCCCAAAGTCGAAACAAAACTATTTATCCAGGGACCCTGAGGTGTAGACTACAGCTCAGCAGGGCTGGAAGTAGAGTAACCTCTGAGTCTAATTCTGTCATGTGCAAGTGAAGGAAAGTCCCCACCTCACAAGCTTGCTGTCTGATTCTGGAGAGACCAAGGAGGCTGCTTGCTACAGTGTGTAAGGCCCAGTAGGTGGTAGAAACCACTTGACTACAGACTCCAACTGCTAAAGACAGTCACGCTATATCCCACAGGACAATTTGCTTTTTCTTTGATTTTTCTTCTCTTTTCACTCCATCTGTTATTTTAGTTTTGTTGTTTAGTATTTTTCCTATATAAGCTACTTTAGATTCTTTTTGTAATACTTTATAATATAAATAAGATTATTTGAGAAAGATGAGAAAACTAACAACTATTCTGTTACAAGTATGTTGTTGGTTGGTCAAAATATTCTGGTAAGAGTCTTGGACACTAGAAACACACCATCAAATGGCATATATTCCTGAAGATTCTATCCGGATGGGTGCCCTCCCTACAAGGGGAAGGAACACCAATATGAACTGTGTGTACGTCTCTATGTCTTCTCTATGACAAGATGAACTGGGAAGAGCTGAGCCACCTGTTGTTTCTCAGCTGCCCCCATAAGGAACCTTGCCCAAGGGCCCTGCTTTTTGGCAGCAGTCTTCAGGACTCCCTGGGCACAGCACCATTGCAGGCCCTGATGTCTGCTTCCCCTTAAGGAGTTCTAAGCACAAAACAAATCAGCAATTCCTTTGTTGTCTCCATAAAGTGCTCTTTCCCAGCCATGTCCAGCTCCATCATAGAAACCATTACCCTGTCAGGTTCCTGGCCTTTCGTCTATGCTACCTAAGGTCTCAGGAGCCTCACCTCTGATATAACCCTTCCCTACATCAACTCTCTTTCCTGTCTGTCATCCAAACTATAACATTTGCCGTGTCTTAAATCCTTCAAGCATATCATATAGATTGCCTCAAGCAGACTGTAAGCTTCTTGGTATTGAATTCACTTCTTTTCCTTTACATATTCTTTATATTAATAGTTGGTTGATTAAAACAGGTAAAGTAGCATAGAATTTATTCAACTAGCTACTCATGAAAATTATGACAAAAATAAACATACAGAAATCAATCAGCTTTAATGTCTTAATAACCAGAGTTCAGAGTTTTTATTAAAAATAGATAGTAGTTTTTAAATTTTAAATTAAATTACTTGCAAAAAATTAAATTACTTGCCTTAGTTTGCTTATTTTTTAAGTCAGTGAAGAAAATAAACTTTGTATTTCAAGTTAAAAATGAGTCTGCAAAAGTCTGAATTCTACTAGTATTTAGGTGCAGATTGAGAGGAGAATGAACCTGCTACTCAGAGAGGCAGCATTTATACAAACAGTGCAGAGCTGGTGCCCAGGGAAATGAGAGGAGGACAGCAGTGACTAACAAGGACAGGGGAAGGGAAGAGTAACTTAATGCAGTTTTCCATGTTCATGGAAAAAACAAAAACTCCTGGAGTTGCTGCATTTTGCTGTGTAAATCACGAAGGCTAACGACTGCTTCAATGGTTAGGATTCCCATTTGACAGCTCTAACAGGGGGCCATCCTTTCCTTACCTAAGCTCAAGTAAGCATTGAGCCTCACATTAATGCAATGAAATTGTTTTACAGTACCTTATCTTTTCTCATCAAGAACAGAAGATCTTCAGCAGAGATCACTCTTGCTCCCCGAAGCTGAGAGACTTCTGCAGCTTGCTGTAACTACAACAAAGGGAACACAGGAAATTGCCTTAGAAATTATATATAGTACAATCACAATGTCTCAAGAGAGGTAAACCTCCTACAATAAACACCTGGGGCTAACCCAGCAATCATGTTCCTGCTTCTTAAAGCAAAGCTCCCTGTGTTTTAAGATATCCAAAAATGCAATTAAATTAGCTTATGTGCCCACCTGTAATAGATACAATAAACAGAACTCCTTGATCTCTTTCATGCAAAAGAGAAATTGTATGCAGCTTCCAGAAATATATTATACACCTGAAAATAATTTTATGAAATTTTATCCTTCCTACCCATGTGTGCAATGGTTTCGCTCAGTATCACTAGTTGAATAAGTATATTATTAATCTGAGCTCCCATGCTGGTAAGATGTGAAATAGGCCCATTCAGTACTTTAAAGATCAACAAAAACAGAAGCTGTTTCTAATATCCAAAGGAAAAAAAATACTTTTCGCTTTGGCAAGTCTTCAGTGGCTAAAGGATTCAGTCCATAAATCATAATACTGGACGGCATTAATTTCTTTCCACACTAATTACACGCACACAAAAGTGAACTGTATCTGGGATGCACGAGGCAAAACACACCCCATGAAAAGCTAGATCCCCTAAAATGTCCATCTGGGCCTTCAGAGCTGCAAAGCTGAGAGTTTTCAGGAATTCAGAAGCCCTAGAAACATAATCTTACTTGAAAATGACCTGGAAAATAAAAGAATGTGAAAAACGATAGTTCTAGTTTTTGGCAAAGGCGAACTCAGTTTCTTATTTTGATTAGTTGGAAGGAACATAAAATAGGTCCATCTGAAAAAAATCAAGATGCTGGAGCACATGTGAGAAGAATGTGCCTATGAGTTCTTCCAAATGTGATCAGAGCGTGCTGATTGCACAGAAGCAGCTCCCCCACCTTAAGTATTACAAACACATTTACATAGGAGAGCAGCTCCTGCACCAGCATGAGCTTTTCTTTGGAGTAAAATGACACAGGTCTCGAGTGCTCCTCTTTAACAAGCCACACTGCCAGCTTCATCATTCGAAATTAAATGGTGCATTTGTGCTGAAGGACCTGTGCATGAATGTTTAAACCACTCTGCTAACTAAATAAGCTTCAAACCGTCTCTGAACGAGCAGACTATAGAAAGGACTCTCAAGTCCTCCTGTGTCAGCTTTCCCACTGGATTTCCTGGATACTGGTAGTTGGTATATAAACAGAATCCTATCTAAATATAGAAATTTAAATTTAACTGTGAGCCATTTAAGAAGAAACCTTAGGAGGGGGTTGAAAAGATGATATATCTTGCCCCAAAGAAACCTAGCAGTTTTCACCATGAACATACTTTCCCTTGAAAATGGTTAGAAAGTCAGGGAAATGTTTATACATCAATTTTTCAAATAAAAATATTTCTATCACAGTCTAAGATACACTCAGTCAGGATGGAGAATGCGAGCCACACATCCATTTCTCTGGACACATACAGAGAATGAGGAGACAGCTTATAAATACATTTTATTTTATTTTTTTAGATGAAGAAGTGGGGTCTACATGAAATCCACTACAGACATCAGGAATATTCATGCCAACAAAGGCCCGGGTGAAGTATGTGTCTCTAACAGACTCCCCAGTAAGTCAATGTTTTGTCCATAGCCACAGCCAATGCTCTCTACAATACTCTCTAAGAGGACAGTTTGCAAACATAGTACCAGAAACATAACAAAAATAACAAAGACTGAAGAGCTCAACATTTTGTGCCATTTCCTAAACCATTTGTTATAATAAGCAAAATAAATTATATTTTATCACTGGGTTTTATTTTTATTAAAAATAAAGAGACAGGGTCTCTAGAAAGACAAACATGGTATGCACTCACTTATAAAAGGATATTAGTTGCAAAATAAAGGATAATTCTGCTACAGTCCACATATCCAAAAAGGTCAAGTAACAAAGATGGCTCAGGCAGGGAATGTTCCGATGAATATATCCCTGGGAAGGGGAAATAGAACAGGGACTCGAGTGAGGCGAGGAGGAATGGAACAGGAGGGATAGGTAGGGGAGGAGGGAGAGAGAGAGTACAGGGAGAGACAACTAGAATCAGGGGCCATCTCTCAGATAAGCTAGAAACCTAGTGCAATGGAAACTCCCAGGAATCTATGAGGGTGACCCTAGCTAAGACTCCTAGCAATGGGCAATTCCAAGCCTGAACTGGCCATCTCCTGTAACCAGGAAGATTTCCAATGGAGGGACTGTGATACCAACCCAGCCACGAAAACTCCAACCTACAATCTGTCCTGCCTATAACATGTGCTGGGATAAAGGTGGCATAGAAATTGTGGCCAACCAATGAATGGTCCAGCTTGATGCAATGAGAGGAAGCCTACCCTTGACACTGTCTGGAGGGCCAGGACCCAAAGGCTGGATAGCCCAGAGACCTAGGACAGAAATTTTTTTTAATGATATTCTGCCATACGCAGACTGGTGCCTAGCCCAATTGTCATCAGAGAGGCTTCACTCAGCAACTGATGAAAACAGATGCAGAATCTCAGTCAAACATGAGCAGAGCCAAGGAATTCTGTGAAAGAGGAAGAAGAATTGGAGGGAACTAGAAGGGTGAAGGACCCCACAAGAAAACTCAGAATCAACTAACCTGGGCTCATAAGGGCTCACAGAGACTAAACCACCAGGGAGTCTACAAGGGACTGACTTTCTGCACACTTGTTACAGTTGTATAACTTGATCTTTTGTGGAGGACTCCTAAGACTGGGAGCAGGGCTGTCTCTGATTCTTACCTGTTTTGGGGACCATTTTTCTCATACTGAGTTGTCTTGTCCAGACTTAATCCAAAGAGGAGGGGAGGTGCCTAGTCATAGTGAAACTTGATATGCCCTGTTTGGTTCATACCATGAGAGGCCTGCCCTTTTCTGAAGAGAAATGGAGGAGGAGTGGATTGGGGGTCAGGACAGATGGGAGGTAGGGGAAGAGGGTAGTGGAGGGTCCAGGAGGAGAAAAATAAAGGACTTGGGGGTCTCTTAATGTCACCTGGTTGGCCTACTTTTGTGTGGGCTGGCCCTGAGTTCAGAGATCTCCTTGTTTCTGCCTCCTAAGTGCTGGGATTAAAAGCTCATGCCACCACCACACTCAGTTCACCGTGGGCTTGTCTAACCTCTTCCTACCATCTGCACTATGAGCATTCCCAATGCTTCTGGCTCCATCTACTTACTAGGACTAACGATTTCTGGGCTCTAGAATCACCTCTCCTAAATGCTCATGTCTTCTCTAGCAAGGAAGGAAAGGAACTTGGTAGCTTCTTAAAATAATCCATATGAACACACATATTGCACATTGGCTTATTCCCCTAAAATTTCTGTTGATACCTACCAACACAAGTAAAGTGATCTTCATTAACAGTATGAGAGACAGGTTGGCATGTGGGCACTCCAGATGTATGAATAGCTGGCTCATGGTCACAGCATTTACTGATATTAGAAATGTTCCTGAGGCTTTCAGTGTGAAAGAGTTGATATGTATTCTAAAATGTCTTAAGTATATTTTTATTTTTAAAATTTGCATACAAGGTATTATGTTATCATTTTGAACAACGTGTTTTAGTGTTTCTCTTCCCCCATCTCTCTGCTACCCCTAAGTTTCCCTTATAACTTTCCCACACCCAGGACTCTTTTCCTCTTTCATGTCCCACATGTCCTTGTACCCACTCCATCCTTCCTCACCACCAAGTTTTTCTTTACTTTTCTTGATCTCTTTTCTGGTATAAAAGCCAGATGACCCAAACTCAGAAGCCATATGTTCTCTCTGATATGCAGTTCCTGGCCAGTAATGTATACACAGATGCTAATGTGAATAAAACATAACGTTTGACATTTATTTGTTTGTTTATTTGTGTATGAGTATGGGCACACATACAGTTAAGGAGCTGCTTCTTTCCTTTCAAACATGTATTTCAGAAATTAAACTCAGGGTGTCAGTCTTAGGGACAAGGTCCTTCACCTGCTAAGCCATCTTACTAGACCTGATTTCTACTCTTACTAAATAATTTGGATCCTTAATTTGTTAAAAAAAAAAATACACGTTATACATTTCTGGCAGTAATTAAACCACTATGAAACAAGACTCCATTTTTTACAAGCAATATTTAATTGTATAAAATATGTTAGAAATTATGGTGTAGACCAATAATTAAGCCTAATTGCTAGTTTAATTACCACTTGGTTTCTCTTAACTTGTTAAAATTGGTATATAGCAACTTGGTAAAATATTCTGCAGAAAGAGTACAATTCTACTGTGAGAGTAGTTCAGTCAAAGTGTTTTGCTTCTGATATGATAAAAGATTTTTGTTTAGAAAATGGATGATTGTGCTCTTAGCAACTATTGGAAAGTTTAAAAAAAATCACTTAACATTAAACCTCATTATCGGGAGGCTGATCATACTAAAGGGTACAATATAAAGTCATGTAAGTAAGTACCACACCATTTCAAGTGTTTTATTTATTTTTTCTTCTGTTAAAGACAGATCTATGTGCAGGAAATGCTGTCATAAAACCTAACTATGGAGGCAAAACTAATTTTGAATTTGATCCTCCTGCCTCAGCTTCCTGGGTTTGAGGATTATAGTATGTACCACATCTAGTTTAATCTTTAATCCTACAAATAAATATTTTAACTTTTCAATATTTCAACTTTTGCCAATGATACTAATATTTGGGATTTTTCTTCACTTTTTTAACATTTTCAGCAATGTTTATGTATATTCTTGATCTGCCCAGGGCTGGGAATATTCTCTTTACTCCACAGTGTTTATCCTAATTCAGGCCTTTGGGAATTTTTATTGACCAGCTTCTACATTTCAGTGTCTCCCAATGGTTACACATTATGGATTCACCAGCTGCAACCATCCCTCCTAGGAGTAACAGTTACTATAGACTGACTAACTCTTTGTATGGTCCATGGATAAATATTAAGCTGTAGTTAAAATTGTTTCTGCCACCTTAGCTCCTCCTACATATCACCCTTCCTGTTAACCTTTATTGTTAAAATAAAATTTTTCTCTCAAAATACAATTAGAGCATAATTATACCAATTTGTACCAGTGAGGTACAAGATAGTCCCAGTACCGAGAGGAAGAGAAGGAGTAAGGAGAGGAAGAGACGAAGGAGAGGAGAAGCTAGGTGATGAGAGAGAGAAAGAGAGAGAAAAGGGGGGGGCATGGAGGCAGATATTCACGTGTCTCCACCAGTCAAAGATAGTTGATATATCTAGGTTGGGTATTGGGTTACACTTCTGATTGAGCATTACCAAACTTATAAAGCCTTTGATTAACATTTTTAAAAAATTGTATAAAAGGAAAAGGGAGCATGGGATAGGGGTTTTCTAGGGAGGGGAATTGGGGAAAGGGGATGGTATCTCAAATGTAAATAAAATATCCAATAAAAAAAAATTACGCGATTCCCAGAAAAGTGTAAGATGAAAAAAAAAAAAGAAAGAAAGAAAAGAATAAAAGAATAAAAAGAATAAAAAGAAATAAACATACTGTCCAGTGGAAAAAAATAATAAAATTGTTTCTGAAAAGTATGTGACTGCAAAAGTCAAATGCAGTCTAGGTTTCCTAAGGACTGGAAGGATGCCCTTAGACCACTTCCAACAGTCAAACCTGCATCAACTAGCAGTTACTGCCAATTCTGGCTCTCACTAGTTGGAAATAAGCTGGATCTACTGGGATGAACTCACACTACTTTATCCTATGCTTTACCTATTGTAAACTGACTCACTATGAGACTGGTGATGTAGTGATCTCAGGCCCCGAATTTAATGACCACTTCCTGCTCTTCAGATTTTGCCTATTAATTGTATTTTCTGCTGAATATAAAGCTGGTACTTACTTATATGACTTTATAAATAAATATTTGTCAATCGCTTAGCCACAATAATCAAATTTCTCTTTAGAATTTATTTTTCTTAGCCAGGCAGTGATGTCACATGCCTTTAATCCTAGCATTTGGAAGGCAGAGAAAGGCAGATCTCTGAGTTTGAGGACAGCATGGTCTACACAGAGGACTTATCTCTCTCTCCCTCTCTCCCTGTCTCTGTGTCTCTGTCTGTCTGTCTGTCTGTCTGTCTGTCTGTCTCTCTCTCTCTCTCTCTCTCTCTCACACACACACACACACACTGGTTGTCTTTGATATTGAAAATTACCTTGTTTCCCCTCTTTCCCAAGCTTACTGCTCTGTGACCTGTTAGGACCTTACCCTAGACTGGTGAGGTCCACACCTCAGCATAGAGTTCCCTTCTTGGCACTTGTTTGGCTGCTACTGCAGAGTCTCCAGATTTCTCCCCAGGCCTGCTTGGAGCTCCCCTTTTACCTCTGCTTTCTGTAATTTCACCTCTGTGTGGATAGCTAGTGTCTCCTTTCTGAGCAGAGACACGATGGATGCCTTAAAGTCCATGTCCACTAAGTTTAACTTTATGTCATCTGAGCAGCCATCTTGATTGACTTTCCTTTTGAGTATGAGTTATGTTTTACTGGCATTATTTATTTTTTGGTAATCGGTAATTTTAATAGATATTAAGATGAATAGATTCTCAGGACTCTGGATTATATGTTCCTTAAAAAAATACTAACCTTTGCATAAGTAGACAGTTAACCCAAACAAACACAAATCACAGCATCCATCCCTCTCCTGTGGCTGGTTACGGCTAAAAAACACCTGTGAGGTTTTTGAAGAAAGGATCTTTGGGAGACAAATATTTTAAAGACATGTATTTCTGCAATGCTTTTAATGTAGGGCTGGTTAAGATGGCTTTCTGGCTAAGAGCACTTGCTGCCAAACCTGATGACTTGTGTTTGACCCCCAAGGCCTAACATGGTGAAATGAAAGAACTGACTTCCGGTAAGTCATTCTCTGACCTCCACATGTGCACAGCTCCTATCCTCTGGAAGAACGTGCCGTTAATGGCTGAGGCATCTCTCTGCCCCCTTTAGACAGCTCTGATATACATAAGCACATGTTAAGTTCGCTCTCCATTTAACTGTCCGACTCTTCGTGTGTTCTAGATAGTATATCACTTAGCCCCCATGACAAATCTGTGGGACAAATTTAGGCAGATAAAATTATGACTCTAGGTAATGGATGTATGACATCCATCTGTATTTATTTGTCTTTAATATTATTTGTCATAACAAATGAATATTATCACTAGTCATACCGTGCACTGCAAAGAAGACTACGCCCATAAAAACACTCCCATGAACAGACTTAAAATGTTCAATTTTACGACTGTGAGCCCTTACACTGGCATGAAAGCAATGCACATCCAGCAGAGATTGACTTAGATCTGAGTCTTTCCCAAGGCTTGCAGGATGCAGCTTGCTGGGGAACAGCAGCTGTCCGCAGCTCTCTCACCTTGATCTGAGGGGAACAGCTAATACTGTAACCTGGCCTCTATCTAGGCCTGTGTGGTGATGCCACTCTGCTTAGTAGACTGTGTGACATGCATTTTCAACCACTGATAATTTTATAGAAGCTAAGCCTATTTCAAGTGGAAAGAGCATCTGGGTTTGTCTCACAAAACATTTTCATTGCTGGCCAATGAACAGCTGCCAAAAAAGGAGAAAAGAAAAGTGTCTGAAAACATCCAAGTTAGTGGTTCTCATAGACACAGCCTAAGCACTGAGAATCAAGGTGAAGACAAGAATCACATTTGCTGGTGGACAAAGTCATCCTTCAGAATACGATACAGAGAGGGGTAAATGATTTAATAATTCCCACCCATGCCTTCAGAATACGATACAGAGAGAGGATAAATGATTTAATAACTTCCCACCCATGCTCCCCTTTTCTTCACTGGTGACTGGCCTTCTGCTCTTAGGCCTTTGAAACATAAAAAAAATGATCTAAATTGATAGAAGACGTGTATAAATTTTTAGAGTCTCATTCTTAGTAAGTCAAACACATTTAAGTGTTTAACAATATAATGAAGCTAAGTAAGTAAGAAGAATTCATATATAAGCATATATACATACACCAAAGTAGGAAATTGACAAGCTACAGTTCATGTGGGCCTGCAATGATTTGGAAATTTCTAATCTGCAATGACTATGTATTATTGTTTGAGGACAGTACACCAGACAGAGTGAAGTTTTTGGTTATTCATATTTAAATGAGAAAGTAGTTGAGCAGGCAGTAACTGAGTTTTCTCTTACCGAGCAAATGAAGAATTTATAAGAAACATTCAAGTCTAAACTATTTTAAATTTTTTTCAAATTTTAGAAGTAATAAAGTATATTTTAGTTGATAATATATGTTAGTATACTCTGTGCTAAACTTGAATACTCCATTACTGAGCTAGATGTCAGTTCAAACACTGTGATGCTTGGTTTCAGTTGTCACCTTGACATATCTAGAGTCACCGGGAAAGGGAGTCTCTGTGAGGACATTTCTAGGATAGGATGACCTCTTGGCACACTTGTAAGAATGGGCTTATTTTAATTACCTGGGTTAATTAAAGTGGACAGCTCACTATGAGCTGGCCCTGGCCTGAGCAAGGAGAGAACGAGCAGAGTGCTAGCATGCTGGACTGACTGGCTCCTCTGACTGCAGCAGCTATTTCAGCTTCCTATCCCGTGACTTCCCACAGTGATGCTCTGCAACCAAGAACCATGAGCACCAAACTTTCTCCCTGAAGATATTTTTGTCAGAGTATTTTACCACAGTGACAGCCAATGAAACAAAGACAAATACTGTATGGCTAGCTTAGTATCATTAATTAGAAAAATATTTATTTGTCTTTACGCAAACGAGTGGTTTGCCTGTATGTATCTAGTGCATCACAGGTGGGCCTAGCATGATAGAGCCCAGAAAAGAGTGCTGGATCTAGACATCTGTGAACTGCTATGCGGGTGCTGGGGACCAAACTTGATCTTCTGTACTGAGCAAGTATTCTCAACTGCTGAGACAGCTCTGCAGCTTCTCTTATTACTTTAAGAAAATTAATCATTGAAAGTAAAATGCAGTGAATTTAGTTGTTTAAATTAACATATAATGAAGTTGCAAGCCTACTATGAATTTGTGCAACATAATTTACACCTGTCTTCAGGCTACCTGGTAACCGGAAAGTGATGCATGTTGAAACCCCAAAGATGCAGACCTGATGTTGTTTTCATTTCTTACCAGTTTCAAACTCTTTTGGTGGCCTACAGTATCTGCTCACCTCCTGGCACAGTGGTCCCATCTGCAGCCACTCCCATTGCTGTCTCTAAAGTCTCACAGACACTGAGTTGCAGCTGTTACTTCACAGGACAAAAGCGTAACAGACAAAGGCTGCATTTCTTTTTTTGGAGTACTTGTGGATTTTTACAAGATAGTCTGATTTAGTTCTCTCTAGAAAGTTCGGGGTAAACACAGGTCTATGGTGTGCTTCCATCAGAGCTCAAATATACTGATGAGCGAGCTTATCAAAGAGCGAGGGAAAGGACATGGAAGAATACTGCCTGCAAGCAGCACGGTGATCTCAGACACGGTATGGCTGTTCCTTTTGGTTTGGCAAACTCTGTCTTATAATATTGACTATTGTTGAGAAAATATATGGAGAGAGTGGCAGATTTAGACTTTTCCAACTGCAGTTTCTGCTTTTGAGACTCAGCAGCAGTTACGGGCGGAGGACAGGAGCCTGCACAGATGCTCAGTTACAGTGTGGCTTACCATGCTGGGACGGTATGTCCTGAGGAACACCGCAGAAGACTGAGGTTATTAATTTTTTACAAATACAGCCTAACTCACTGGGTCATCTCTGTACTACTGCAACGCATAAATCCATTACAAAGGCATATGTCTAGGAGCTTCAAGGTCTGTTACATTAGGAAAAAATCTAAACAAAGCATTATGACATTTTCCCTCTCCTGACGCATGGGGTCTGATGGTTACATGAGGTAATGCCACTCATATAATAAGTCTTGGATAAATGCCAGATGTTGATTTAGAAATTAGGATTGAGATTTTGGGGTAGCATAAGAAGTTTCTAACCTTTAGTATTCATAAAGAGTAAAAGCCACTGTTGGATTATTCTTGAACATTTTCACTTATTTTACCAAAAGCAAGGAGTGAAAAGAGAGTACATGGAACAATGTGAAGAAGATTTATATATTCAGGTGAGAGTTTATCGTACATACACACATATACACACACGAAACACAGGCTTGGATCGCAGCCACGGCTGTTTCACAAGGTATAAGTTAACTGTAATTTCAATTTAGAAGGAAAAATTAGATTGGGTCCTTTTAATAAAGAAGTAATTACTCTAAGAATTTTTCATTTCCCAGTCACTTTCCCTAAAATAAAATGCATAAGGTTTTGTATAATGTGCATAAGGTTTTGTAGTTCTAATTTTAAGAAGAAACTTCTCTGATACTAAGGTTTGGCCAGTAGGAACTAAAGGGGATGGACACTAGTAGGCGAAGAGTCTTTTGCTTTTAATTTTCAATTCCTGCATTTATATGTGTAGTTTATGATTGGCTCTATAATTAAATGTTTGCATTGGTAAGTGAAGAGACTAAGAGTCATAAAAGTGAACTTGGTGAGGTGCAGACTGGAGTCAGATGCACAGTGAATCCACTTAGCCATAAGGATGGAGATACCAACCAGCCAAATTAACTGTGGAAACAGGAGGAAGTGCAGGACCAGGCCTGTCTTACTGGTCAGCATAAACTGTTTACCATGATATACAAATCAGCAGGTGATAGTTAATTACTTCAGGCTCCTACCCAATAGTTCTAGATAAATTTGAAAGCCAAAAACAGTTGTAAAATGGCCTCAGAGCACTGCAGTTCCTACTGAATGAAAAGAGACTGGGCTCTGATTTCCACCTGCCCTTTGTTTTCAGCTTTTAATGGATAGATGTGATTTGTGTATGCTTCCTTTTCAGCCTCCCAGAGAAGGCAGCCCCTATGCAAATTTCATGCCCAAAGACTGCTTCGATAGGAAAAATGATATATGTTGTATATAGTTTCATCATATTGAGTGCAGTGTATGTAAAGTTAGATGCAACATCAGGTTCCTAATGCCAGCCTTCCTTAATATCCTCACCATCAAGATACTAAGGGGATAAAAGGGTTAGATAACAGAATGCTCTGAACAGAATGGCCCCCCTCAGCTGGGGCAGTTGGAAGCAACAATGTGCATAAGAAAGGAGAAGCAATTATACTCATAATATGTAGTTGAGAAAATGTTTAGCTTTGGGTAATGGAAACCAAAATGAGGATATTGTTCTAAGAGGCATTCAAATATGGTTATAATGCTAAAGCCCCAACAATATTCACATCATCACACACAGGATAGAATTCCCACAGCCTTCTAAGACAGAAGTGGTGGCCCTCCAAGTCCAGGTAGTAGTTCTTAACACCTTGGAGGTTGAATGGCCCTTTTACAGGGGTTTCCTAGTAACACTACAAAACATAGATATTTACATTATGATTCATAATTGTAGCAAAATTACAGTTATGAAGTAGCAATGAAAATAATTTTATGTCTGGGATTCATCACAACATGAGGAACTGTGTTAAAATGTCACAGAATTAGGGAGACTGAGAGCCACACCTTACTCTGTGGTGCTATCAGGGTGTCTTCGAAACCTTTGGCTAGCTCAGTGCTATAACTTCATGGCTGAAGGATCTCTCCACAAATAGAAGGCTTCCCTTCCAAGATGAAAGTCCTCATTGCCTCATAAGAGTAAAGTAAAATTTCATTTATGCATCAAGAAAAAGCCCTTGTGAGGACTAACGGTTACAAGGCAGAAGCAGAGGATGGGCATAGGAAGAAGGCCAGAATAAGGGGACATCTGTGCCCCACTGTGTCCATGTCATCAATACCATGGACACTGTGTTGATGTAACCAAGACAAACTAAGCAGTCCAGGACCTGCTTAACTTCAGCACTGTTAACATAAGTAAACGAGCAAAAAAAAAGTAGGGAAAAATACCTACAACTTTAAAGTGTCCCAGAGTTGTTTATTTCTTTTCTTGGATTACCAGGAAAGTGAGCTGACAGAGGCTGAATCTTTAACGACAGTATTATAGATAAGGCTAAAAGGAAATAGGTAAGCATGTAGGTTAAAAGGCATGTTCTGTTCAATTCAACACTGGTCTCTGGTTTGTTCATCCACTACAGAGTTACTGAACACCTAGAATACAGGGAGCCAAGAACTGAAAATTATGAGAATTAGAAGCAAAGCAAAGAAAGTAAGCAAATGCAAGGATCAATAAGAAAATCAAGGGAAAAAGAAAATCACAACAGTCTCTAACATTCACAGGGCTTATAAGCTTAAGGCTGTTCACTTTTAGTGATGGGGTACAATACATTATAGCAGGTACTATGACTGTAATAAAAATCACACTCTAAAATAAACTAGTTGAATGAGTTTATGATGGAAACCAAGGTATTCAGTCGAAGACCAGAACTTAAGCACTGTGTGGAGAAATTTATTAGGCTCACAGGGTTGCAAAATTATACTAGACTGATTTAAAGAGTCTTAAAGACACTGTTGTACACTATCTAAAAATGTCCCCAGAAAGTATCTCTGCTCATTGCCAGTTAGTTAATGCTGTGAACCCATCCCATGCATTTCTACCCCAGGGGCAAACTAAACTGTGTCTACTGCTCTTTAATCAGGATTTGAAGAAAACCTCAGTTTCCAAATTTTATCTGGCTGAATCCCAACTAATCTATGTGTATCTAGGCATTGTTGTGGCTGCCTTTGTAAGAGATTTTATTTGTTTGATTATTTTTTTGTTTTATTTACATGCTCATCAGTCATAATTTTGGAGGAACACAGCAGCACAGTAGAGAGCACTGGCAAAGAACTGACCAGGGTAACTAAAAGTCTACAGAAAACTGCCAGAAAAGCTGCTATAGCTGTCTCGCCCCACCCACCATGCTCAGCATATGGGTCTAACAAAAACAGAAATCCTAGGCTTAAGGAGCAAAGGGCAGACAGAAGTCACCTGTGCTTGGAAGTCAGACAGGGTTAGCTGATAGGAATACAACCAAGGTGACCAGACATTCAAAAGTTTAGATTTCCCTGCTGACTCTTCTGCATCAAAGTCAGTCAAGAAGGCAGAGAGCATGAGAAATCTGCTGGGAGGGACTTGCTTAGGATGAAGGACAAAGAGAGGATAAAGGGATGAACTGAATATATCCAGAACCACATGACTCTTCAAGTCTATCCCCAACTGCCTAAAGTAGATGCTTTTCATCCCCTTTAAAAATTATTTCTGTTGAGAGAATTTAAAAATAGAAATGGGTGGGAAGTGTCCGCTACCAAATAAACAATGTGGTCCAGTGATGAAAACTGTAATTCCAGATTCCAAGAGTTAATTTAAGAAAGGGCAGCACCAATAACAAGTAACCAGAATAAACCAGGACTTGTTGAGTACACTATAGGATGCCTGACATAGTTTAGATATTCTCTCCCCCCTTCTTTCTTCTCCCTCCCTCCCTCTCTATTTCTTTCCTTCTCTGTGTGATGCATGCATGTGTGCTTCAGTACACATACCTGTGTGAGCATTTAAGTATAGAGATCCTAAGTTGACCTCTCTACATTATGATATGCTGTTTCTTTTTCAAATATGTAGGTATAAACAGTATATGCATGTATGTGTGTTCACATGTATGTATAGATGTATACATACGAACACCTGCAACTGACATCAAGGGCTAGGGAGACGACTATATACATAAAGTGTTTTTTTGTGTAACCATAAATACCTAAGTTTTGGTCACTAGTACTCAGGTAAAAGTCAGGAGCACTGGCAACCCTATAATCTGAACATGTGATGGAGGGTGGTGGATTTGCCAAGACAGGATTCCTGAAACTTCTTGGTCAGTCAAAATGGCAAGCTTCAGGTTTAGTGAGAGGTCCTGGCTCAATAAATAAGACAGAGATCTGGTGATAAAGACATCCAACATCCACAACTACCTACATGTGAATGCATGGCTGTTCTCTCTCTCTGTCTCTGTTTCTCTCTCTCTGTGTGTGTGTGTGTATGTATGTGTGTGTGTGTTTATCTGTGCATGTGTGCACAAACAACACACACATACCTATTATGCATGGTTTAAAAAACAAAATTTCTTTGATGAAGGCCAAAAAACCAAGTTGGAAATGCATTAAATTACAGTCCCCTGGTGTGTATACTTTTCATGGAACTGATCTTTAAATAATCAAATAGCTATTAAAAGCTCTATTTCCAAAGTATCATTTCACCTATGCTAGATTGAACTACTAGATATTTCTAAAGAATACCATGCTTCCGTTTTTTTAAAGTGTAATTTTTAATTTAATGTTCATTGCCAAGGCCACTGACATGAAAGGACTGCTTCATGTCTCTCCGGTGTAGAGAGAAAGGGTCTTATTTTAACTCTGAGAAGGCACAAGACAAAATAAACAAGTCTGATGAATAGAATTTTTAATTGCTTCTGAAAAGTTATGAAATGAAATCTATTATTTAATTACATTGGATCAAAAAGTCAAAAGCCAGGATGCACTGAAGTGACAACACGTATAACAAGAAAGTATCCCATGTCCACTGGGTTTGACATGGGCATGGATTGTGTAAACATTTCAAATCCACTTTAGGAAGGTATGAACCGTTTTAAATAAAAAGCAACAAAATAATGAAATGCTAAATTTAGAGGATGGAATTAATAATTATTTTACTATGGTATTTTTGTTCTGAAATAGTCTCCATTAGCTTACTTAGAAAACAGATGAAACTGTACTATGCATAGCTAAAATAACAGTATTAGGCAGGGGAGAGATCTGTTTCAAAACATAAGGGAGCGAACAATTGAAGTAAAGAAGACACCCAATACCAATGTCTGCCCTTCACATTAGTGTACATGTGACCGCACAGACATGTACACATATATGAACACAGAATGAAAGCCTCTATTCATATTTCTATAGGTTCTAATCAGAGTGGCTTTCTCCGTTCATTCATCTCTCCATCCAAAATTCCCTCATCTATAGTAAATACGAGCAGCATTTGGACTAGCAGAATGAGTCCTAATGGTCTATTTATCCATCCCTCTGTCCAAATCTCTTCTTCCTCCCTCCTAACATTCCTCTGCTATGGGTCCAAAGCCATTCACCCTTGGAACCTGCTGTCCTATTAGGCTGGAATAATCTTTCCCAAAGTGTAAAGCTAACATCAACTGCCTTTTTAACACTAAACACAGGTCTCACTGAACTCTTTCCTAACCCCTAGTTCTCAGGAGTCTCAGAACACTACTCTGGTTGTTGTGTTTGTTTGTTTTTTGATACAGCCTCACTGTATTTCACAGACTGGAATTAAACTCACAGTCTTCTTGCTTCAGGTTACTGGATGCTGGCATTATGTGAGTGCAGCAACACTCCCATCTCCCAGGGCATGGCTGGGTATATAAAGGATGGGACTGCATGTCAAAGTGAGTTTCCTTCCCTAGCTCCAGCACTTACTTGAAGTCAGACTTAGGTGCATCCTGTCATTTACACTGGCAATTACATTAGAGCTGTCACTCATTGTGATATTAATGAGTCAACGTGCCTGCACTGTATACCAAGAACTTACACATGAACTAATAAACCTTCTAACATCTCAGTATTAAGAAAAGCATGAGATTGGAATATCTTGATCAAGGACTCACAGATACTACATAACAGAATACAGAAAAAAACCCTGGCCTAGCTTCAGGGCAGGTAAGTGCAGGCTGTCAGCTGTAAAATACTGTCTTAGACTAGGTTCATTGCTTAGGCTCTTGGATGGCAGAGTTTCCAGTTTGGAAATAGAGCCATTGCTTTCTGGCCAAATAAAGACTCATTTCTAAAACATGCAAACTGGGGTTTCAGTTTTAAAAATAAATAATAATTTTAGTATTTCAAATTGCCACTGATGCACTTCTCCAGGCTTTTATAATCACATAAACACAGTTTGATTACTCTGAGACAGCACTTCTCAATTTCACATTGTGGATTAATTCATGAGAGGAAAAATGAGTTCCACCAATTGCACCTATAGCCACCATACTAGTGGAAAGAAACTTTGTCATTATTCATGGGAAGCATGGCATCTGAGAAAACACTTTAGAAATGTCCTGAGTAAATTATTAATCCATGCTATAAAACAGACTACAGACACGGTCATATTGTAAACCGTAGAATTTTAAGAACCAGCTGGTAGACCACCCAGAGACTCCTGGGAGACCATCCACAGTCTGTGGGGACCACACTCAGGGAGTCACTATTAGAAGAAATGAAACTGCTTCCTCCTCAGTAATTTGGGAACTTGGTTTTTGTGTGTGTATGCTGGGATACAAGGGGGGTAAGCACCATCATGAAGCCAAAAATATCAAAGTATTAAGCCTTCAAAATTCTTCTAAAACATTGTCATAACCTAAAAGTACCTTCTTTATGAGGGAGTCATGTAGTTGAACTTAATGAGACTGTGAACATCTGACACTTTTGAATGTATACACATGTACATGACATACACACACATAAACACAATGCTTATGTTTTCCCATTAAACACTAGAAACACCAACTGTTCTCATAGTCTTCATTAAGATCTGCCTGAAATAATTTTGTCTACTATACCTAATGTCAGTAAGCCAAAAATAGACCAAACCAAACCAATGTGCTTTTAAAACAGTCTGTCTAAACAGCTATACTCTGTGTCTACACTGCTGTCATCACTAAGGGCTGGTTGCAACCGCCTTTTCAGTCAATTTATGAGCCGCAGAAAAAGAGCAGCATGGATACTTTATAGTAAAATACCCAAATACTTACTGGATGATGGATATGTGCTAGGAAACCAAACATGCAACAATAGCAAGAAAGAAAAGGAACAGAAGTGTGTAGCATTCAGAAGTTAATTCAAGGAAGTATGGAAACTCAGTGAGAATGATTTCAATTGTCATTCCCAGTCACTAAGGGAAAACTCTATTTAATAAATGGCAAAACACTAGATGGAAACACCAAGGTATTAGAATCCATCTGGACTCAACGTAAACTGCTTGAAAAAGAGTATTCTTGACTTAACAAAGTATAGTTCTGCCCTAGCATTATTCCTGTCGCTGTGATCACTCTGACAAAAGTCATGTAAGAGGCAAGGGGCTTCTCAGATTGCAGTCCCAGTTAGTCCGTAACTGTCAGAGGTCAAAGCTCCAAGAACCTTAAGCAGTTAAGTCAGATGGCATCCCAAATCAAGCGCAGACAACAGCATATGATTGTGTAATGTTTCTATTCTGTTGGATTCTCTTCCACTCTTCTAGAGCTCAGGATTTGCTGCCAAGGGAATGGCACCGCCTACCCTGCATGAGGCTTTCCACAGTAATGAACATAAGATAGTTTCTCACAGACACCGCCACAGTCCCTCACTATTACTATCTCCCTAGATGATTTTAGATTGTGTCTGGTTGACACTTAATATTGATTCCATGATACGGTGCTAAATATAGAAAAGGAATTAAAGGATATATAAAGATGCTAACCTTGTGAATATATTTATATAGATAAGCTCATATAGATATAGCTATATACATAAACATATGACTAGATAAAATATATGTATATGCCTATAGAGATACACAATTATATATTTGTAAGTAAACACACATATATACATTGGTTAATTTTCACAGTCCACTTGGGTAGATTAGGAATTACTTTGGAGAACCTTTGGGCATGCTTGTAAGGTTGCTTCCAAAGGGGTTTAACTGAAGAATGGGTGGCACCGTACCTGGGCTGGGAGCGCAAAATGTACATTGAAATAAGAGAAAGCCTCCCTACTGTTTGCTCTCATCTTTCCCTTTTCACAACCATTGGACATGATAGGACCAGCTGCCTCAAGTTCCCACTGCCATGTTGTCCCCTTTGTGATGGATTGTCTTCCCTCAGTCCTCTCTTAAGCTGCTTCCCGTCAGGTACTTGGTCACTTGGAGAAGGTAACTCTCATATATACATAGATACTTGAAAAGAATGGGGTTTTCCCAAGAATACTTTTTAATGGGTTTTGATTGTACTTAAATACCAACAGTGGCATTGTAGGACCCCAAGGCAACAGTATGTTTATAAGACAAGCAAGACTGATTTTCTGACCTGTTTGCACCATCCTCCCCAACGACAGCTATTCTCTGTCTTTTCTTCCTGTGTGGGCACTGCATTGAGAAGTAGCAATCACTTAGAATACTATTTGGCTGGCAGAATGGAAATTTTAACATTTGCATAAACCTGGAGGACTTCATGTTAAGAGAAGTAAGGTAATAAATATTGTATGTTTTCACTCATGCTCACAATAGAAATCTTGAAATCATATAGAGAATGGAATGGTGTTTACCAGAAGCTAGGGGAGAGTAGGGCTTGGGAATATGTTGGCCAAAAGCTATAAAATGTCAATAAGGTCCTGCAGTATCCAGCTTGTACTGAAGCAAAAACTGAGAATAGTTGTTGTTGGGGAGGATGATGTATAACATATTATAAAATCAGTTTTTCATTGTCTTATAAACACACTGCTACCATAGGGTCTTACAATACCACTGTTATGTATTTATTAAGTGCAATCAAAACAAAAGGACCTATAGGACCTTTTGCTCTCTTTAGTTCATAGATTGCAGGATTTAGAGTGGCATTTTCTGACTTTCCTGCCTGCTTACCACCTTTGCTACCCACTGGCAATGGACCCTAACCTACCACAGTGAGGCCAATTCAGGTCTTAAGCCAGCTGCTAGTAAGGGCAGGGGCATGGTTACAGTCAAGGAAGGGCTGTGGTGACAGTTGACAGATGCTGTAGTCTACTCAAGCACTCACTGCTCAGTACAGATAGAACAACACAAATAAAATCAAGTGAAACACAATCCCCCAAACTTTGTTCTTCACTACATTTCCCTCCAGGGTGCAGCAGTTCTCCCAGTTGTACTGCCCCAAGATACTAACACCCACAGTCAGTTAAACAATTCAAATGAGTAACTACATAATGTAGAAAATATATCTGTTCATGAAACAAGACCAAAAACTAATAACCACAATAAGAATGTTTGACAGGAAAATATATCTGGCACTTATGTTTTTAGGAAAAGGAATCTTTTGTGAAAAAGAAATTCTACTTGAATCCCATTTGCTTGAAACATATTAAAACAAACAAAGCAGCTTAAGCAGAGCATGAGCGAGTTCCACCCCACTGAGTCATGGAGCTCTGTCAGTTCAGCACTGGCTCTGAAGCTGCTCTGGATAGCAGGCCTTGACAACCACAGCTTCAGAGAGCTCCCTTGTCAGCTCTACCATGCTTATGTGCTAATAACACTGTCTCAAGCAGAGAGATAGACGCATTCAGAGAGTGGAAAGATTAAAAAGAGATATAGGGGACAGAGGCAAAAGCTGAGAGAAAGAGAAGGACAG
Source organism: Arvicanthis niloticus (assembly GCF_011762505.2). Classification (NCBI taxonomy): domain Eukaryota; kingdom Metazoa; phylum Chordata; class Mammalia; order Rodentia; family Muridae; genus Arvicanthis; species Arvicanthis niloticus. The sequence goes on along the minus strand of NC_047674.1, from coordinate 53,083,821 downwards.
AGTGCATTCTCATTTGAAATATCTATAAGTATATCGATAAGATCATCCTGAGTCATAAACATTTCTCTAAAAGTATTTTACATGATAAAATACAAATATAAACAAGTAATAAATATATTAAAAAGTAGAATAAAATATAGCTTGGCTTTCCATTAGGATATTTCTATTTTTTTTGCAGAGAGTTGGCAAGCATAATAATAATTTGAACTTATAAACTACAGAGACTAATACAAGAATCTAGTCTCAGGCTGTTAGACAGTTAACTTAGTAACTGGAAGAAAGTCATTATGTGCTGAAGTGAGGAGGGAAGGAACAGGCGCAGTGGAAACCCAGGGAAAGCCTACTCTAATTGCCACACTTGGCAATATTCTCCAAGTTCAACCATTCCATGCTAGAGGAGAGTGTTTAATACTCAAAACATAAGCAACTTGTAAGTCTCAGAAGGATCCTCAAACTTACATGAATTCAAGAACACTTCTTAAGGTTACATAAGCACTACAGACAGCTAGGGAAAGCAGACTTTCTGGCCTGTAGACTTCCCTGCAAGTCATACTGAGAACTCAGGCAATACAACTGTCATGGCTTGTCACTCATACAGCCGCCTCTATGTCATCCATGCTCTGGTACCCATCCTTTGTAAGTAGGGCCCTGTCCCTAAAAAAATATTTGTTCACCCAGTTGGAGTTTGTTGGAATCTTACTCTGATCTGCCATGAGTTCCCTTTTAGGGTGAATAGACATTGGTTAACATCTCCCCAGGAAAACTCATAAAGCATGAGGAAACACTACTTTAAGTTGCGTATAAGATTATGAAGATAGTTAGAAATTTAAACAAAAAGGAAAATGTGTTGTCCAGGACAATGGAAGAGTGAATGACAAAGGTGGAGAGAGTCAGCATGTCCACCCACAGGGCAGCAGCAACCCTTCCAAAGTTCCTGTCAGGAGCAATGTGAGAAGACCTCACACTGCTACTTTTCTCTGGCAGCACTTAGCTCTGGGTATGGCCATGAGCTGGCTAAGAGCTGGATTGCCCTAGCACTGAACTCTTCCTGGTGAATTAAAGAGAGACGCAGGGCACTGATAATGATAACTGACCACAAAATCTGAAAATAAGTAATGAATACTAGGAGGTGGTGAGAGGGGTAGGAGGCTTTGGACAGAAGTTATGTGAGCCTGCAGGTATTGGTAACTATAGATCTAGCATCTAATTATGAAATTGATGCCTGAAGCAAGATGGGGAACAGTAACTGGGTAGGAAAGAGGACATAAGAACTGTAGTTCCCAGTACTGAGAGGATGCTGTGGATGGCCACACTAATGACCAAGGATTCTTACAGCGATATGATGGTCAGAGAGAAAGCCTGATAAGACCTTTTGAGGAATTTGGGATAATGGGTTAGGAGTTACCATCTTCTGGAACAATATGTTTAGTTGCAGCAGGGAAGTGAAAAAAAATTCCTTTTAGAGACTGTAACAAAAGACTTATAGTTTTTACAGTGCACTAATTAATCCATGAGGTAGAAAGATAATGCCATTATAGTGGTAGATTTTAAAAGGTATAACTTTAAAATAAGATTGCTGTGGTCACTTCTCTCATGTCATTTAATTCATTAATATTAACCAAGAGGTAATTTTTATCAGAAGGTGAAAGAGAGCTATAAAAAAATTTCCTGAAAAAGTATAGAGAAATGTCCTGAATACAAATTCCAAATTAGAAATAGGTATCTTAAAATATCTTTGCAAAAATTTAATCATATAAAAGGAATTCTGGGTAACGTGCATTTTGAAGTGGATGGTGATAAACAATATAATTAAACACCTTTGACTCAGACACCTTTTTAAATACTTTTTTTATTGGATATTTTATTTACATTTCAGACATTATCCCCTTATCTCCCCCCCCCCCCAGGAACCCTCTTTCCTATCCCCCCTCCTCCTGCATTCTATGAGGATGTGCCCCCCCTCCACCTCCCCACCCTTGAATTCCCCCACACTTAGCATTCAGCCTTCATGATTCAAGGATCTCCTTTCCCACCTATGCCTGAGAAGGCCATCCTCCCCTACATATACAGCTGGAGCCATGGGTCCCTCCCTATGTGCTCCCAGGCTAGTGGTTTAGACCCTGGGAGCTTGACTCAGACACTCTTATGTAATCCAATTTCAATTTGGAACAGCAAAACACATTTTCTACATAAACCATAAACACAGCTCTTAGACTGCCCCATTATTACTAACAGACATTACCCTAGTTTAATTGTCTATTCAAATCTTGAATGGGTTCTGGACACTACAGTAGACACTAGGAATGCAAAGATGACTAAATGCGACCCTTATCTTTATATAGACAGTAGTTTCAACTTTAAGACAAAACAAGCAGAGTGAAAAATGGAGCAGGAAGGAGGATGGCTCAGAAACCATCACAAGGTGGAAGGGAAGAAGACAGCTATGGGGGGTGTCTGTGGGAGGTAGAAGTCTGCACCTGATTTCTTTCTCCAGTTTGCCTTTCTTGATGACCTCAATTTCTGAGCAAACAGCTGCTGAAGCCAGACTGCCACACCTGTCTAAATGTAAATTCTACAATTCACTCACCTCTGTGACCTTTGTTATAGAAGCCTATGAAACTGCCAAACAGCAAACCCTAAGAATCCTTTTCCCAACATTCTTCATCCCACAGAAACAGTGTCTAGTGTGGACTAATCGTTACTGTCTGGGAGGCACTGAAAGCACTTTCAGAGCTGGAGGCAGGGATGGCTCCCTGGGTAAGAGCACTAGCCTTTGTTCTTGCAGAGGACATAAGTTTGGTTCTCAGCTGTCCCAGGCACTCACACAAATGTATACATACATAAAATATATTAGACACACTTTCACATAAGGCAAAGTCAGGAAAATAACCCAGACATTAGGTTACAATATTAGAATAAGGTCCATAAAGGTGATGATTTTTGCTTTATTTTCAAGGAAACATTGCCAGCACCTAGACCACTGCTTGGTACTCATTGTTTAATGCACGAGTGGGTAGATCAATGAACATCAAGTGTTCTTATTAATACTAAAATCAACCAACAATGCTTATATAGATGTGGATGCTAGGAGATATACATACTCCCCAGAATCCTCAAAGTTTAGGCTTGCACTTAAAATAAAAATTCTATTTTGTTAATACTTGCAAATAGCCACTGTAGGGGCTTTTCTTCCACATTGAGCAATTCTCTAGCCTTCTGGATACCAAGTAGGTGTCCAATGAGGTAATTCAATTCTAACTGATTATTTGGAGCTAGCTCAAACCCCCATGTCATGGCACAGTCAACTGGAGGAGACACATGGAGATGTATAGGGAATTCTCCCTCTCCCTTCCCACCTATCCTTGCAGCTCAGAGGAAGACAGCCTTCAAACATGGCCTCCCCATTCCCTCTGCCCTCCCTCTCTCCTTCCCTGACTCCGTCCTTTCTCTTTGCTTCTAGTGATAGGCTAAGCAGTCATATGAAAAGAACTCTTCATATTCTGTAACCTACCTCCCAATCAAATTCACTGGTCCTGTCTTCTCCAATAATCGCCATAGGCTCACCACAGGCTAGAGGCTTTCTACAAAGTTTCTTTATCTACTTGATTTAATTCACCAGAAAAAAGCCTCTGGGATCTACTGCCATCTTCTTTTTAAATAAAAACATACAAGCAAACAAAACTCTCTCTCTCTCTCTCTCTCTCTCTCTCTCTCTCTCTCTCTCTCTCTCTCTCTCTCTCTCTCTCACACACACACACACACACACATACACACACCCTAAAACCAACAATTTCTTTTCTGTTTAATTAAGAAGGAGGGGTGCACAGATGTGTGAGAATCACAGACAACCTCAGGATTTGTTTTTTTGTACACAATTTGGGACCCAGAGATGGAAGCCAGGTTGTCAAAGTAAATAAAAAATGTTTTTGCCTGCTGAGCCATCTTGCCAGCCCAGCCTTCATACTGGAATCTCATTAATGAGAAGATAAAGCTCCTGTAACAGGAAGACAAGTGAAGCCTGCCACCACACCATCAGGACTTTGTTATACACTGTCCTCTTTTTCATCCATGTAGAGAACAACTTAAAACCCATATCTGTTCTGTGAGAATACTGTATGTCTGCACAGCCCAAGGTGATTCCCTGTGTCTTTACTATCCCCAGGATTATTAGTCTGCCCTTCCCTGACAGAAAAGGAACAGACGCTTCTGAACTTGCCTTTGAGGTTTTATTTTCCCTTTGTACCCTAAAAATCCTGTAGGCGCTTTTCCTCTTTAGTCACCTTTAATTTCAGTAGAACCTTCAGAAGGCAGGAGGGGAAATCTCTCTTTATCCCAGCAGCCTCCTTCCCCATATTCACTAACTAGGGAGTTCTCCAAACCCCCTGCCTAAGGGTTTTTACAGAGGTTTCTCTCTGTAGCTGTGACTAAGTTACTGGAGATTTAATCTACCCCTGAAGAGCCTACTCTTCTCTAACCATGTCTAAATGCAGCATGCGAGCAAGGATCTGCACTGCAAATAATGCACTGGAAACTCAGGAAGGCATTGTAAAACGAGCATTTATTTGTGAAGTGAAAACCAGCAGGACAGAGGTTCCTGATTGATCTTATCTCATGATCTTATCTCACTCAAAATGATTCTGATATTTCTTAAAATAAAACAACAGAACTTGGAGGATAATGGATTAAGAAGCACAACAAATGTCTGCCTAAAAGAAGAGATAAACTAATAACATTCAGAACAACCTCTTCAGAGTGGGATAGCTGGAAAGCATTTACCTAAGAACAAAGACTGAATCAGGATTATGTTAATTTAGGAGAAACCACCACCTACTACCACTACACAGGTACATACATCCTATTGCTGCTCTTAGGAGACTTGTTCTGAAGCTCCTAGAGAGGCTGTCTAGGGTGCCAGTAGAATCAGTAGAAGCAGTCTCAAGGACTGCAGAACTTCAGTGTTCTAGCTCTCTCTCCTGCAAAGCCTAGCAAAAAGTCTTCAAACAAACCCCACAAAACCACAACAGCAACAAACCAAAAATTAAAAGTGGAGGTCTACAGAAAAAGGTCTATAGGTTTTGTTACAAGTTACCCCCAAACACAGCATTAGAAATTGAGAAAGTGGAGAATGAAAAGTCTCCTAACGTCCTTGTCATCCTTCCCTGAAGCAGGCCAATGACCCTAGGCATGCCAGTCAGTCTCTAGTCTCCCTCCCTTTCCCCCTAAAAACTTCATGTAACAAGTGTCCTACTCAGGACCCAGAGGGAAGAAAGAAGCCATCAAAAAGCCAAGTAGGCAAACTCTGCCAAGTCTGCACTTGATCACTCTCCAGCAGAGCATCTTCCCTCTTGGTCAATCACATTGGTGTTTTGTTTTCTGTTTTTTTGTTTGTTTGTTTGTTTGTTTTTGGTTTTTTGGGACAGGGTTTCTCTGTGTAGCCCTAGCTGTGCTGGAAATCACCCTGTAGACCAGGCTGGCCTCGAACTCAGAAATCTGCCTGCCTCTGACTCCCAAGTGCTGGGATTAAAGGCGTGCGCCACCACTGCTTGGCACACTGTTCTATTATACACTTTACATCGACCACACTAAAAATTAACACATTCCCTTTTTCCTTGGGTTTTCACTTTTAAAGGTTCTTATGACATGTAAAAACACATATAACATAAACATGTGTGTGTGTTTCCTCCTTCTTGATGTGTGTTTTTATTCCAAGTGTATCAGTCATGAGTTCTGCAATGGTTAGGGAAGAGATTCACGGTTGTCTGCCATTCTACAGCCAAGGGAACTGTTAGAAGGGGGGACCAGCTTGTAGGAGAGCTCTTTCACATGTAAATGTCCAGAGGCAGGTAGAGGTCTCCTGCTGCCTACCCACCCACTGTGCCTCCCATGGTGACTACAAAGAAGACACAGCAGAGGCCAAGGGACAAAAATGCCTTAGTTGAATGGGAACCCTGGCAAGTGGAGGGACCTACTGCTCACCAAAAAAATCCAACTAACAGGTTGAATGTTAAAGGTTGCTGACTCCAGGGTTAATACTGAGAAGCCAAGTTTAATGATACAAGCAAGACATGTAAAAGGCAGAGTAGATAATACTGACACTTCAAAGTGAAGGTGGGTTTATGAAATCAGCCATGTAAACAATACGGAAATAATAACCTCCTCCACAGAAAGGAGAGGGTTGTATGTTCAACTAGCAGATAAAAACTTTTAAAAATTTTGTTTGTTTGCTTTACCCTGCTTTGTTTGCTGTATCTTAGTATTACTATGTTAGATGCTTGTTTTCTAATGAGAGACAGCAAAAGATGAGTTTAGGTTTGGATGGGTGAGGAGAGGAGGACCAGGAGGGGTTGGGGAGACAAAATATCAGAATATATTATATGGACAATATATTTTTAATAGAAATCTTTAGATACATTATTTTTCACAGATGTAATGCACTAGACTGAGCTTTTATAAAGCTCACATACTATGCTATACCTGAAGCCAAAAGCATATACTAATGTAGAAAAGGGCATTTAGAGAAACTCAGAAATTTAACCTAAAGCTAAAATGGCATTAGTCTTCATTTAAATCACGGGGAGGAGATGCATGGGGAGTCTTAGCTGACACCTCAAATCAAAATAAGCCAGCAAATTTAAATGATTTTCTTTGGCACCATCTTTCCTTCCTTCCTTCTTTCCTTCCTTCCTTCCTTCCTTCCTTCCTTCCTTCCTTCCTTCCTTCCCTCCTTCCTTCCTTCTTTCTTTTTCTTTTTAATTTGTGACACCACTTTTCTTACTAGAGACTCATCCCTGTATCAGTTCTTCCTACCCATCAAACTAATGTCTTCATGCCACATTTCATAAAAGGAAGACAGTATTGGTCCCTTATCTATTTTCTAGGGATAAAAGTGACCTTATATAAGTATGATATCATGAAAGAATTATTATAAACGAGGCAGGCCAATACAAAAGTAAATAAGACAACCAAATTATCTAGAATGCCCAGTTTGAAAAATTAAGATTTTAAAATACTAGAACAATAAGGCACTGAAAGGACAGAAATACTTATTCTGTTTAATATAACTTAGTTATTTTCAATAGTTGTGTGTCTCTCATTTGTGGACATAAAAGAACGTTTGGATGATTGATAACTAAATATTTTACAGAGCCTAGAATAGAAGGTTTAATTACGGGGTCTGTGAGCAGAGAGTGTCAACATTCCTAAAAGCCTGACTTGTGAAAGACCATCTGTTGACAAACTGCTGGGAAAGCCACAGGGAAGGAAAAAAGTATAGCTTTAAGCACAGGATCCAAAACAAGGAAAAAGAAAAACAAGAAAAAAATTACTTAAGCAAACTGGCAGCCAAGGCAGTTCCAGACAGAACTTACTTTCGATGGTTATTATCTGAACATGTTATACTTAAAAATTGCCTGAAAATTATGCCCATGAAGTAATGGCATCTAGAGTGATGTGCGTCAGCTATCTCTGGTCAAATTACCTTTGGAAATGCAAATGAATGTATGAAAATTATAGGGTACTTAAAATTAATGTGAATTTACAGAATACTTGGATAGGAAGAAAATCCAGTTCTTAAAATCTTTGTAATAGAAAAGAGTAAGATAAGTAGACTTGAATCGAGGAAACTACTTGGGGAAATGAAAATCCACCAGCTGAGGAGAGCTGCGTCCCAAATACTGCATAACCCTAACATCAGCCTGCCATTCCTGCAAACAGAGAGAACATTTCATGTTCTCAGTTCATCACTTAACACTAAAGCTTTGTACCTTTGTCCTCATCTAGAAATTTGAAATAATAATACAATATATGTTGTTTTTGAAATTTTATTCACACCACACACATATATATCAATTGCTTTTAAATTCCTGGGAATACACTAGGCCCATGCTTCTTTAGCCCTTTGAATAATGGACATAAAGCTTGTAGGATCATGTCGGGTGTCACGAGTCGACTGGACACAGGGCCCTGTGCACCCGGAGCATGTGAGCTACCACTGAGCTATATCCAAGCCTTGATCATTCGGGGAGATTTATATAATTTCATTCTTGTTCTTACATAAATGGCATCTCCTGGACACAAGGTAAAAAAGCATCAGAGGGTAAGTTCTGTGTTTCCCTCATCTTTGCTTTTATTTCCTTCCTCACTTTAGCTTTTCTAGAGCATGAAAGCAGCTTGTGGGGTCTGGCATTAGAATACACTCTGTTCAGACATTAAGTATTATTTATGCATTTAAAATAATTTATGGAATATATCATAAATCTTAAAATGTTAAGCTTTTCAGTGTTTTATGTATATAAAGACAGCATCTTTATGTTGTTTCAACTTATCTAGTATCAGAAACACTTGGTTCAAAAATATAATATGGAAGCCAGCCATGGGTAGCACATGCCTTGATGCCAGCACTCAGTAGGCAGAGGCAGGTAGATCTCTGACTTTAAGGCCAGCCTCATCTTCAGAGTGAGTTCTAGGATAGCCAGTGCTACAGAGATGTAGTTTACTACTATTAATCATATCAAAAACCTAAAAGGAATAAATAAATAAATACAATATGGAAAATTCCAAATATATGTAAGTTTTAAACTGTGTCATTCTGAGTAATGCAATAAATGCTTCTGTGAAGCCCTCTGTCCCACCCAGTGTGCACATGCTGTCAGTCACCAATCTGTTAGGTAACCATCATGATAATCATACTGGTTATTGTGACAGCAAACACTCTTTCAAGCTTTCCTTGTATACAAGGGAATTGTACATTACAATACTGACATCACACCTCAAAATGGTGGCACCACACATGATGAATTTTAACAAGAAAAGGGAGGAAGCACTTGAACTGTTTTCAAAGAGAAAGATGGCATTCACAGCTTTTCTTTGTTAAAGTGGTATAATTGTTTCAGTTTCTTAGTGCTGTTGTTAATCTCTTAATATACATAATTTATATCAACCTTTATCACAGGTATGTATGTACAGAAAAACAGAATATACAGTTGGGAACTACACCTAGTTTTAGGGATCTACTGGTAGAACATGTCTCCACAGATCAGCATCTACTACTATATAGTGGTCTAAAAACCCATTATATGTGAATGTATAAATCAATATTAGTCTAATATTTAAGTTGATATGCATAAATGAAAGAATTCTGGCTGTACAATATGTGAAAAAAGTATCCATTGTTCTAAATTCAGAGTTACATTCCAAAATCCACTGATCCAAAGTACCTTTTGGCCAATGATTCAAATTCAAATTGCAAGGGATGCAGCTGGGTAATGACACCTTGCATGAACACCTACACATTAGTAAAAGTAATGTGTTATTTGATATCCAAATCTTTTTGAGCAGCTTGAATAGCATCCCAAATCAAATCACTAGTAAATATATCATAAGCAAAAATTCTTTGTGTAAATATATATCTTTATGTAACATGTAGGGTGTAGTCAAAATATACAGATGCTACTGTTAAACTAATCATTTAAGCCCAGCCCATGGCAAACTTAAAAGATTCTATAGTACTTACTACAGGGGAAATTCAGAACATATTTCCTACAAATTAAGATACAAAGCAAGTCATCATAAAGACGATTGTGACAGACGGAAATGGTCAAATTATAATTCTAAGGTGGTAAAAATGCTGTTTTAAAACCATAAACCAGGAGCAAAGTGGTGGACTTTATAATCACACAATTCGGGGATTAATTTCTCCTCAGTGGAATGTGACAAGCACAGATGCAGCAGCCCGCACTGGAGGCAGCATCAGAACTGAGCCATTGCACAAGCATGTGCGTTCCTGTGTGGACTGTGATTCTCCGAGTACCTCACAGAGCCAAGCTCATAGCAGAGGGCTGGCAAATACCATGCAGGAAGTGTAAATATAAAACAGTGAAGCAGGCACCGGAGGACAAAGGATATTGACTTTGTCATCATGAAATGATAAAAGTAGTAAAGACAGCAATAAAATGTTTCTTGCACAAGTAAGAGGCACTAGTAAAACCAAAGTTTAATGTAATAGATGTTAAACATATGAAGTGTTCAAGCCAGTAGACAGAACCTGATAAACTCTGTGTTTGGGCTTAGTGTGTTTCGTGTCAGAAAAGGAGAGAGGAGGAAGTGGCACGGATGGTTTGGATTTGATTGCATGGGCTAATTTCATAGTTGTAGGGAGTGAGCAAGGGAAGATTTATAGGCATCTATAAATTGGTACAGCACACTTGACTTGGTTTAGCAAGTGCTTCAAGGGGAAACAAGGACATATGTCAAGCAGTGGAAGGAAACAGTATTTTCATGGCTGCCTTCTTATTTCCTAGAGAGTTCCTGTGAAGGGTCTTAGGATTAACTGTCCCAGCATTTTACCAAAAGAATAAGAAATATATGAACAAGAATATATTAAAAACTAGCTTAACTCAATAAAATGACATTTTCAGAGAAACTTTATTTCAAAAGAGTCACTGCCCTGGCTCTGTTTGGGGAATATAGTATTTCTAAGATAATATGGAAACATCTTCTTTCCTGAATGTCTCAGGTAAATTTCTGGCACAAAAAAAGACAATTGTTACATTTTACCTTTCGATTTCCTTTGCTTTTCTTTTTAGTAGTAATGAGGACTGAACCTAGGCTCTCATGCATATCAGCAAGTGCATTCCAAGGCACGTCTTTCCATCGTCTTTCCCCGTGCCATCTGTATTTTGGAACAGGGTTACCTACACTAACCTTCCCTCTTTCTGCAGCCCAGGAAGCCTAGCACTTTGATTCTCCTTCTTCTGCTTTGTAAACTACTGGAATTACAGAGCCAGTTGACATTGAAACTGTTATAAGATGCCCAGAAGGGCTGAAGAGGTGACGAAAGCAGGGAAGAACAAACAGTTCCCAGCTCCAATGCTGCAGCTCAAAACTGTCCAAAATTCCAGTTTTGGGGAATCCATTGCCCTCTTTTGACTTCAAGTGACACTGCATAAATATGGCACACATGCATAGTTACATCACAGAGGTCAAAATAGACCGCCAATGCATAGAAGGGACTCTACTTATTTTCAGCTTAATTGTCTTAATATGCTAATATACATTATTATTTATATCACTTGAAGTGGAAATTTGAGGAGAATTATCACAATAAGAAACTTATGAGAATTATTATCATGATGGAGGTTTCTGATTTATTTAGACCACGTGTAGCTAGTGTGGCAGCTACTCTGACCTCAGCAGGGTTTGAGGTATGTGTTTCTGCTGAAGGAGTCAGATGTCTGGACAACAGCTGGGAAAACACAATCCTTTCATCTCGGAATGAAAGCAATTTCTTTCTCTAAACGTCAGTGCTGACATGCAAGCAAGTGTAAGCAGTAGTGTAGATAAGCAGCAGGGTAGAGCACACATTCAGCTCTGACTCCCACACTGCCCAACACAGGCAGCAGGGCAGAGCCTGCTGGCACGGCAGAGCCTGCTGGCACGGCAGAGCCTGCTGACCACCTGAGCCACAGGACGAGTGCCTTTTTCTGTCAGTTTTCTTCTCTTTTTCCATCCAAGTATGACCAGTATGGTCACTGTACACATACACTAAATATGAGTGGGAGCTGTGATCTCTGGATTTTCTCTTGTAGAAAACATAAAACGAGAAAACATTGGGTATAATAACAGGAAAATACCTATCTTCTCTCTAAGCAGGTTATGGTTTCCTAAGAGTTTCAAGGTTGTTGATTGATAGAAATGATAAAAACAGGTGACATTCATCTCAGTGATCGCTATTTGCTCAATAGGGCAGAAAACAATGATTCCCAATCTGAGATCTAATCTAACTTACCAAATCAAGATTTAATTTAGTTTTCAAGTTGTGTATCAGAAACATCTTTTTAAAAAAGCTACAGGGGTCCAAGGTGAGGAATCTACCCAATAAACCCAGCACATTTCCCACGTGTCCCATCTCTACCTCGCTCTGGTAAACATAAATATCAGGAACATGAAATTTTAGGCTTTTGCTGTAAGCTTGGATTTTTTTTTTTTAAACCCTACTTTAATAAATGCTTCAACCTCCCTTCTAGCCCACCAACCAGAGGTAGCAGAAGATGGTTAATAGGGCAAGGGGGATGCGGACCTATTTAGAAGTAGTTTTTTGGGCTGATTCTAATCTTTATTCAGGATATTAGCAGTCCAGTCCAATCAGCAAACACTAAGCATGAATCAGTAGCAGAGGTTCAATTCAGAAGACACCACAGGCTCTGCTGAAGAGGCAGATGTTCACAGAAGTAGCAAAAGCAGCCGGAATACAATGAGAAGGTCATTGGCTCCTTTCTCTTTATGAAGTCAGGAAGATCAGTGAAGACCAGCAAAGTGTTGCCAGATGAACCAAGGCAAGAGCATCGTTCACTGTCCATTAGTTATACTTATTCTCTTTCCACACATCACATGTCCTCTTGAATATCTGTCTCGGTAAAACATCCTTTCACATGTCTGCTTCAGCAAAACATCTCATAAGACAGCTTCCAGAAATGCATCACATGACACAACTGAATCTCCAAAGAAACCAGAAATTTCTACTGAAGAATGCTTAGAACCAATGAGGAGTTGACAGCCAGACAGGGCAAAAACTAATCACCTGTCTTAAGTGCAATGTCCCAAGCAGATGTGACATGTTACTGTGTATTTATATGCTATCTCAGTTGACACAGTAGTCTCAGAACTCTTCCAGACACCTGTTCGTTATGACTGTGAAGTCTGTCTGTGTTAACGGGATGTACTGCAGTGGGTAGAGGTCTGTCTAGAATGTTAGCATCTCTAAGTCAACCTTCTTAGTCTTTCCTTAATCTCTCTCACAGGGGATGCCCACATCAACTTCCCATCACTTGCTTTGCTAAGGACTAACTTTTCCTCACCCAGACCGCCCTTCTTCACTTGACACAGATGCTGCTGGTACTCTCACATCCAATCTGACTATGACTTCACTGGACTGTGAGAACCAGTTCTCCCACAAATGTAATCTTGTGAGTTTCCCCTCTGGACCTGGCATGCTGAAGACCCGTCTATAGTGTCCTGTCACTGAGTTCTTAGCAAGAAAGGCTTGTCCTAAAAGGGATACTGCTTTAGTGTAGGACACCCTTGCTGTATCATGTCAAAGAATTCTCATGCTTTTCTTACATAGACATCAAAATAATGCTACCAGGTTAGAAGTAATGCCATCCTACTTCACAATAAGGAACCTGAGGCTTAGAAGGGGTAGAGTCTTGCCCCAATGTTCACTTCATAGTCTGATTCCAAAAGCCCCGCTTTTAGGGAAATTAACTCATGTATAGCAAATATTTAATTAAAGCTCTAATGCTATGGAGGATGAAATCATCATTATTTCCCATCACCACACCAACTGTTGGTTACAATGCTGTCCTGTCAGTGTCAGCCCACAGGCAGTCCTCACCAGTGTCAGGTCACACTGTTCTCATCTACAACATGAGAACACAGCATGTTTAACATGTTTATGCAACAGTGGCATTTTCTGTTATATTTCCTAAAATTAGTGATTTATAGACATAGAAACATTTATAGACATAGGACACCAAACAAGGAAACCCTAGCTATAGCCTGAGCAGCATTGAGTAAAACATTTACAGTCTCATATTTTAGAAATTCATTTGGACATAAATTCACCTACAGATCACTTCAAACTAATGCAATTACTTGGTCTGGACATTTATAGTTATTAAGCTCCTGAGAGCAACTTGCTGGCATGCAATGGAAGATGCAGCTTAGTAGCTTCAGCATGGTGAAGTCTGGTGGTGAACGGAGACCTAAGCAGAGTGCTGCAGGAGAACAACTCTATGCAGAAGAGCTAAGAGAACAGAAATGTCAATCAACCACACTTACAATCGGAATAACAAGGCCATTTCTCTAAGATCCACTGCTCCAATGTTGGGAAACATGAGTAACAGATGCTGCAGAAACAGCTAAATAAAGAAAAAAGTGCCAATACCAGACTCACTTTATTTCCATAAATATACCAGGATGAAAATAAAAACAGGTTCCATCAGCCTGGGCTCACAGAAGTACTGCACAAAGCATGAGCAGTTGTACAAAGAAGCACAATCCCCCCCAAAAATAACCATGGGAATGAGATATATGAATGGCATTAAGCAAATTAAGATGCCAAGCATGGTGCCATATGTTTGTAATCCCAGCATTTAAGAGGTAGAGACAGGAGATCAGGAGTCAAGATCATGATCAGATACACAGTAAGTTCAAGGCCAGCATGAAACCCAGTCTTAAGAGATTAAAGGAGGGAAAGATTCTCCATAGCATAACTTTACTAAAAACAAAAGAAAGCAAAACAAAGACAAAACACAAACCACAACAAAACCTAAAACCCTCAAAGCAATAACCCAACAATTTACCGGCACTTCCAGTATAATGCTGAGAATTTAAAGTAACTAATGAAGTGAAGGAGTCAACTGCACAAGAGTACTTTCCAGCCATGTAATACATTCATGTAGATCTAGAAGGGCCAAAGGAGTTACTTTTTGGAATACTGTAAATGTTACTCTGTGTTCAGAATAGCCATTTCATGGAAGTATATACCTATATTCCCTCAACTGAGCACTTAACACCTTGAATTTTCATGCTAATTTTATCAACACAAATGAGAATGTTTATATAGTGAACACACACACACATAATATAGAGTCTAAGGGACAGTGGTATATAGGACTAAGTCTTTGTACAGGGATTTAGTAATTGCACACCTATTGAGTTCCACTCTCCTTATTTTTCTGTTAGAGGTGACCATGTGTGAAGCTAACATAATGACTGCAACACCCATAGGCCCAGAGTAAGTAATCAGCCCTTGGAATCTCCCTCCTAAGGAATATTAACTTGCTAAGTCTCAGGAGAGACCATGGCTCAGCATGCTTTCAGATACCTCATAAGCTCCTTCAAAAGGACTATGTCACTGTTTTCAGAGATGGAAGCTGGAGTTACAGTATGTTGAAAAGGATTTGTTTGCTTCTGGTTATTTCCCACTTGTGGGCTTGTGTGTGTCTATGGCCTTCCGACGGTCTGTGAGTTCTTTAAGGCTTACAGCAGAGGCAAGACACAGTGAGACTTGATATTGTAACAAGAGGGCCAGAGCTGCCCTGACAGGAACAAACAGCAGTAGTCATTTACAAATGATCCACTGACTTTCAAAATAGCTTTTGAGAAAGAAGTGCTCCCTGCCTCTTGTTTTGCTTGTTATGGTTGAGTCACTGCATTATCTGGTGCTCTCCTTGCCCTAAAATTCTACCTCATGATAAAAGCCCCCAGTAATGCAGTGCTCCAGATGCTTCACACGGCTGGATGGTAGAAATCTATGGTCTTTTTGTCATTTCAAAATTGTTCTTTGTGTAACTCCCTGCCTCCAGGCAGAAGGGACAGTGAGTACTGGACAGTCAAGCTGTCCTGCCTGTATGTGAGCGCTGCTGAGGACAGAGTCCGACTCTTCCACTTCCATAGTTGGAGGAGTCCTCCGGACTTAACACTTAGACTTCCTTCTTATCATCAATAAAGACAATGTAAAATTACTGTGTGTGTATACCTAGGAGTACAATAAAGGCCATATGTCAAAGTGAGTGTTAGTTACCAAACTAATTTTCAGTATCTATATAATTAGTTCACATGATACATTTAACAGCCTGTTACATGTTGAGTTAGAAAGTTGTTACCTTTACTAATCTTGTAATTTTAAGTCAGAAAATTATATTTCAACTTAATATTTTTGTTTTGACCACATTCAAATATATTAGGAGTTCAAGTCAATAAATGAACCATTATTTCTCTAATGTGTATAAAATACAGATATAATGATGTCAATTGTATTAAAATTTCCTTCCTGCTAATCAGGGAAACAAAGGAGTGTTAATCATAAAATTAAGACTACACTAACCTTAATAAAAGAAAAAATTTACCTTGGTTTTTTTTTTAAGCTTCAGAAATAGGCCATGTGCATGGTAACCTAATGCTGATTGTATAAAGTATGAACTATGCAGAGGCTTTACAGCTGGTTTTGATTGGCTTCCTTTGTTTAACATTAAGAGTTAACTTCCAGAAGACACATACAAGTTACACATCCTACAGGTAATGATTGCCAGATGCAGGCACTCTTTCTGTTATTGTACCTGATATCATAAAGGAATTAATATGCTGGAAGAAAGACAAAAATATGACTTGGGAGGAGATTCTAGAGGCCCCTGTGAGGACCCTGTGAGGACCCTGTGAGGACCCTGTGAGGACCCTGCGAGAACCCTGTGACACAAAAGTTCTATCCAACTGCACTGACTAGAAGATTCTTCAATGGATGCATATAGAGGAGAGAGGCTGAGGAGAGTATCTTCCTCAAGTGTCCTTAACTTTATGTTTGAGAGACTGGATCTCTCACCGGCCTGGAACTTGCTGGCTAGCCAGTGAGATCCAAGGATCCACTGTTTCTGCTACACCAGCCCTGGGATCACAAGTGCAAGGCACCATACTTAGCAGTTGTCATGGGTGCTGTGGGTCCAAGTCCTACCACGGTTGGCTCTTTCTATGGACGGTGAGGATTGAACTAGCTCCTGAAGCTTGTATGTCAAGGACTTTATCAATTGAGTCATCTTCCCAATCCCCAGTTTTATACTCTGTAAATACAGCACATATGGTTAAAGATTTTTAAAGCTAAATTCAATACTTTTAATTATTAATTCCTTGTTGTCAAAATGATTAAGTTGCAGCCTCCTCAGGTCCAATGATTCCTTAAAAAAGCATCTATGAAAACCTAGCAAGTCCTGAAACCTCATAAGTCTAGTGCCTTGGCAGGCTTCCAAAATAGCTCTACTGTCCTGAAACTAATCTCTGTACTGATACTAGCCTATTATCTAACAATAGAAGGTGAGAATTGAACTCAGAACTTTAAATAGAGGTACCAGTGTGATGTGGTGGACTTTTTCATCCTTCTTGCAGTTTCTTCCTTCTCATGCAGATCATGCTGGAACTGTTGTCTTGCCCGTGTTTTCTGATGTCTCAGCACTGTCTCAAGTCACTGTGTGCTGAGACATCATCACTTCCAATGACACCATTGAGCTTCTTCTCTCCACAATCCCTTTCTTACTCTTCGAATCAATACGAGAACACTATTAAATATTGTATCTTCAGAACCAGTATGTTTATTGGTGAATACAACTTTTCCACTAGGGATCAGAACCTCTCATTTGGGACAGAAGTAATTTTCTAAAGTCCCTAACATAGGATTCCACTACTAGAGGTATTGAGAACTATATCTGAGAATAAGTAAATGAGGCACTGAAAGATGGCTCATTTATTAAACACACAAACTGCTCTTGCAGAGCACATTGGTTTGGTTCCTCACACCCAAATGTAGTCTCAAAACTGTCCATGACTCCAGTTCCAGGGGATCCAGTGCTCTCTTCTAAGCTCTTTAAGCAGTATATACATATAAAAACATACAAGCAAAAAAAAAAAAACACTCATGTGTATAAAATAAAAATATTTTTGAAAAGAATAAATGAAACTCTGTTATTTCTGTAAGAGTAAAGTGCCAACATGATATAGAATATGTAAATGCTATTTTTCATATATGTAATCAAATGTTATATTACTGCTAGGAAAAAAAAGCCATAAACGTAAAATTAAAGATGAGATTAAAAGTGGCATAACTATCTTTTTGCCTAAAACATCATACAATTTAAAGACGTATTTTTTCAGAGAAGAAAAGAAGAAATCAAAACACTACTAAAAAAACGGGGGTTGGGGGGGAGCAAATAGTGAGCCAAAACTTTGAGGAATTCTTCAAAGACAGAAATTAAATAAAATCAGATGGGTGGAAGAACTGACTGAAAACCACAATTTAAACCATAAGAAAGACAGTACTGCCAGGTAAGCAGGATCCATCCAGGGGGCTGCAGACTGTAAAAAGGAGACAGCAGTCTGCGATCTCACAGAAAAAGAGGTGCCTTATCAAGAAAGGAATCTTTTTTTTTTTTTTTTCCTGAGAGTTGAGAGAAGCCTGTGAACAACCGGGTTCCAAGACCAGGAGATAGTACACCTAAGGGCCACGTGTCCCTAGAACCTCACAATTTTCTGCCCAGTCTTGAGTAGATCTATCTGCACAGGGTTTTTACTTGGTCCTGACATCAGATGATGCTCTAAGCATTTAGTACCAACTGATTGATATAGCTCTTAACAGACAGATGGTAAAGTCCTTTCCAACTAAACCAAAATGAATAATTAGGATATATATAATGCTAATTAAAAAATCTAGCTGGAGGCTCTAAGTAGGCAGGTTATTCAGATGGATCAAGATATGTAAAAGGCATTTATCTATCTTCCTAGTAGCTACTGACATGAAATGGGCAGAGCCGTGGAGTTTACTATATGAAACATGCAAGGAGCACACACCTCCCAGGTACAAAGGTTATCCGTGCAGATAAAACGGTCCAGTGCTTCTCAAGAGCTATGTGGTGACAAGCATCAACATACTCACTGTACAGTGTTATACTCTGGGGACTTGCCATGAAAGGCTATATGTTCCAAGGCTACCTGTGGAAGTGCCCTAAACTTAGGGATATCTACTGAACATGACCTAATGATACAGTACAACTAGGCACAAAACCTCACAGGGATGGACAATGCAACCCAGGAGGAGGTAACTGGTCCTAAGTGCAAGAGAGTCTGAGACTCCCCTCATTCTCCTGTTGGGAGTCCTATAAGAACACAAAGCTACACAATCATAAGATATATTTAGAGGACCTACAGTCCCACAAAGGGTTTGAGCTTATCCCCACAGTCTCTGTGAGCCCCTATGAGCACTGCTTAATTAATTCTGTGAGATATGTTCCCATGGTGTCCTATACCCTCTGGATCCTCCGATCCTTTCTCCTCTATTCTGCTGGCTTCCCCTGGTCCCACCTCGTATGTGGCTGTGGATCTCTGCATCTGCTCCCTTCACTTACTGGATGACACCCCTCTGATGATGACTGGGCTAGGCACTGATCTATTAGTACAGCAGAATATCACAAGGAGTCATTTAATTGACTTTTTTCCCCAGCTTTCTTGGTTCTAGCCTGGGTCTCTGGGATGTCCTGACTCTGGTCATCCAGGCAGTGTCAGGATTATGGTGTAGGCCTCAAATTGGATCAGTCATTGGGTGGCCACTCTTACAAGTTCTGTGCCACCATCACCCCAGCACATCTTCTGGAAAGGACAGGTTGTAGGTAGAAGGTTTTGTGGTTGACTTGATGTGCGAGTCCTACTGCCAGGAGCTTTGCCTGGTTATAGAAGACAGCCAGTTCGGGCTCTGGAACCCCCATTATTATGAGACTTCACTAGAGTCACTCTCATAGATTCCAGGGAGTTTATCAATACTAATAACTGAGTACATGGCATATTAGTCTTTCTAGGCCTTGGTTACCTCACTCAGGATGATCTTTTCTAGTTCCATCCATTTGCCTACAAATTTTATGATGTCATTTTTTTTTAATAACTGAGTAATAGTCCATTTTGTAAATGTACCACCTTTTTAAATGCATTCTTTAGTTGAGGGACATCTAGGTTGTTTTCAGTTTCTAGCTTTTATGAATAAAGCTGCAATGAACATGGTTGAACAAGTGTCCTTGTGGTAGGATAGAGTGCTATTTGGGTATATGCCCTAGAGTGGTAGAGCTGCGTCTTGAGGTAAATCACTTCCTGATTGTTTGAAGAACTGCCATATTGATTTCTATAATGGCTGTACAAGTTTCCATTCTCGCCAGCAATGGAGGAGTGTTCTTGCTCCATATCCTAGCCAGTATGAGCTGTCACTTGTGTTTTTTATATTAGCCATTTTGACATGTGTAAGACAGAATCTCAAGGTAGTTTTGACTTTTGCATTTTGCTGATCACAAATAATGTTGAACATTTAAATGTTTAAGTGTCAGCGATTTGAGATTCCACTGTTGATAATTCTGTGTTTAGATCTGTACCCTAATTTTCATTGGATTATTTGGTTTGTTGATGTCTAGTTTCTTGAGTTCTTTATATGTTTTGGATATCAGCCCTCTGTCAGTTGTGGAAGTGGTGACAATGTTTATCATTCTGTGGGATGCCATTTTGTGCTACTGATGGCATCCTTCACTTTGCAGAAGCAAAGTGGTTCATGAGGTTCCACTGATGAACTCTTGTTCTTCATGTTTGTGCTATCAGTATTCTGTTCAGGAACTTGTCGAGCATGCTAACGAGTTCAAGGCTATTTCCTAGTGTGTCTAGTTTTATGTAGAAGTCTTTGATCCATTTGAACTTAAGTTTTGTACAGGGTTACAGATATAGTTCTCATATACACAAAAGAAAAAGTGGTAAAGAAATCAGGGAAACAACAACCTTTACAATAGCTATAAATAATATAACTTGGGATAACTCTAACCAAGCAAGCAAAAGACTTATATGACAAAAACTTTAAGTCTTTGAAGAAATAAATTGAAGAAGATATCAGAAGATGCAAAGATCTTCCCTAACCGTAGATTGGTAGGATTAACATATTAAAAATAGCCATTCTACCATAAGCAATTTACAGATTCAATGAAATCTCCATCAAAATGCTTCACAGATATTGAAAGGGTAATACTCAATTTCATATGAAACAAAACAAAACAGGATAGCCAAAACAATCCTCTGCAATAAAAGAACTTCTGGACATATCACCATCTCTGATCAAGCTATACTAAAGAGCTATGATAGCAAAAAACATGTGCTATTGGCATAAAAAGACAAGTTGATCAATGGAATCGAATCAAAGACCCAGATGTAAATCCTGATTTTTCATAAAGAAGTCAGAAATATACACTGGCAAAAAGATAGCATCTTCAACAAATGGTGCTGGTATGACTAGATGTCAGCATGTAGAAGGATGATCAAGATTTAATACAAAGGATGGGCATCAAAATGTTTATGACGAGTGGGGCAGTGGTGGTGCACACCTTTAATCCCAGCACTTGGGAGGCAGAGGCAGGCAGATTTCTGAGTTTGAGGCCAGTCTGGTCTACAGAGTGAGTTCCAGGACAGCCAGGGCTACACAGAGAAACCCTGTCTCGAAAAACCAACCAACCAACCAACCAACCAACCAACCAACAAACAAACAGTTCATGATGATCTCAAAGTGATTATTACTTCAAAATGTGATGACTTTTCTTTCTTGTTTTTTATGTATACTACAGTGACCCAGGAATACCCTTATCACTGAAAAACAAGAGCTGTATCCCCTACATGAAAATCAAAATGAGGAGAGCCAAAAGATATTGACGGGGAGAAGACAACAGATCACTGCATGATAATATTCAAAATTTAATTAGCTAATAAAAATAAATTTTAATTTGCTAAAATAAAAATAAAAAGATAAAATTAAAATAGTTTGGCTTTATCCTTTCAAGAAGTCTGTTTTTCCACACCAGTCACTTAGACAACTGCTACATTTATCTGGATCAGTGCAGCTTCCACACCAGTCATTTAAACTCCTGCTAGCTCACACATTTATCTGGATCCGTGCAGCTCCCACATGGGTTAATTGGCAGGAAGAGTGACCATGTAGAAATTTTCTGCTTTTAATCACAAGCTGCAACATGGATAAATTTTCCATAGGTAAATGAAATGCAACATTAATGAATTTGAGCAACTAAATGCACAGGCCCCTGAGTATTAAAATACTAACATTACTTAGAAATTGCAACAACCTCAATATGTCTCTAAGTATTGTTAAGTCTTAGGTGTAAACATCCTTTTCATATGGTAGGATATGCGGTAGCAGCTATTGCTGTAAATCAAGTATTTCTTCCATATTTACTTTGGTTTTCATTGCAAAATGTAGATGGCCTCCCACACTAAAGTAGGATTAAAAAACAAGGGAGAATTAATTCACCCTGTACTATCTAATATTTAAAAACCATTAAGAAAACCCTTTTAAAACATGTAGATCCTCAATTCCATATATCCAGTTCTTATACTTCATCTTAAAGACAAATATGGAATACTTCAACCACTGCTGTGTAAAAATTTCTTTACATTGCATTTAAAGTGATAAAGACATAACAGAATGTTCAGTATTTGAAAGTTAAAAGCTAGAAAAGAAATCTGTTTCTCCTACTGATACAGAAACTGACCTTGGTGATATGAAAAAAAGAAAAACAAAATGATAAGAGAATTACTCACTTTATCTAGCACAGTGTTTTAAGTGCCAGTGTTCGCACTGGTCGTTGAAATCCTTAAGTCAAGGACACTGTCAGAGGTGGGAGTCAGGGGATAAAATTGAGAACAGAGATGGGAACAAGAAGGATACACTCCTAAGTAGAGTGGCAACTGGACCAAGGGTACCATGAGCACCCGTGATGTCTGCGAGGACACATGCATTGAAAGTAGGGTGGACCACCAGGAAGGTGAAGATGCCACGAGGAGATGCACCCCTGGGGCAGAGCAAAGTACTCACAGATACCTTGCTATAAAGGAGTGATGTCTCTCCAACTGGAATTCAGAAAAAGAATGTTGGAACTGAGGCACACAAGCAAATTTCATTTGTAGCTATAGGTATGTACGTAAAGGACAAAAGAAAAGCGTGTACTGATTTTTAAAACATGTAGATTGGAAAAATAGCAATACAACTTCACCATGTGCAGCCACTTTAACACTATAATTATCAACTGCATTATTAAGAATGCCCACCACCCATCTGCAACTGCTTTTGCTATCACATCTAATGCAACAGTTAGCCATCCTCATTTTAATGGACCTCAAAGAATAGAGATGTGCCTTGACCTGATGACCAGGACACCCTGCTGCCCCATCTCTTTGCCCAGGTCTTCTTTTCTTCAACTTGCAGAAGGCAGAACATCATATGAGATACTTTCTAGCTTCTTTTATGTCTTCTCTCATTCTCTTTTTCTTCCTAAGTGACCTCATGCTATAGTAGAACCTTGCATGTGTTTTATATGTTCATGATTTCTGGGTGGACAGGTACCCTAATTTTGTTATATATACCACTCTTCACAAATACATTTTTATACATTGACAGTCTGTTAGTAAAGGCTGAAAATGAGAAGACAATACAGAAGAAAGTTTGGATCTAACAGTTTGATTCTTTACGCTTAGGAAACAAAGTCATTTCTATATCGAAGAAATCCAAGAGCTCTTCTAAAAGCTGTAGCCAGTTACCCAGGAAACAGCTGATAAAATATCCCTAGCTTGCCTGCAGAGGTCATCTAATGATTTCTCATAGCTAGAAACACCAAGTCAGAGCCTAGCTTCAATGTTTCAAGACAGGCTGCCTCTCATTAGGACTAATACAGTTGGTGACTCAGAGTTGAAAGCAAAGCTTGTTTACTGTTCTGAAAATCCTGTGACACTTATAAATTATACAAAACCTATGCTGCCCATGTGCTATAACTTGAAAAACAAAGCCTAGACTGCAGCACACCTGCTCACAATAGGATGCATGGGATCTTTTAAGTCCATTTTCAAGACCCACTCATTAATCAGGGAAACCAAACAAAACAAAATGGCCTGACAATGCACCTGGTTATCTAAGAGCCGTGACAGAATGTCCATTGAACTTAGGATTTGTCTGAGTTACTGTTCAGTTGCTATGGTAAAATACCAAGACCAAGGCAACTTATAGAACAAATAGATGATTTTGCTCTTCTGGTTCCAGAGGTTAGAGGTCGATGATGGCAGGACAGAGGCTGCAGACACAGAGGCTGCAGTTGGAAGGGGAGAGCACACATCTTAAACCACACATAGGAAGAAGAGAGTGAACTAGAAATGGCAAGAGGCTTGAGAGAGAGAGAGAGAGAGAGAGAGAGAGAGAGAGAGAGAGGCATTTACTTATTATTTTTATGACACCATAACCTCCAAGAGCTAGGGGCTTTGATTTATATATTCTTATATCCACAACACCAAAATAAATAAATAAACACATAAATATATAAAATGGTTGTCATGTGCCTTAGCAACTGTTTGATGAACAAACATGAAGCTGAGCCGGGACATAACTAATAGTGTCTATCCAATCAGCTCTATGTCTTACATGCGGAGCATACATGAAGAAACAGGCAAGGCACTCCTGGCAAGTAAGATAAACCCTCAAGGCTGCTCTGTTTAAACAGTTATTTCTTAAGAATGCAGCAAAGGAATCAATGTGGTTGCAGAATGTTTTACTCATGAGCCTGACAGAACATCAAATTAGAAACTATTCAAAGCTCACTGCCTACTCTAGCCATTTCAGCCAATTTTGGCACCCGGAACAGAAAGGAAAAAGCTAGGTGAATGTTCACGCAGTTACGTATGAGAGCAATGCCTTACTCTTTTAAAAATCAGGCTTCTAAGTAAAACAGAATAAAGTGAAACAAAATAGAAGGCAGTCAACTTCCCAATAAAGAATGCCAATATCTGTTCATATTGATAAAATACCAGAAGGAAAAACGTCATATAACACTCTATTTTCCCTACTTTCAAGAAGAAGACACAATGTTTATTTAAATATTCAGAAGTAACTACAGATGTCTAGAGAAAAAAAAAAAGCTTTATGGACAGTGTTTATAGAATGCTCAATTTCCATTTCAACATAAAGAGTCTGAGACATTCCCAAATTGATGATTGGAATTTATGAAGACTATAGACAAACAATGTCCCTGACAATAACTATCTGACCTATAACTCCTGGAAATAAGTGACAAGTTCTTTTGAGGAGATGATGCCAGAGAAATAACTAAAGAAACCTGAGAACTTACTTCTAAGAATGTGGTTCATTCTTGGGTGAACTTCATAATTCTGAAATTAGCGCCACATGCTCACAAAAAGGGTCACATGAGCAACATAGGAGAAATGATCTGACGCTCATGAAAACTTCCTCCTACTGTTCACTGTCTTTATGCTTTTTTTCCTGAATTCCCCAGACATCTTTTCTGGGAACCAAGATAAGATAACTTGTCATTTTCTACTCTAACCCATCTGAAACAATGTCTGAAATGGCAGGTAACCAGGATGTGCTAGTCAGAGGAGAAACAATTTCCTTTGTCAGGGAAGATGCTTATGAATATAAAAGCTGTATGCAAAATGAAAAGAAATAAGGAGGCAAGACAAGGCAACAACACTATAGCTGCCATAACAAACAACACAGACTTCTCTGTTCTACATGTGAAAGTTCATGTTTTAAATACAAACATAATGTTCTTTTGAAAGACATATTTTATTGTTTGAATACTCTGAAGTTTGCAAAACAATGATTCTATTATAAACAACTTTACATTTAGTCTTCTTTGCTGACTTCCTAAGTGTAAACATAAATGTTCAATCTTAGTAGAAAAGTTATCCTAATAGTAGTCACTGCTCACTTTAATGAAACACAAAGTAATGAAATGAAGAGATGGCTGGAGAAATGGCTCAGCAGTTAAGAGTGTCTGCTATTTCACAGGATCTGGGTTTAGTTCCCAGCATTCACGTATGTTTACAACCATCTGTAACTCTAGTTTTAGGGGACTCAAGTCTTCTTCTGGCCTCTGTGGGCACTGTATACATGTGGTGTACATACACAGGAAAACACTTGCACACAAAAGTATATTTTTAAAAACTATTGAGCAGATTTCTTTTTATATATATATATTTTTTTTTATTTCTTTAAAATACATTTCAGATTTTATTCCCTCACCCTATTCCCCCCACCACCTAGAAGCCCCCTATCTTATCCCCCGATTCCTGCCTCCACAAGGGTGTGCCCTACCTACCCCCTCCCCACCCTCGAATTCCTCCCCACTCGGTGTTCAGCCTTCATGGGACCAGGGATCTCCTCTCCCACCCATGCCCGACAAGGCCATCCTCCCCTAAGTAAGCTGAAGTCATGGGTGCCTCCCTTTGTGCTCCTAGGCTGGTGATTTAAACCCTGGGGAGCTCTGGATGGCTGGCACTGTTTTGAGCAGATTTCATTACATATACTAGCCACCCATATCTCTGCTATAACAACAATTAATGTATACCTTTACTCCACATGAGACAGTATGTGGTCCTCAATTAAAGATAATCTGAAACTCATTTAGATCTCCAAACACTGTCACTACAAATGTTGAGGCTTTAAAGCCCCAGCTTCCAAAAGTATGTGTTGCAACTATGCATGACATTGTGACAAAGTTGACAACAGCAGAAGCTTGCTAAATGTGCAACAAACAAAAGTTAAGATGACATCAAAGGTGTGATCAATCTGAGGTGTCTGGCAGTGCTCACTGGTGTTGTATGGGGCAATTCATGATCACCACGGTCTTAGATTGGTCCTGGTGTCACATTAAGAAATACCAACACTGCCTGCAACACCTCCACTCAGACTGGAGACATGACTTTCTGAACATGAAAGTTTTCCCTTTCCAGAAACAGGGCTCTTTAGCAAGAACAAGGAGACTTTTACTATTTTCTGATCACCACTCCTCAGTGATAACAAATGAGTCAATCTTTGGATTGTACTGTGTTAAATGATTGACTTTAAAAGTTGCTGAGTTCACTTGAAGTTCATAAGTGAATTGTGGTTTAGAATTAAAATATATTTTTCAATAATTTACCAATCAACACTGAAAAATACTGAAGATATTCTAAAAATGCAGTGTTATACATCCCTCTGATTTAATTCTTGTGTAAGTTCAAAAAACACATCAAATTTCCATTATTTAAAAATTTTTAAAGAAGTGATAAAAGTGTATATATACAAAAGAACTGCTTTAGTTTTATAATGATTTATTGACAGTGAATACTTGATTTGTATACCAAAGATATACAGGTGAGGACATGTGAAAATTTCCTGGGTAAAAATAGATCATGGATGGATGGAAACTGTAAAAAGGCCCGACTTTCAGCAATTCACAAGAAACAGTCAAAGCACACTTCAGATCTCCTGAGCAGTTTGCTTTATCCTCCCAACAGTTAGTGAAGACCGCAGCCTTGCTTCATTCCTTCAGAGCTTGCATAACAGAACATGGGATTGTTATCTTGATGACCCAAGGAACAAACTCACACAGTGTCATCAGCTACTGAACCTGAGGGTGAAGAACTATGCATATTACACAACACCAGTTACAAAGCAGATTCTAAGAATTAAAACTCCTTTCAATTCCTTCGATCATTATATACTTCTTACAAATTTTGTCAATTGCAAAGTAGCCCAGTGGTTGGGTATGGTGGTGTCACATAAGTGACCAGATAATCTGTGACTGCAGGGTAGAAAATGAGATGGAGTGATCTGTGTTTGGGGAATACTTCTATAGATTTGTTGAATGGAAATCTATTGCTATGGCTACTAATAACTAAAATTCAATATTTGAATATCAGAAATAGTGAACACTAGGTGTCAGTGTAAGAAATGAAAAAATATTTTTAAAAACCTGTTGTTTTCAATCAGGTGTATAACAAAAAATATCGAAACCAGCTGCGGCCACATTTACTTATAATTGCATAATTCAGCTAACAAGCCAATCTTCTTTTTAAACACAAGTTCCTGCTCCCAAACCACCAAGAGTTTAAAGTCAGATTGAGCTGATTATTAGATGTAACAGGTAATTTGTGACCTTAACTATAGAAGGTACAGCAAAATGCCATTTCTAACGATATACTTTGAAGAAAATCTTAAAGAAATAATGCTTTTTAAAATATATAATGCATTTAATACAAGTATGGTCTAGAAGTTTTATGCTATATGATTTGAGGTCGTAAAATTGCTTCAAAAATGTTGTGGGGTAGCTTTTAAAGGCTATCAGGCATAAATGCTTTTCTGGCATCTGAAAGGGTCCAGCTTCCAAGTCCACTGTGGCAAAACTAGGTCCAACCCCCAAGGAAAAAAATGAATAAAAGGCTCTCACATAAATGTCCAGCCATTACAAGATAAGATGCTCCAGGGGTCGAGGCACACACCTGTTACCCCAGTACTTGGACTGCTGAGACAGAATGATGTTTGAGACCAGCATAAACTACATAGCAAAGATCCTATCTCAAAATCAGTAATGTTTTAAGATTTAAAACTAAAGAAAAACATTGAAGTACTTTTGAAAGTTAATCCACAAACCAGAAGATATGAGTCTTGGAAATACAATTGATTCTTCTCAAATCCTGGTACTCATAGGGTATTTCTAAAATAACTGGGGTATAACCCCAGCATGTGGGTGGCTAATGTGAGTGGGATGTTGAGGATTCAAAGCCAGCCTGGGTTAAGAGCCAGCCATAGTCTAAAAGAATAACATCAAAACAAAGTATAATGAACTACAAATCCCAAGAACGTGACTAGAACTGCAGCCTAAAAGGAAATTATATTAACATTCATAGAGATGATTATCACTAGCAATAACAATGAAAAAAAGAATAGTATCACTTTAAGGCATCATATTTTATAAAGTACAATAACATCATTGCTCACTTGTGATCGATACACACGTTTGGAAATGTGTTGGGAGACATTGCCATGAATTGTGAAACCTATTATTGTTGACAAAGGAGCAAAGGAAGCACAGTGCTCATCACTGCAACATAAGATCTGTGCACTCCGGAGACAGGACAAAGTATTTAATGTTCTTCTGGATGAGCATAAACATTCCAGCTGATTTAAAAATAAATTTCTGTATGTGTCTGTATTAATGTGTGCTGGTGCCCACAAGGACCAGAAGGATCTGATATTCTGGGGCTGCAGTGTATCCAGTTGTGAGGATGACGTGGGACCTCTGGCAGAACAGCAAGTGCTCTTAACTGCTGGGCTATCTCTCAAGGCCTTAGCTGACACTATTCTTGTTTCACAGATAGTTAGTTCTAGTCATTATCCCAATGACTAACACTGAATGAACTGAAAAAAATGCAATGTTCTCAGTGGGCCCAGCTATGCAGAAAGCGACAATAAGCCAAAACGGAAACAGGCAGATACATTCATAATGATTTATCTAAACCAATGTCTCAGGGTTGCAAGGTATTTAAGAATAAAAGGAATGAAAAGTAGAGACATAAGAAATAGAAAACAAAAACATATGTTGCATAAGATTCAAATGCAGGAAAGGCTCCAAAATACACACAACATGGGAATGGAAGGTCTGCCAGACCTTCCTGTGCCTCGCTCTTGACATTTAGCCCTATGATTAAGATTCTGGATGTTAGTAATTAAATGCTACTTCTATTGATAAACACTGTTGATCAATGCTAGGTGATCTACATGTATTATAATAAAAATGTCTATAAGGTTGGTATATTCCAATGGATTAGCAAGTAGAGGTTCTTGGGGATGAACCTCAAATAAGCTCAAAACTGCAAAACTATCAAACCATGAAGCCAAAAATTCAAACTCAGTGATGTGTGTCCCCTGCCCTAACCTGCTTTGCCAGTGCATCGAAGCTCATGGCTCATAGTTTATAGAGCTCGTGGCTGGGGCAGGAGTAACAACGTGAGGCACATTTGGAGGATGGTTCTTAAAACATAAGCACACTAATGCAGCAGACCCAGACAGGATGTGCTAATTCTCTATCTACACCAACTCTACACTGGGATGAACACTGACATTGTCATAACAGCGATGGCTGACACATACTGTTGAATTCATCTCTTACTGACAGAGGAGTTACTTTATAGTCAGACTAGTATGTTTTTTTTTAAAAAGATTTATTTACTTTTATATTTATATGAATATACTGTAGCTGTCTTCAGACATACCAGAAGAGGATGTCAGATCCCATTACAGATGGTTGTGAGCCACCATGTGGTTGCTGGGAATTGAACTCAGGACCTCTGGAAGAACAGTCAGTGCTCTTAACCGCTGAGCCATCTTTCCATCCCCCAGACTAGTATTTATAAATACCATGAGAAGCAGAAGCTGAAACTAAGAAAATAATACCAATTCAAGAAACTTGGTAGTATTGCTCTTGACCAAAGAAAACTGTGTTCAACATGATCTTAGTGTTCACACAAATAGAAAAAAGAGCAACAAGAAGACACACTGATCTTTCTTTTATCTATCTATGCTGGAAAGGTGTCCTTTATCACAAAAAGCTTCACAAGACCAGCCTGCCTTAAGACAGGAGTGTGTGTGTCCTTGTGTGTATATGTGTGCGTGCGTGTGTGTGTGTGTGTGTGTGTGTGTGTCTAAGATGTGACAGAGGTCAGAGGGAAAAACAATTTGAGGAAATTAGTTTCCTCTATCCACCATGTGGATCCTCAGGTTCAAACTCAGGTGAAAGGTTTGGCAGTAGGTGCCTGCCTTCACCTCTTGGGCCACCTCACCAGTCCTTTGTTGTTATGAAAAGGTTCATTCACTACTACAGATACAAAGGAAGATTTAAAACATTACCAGCTTTGTAGGATTCTGACAAAGCTGAATTTCAATCTCCCTCGCTATTAGGCCTCAGTGTTCCCTTCTTGGATTTCTGTCTTTCAGGTGATGTTGCAGCTTTCTTCTCTTGTAACCATATCACTTCCCAGACAGACAGCACATCCCAAGGATGCCACCCTTCAGTGTTCAAGACCTTTTTCCCTCAGTCCCTTCAGCTGCAAACTCACATTTCTAAAGCCATGATCTCAGGCCTTGCACTCCAGGCAGCTGCCTCTCTGCCAGACACTCTGAATCACCTGTGCCTCACTGGTCCTCATCTCTAGCATTGCTACCCTGACATCCTGACATTTTGTGTGGGTTTGGTTTTGTGGTGCTCCCTACTCCTAAACCTTTCATTCAGAGTCAATTGCTATTCAAGGAAAACAGATGCTTCCAGCCTGAATATTATAATACTCCTCTTATGTACTTCTCTGGGAATGCCACTGAGATTTTTCACTATCTATACAAGGAGCCAAACTTTCTTGGTTTTCTCCCTCTGCAATTCTAAACTTGCAGCTGCCTCCAGCTCTCTATAAGTCACCAGTTTGAGGGGAGTGATCTTGAAAATCTGGCCCCACTTTTCCCTCACTGCCATCACCAGTGTGCACTTAGGAAACACTGCTCGTACTCCAAATACGAGCTTGGGCTTCAGCGAAGATGCCGTCACACGCATGGACAGATCTGGTTTCTTGGCATGAAATATAAGGCGTACACAATCTATCTGACATTTAAAAATAAGCATTGACTCCTACAGCACCATTCAAAGCAGTTCTGACATTTCAACATAAATTTTGTTGCTACAGTGACTAAGCAGCTTCTTTTGAGAACATAAAGACTCAGATGAAACAAGAAAACAATTTGGGTTAAAACTCAAGAGTAAATAAAAAGATAATTTACTGATTATGATTCAGATTTTGAAAACTGTGATAAATAAATGGATCCCAATGATACATGAAACTTCGATTTCCTAATTAGCACAGAAAAAGAAGTTAGGTATGCTAAAACAAAACAGTATAAATTATTATTATTTTTACTACAAAGACATTTATAAACAGAGCATTGCTGGCTCTGACTAAATACCACAGTTATTTAGTAAAATAATATGCCTAAGTACTTTTGTTTTTAAATAGAAAAAAAATGAGTACCCAATAGCAATATACCCTAACAGCCTTGTTCTTAGCAACATCATCAAATGTTCATGTTTAGAAGCAAGCAATGACAGAAGGAAAGCAAAGCTGAGTCTTCACCGTGGAAAAAAAATTGAGCCATGGATTGGTATTCAAAATGTATGTGGGCAAAACCTTTACTAGGGACACTATTATTATGTTGTAAGTCTAGAGACCTTTCTAATAAAAATTGCTTTAAGGGAATCCTCTGTACTCAAAGAAAAAGACTTCACTAGGACTTTTCTTTGTGAAGCCAGCACCATCATAAGCAACACTGCAAGTTTCTAAACAAGCCTACAACATTTCATGTATCCTTTTAATATTCATAAATATCTGTCCTAGATATTTAGTCACTGCTGTGTAGGGGTCTACAAAATGGTGTTATTTTCAGTTATGTGCAATACACTGTCCATTCCAAGTAGCAGGGTTGGGAGTCAACAACCTTTCAATCTTTCAACATGTCTTTGCCAGGGTATAGTGTATATATATTATTTACAAACCAGTTAGGTAACCCTTATTTTGTTAACTGTGGTTTAGCAACTATAGGTTCTATATGACTTCATGCTGTTTCTGATCAGCAGCTGCCTTTGCAACTAGTTACCATAGTCTGTTCACTGTGCTCCTTTCTAAAGGCTCGCAAAGGAAAAGCAGAATCACATCCAATGTATGTGGAGTAATGAGCGCAGTTTTTGAAGTACTCATTCCAGCACTTACTGCTTAATTCCCAGTAGAACTACAAGTACATTATTAGCAACATGTTACTGATAAACATCTTCAAAACTGCCCTTTAAACGTTTTCAGGATGTTTACTCTTTGACCAAGTTTTTACTAATTGACATATGTAAAAAACATTTTTTCAATTCAGAGTAAAAATTTGAAATAAAGTTTATGGTAACTATTTTAAAACAGATAATATTTTTTGGATTTCAAATTGCATATACCATGTATACTCCACAACCCCATATGTGTTTGTGTTAATAGATATATTAACACATGAAGCATAAAGTTAATATATATATGTGTGTATATACATACACACACATTAACCTTAACTAATAGAAAGGCCTTTATATATATATATATATATATATATATATATATATATATATATATACACACATACACACATACATACATGTATGTATGTCTGGCTATGTACACACAAACATGTGTGCGCATGCATGTACACGTGTGTGTGCATGCATGTGTACACACACACACCACTTGGAATTTAACTATGTTTTAGTCTAGAAAAGGCTCCAAGAATAAGTATATTTTTTATGAAACAGAGAATGTGATTTATAAATTCATCTATAGATGTAAAAGTGACTAGAAAAATCTAAAACCACCAGTATAAAAAAATTAGTGCCTACCACAATGTACTATAATAAAAATTGTAATAAAAAACAATGAAGGATATAAATTCATCTCATAGTCTAGGTGGACAAAAATATATAAAGTATCAGTATGTTCTATAAGTATAAAATATTGGGATCTGAGAAATAAAAGCTTGTAATTATAGTTACATAACAAAAAAATAAACTAAGGCTAAAATCTTTTATGTTGTCAGTTATTTAAAAATGTGCAATATGTATGTATGAATGTGTCTGTGTGGACACCCATACAAAACTTAACATAAAAAATCTTTAGCAGACAAGCAGAACATTGTATTAAAGGTCTTATATTCCTCTTTTCTTTATAACTCCCATGTTAACAATAACATCAGCACTGGGAAAGGGCAACGAGAATTATCAACAAATAAGAGATTTCCAAAGACTGTGGAAAGGATCTCGAATGTTGGAAGTAATCTGTCAGTTCAGAGTTAAATAGAGTACAAGGAACATAGTGCCCTAATGGGAGTATGTCTGCTTGCAGAAGGTATGACAGAATTTGTTCAATGAGAAAATAGGCCTTGGAAAATGTTTTTGAAGCTAGTAAGAACTAAAAGAAAGAACAAAGGGAATTACAATTACAGAGCCAGGAGGGAGAAAGGCAGGAAGAAGGCACATGTTAATCCCAGTGGTGAGGACAGTTACTCTTCTGTGCACTTTGAAGCTTATTCAAAGCCTTTCTGTAAGTTAAGGTTATTATTAATATTCACACTCATACTGAAAATGTGATTACACGTGAAAACTCTCAACAATTACATTTCTTACTATTTGTAGATTCATGTAGTGAAAATACAACATAATTTAAAATGCTATGTTAAAATTGTATTTTATGTGTAAAACAAGGAAAGGTTTCTGATTTTAATTGCAAAATGAAAGCAGTTATGTAGCCGTGAGAAAATATTGGCTATCATTCTAATGGATGACTCCAACAATATGGTGTCAGTTCAGTCATAGGTCAATTTGCACAAACCTCTGCCCCTCTCCACTAAGTAATGCAGCTCAGTCTGGGGAGCCCACATTTCACAGAAGACAGGCATTTCTCAATTAGTGTGAGTTCACCAAAAGCCTAATAAATATGTTAGACACACAGAAGAAACTTGTCAGAAATCAGACTTTAAGGGCAGGCAGCACCCACGGGCACTCAGAATACAGTACTACAATCGTCTACCATGTGTCAGGGTAGGATTCAGGCAAACCAGGATGAAAGTCAGAGAGGACCCATAAGGAAACAACCTGCAAGAAAAGGTAGTCAGAGAATGGGCAAGGCCTAAGCTACAATCTGAGCACCAAGAGCCAGCAGGGAGAGTGCAGCTAGAGAGCACTTGTAATCTGCAGTAAACTTGGACACTGCAGTAAGATTTTACAAAGTGAATTGAATATTAGTAGAATAACATGAATGAAAAAAATGAAAGAAAATGTTAAGAACAGTGGAAAGGACTAGAAATTTCTTTCTACCCAATCCTACAGGCTTATGCTAACATTCGAAACTGTGAACCAATAAATCCTCCTTCTCTGAGCAGCTTGTGACAGGCATTTTGTCACAGCAGTGAGAAAAGCGGTTAATGAATAGATTAATCTGTACAATTAACCTGGGCATAAGAGACATAAAATACCTATACAGCCATTAAAACTCAGATTGGGGCTGGGCGGTGGTGGCGCACGCCTTTAATCCCAGCACTTGGGAGGCAGAGACAGGCGGATTTCTGAGTTCGAGGCCAGCCTGGTCTACAGACTGAGTTCCAGGACAGCCAGGGCTACACAGAAAAACCCTGTCTCGAAAAAAACCAAAAAAAAAAACCCAAACCAAACCAAAACAAAAAAACCTCAGATTGGATTTGAACTTGAAGGAAAACTTACAATACGATAATACAAATCACACACAATTACCAATTGTGCAAATCTCTATGTATTGAAAGGAAGGAGGGATCAAAGTGGAGAGTAAGGGGGAAGAAGCTTAAGATTGAATAAGTTTTACGTCTTTCCGATAAGTTTTGAATTCCTTGGGTATTTTTGACCCATCTTTTATCTAAACCACACCAGTAAGTGGCCTGTTTTTAATGACGGCAGCAACCATTTATTATTACTAGTTGCCAAACAGCAGGGACATTATATCATCTTTGTTATGCAGTGTTGGCTTGGCAAGAACTGTGGTGCCTGCAGCTTCATGTCCCTATTGAGTACTAATCTGAAATCTTTAGGCATACGAAATAGCCACTATTAAGCCATCATAACATAGAAATGATAATTTCACTTTGTGCTAACTTACATGATTCCTCAGGCATGAATCAATGTAAAAATGCTATTCTTCAGAATATGGGCCTAAAGCAATAGAAGAGGGTGAGTGCTGGCCTTGTGCTGCAAGGCTGTGATTTGGGTCGTTACTGTCAAATGTATGACATATGGCAAAGTTCTATGACTGTGCTATTCTAATCTGTTCTAGGAAAAAAAAACAACTGCTTTTCAGATTTTAACCTCCCGGTTTTCATTAGTTAACATATTTTATAATATGTAAAAATGATCAAAGTTAATCAGTGAGGCCTAAGCCATTCATAAGTGCACAGCTGGACAGAGAAGGGGCTTACTTGGAATGAAGGGCGTCTTGTAGAAAGTGGGGTGAGAGGGCAAAGATTATACAGGAAATGTATGTTAAAAAAGAGGAGGAAACCAAACAAATTTAGGGGAAAAAAGTTTATAGCTAGATTGCCTACCAGCATGCCCGTGTTTCTGTCTGTCTTCCACCCTTCCTTCCCTCCCTTACTCTATCCCTCTGTCCTACTTTCAAACATGGCTTCAGTATGTATCCCAAGCTTTGAGTGTGTGGTCCACCTGTCTTGACCTTCTAAACTGGAGACATGCTGCTCCCACCCCATTCCCTGCACATAATTAGAATGAGTCTTATTGTAAAGTATTTCTTGGATCAATTGTTATGGAGCCAAATGTTGGTTACCTTAATCTGCCATCATTAGAACCAGAAACATACCAACTTCCAACAATAATCTGGTTGACAGATTATATAATGAAGAAAAAATCCAGTTTTTTTCTATCTACCATGTTGAAAATGCAGTTTTCTTACTTGAAGGCAAAATTGTGAACAACTATTAACAGTCCACAAAGAATAGTGACAACAAAATCCTAAAAGGTTAAAAAGAGCATACTTAAGTAACTATTCAAAAAAAAAAAAAAAAAAAACACAGGACAAAAGGAGTGGGACAACTTATGACAGAGCTCAACCTCAAGCTTTCCCTTGCTGGTTGATAACACCTTACAAACAGATCAAAGATGGGCTTAAAAGGATTCAGAATAAAGTAAGTACTAGGTCTTGGGAGTTAGCATTAATCTTTAAGGATAAATATTTCGGCCTCATATGTTAAGCCCTGAAGTAAACGGATAATTATTTTGACTGGTATATTATTATATAAGCTTAAATTTGTTGATTAATTTATATATTCTTCATAATTTCTACTATTTCTCCCTGTCTTTAAAATGAAGAGAATGTTATCCATAAACTGTTGAGGTTTTGTCTTTTACCGTGTATTGTAATGCTAAGTGTGGTCCCCCAGTGCAGAAGTATGTAAGTAGATTTGTGACACTGCCACCACATTATTTCTGGTTGGTAAATTGCCAACAGCCAATAGCTGGGCAGAAGAGACATAGGTGGGACTTATGTTTCCAGGGCTTGGGGTCTGAGGAGAAACACAGGAGGAGAAGAAGGTGCAAGAGGAGAGAAGAGAAGCCACCATGGGTTAGGAGTCAAAAAACATGGCCTTGAGGGCTTGCCAGCTGCACTTAAGAGCAGCCCAGATGAAACACAGTAAGCAAGAACTCATGGTTATAGGTAGGAAAGTAGATTCTAATAAAATAGAGGATAGGATTTTGCCCTGCTCTTGTGCTGTTTAAGGCTTATTGTAAATATAAAAGTTGTGTGTGGTTTTTATCCAGGAACTAAATGGTCAAAGATGGGGTAGAACCCCCAGGCTGGTATTAATTTCTACAACAATAAACCTGATAACATGCATTCTTATGTAAATTGTTCTAATGCTATTCTTTTATGAGGAAACTGGAATCTCTCCTTTTGATGTTCCGCAATCATTTAAATGTACATTAACATAGGTGGCTGTACTCTGTAAGCATTACTGAAAAACTTTAATGCTATCTTTGTTTTTATTGGACATTTTATTTATTTACACTTCAGATGTCATCCCCTTTCCCCATTTCTCCTCCCTAGAACTCCTATCCCATCCCCCCTCCTCCTTTTTGCATTTATACCATTTGAATTACATGCAAGTATTCAGATCAGTTCTAGGTTGAGGGTCTAGCAATACAGTAGATGTAAATAGTCAAGAAACAAGCAAGACAATAAACACAAATAGTCAAAGAACAAGAAAAGCACTAAACAAAATCCTGTGAACACTCCCATGATCACAGTTTCTAAGGGCTTATCAGGATGATCAAAATATCTGAGCCAACTTCCCTGTCCTAGCTTCTCAGTCATTTAAGATTCCTCTGTTATAAATTCTCTGTTTACTTGTACACCCCATTTTTTGATTGGGTTGTTTGATTTCTTGGTGGTTAGCTTCTTGAGTTCTTTATATATTTTGGATACTAGCCGTCTATCGGATGTGGGGTTAGTGAAGACTTTTTCTCAATCTGTAGGCTGCCAGTCTGTCCTACTGGCTATGTCCTTTGCTTTACAGAAGCTTTCCAGCTTCATGAGGTCCCATTTATCAATTGATCTTAGAGCTTGAGCCATTAGAGTTCTGTTTAAGAAATTTCTTGCTGTGGCAATGAGTTCGAGGCTCTTTCCCACTTTCTCTTCTATTAGATTCAGTGCATCTGGTTGTATGTTGAGGTCCTTGATCCACTTGGACTTGGGCTTTGTGCAAGGTGACAAAAATGGATCTATTTTCATTTTTCTACATACAGATTGCCATTTAGACCAGCACCATTTATTGAAGATGCTTTCTTTTTTCCACTGTATATTTTTGGCTTCTTTGTTAAAGATCAAATGTCCATAAATGTGTGGGTAACAATATTTACATTAAAAAATAAGTAAATAATTTCCCCTTCTATTTGGGTTACTTTGCATCCAACATCAAAAGGGGATTTATAGAAGGTTTTATAACTGTAACATTTCTCCTAAATAAATTACTTGAATACCAGAACCTAGAGAATACCAATTAGTCTGATAACTATGGAAGCAGCTAGGTGGCTAATGGGCAGGTGGGTACATATAACATAGATATTGGGACAAAGGTAATTTACATCCCGAGTAAAGTGATGGGTATTTCACCACAAGACTTGCAATGGATTATAATGAAAAACTTATTAATTGTTCACTTCTGGAATTCTTCATTAAATATTTTCATGCTGTAATCAGCTACAGGTAACTGGAATCTTGCAAAGGGAAAATATAGATAAGGGGAAATGATTACACCACACTAACACAGATACCTTAGAAAAGGAAGAGGTAGCATAGCATAAAATGTCTAGAATACAGTGTAAGACACACAGACTAAGCAAAAGTCACCCAAGTACAAAAACAGATAAACTAGTAAAGAATACAAACTAGAACTACATCTACACACACATCCACACACACACACACACACACACACACACACACACACCACTGTGCTGTTGAAGAAGGCAGTTTAAGTCAGTGAGGGAAAGGCAGGCTTTTAATGAATGTTGACAATAAGACTGGGCAACTGTTCAGGAAAAGACAAAATTGGGTCCACATATCAAAAATGGATTCAACAAATTAAGGATATATAAGAAAATTGAAATAATTAAAAAAAACTAGAAAGCAATGTAAGTGAAGTATTCTTTAAACTCACTATGTAAACTGGAATTTTGTGATTCAAAATTCAACATCAATAAAGATTATATAGTAAAGTAAAAGTATTGCAAACAAAATCTCTGATAGCAAACTTTAAAAATTGATGAAATTAACATACTGTAAGGGTATCTTTGTGCCATATGTCACAGATGAAATGCTGGGGTCAGAATGTATTTGGGACATGAGTTAACTGAGAAATGGATGTGTTACCCTGGTCAGCACTTAAATAGTCTGAGAAATCCTGAGTAATAAAAACAAGAATAAAACTGGGTAATGGCACCTAGGAAATAACAAACAGGGAGAGGGGGACAGCTTTTCAATTAAGAAGAACACCAAGTAATGAATAAGAAAGACCAGAAAAGTTACTCATGTGCAAACACTAAAGTAATAATTTTATAAAATTTCCTGATGAGTTAGAAAGTTCATGGTTGAAACATACTCAGGAAAAGAAAATATTACATAGCTATAAAATTATATGTCCCAAAGTATTTTACTAACCTCACCTAAATATTTAAAATAATACTAATGTGGATTTGGAGTATAGCTCAGTTCTACTACAGACACTGAGAATGCAAAAAGACCACCAAGTAAGCAAGTACACCTACACAATGAAATAACTTAGCATATATCACCTCCAAAGGGTGATCCAAGAAACAGCACAATAAGACGTATCAGTAATAAGACAGGACACCCTTGATATGTCACACTGAATAGATTCCATCACTTCCCCAACAATCTTGTTCAGAATGTGTGACCACATTCTAATGTAAGAGCAGACCAATAGAACAGAAGAACACTCTGCTTCTTGTAAATGTTCAGGTCATAAAAGGTCAGGAGGTACTGAAGGCTTAGCAGAGACAGAGAGACAGCCATGACAAGGCAATAGTCTACCAGCCAGTGTGGTATCCTTGATTGCACCTCTGAAAAGAAGCAGGGATTAGTGGCAATGAGGATGGAATTCAAATATGGCTGTGAAGCTATTGGCGGGATTATTTAAGGTTTTCATGACTGTTATGTGAGATACTGACATTAGGGAGAGCTGAACGGCATCTGAGAACTCTATACCAGTCATAGACATTTTTGTTACAATCAGGTGAATTCTAAGAAACCTCTGGTGAAAAGAATGTATGTCAGCAATTGGTAAAAGTACTGTTGCTATGGCAACATCCTACTGTTAGAATTCATCAGGTTATGCAATTAAACCAGTATTGGTGAAAAGAATGTATGTCAGCAATTGGTAAAAGTACTGTTGCTATGGCAACATCCTACTGTTAGAATGCATCAGGTTATGCAATTAAACCAGTATTATTATATTTATATCATATCTCAATAGTGCCAAAAATCTTGCTGTTAATTAAAATTTTGTTTTTTTAATGTGTTGGGTTGCAACAATAATAAAGCAGAATAAAAAAGAGATACCAAATAGGAATGGTTCCGTGTGATCTTACCAGGTTAATTAGTTGTGTATGAACCACATCTTCTACCAAAACTGCTGTTTCATGGAGAGGCCTCCTAGCATCACCTAATGAAAACCTGCAGGAGAAATAAAACACACCACTATTAAGGATACAGACCAGGTACAACAAATAATTAATATATACTTCTCATTGTAAGGATCAACTGTATAAAAGAGGCAATAGCTGGGCGGTGGTGGCGCACGCCTTTAATCCCAGCACTTGGGAGGCAGAGGCAGGTGGATTTCTGAGTGTGAGGCCAGCCTGGTCTACAGAGTGAGTTCCAGGACAGCCAGGACTATACAGAGAGACCCTGTCTTGAAAAACAAAACAAAACAAAACAAAACAAAATTTAAAAAAAGAGGCAATAAATTGCTCTTTCAAACAATCCAACAGTGCGCACTTACTTCTAGACTAAGAAAACAAATACCTTGTTTATAAAGTATAACTTCCCAAGAAAGCATATTATTATCTGCACTTCTTGTTTACAGAGTATTGTAAAAGGTGATATACTCTGTCAAAATGCAATGTAGAACTTCACTTCTCAATACACATGGTAGGAAGCTCACAATTTTACTCCCATGGCTCACAGCCATCACTCCAGCTCCAGGGGATCCAAGCCCTCCAGCCTCTGATAGTATCTGCACTCTTGGGTTGATACTCACAAACTGATAAACATGCATACACTTAACGTTTAAAAAAATGATAAAAAAAATTTTGAAAATGGAAAATACCACCAACCATAGCACAATATGAGTATCAAATATCCATGTAACAAATCTACAACTGTAAATATACGAGCAGACCAACAGTAACGTAAGATATAAAATGGGTAATTCAAGAATACAGAAAATTGTTTAAATATGAAAATGGTATAATTTATGACCTCCAACTACATACAAGCAGAATATAAATAATGATTTATAGTTTTTGTTATAGCATCTGTTTATTAGATATGCAGACTATCACCCTCTTAATGAACACTTGAAACTACATAATGAACTGAAGTCTTACTTAAAGTCCACATTAGCAGAAGATAACTAAACTCTTCAAGCATGATGAGAAGATTGACTCTCACTTGAAGAGAACAGTGGTCCTTATATTTGTATTTAAGGCATATACTTAACTCACAAAAATCTACAACCTGGAGTAAACTAGCATAGATTTCAGGCATAGGAAAGAATGTACAGATCCCATAAAAGGCAGGAAAAACATTTGAAGAACCAAAATGAAGGTGAGAAACCAGTCCCAATAGTCCTGATACTTATCATGGCAACTAGGAAACTATCTTTCCAATGCCCCTTGCCCACCAAGTCTCAGCACAAAAAAGATCAAAGAAATGAATCTTCCACAAGAATTCATCAGTACTTGATGTACAAGGCTGTACATGACAACATACATGGTAGTACAAGGCTGTAATTTTAGCACTCAAAAAGCAGAAGCAGAAGGATCACTCAGTTTCAAGGCCAGCACAGGCTAGAGACTAAAGTCAATGTCAGTCTGGGCTATACACAGAGAACTTGTCTCAAACAAAACAATAAAAACAACAACACACAAACAAAACAACAAAAAACAAGAAAAGAATGATTTGATATTATTCCCATGAATAATATATCAAGGACCATTACTATATATACTACAAAATAAATCATCATGAATGAGTTAGCAGGACAGTTGGTCATAGAATAAGACCTACACACACCAAAATAATTAAACAATAATTAAGTAGTAACTATATGGTTCATGCTCTAGGACATACCAATAATCCCAGAACAAAGACTGCTATGCAAATGCAAGTTTAAGGGCAGCCTGGGCTACAAAGCAGATCACTCATCTCATTTGAATATTTGCTCCTAATTTTGCACACCCTGATTAAAAAGAGAGGAGAACTGGGTATGCTGGAATTGATAAGCTACTAGAAAAAGGTAGCAGAGGGCTAAAATATGTTGATAAGTTTTTGGCAGACAAGTGAGCCAATGACCAAAGAACTCAAGGTACATGAGTAGTACATGACGTAGCCAAGAACCAAGTCTAGGAGATGAGAACCAGAAGCTCTGTTGTGGGAATGTGTCCTAGGATGCTTGCTGAGTTGTGTTCAGTAGTTACACTGGCTATAGATGTTAATGTACACAATGTCCTGCCTTATGCTGATGCTGTGTTTAACACTTTTTTTTCCTTAGCTCTGGTCCTCTGGGGCATTGCC
Source organism: Arvicanthis niloticus (assembly GCF_011762505.2). NCBI lineage: Eukaryota > Metazoa > Chordata > Mammalia > Rodentia > Muridae > Arvicanthis > Arvicanthis niloticus. The sequence goes on along the minus strand of NC_047674.1, from coordinate 53,041,446 downwards.
ATATGTCAGGTAATATATTACTTTGTAATAGACACAGTGTGACAACTGCTTGGTTTAAGGAAGGTTTGGATGACTTTCAGTCTCCTCCACCACGTTTCCTTCTTACCTTCTAGGCCCTCAATTGAGCATACTTTTAAAGGCTGCATGTCACTAAGTCTCGGTATTTCTGATCTACTGCTTGCAAAGGCTGCTCTCCTAAACCAAATTAGCCCCATCTCTCTCCTTTCACTTTTTCCACCAGAGAGATTTTTAACCCAGAGACAAACTCAAAGACCTGCACAATGGACTCTTACATATATCCTAGAGATATCTCGACAGCATCTTAGTGCCTGTGCTCTCTTTCTCTCTCAAACTCATACTTTACACATACATCCTTATCGATGTCTATTTTTTTAAGCCACGAATATGCACTGAGTAATGTGCATGTGAGGGTGTTATTGTATGCGCTGAGTCATGGAAACCTATAGCTCTCTAAGCCGCCATCACTGCTCCTGTCTTCTGCCTCCAGGGGAAATGTTCTGTATTTAAGTAGAATTCTGTTTCTTTTGTGATTTCCAAACATAAAGCTTAGTTGAAAATACAAAATCCTACTTTCAAAACTATGAAGCATTATGTTCAAAAGTTTTGTTTTGTTTGCTAAAGGATATCTTAAAAAAAAAAAAAACAGCTTGACATTATTTACATAGGCTTCAAACTTGATTGCTTAAAGTACACAATTTTATTTTTAAGTAAACTTACAGAGTAGTGTGCCCATCTATAAAATCTAGTTTTAGGACTTTTGCTAGTGCCCCCAAAACCTTATATCTCTTGACAATAACCTCTATTCTCATCCCCAGCTCAGGGCAAACTATGAAAAGATCTAGTTGAGATCATCAGACTTCAGGTTTCCCTTCCTGGTTCAACATTCCTCATTTCTTAGCATGTGAGTCTGTTGTACAGCCATTCCTCAGCATTGAAACGGGCCTTCCTGGAGAGAGAAGAGAGGGTGCTATACCCAACCAGGCCAAATGACCTGAGAGAGAAGATTCACAAGGCTGCATAAGCAGACAAGCCTTGAGGCTCTAGTCCTAGAACTGCCTGTGTACTGTGCAGAGAGTGCCAGAGAGTGGTTTTCTTGGGCAATTACTGACACAGCTGCCTAGGACCTTAGTAAGCTCTCAGATTCAGCAACCTAGACTCAGTGGATTTTTTCTTTGCTCTATAGTCAGTGCCCTTGCTAGAGTAAACAGATATCTTTTGTTATCTCCCTAAGTAAATGCTACAGCCTTGGGGAGATTATCCCAAAGACCATGGTCATTTTAAGTTTAATCACAGTAGTATAGTATTCTCTTGGCTATATATTAAGACCTAAGTTTTGATTTGAATAGAAAACTTATCTTACCAGTTTTTAATAAATAAACAACAATAGCAACAAAGCAGCTCCCTAACCTATAGGGTAAACAAATCAAATCTAGACAACAGATCACACAATTAACATTTCAGTGGCCTGTGAAGAACTGAAGTAGCTTCAGGTCTGTTTTTGAGCTAGTTTGCCATCTTCTCTTGTCTATAAGGGTATCATGTCATATGACATGGGATATTCTGCTGAAATTTCTACGTTCTTCCATAGCGTTACCCCATATACAAACTATCTTATGTACTGTGAACCCACTCAAGTCCCTACATAATTCAAGAGCCAGAGTTTCCTAGAGATTGGTAAATGTAAAGTGTTTATTGTGAGTGGTGGTGCATACCTTTAATCCTAGGGCTCAGTAGGCAGGGGCTGGTTCTGAGTTCAAGTTAGACGGGTCTACATTAAGACCTTGTCTCAAAATTAATGAAAACTGTAAAAATACTATAAAAACTGAGCACCTATAGAAGAGTTTCCTGACTAAACTCAACCTTCTCACAACATTTTTAGAAGCAAAGCAAAATTATGCCAAAAGCCTAACTTAATTATACTTCTTATAAAAAATACCAGATAATAATTTATATCAATATTTAATTAATAAGAATCTTATGCCTAGTTTTCCCCCTGAGAATTCTATTCACAGAAGTCAAAAGTATTAGTCCAGCACAATACAAGAGCGTGTAAATGAAACCATAAATAAACACTGCAAAGTCATGGTAGAATCACGAAAGATATGTGAAAATTAATTGTGCAAATATCTGTGACTGCCAAAAGGAAAATGCATAATATATTCCAGTTGTACTGCATAATATATTCCATTTGCTTATTCAGAAAAGGATTCAATTTAAATCATGAAGCATACAAGACAACTGTCTTTATAGACTATGTAAACTAGACAATGATCAGTCACTTTTGTTCAGAGAAAATAAAGAAAACATTTATCTCTAGTCTCAACAATATTCCTCAAATCAAAATGGAATTTAGTATACCCAGAAAAATGCCGTTTCAATTTATTCTCCAGAACATGTATAAAAAAGTGATGACATGAGAAAGATGTTAAGATATAATTACATGTTATGATTCTGTTGAGAATAAACACATAGCATACAATAAATGATCTTTTGGGTTCACTTTAGATTATAGACCAGAATTTCAAATTTTGGTATGTGTAAATAACTTTTTATGCAAGTCTACACAAACTATCATTATAAATCATATATTAGAATGTAGCATTGAAAGCTTCATCTGTTCTTTAACGATGAACATATGAGGGTATCGAAATATACTAAAAATACCATTAAAAGATATTGACTCTTGGTATCTGCAGAGCACTAGTTAGAGGTTTCACATAAATACAATTAAAGTCCTCATGTAAAAGAGGACAATACTGACACAAAGCCTCAATACACCCTTTTGTGAGATTAGCTCCTACAATATGAATGCTACATAATGAGTTATTATACAGTATTGTTTAGGAACTGACGGGCAGAGTCTAAAGATGAATCCATAGATATTAAACCCATAAATGTGGAGGGCCAAGAGTCCTGTGTACCTAGCAACCACTAGACTACATGTATAAGCATCATCACAGATACCAACTTTGAGGTAATGTACTAATAATGACACGTCAGCATACTAAATCAAAATGTGGGTGAGAACCTATACTATTATTTCTTTTGTCATAATTATTAATAACATTTATTCTTCCATTCCAGGTCTAGATTGTGCAAGGGTACGTATTCAATGGAGCGCATCAGTGGGATCTGCATTCCCAGTATTCTTACAAGCTATAACTTAACTACTTTACACTACGGTGTTTCATCAAAACCTTAGACACTTAGGCTATTCCAATGTCTACCATGAGAAAACTGAATGAGGTAAAAGATGATGTGAGCATAATCCAAACTGAGTGCTTACAGTAGGCTTTTGGATGACTTTTTGACAACTAAATATGGGCCATGTGGAAATGCCAATCTGTGTAATGAACATAGCAGCTGAACTCACAAAGGTGACAGGGAACAGCAGTGGAAGGCCAACGCCGCTCACATTATTAATCATGGACAGGAATCTAAATGAGGCAAAAAACTATCTCTCAGGACAAATGTAAATGAATGGCTTATTTCTACTCAGTTGAGCTTGGGGCCTGGAGAGAGCGCAACAGTTAACAGCTAGCAGCAAGCCTGAGGGTAGATGCTAAAAGCCTCTGTAGCACCCACAAAGACCTGGTGGGTGTGGCATCACTCTTTAGTCCCAGCCCTAGGGGAGACACAGGGGTCCTGGGGCAGGATAGATAGTTAGACTAAGATAAACAAGAGAGCTCTGTATTCAGAGAAAGGCCCTGCCTCAGAACAGGTGGAGAACAATAAAAGAAGACAGCCAGTGTTAACCTCAGGCTTACACATTTGCACACTACACACAAAACAAAAACTCCAAATGGTTGTATGTTTACTACATGAAATTCATCTGTTTTTTTTTTTAAAGTCATAGAAATACATTGTAAAAATTCATATTATGGAGCTGGAGAGACGGCTCAGTGGTTAAGAGCACTGACTGCTCTTCCGGAGGTCCTGAGTTCAATTCCCAGCAACCACATGGTGGCTCACAACCATCTGTAATGGGATCTGAGTATACCATAGCTATCTCAGACTCACATACATAATATACTCATATACTCATATACATAAAATAAATAAAACCTTTAAAAAAGTAAAATTATGCAGTTAAAGAATCATGGTGCGATTATATGTAAATCACATAGACACTTAAAAGAAATTCAGAGTAGATGACTGTGGGTAGAGAGGTGGAATGTGAAACAGGGCTGGGGCTGGAGTGACTATTATTAGTATTCCGTCTAAACTCCACCTCTACAGTTACTTGGCAACAGCCAGGTATGCTCCTCCCAACAGTTACCTGGCAACAGCCAGGTAGGCTAGCCCACTATAAAAAGGGCTGCTTGCCCCCTCTTCTCTCTCTTAATCTCTTACTCTCTTGATCTCTTGCCTCTAGCTCCTCTCTGTCCCCTCGCCCCTGCCCTTTCCCTTCCCCCTCTCTCCACGTGGTCATGGCCAGCCTCTAGTTCTCTGCTCCTCTACTTCTCTACTCTCTCTCTCTGCCTCTACTACCCTCCTGGCCCCCCTCCCCATGCCCTCAATAAACTCTATTCTATACTATACCTGTGTGTGACTGGTCACTCAGGGGAAAGAGAAGCCTCTGCATGGGCCCGCTGAGACATCCCCTTTCCATACCTCTCCACACACCCACAGAACATACTCTTTATCTCTTTATCTTTTTATAAACACTTCAACTATAGCCTCTCAAGTAGGGGTCTTAAAGCACTTAGCGAGTGCAGGTCAGAAGGAAGGGCTTATAAAGAGAAGGACATGACCAAGTTTGGATAACCTGCTAATAATAAAATTTTCCCCTAGTTAAAAATATCAATTAGTTACACTTAATGGTAGCTCATCCTGTAATCCCACCACTAAAAAAGCTAAAAGAAAGCTAAAAGAAGAGAATTACTATGAGGTAAAGATTAGTCTGGGCTGCATAGTAAGTCCAATAAAGCTTTGGCTATATAGTAATATTCTTTCTCAAAGCAAACAAAAAATAATTAAGCCAGTTGGTGGTGGAGCACACTTTTAATTCCAGCACTTGGAAGACAAAGTCAGGACCCTAAGCCTATATACAGAGAAATCCTACCTCAAAAACAAAATAACAACAACAAACCCAAATATATATACATAAACACATACACACAGACACAAACCCTCCCACACACATATTTTTTAAATTACCTTTATTAAAAAAAAAAACACTTAACTGCAGAAATTCTACAACAGGTAAACCACATAGCCAATAAATGTATAATAATACAGGTATTACAGAGATTAAAATTTGACTAGGAAATGGGTTAATTAGGTATGTGAGTATTATATTGAGGATATAAATTTTCTTTGCAGCTTAATATATCAATATCTTTCCTATTCTATAAGTAGAGGATAAGCAAAAAAAGGTCTCAGAAGATCTCAAAGTTTCAGAAGCTCTGAGGTCTTCCTCTGACACGCCAAAGATTTGTTTGCAGCTCACAAGTAAGGGAGTAACTAGAGTTCCTTACTGTCAACATGTTTCCTTTCTCCAGCTGGTTAGAGACTCCCTTACCCATTACAGAGAAAAATACTTGTTCAGCTCTGAGGGAACAGTATGTGGCCTTATGCCCTGGGGCCAAGAGGTATCCAGGACATAACTGAATGTGAACAATTTGTCTCTTGAGGTATTTATATAGAACCAGGATATCAGCCAACTTCCAGTCTCTCTGCTCCAGAACCTCCTCCTCCTCACACACTTCCACACTTCATTAGTATAGGTGGTGTCCAACCATGTCTTTGACAGCCACATAACAGAAAGCAGAGTCCAGTATTTCATATTAGATTAATTGTCCATAAGCTGTTAATTCATTCTACACTAAATGCACACTGCTCATTTCTACCTACTGATTTCCCCCTTGTAAAGTCTTAGTTAAAAAAATCAAGCAAGCAAGCAAGCAGGGCAGTGGTGTAGCACACCATTAATCCCAGCACTTAGGAAGAAGAGGCAGGTGAATCTCTGAGTTCAAGGCCAGCCTGATCTACAAAGCAAGTTCCTGGACAGCCAGGGCTGTTACACGGAGAAATGCTGTCTCAAGACAAAACAAAACAATAACAACAAAGTAAAAATGAAGTTTCCTTTTCAAAAGTAAATTAAGAAGCATGCTCGAGTGAAGAAATGATGTGCTCTACGTATGTAGGGTCAACCTCAAAGGAGAATAGGCAACAGCAGTGCTTCCTGCTACTATATCTTCATATAGGTGTTACTTTTACCAGGCTGTTAAAACTAGTCTATAATAATCTATTCCAAACATGGGGTAAAGGAGAGGTGAGGATCAGCAAGGGAGAAGAAAACTATCAATGCTCTCGGTAATGTTTTCAATACATGTTATAAGAATAACACACAACATAAAAAATGCTGGTTTAATTCAGCGCAACTATTTTAAATTTAAAAACATGCAGGACTTAAATAGCTTCTTTAAAAGTGCAATTTAATAATGATTTTACACCACCATTAGAATACAGACAAACATTTTATGTGATATTGATTTAAATGCCTCTCTTAATTTGCTTTCCCTGGGAAGAATGGGCTCTACAGGTACAGAAATCACCCTACACATTTGCCTGGCACCCAGGTTTATTAGCAGCTCTTGAGAACGAATGTTTTAATAATAAATGTGTTCTGAAACGCCAACTCTACTGGCACAGAAGCTCATTGCATTGTATAAGCATTGGGTATACTCAATTTTAGTGTGTGACATTTTCAATTATTTCAAAGGTTTTTTTTTTTTTTTTTTTCCTAATAAAAGGGAGGATCACTGAAGAAATTCCCTGTTAACCCACCCCTGGATAAAGACCTGGCAAATTAACCACTGTGGAGAAAAGCATTATTCTTTCCCAGGGATGAGCTAAGTGACTCTCCAATATCAAGTGGTAAATCCTAAAAACATACACACAAAACAACAGTGAACAGACTGAGAAGGTTGTGTGTGTGTGTGTCTCTATGTGTATGCGTGCACAGCACACATGTGTATGTCTACATGTGTGTGTTTGTAACATTGTGTAAATGTAACAATAATATCTAAAGAAAAAGAAGACAGGAATCTGAGAGGGGACACCTTTAGAGGGTCTGAAGGGAGGGGGTCTGAGGTAATTACTATAAATGAAAATAAAAGAAGAAATAAAATTAAAATAAAAAGATTTGGGGGCTGTAAAATGTATGTAATTGTAATATAATATAAATGCAAAAGCAGAAACTCATTTAAAAATAGAATAAACCACAACACAGGTAACTAAAACAATTTGGGTATAAGAGTAGTCTTTCTGTTATGCAAAATGGTATTATTTCTAAGTTATGAAGACAAAACAATTAGGAGTATTGTTGAAAGTTCATAGGATAAATTTTTTAATTCTAAGCAGTATATTTTCTGTTTAAATTCCATTTAGACTATTATTTCAGACCCAATGAACTGTCTATAAATTCCAAGTTCTCGAATGTGTCACTGATACAATTGAGCATATACACTATAAACATATTAGGTTTTAGATAATATGTTAAACATCCCCTCATTAGCTAAATTTTATGACTATATAAGTAAATTCCAAAAGTTTACCTAGCAATAATGAAATAAGTCCTGTTTTCTAATTAGGTGCCCAGATAAAAATGTTCACTACATACATCTGTGTACACACTTGTATACATATACCAAAATCTATATAGAAGTTTAATTCATCTTACTAATATCCCCTGCTGCAACCTTGAATAAAGCCAATCCCTTGGCCTCTATGCAGTCTGGGCATTCCCAAGGACTTGCACAAGGCTTGCTTTCAGTCTAACATAAACTGTTTTGAGACAACTGAATATGAAATTCTAGAAGAATACGTTTTAAATTATCGACTTTTAAAATATATTATTACATTATTTAAAAGTTGTTTTCATGGGTGAGGGAAAAAGCTGTTGTTACAATTCAGGGGTCATTTATTCATTCACTTTTCTGGAACAGGGTCATAAAGTCTTTGTTGCAAACACAGAGCCCACCGTAGCACCAAAGCTGCAATGCATGAGTAGACGCAGTCATGGTCTGGTTCAGCTGTGTGAATGGACTCTGAAACCCAAATGGGAACTGGTAGAGATCATGAAATACTACTCTCCTTTTGTAAGTCCCCTAAGAAGTTAAAACTGTGAAGAACAGAAGATGCCTTCTTAGTTAAACAGGCTCGGCAAAAAGAGGTAGCTCTACTGGACAGTTCTGTGTTAACTTGACACAAGCTACAGTTTTTTTTTTTTTTTAGAAGAGAGAGCCTCAACTGAGAAAACACCTGACACTGGTTGCAACCTGCAGTGACTTTTCTTGGTTGATGGTTGATGTGAACTGGCCCAGTTCACTGTGGGAAGGGGCACTGCTGGGCAGGTGGTCCTAGGTGCTCTTAGAAAGCAAACTGAGCAAGCCATGCAGAGCAAGCCATGAAACAGCACTTCTCCATGGCATCTATTTTGTTTCAGTTGCTGCCTCAAGTTCTTGCCCTGACCGCCCTTCAGAATGGACTGTAAAGCTATAAGGTGAAATAACATGTTTCCTCCCCAAGTTATTAATTGTCAAGGTGTTTATCATAGGAACAGAAACCAAAATAAGACAAGTGGTACTCAAAATATGACCATCCTGGACATAGGATCTTTACAAAGGAAATAAATTTAAAACAATGACATTAAAGTAAGTTCTAATACAATATAGTGAGCACCCTGATTAAAAGGGGAAATTGTACAAGAGACACACAGATGGAAAAGTAACATAAGCACTTAAGAGAAAACCAGGTCGCTGGTGTCAAACTGCTGAAAGCCGAAGAATGTAAGAACCTGGATCAGAAAGAGACAGGAAGAACATCAGCTTCTGCCTCAAAGACTCTACACTTACTTATTTTTACTTTTTTGAAACAGAATCTCATGTAGCCCGGGCTGGCCTAGAAGTTGCTATATAGCCAGACAAACATGTGGTTGAATTCCTGTACCTAATGCCTCCAAGTCATGAATACAGGGATTACAGACGTGTGCCACCATAGATGGCTGACATCTAAACCCTCAGACTGTGGAAAATAAACTGCCGTTGTCTCACAGTCTTGAAACTTTGCTAAAGAAGCCCTAGGAAACAGTACAGAAGCAGATCAGAGTAATCTAACACTACAGGACTCAAACACATCTGTCATTATTTAATGACGAAGTAATAAATAAAATGTGCCATAGACTTCACATAGTTGTGAAGCTAAAATTAAGTCAACTTTCTTTATATGATACAGCTATGAACTAAGCCTCTTTTTATGCCCCCAAAACACGTGTGCTAATAGGCGGAAGGAAAGACAAAAGGCCTATTTACCCATCTTGTCTTGGTGTAAAACAGAAACATCCTGAACAGGAGTTGCCTCAGTTACTAGGTCCTGGATCTTCAAGATCCAAAGTGTACCATGGGGCAGTAAGTCTAGTAGGTCCTGAGTGAGTCCAGCAATGATTCTAAGAATGCCTTCTTTCCAAATGGAAGGAACACAAGCAAATGAAACGTTCATTTAGATCCATGTCACTCTTGCTTTCTTTTTTGTGATTTTCACATGAAGAAAAAAAAGAACAGCCTGGGGAGATGGCTCATCAGGTAAGAGTACGTGCTCTGAAAACACATGAATCCAAGTTCGAAATCTCTGCTTCCACCCAAAAGCTGGCCATCTGCATGAGTGCCTGTCAACCCTAGTGTTGGGGGACAGAGCGAAGTGGATCCCAGCTCACTGGCAGCCAGTCTAGGCAAGAGTGAGCTTCAGGTTCAGGAGAGATACCACCTTTCAAATATAAAGTGGAGAGTGATAAAGAAAGCCATGCAATGTTCTTACCTAGCCTCCACCTGTGTGCATGCGTGTGCACACACTGCAAACAGAAATTGTACGAAAATGGACTGTCTTTTGTTAGTTATGCTTTCACATGGTCATGAAGTAGTCAGTAGGAGGTTTGGTAGCACAGCCGTCCTCTATTATGGACAGAAGTGATAAAAGAATCAATGAGACAAGACATTATGTAAAAAGTAAGGGGAGACAATGATCAATGTAGGCCATACCAACCATTATGACATCTTGTTTACTAACCGTTCGTGGGATTCCAATTCCCTTTATCAGGATTCTAATCTGCCCTCCAGGCTCTATCTTCTATAACATAGAGAATTAAAATGTAATGGTTGGTTCTAAAGCAAGTTTTTAACTATCATTCTCAAATTGTAGTGGCCTAAAAATGGTTCTAAGACTAAAAAAACAAACAAATAAATAAATACTTGCTCTTGGCAACAATTATGATCCATAGAGAAGTAAAAACAAACAAATGAATGACAAACAACAAACAAATCCTTGCACATAAGTTGGAGAAACACAAGGGACAATGGAGAGTTAGGTCCCACTGATATTTACAACTGAAGTTAGGAGTTCGGACTGCAGAACTATGTGTCACACATAGATATGAATTTAACAGCATCAGTTTAGTATGGTAAACAGAAGCCTATCTTGACTCTGAATGCTATAAACACAGCAACTTCAAAACTCACTGCTGGCAATGTGGTCAAAATCTCTCATCTCATATCACCATGTAGATCCTAGGAAAAACATCCCCATGCATCTTGGAACAAAAGGCAGAACATCCCAAGGCCTGCAGTTGTTTTCCTGCAGGTGGGATGCAGACACTGCTTCTGGCAGTAGGAGATTAACTGGAAAGGATGCTAAGGGTCTCAAATCACTTAACCCAGCATGGACACAGCATGGCAACGCTTTTTTCCATACAGTGCCAGTTATCCATTCTCTTGCGTCTCTCTCTGTTTTGATTTGTGATTTGGAACAACATATATTAAACAGACTTCCAATTATACTCTTGCCTTATAAATTTGGTTGGGTTTTCAACAAAACCTTGAATTACATAGATTACTGCACAACTAAGATCTCATTCTGGTGTGTGTGTGTGTGTGTGTGTGTGTGTGTGTGTGTGTGTGTGTATACACATATATAATTCAAAGGAAAAACATGTTAGAAATCTTTAGATTAAAAATACTAGGTACTTTAAATTAAAAATACTAGGTACTAAGTACCTTACAGTATTTTAAAGCAAGGATGACTGTTCTGATTTAAAAGATTTCTAGCAAAAGAAAATTCAAAGCTGTATTACTGTTTAAATCAAAAGTCATGTCTAGTTTATTTGTGTTTCATCCATTAAAAATGTTTTTGAAAAGGAGATCTACATGATGCTGGCTGGAATTTTCAGAAGATCTTGGGAACATAACTCTCTCAGTATAAACTTGCAAGCTTCTGGCCTGTGTCTGGATTTAGATCTGCACCATTCATGTCACCTGGATGTGCACATTTCTACTAGAGACTGCTCATCAAACACAGGAACTGAAAACCTGCACTACACTCTCAAGTGTGCAAGGGAGTAAATACTCACTGGAAAGAGCCCTGATTTACAGGGTGGCCCATTTAAAACGTTCCCATTTAATAATGTGGCTGTGCACAGGGCCTCTTTTAAATGGGCCACCCTGCATGAAGCTTCGGTCCAAGATAAAAAATGTCCTCCTTTGAGAATTTTTAAAAACCAAAAACACTGTAGGTTTAGTGGTTATTTTTAAGGTTTGAGATGGTTTCTTTGGACTCCTTTGGAACTGAAAAAAGATGGATACACATTTTAAAAATGAAATGTTACAACCACACATCTGTAATGAGAACTGGTGCCAGTGGATATTTTTAAAACAAATTAAAATGGTCAATTTTTTTTTTTTAAGTTAGGCAAACGGCTGCTGCACACACAGCTCACAGTAACTACTTTTCAGCAAACCTTCAGAAGGAATTTCCTAATGAAGATTTATAGCATGTTCTGATAGTGATAATTAAAGGCTCCCCCAAAAGATATGAATGACAGCATCAGAGATGTTAGGGTGGAGGGCTTGCCCTCTAAGGGAGGGACTGGTGACTTAGAATAAAGATGCATGGCAGTTACAACAGACACACTATGGCAAAACAGATTTAGAGCAAAGCTTTGCTGGGGGACTCTTCCCTCTTCATATCAAGGGCTCTGAAAGATAACCACAGTGCTCCACAATGCACACATGCAGATAGCCACAGTGCTCCACAATGCACACATGCAGATAGCCACAGTGCTCCACAATGCACACATGCAGATAGCCACAGTGCTCCACAATGCACACATGCAGATAGCCACAGTGCTCCACAATGCACACATGCAGATAGCCACAGTGCTCCACAATGCACACATGGAGCTAGCCACAGTGTTTCACAATGCACACATGGAGCTAACCACAGTGTTTCACAATGCACACATGGATAGCCACAGTGTTTCACAATGCACACATGGAGATAGCCACAGTGTTTCACAATGCACACATGGAGATAGCCAGTGTTTCACAATGCACACATGGAGATAGCCACAGTGTTTCACAATGCACACATGGAGATAGCCACAGTGTTTCACAATGCACACATGGAGATAGCCACAGTGTTTCACAATGCACACATGGAGATAGCCACAGTGCTCCACAATGCACACATAAAGAACTGAACTCTTAATTTAGAAGGGTATGGTATGGAGAAATGGAAAAAGCTTGTCTTAAGAATATTCTGACAAAAAAGTGATTCACAAACCCTGTGTCTGGTTCATTTTCCTCCCCAAACCAATACTAGCTATGACAAAAAGTATAAGGATGATGAAGGGTCTCTGTGCCTGACATTCTTCATAGAATCCTAACGTTACTGCATCATTTAATTCCACTGCAATACTATGAGGTAAGTACTGAGACTCCATTTTACAGATGAAGTAACTGATATGCTAAGTAAGATTTTATATAGTCTGTACAAGGTATACATACAGAAACAAAAATACACACACACACATACACACACACATACATGAGAGAGAGAGAGAGAGAGAGAGAGAGAGAGAGAGAGAGAGAGAGAGAGAACATAGTGTTTTCTAAAGGTGCAGAGGGCATGAGGTATTTGTGCTCATAGGTAACCACTAGGGACCAGAAACATTAAACACAGAGTGTTGTCTCATCAAAGAAAGAAATGTATGACCTGTTTTCCTCCCAGAAGGCCAGGAATAGATGTGATCAATCCCCGGTGACTTCTGTGCTGTCAGTATGGCCAGGCCACATCAGGCTTCCTAAAACTTGTGTGTTTATCTCAGTCATCTTCCAGATCCTTAGTTTGAACACTGTTTCTCAGTCAATATAACTAGTCTTTATAGAAAAAGTCACATGTACTTTACAAAAAGTTTTGATGTAATCATGCCTTAAGCTTTATTGTGTGTCTGGGATTGAGTTAATTATCATCAGGAACCTTATTTTTCCAAACTATGCTGTGCTTAAATATACCTGAAATGAACTACCCGAGGTCAGAATCTTGAAGTGCGGACCAACACTGGCTACTGAGTCACAATGAACCAGATTTCCTTTATACATTGTATGAATCCTTAATCTGCTGGTTGTTGTATTTGCAAAGATACCTCACAATTAGGTCATTCTCCATATCTAAATGGAACAAGAGGACAAGATCCACTGATAGTAACCGTCTCCAAATTACCCATTTTTAAGTATCAAACTCTGAACATGATATATCCATGTTTTCTTAGGAGGCATAGTCAGGGTCTTCCCCAAGCATAACAAGTAGGCCCTTGTTACCAACAGACTCCACATCTGTGAGACTCAATTAGCTAAAATATTCTAAAACAAAGAAAAGGAAAAAAGCAAAACTGAAACTGTACTTACTATGTACAGACTTTTTAAATTTCCTCATCATATTTCCCTAAATAATATAATTACTAATACAGCATAAGAGATTATCTCAAGTATATTGGAGCATACATGAAGATTGTATGTATATGCTATGCTCATTTTCCCTAAGGGTCCTAAACATCTGTAGATTAGGGTAACCAAGGGGATCCCCCAAATAATCCACTACACTTACCATGGCACAAATATAGCACATTCATTCAACACACATGTAGCAAACAATTCTTTGTGTCTTCCACTCTTCTAGGCATTTGTCACCAATTAGGGAATGATAGAGACTAAACCCTTAACTGAATTATCTCATTTTTCAGGGTGTAGGATGAATCTAATCCAAAGACACGTATTTACCTACACCAGCCAGGAACAATGGGAATATGGGAAAGCTAGTTCTACTCTACAACTAGGACATAATTGAATTTATACACTTAGAAAAGAGCCAAGGAGCAAGAAGAGGAGTAGGTGGAAGTGAGGCCACAAAGGAGAACATAGTTCTGGACAGTCAAGCAAGAGGCCCACATCATCAAATACCACTAGAAATGAAAGGTAGCGAATGGGGTTGGGTGGGGGGAAGGGCGGTGCAGAGCTAAATGGAGGAAGCAACACGACAGAGAAGAGGGCCATAGAAAATACAGGAAGAACCAGAAAGGATCATCACAAAGTAGGAAGCTACTGCTGAGTGTACATCAGGTGCCTTACTATAAGTTATATTTCAAATATTAGAATGTTCACTACATTCACACGTGCTTATTGGCATTTTGTATGCCTTCCTCTCTAAAGTGTTAGTTCATATCTTTTGCCAAGTTTTTATTGGTTAATCTAACTTTTTGATGAGGTTAGGGGGTAGAAGCTTTATATTTTATACTTCTGTGGGCATGAACGCAAATACACACATACATATAAACAGAGACACACATACACACACACACACACTCACTCACGTTGACTTTTGTCAGACACAGGCATTGCAAACATTTGTTAGCAAGATCTCTCTCCATCATGGAATCAACTTGGTACATTTGTGGAAAGGAACTGCCTACACATGTGGGTCTGTTCCTGGACTCTGTTCCTAACACTGACCAACCTGTCCATCCTGCTGCTAGTCCTGCCCTGTAGTGACCCCGTAGAATTTTACTTTGTAAATTTTGAAACCAGACACTATGAAGCTTGAGATTTTCTTCTCATTCCTCTCTCCCCTCTCCCCTTCCCTCCCTTCCCCCTCCCCTCCCCCTCTTTCTGTGTATATGCTTGTGCATGCATGTACATCAGTGTGTGTTGTGTTGTGCGTGTGCATGGTGCACATATGGAGGTCAGAGGACAACCTGAAGAGCCTTCTCCTTCTACCCAATGTTCTGGGGACGGACCTCAGTTTACCAGGCTCGGCCTTCCTTCACTAAGCCATCCAGTTGGTTCTGCTTTTGACCTTCCTTTGAAACCGATATCTCACTCTTTCTTGTACATACATTAAAATAAGTAATGTTTATTCCTTAATGTTCTTTCTGATTTTGGTGTGATTCACAAAGTTACAGTAAATCAAGAAGATATTTTCTCTAATTATATCTCTTATGCAGGACTGAGCTTAACAATGTGTTTCATGACCACAAGGTAACCACAACACTTCATGTAGACATGGGTTTCTAATAACAGCTAATCTAAAACCATGCATATTAACAGCTTACATGCCAGTTTTGATGAAGAAACTACTGAAGTGAAATGGCTATGTGTAAGCCCAAACCACAAATAGCTCTTAAAGTTTAGAGGCTCCTTCGCCCCAGAGAGCCTTGAAAGAAAGAAATGATCTACAACTTAACTATAAGGTTAAGTTAATAAAAACAAGTCAAATCATCACTATATATTGATCAAAAGAACCAGAGGAGGCATTACAAAAATCTCAGAAGATAAAGTAGTTTTCTAATGATTATATCAAACTCAACTGTATAGAAACATCAAATGTTATTTAAGTGCCCAGTGTGATAAAATTTCTTTTTACTGTAATTTCACATGTGAAAACCAGCAGATGCAATTCTCATCTCTTTATTGTAGTTTCCTCATGTCCTGCCTTTGAATTGTACATTTGAATGTTGGTGATGACATTTCACATGGTAAGACATTAACCCAGTGTGGTTTGACTCACACTGCTGCCTATTCCGCAGATCCCTTTCTCAGATGTGACAATAACAGCTCAGGGAAGTGTGAGTGACTGTATCAAGATAATTTGCCCAAGAAGAGCAGAAACATGAACACAGGTCTTTCTGCCACTATTTCCAAGGCACTTGTCATTAATGGGTAAATAAAGTATTTATTAAATGAGTAAGCCTGGGTTTTCTTATAAGAATCACATGTTCTAAACAACAGAATAAACTTTTTTGTGGCATATGAAGTAAGAGAAATAATACTAGTAACAAAGGCTCTACACGTCAGGAACAGCTGAGTAAGCCCTGATCAGGATCTTCATGTTAGTAGCAAATACAATCAATCCCAGAGTTTAAGATTGCCTTCTAGCCCGGGAGGGAGGGGGCAAGTGACTGAGATGTAAAGCAAGTAAGATGGAGGGATGGAATATTGCTTTCTAGCAATAGTTGGAAGGAGGGGAGAGAAGGCAAGGCATTCTGATAGATACAGTAATTAGAAACTCCAGGACACCACCAGCAGCACTTGCTATGGCTTTGAAGGCTGGCACCCAGAACACAGATGATAAGATAATGCAAATGATGCTGTGGGAGTAGAAGTCACTTCTGCTGACATTGTGCAGAACTCCATTATATGCACTAACAAAAAATTAGTGTAATCTGGAAACCTGACCTTGGTGGGTGCTAAGAAAGAAAATAAAAGTGGTTTAGTGAGTACATGGGTTTGATCACATCATTTCAACATACATCCAAAATATAGATCAAAAGAAATAATCCTCACTCCACAGAGTAGGGCATCTATGGAGGATGTAGTTAGATGTAGACAAAGGGTATCTCCTTCAGGAACCCTCCACTTTACTTTAGGATGAAGATTCTCACTAAAAGTAGAGCCTGCCAATTCTGCTGGACTGGCTGGCCAGGGTTGACTCCTTCTATCTTCATGTTAGCAACACTAGGATTTTAGGTGGGATACCCAGCGCTGCATTTACATTGTGTCTACTGACGAACAAACACAAATGCTCAAGTTCTGGCAGTTAGTTACTTTACTAACTGTGGTGGTTTGAATGACTTGATATGTTCATATACTTGAATGACTAACATCAGGAAGTGACAATAAATAAGAATTAGGCTGAAAAGGTGTAGCCTTGTTGGAGTAGGTGTAGAGTTGTTGGAAGAAAGTATGACACTGGAGTGACCTTTGGGGTTACAAAAATGGAGGCTAGGCCCAGTCTCAGTCTCTCTTTCTGTTGTCTGTGAATCACAATGTAGAACTCTCAGCTGCTTCTCTGGCACCATGTCTACTTATTGATTGACTCACTTCCCTGACCCTGGATTCTTTCTTTGAAATTTCTCTGTAAATGAGATGTACCAGCTAATACAGAACTCAGTAGTAAAAATGTGAACATTTCTACTGAGGTGAGAAACAAGACACAGCTACCTGTTAATTAAGAATCTTACTAGTAGTGTAAACAGAGGTCCTTATTATAGGAGGTGCCAAGGATGGAAAACATGTCAGAAAAAAAAAATGTCAACATGTATATAGGATAAACTTTTCACTCTTAAGAAAGAAAGAATGAATGATTACATTAACAAGATCACAAGTAGTGTTTAAGAACATAGAAAGGTGGCCACATACAGGAATAACCAAAAATTATAACTTTCATAGTTATCACTACTGACAATAACAAGTTTCATAAGAAAATACAAAAATTTACAACAAAAAAACTAAGAAATGTGCAGCATGTATAAGAAGAAACTTCTTTGATATATACACATGTTCTATAAAATACCAGAAATGGAAAACCATACTACACCATGTACAAAGATAAGGTAAATCTTTGGTTGTAGCAAAAGCATCAGCCCCACTTCCCAACTCAGAAATTTAAGACACTCAGCATAAATTAGGAAATTATCTGGAAGAAGAAATACATTAAACTAGCAGAAATATATGAGTGTATAATCTACAATGGTATTAGAGTGGACCACTGTCTACTCTGGCATTTGGACAGACAGACACTCTGTGGGATGCCATCACAGCACTGAGTTCATCTGTGAGGCACATTAGTACTTATAACTGATGTGTGTACAGTGTTGATTTCATGGCTGCTGCACTTATTAGGTATTTCCACTTTGTATCATCTTGCTTGATTCACTTAGCTGATCTAGATACATTTAATATTTCAAAAGTGAACCAGGACACAGCAATGTAACCATCCCTCTAAAAACTTTGTCTTTCTGTCTGTCTACATATATGTCCATGTACTGTTTGTGTGTCAGATGTCCACCGAAGACAGAGAAAGGTATAGGAGCCCTTGGAACTAGAGTTAAGGCAGTTAGTTGTAAGCTGTCACAGGAGTGCTAAGTATCAAACTCAGGTCCTCTGGGAAAGCAGCCAGTACTCTTACACCAGTGACCCACTTCCGAACCTATAAAAATTTAATTTTTTAAAAAAAGGTATGTTTATGTGTGTGTAGGGGGTGAGTATATATGCAAGTACAGGTGCCTGTAGAGGCCAGAAGAGGGTATCAGAACCCCTGGAGCTGGAGATAGATGTCGGTGGGCCATCTGACAATGGTGCTGGGAACCAAACCTCTAGAAGAGCACTAAGTACTGTTAAAAGCTGAGCTATTCTCCACCTCCATTTATTAGAAAACATTCTATGTACATAAACAGGGATGGAGAGCTCACATAATTATATAGTGTTCATATTAACCAAAGTAGTTTTAGATTATGTACACTTAAAATGATCAGAAAGTTTACATTCTTGGAAATGCTAAAATTATGCAAAGATCAATACACAGAAACTACACTTTTACATATGGGAGAGAAGCAAACAAATGCCTAAATATGACCTTAAGACTGGTAGCTTCATGAAACAATGACGTTTTTAAAAACAGCTGAAGCTGTGTGTGGATGCAAGTATACTCATGCATGCATGTGGAGGTCACAGGAGAGCCTCAGGTTTTGTTCCACTGAGTTCTGTGGTTGTTTCCTGCTTTTCTGGAAATAACTCACTCCAAGTGATTCAGGTCTCAGACTAACTTCTGTTACAAACAAATGCACACCTCGATGGAAAAGTGGTCTCCCTAGTTTCTACCACATGTCCCTGAAGCATGACAGACTTTCTTATCCAACTGCTAAGTTAGCATAACAAAAAGAACACATGCAAATCCCAAATCCAAATTTCCTCTTCTGAATTTTACTTATTAGCATATCTTTTTGGCATGATTCTATCATATGGATATCAATCTTACTGGCACTATGGTTTACCCAATTCTCCAGAATAAGAGCCTCAGAATTATGTCTAAATTCTTTATTTTGCTTGTGTTCTACATCAGACCCATCAGTAAATATTCAGCTACCTTGAAGAGATCCCCAGAATTGATGGGCTGGGGGCATAGCTCACTAGTAGACTTCTTGCCTAACATATAAGGTCCTGGGTTCTAGTGTTAGCAATGCCTTAATCCAAACAACCATCACCTCTGACAAGAATTATCATTCATGGCTTCTATCTGATTCTCTACTTTTTCCATTGCTACACCATATCTCCTATCCTGCTATATGCATCTACAGTAACTTTGTCCTTGCTGATAACGTGAGTATCCTCACTTATATTCTCAAATAAGAAAAACATAATTTAGACAGATATGGTAATACACACCTTACACATTTATATTCCCCAGCAGTCAGGAGGCAGAGGCAGGAGACCAATGAGCTCCATGCCAACCTGCACTACACAGCAAGACCCTGTCAACTCATAGAAATTATATACATTTAAATAAAACCATAATTCCTATGGCCAAAAAGAGCTGGCTTCTGTGTCTTCATCTACAGTCGTCCTTACACGTTTATCAACTTTCCTGCTATTCTTACAACACGCCAAACACTCACATCTAGATGTTTTTTTACTTCCTATGGAGTGTAAAAAGCAGATGAAAATTGCTCTTTCCCTAGAAATTGGCATAATTTCATCCAAATTTCCCTTCTAATTGTCCGTTCCGAGTGGCCTCTTTTTGGTCATCACATTGAAAACACTAGTTTCTATCATATTCTTTTTCTTGTACTTTTTATTCCTAGACCAGATTGCAGGTGCACACATCAATGGCTAGGGAAGCTTTAAAAGTGCAGACACTTCATTCTGCTGACCAAATTTGTGAAGAGAATACCACCTCAGGTGCCACTTTGGGTATCAATGAGTTTGAATGAGTAAGTCCCTTAAGGAGGAGATGAATAACAGCAATAAAAACCATTCACTTACAAAGTGTTCATGAATCAGCTCCATTCACCTCATAAAAAGTACTTGAATATATGCCCATGTAAAACTTTTTACATACACTGCATTGATTTAGTTTTTGCTGACAGGATGTGGAAAAACATTATCTTACACATAATTTAAAAGTCAAGAAAATATGATTTTATTTTCATATTACAGGCATCTTAGTAAAATAACAATTTTACTCCAACAAGACAATAAGAAAAAAGGACAGATATGAAGGTTATCCAGCCCAGTTGTCTTACTGTATTTACTTTCTTTTCTAAGTTGGACTCTGTCTTTTAAGTGTTCTCTCACAAGAAAGTATAAACATAAAATGAAATCAAAGCTTTTAAGGTAAGAGGTAAAGGGAATTGTTAGTTACAACTATAGAATGGCCATGTCACACGGTCTTGGTAAGAGCCGGCAGTCCACATCTTCTATACAGCCATGCTGCCCCTTACCCACACAGAGGACTGGGACTCTACTTAAAATACAAGATCCGGTCTAAGGAGGCAGTTTCTTTGCAACTCACAATTAATTTGAACAAAGAAAAGCCTTTGGAAGAATATATTTGTTTTATCTGTATCAAAACACAGGCTATTTCATATTTGGATCATCCATTCACTCATTAAAATTTTATTTACTACTGGGGATCATCCTTATTTGTAACTTCCTAGTATTTTTATAGGTCCTGGGGATTCAATTCTAGCACTGCAATATATATATTATGTATTCTAGCATTGCAATATATATATATATATTATGTATTCACATTCCAAAGACTGTAAAACTTTTAAAAACAAAATGCCTAAATTATAATGCTTAGTGAATGTTACTTTAAAAGTAAAACAACTAAAAATGGGCTGGGTGGGCCACATCTTTAAGCCCAGCACTCAGAAGGCAGAGGCGGGAAGATCTCTATGGATTCAAGGCCAGCTGATCTAAGACACAAGTTTCAGGCCTGGTAATGATACATAGAAAGAAACTCTTAAAACAAACAATCCTGGAAGGAAAAAAGAGACGAAAACTTTAAAGAATGTGTTTGGTAACTTTGGGAGCCAGGGAGATGACTCAGAGGTTAGCATCACATTCTCTGCTCTTGCAGAGGACCCAAGTGCAGGACCAAGCACCCACATCAGACAGTTCACAACCTCCTCAAACCCTAGTTCCAGGGACTCCAACACACTCTTCCATCCTCCTTGTACACCTGCACTGCTATGCATATGACCCCACACCACACCCAACAAATAAGAATAAGATAATATATTTTTAAAGAGAGATAGCAAGCCTGAGTATCTGCTTTACGGACCGTCATGTTTCCTACGGAAATGGTAGTGTTTGAGCTGGATGACTTGGAGAGTAGAAGACAAGGCGTTTGAAAATCAGTGAGTCTGAAAAGAACAGCACACCAAAACTAAAACAAAATAAACAGAAGCTAAAGACAGAACCTTACAGGGAATACTAAAAGGTATGACTACAAGTGGTTCCTTCCAAATTCTAGACACATATAAAAAACTGTAAAGTTTTCTCATAAAGATAGAAAATTCAGTTTTACATTATTAACAATTAATTGAGATTGTTTTAAAAATGAATCACAGAATAGGGGTTAAAAAGTGTAAGATTTTAGGTCCCAGTGCTCAGGGAAGAACCCTGAGGACGACAGCAATGGGCCTGTATGGTGGCTATTAGGAACCATTCCTAACGAATACTACATAGAACTGAGCATTCTGTCTATGAGTACGCAAATTCCCAGTTCTAAAATTCACATTTTACAGCAAATGATTTATCTCACATTCAAATGAACAAGGATAAAGTAACACATATATTGAACTTCACAAATTAATGTTTATATGTGATATTATAAAATATTTCAAATATAAAGAGTATACAATTAAGAAAAATCTATCAATGATTAGATTTTGAAATATATTGTTTTAAAAATTAATGCTTTTAAATGGTTATGCAAGGTATTAGTAATTCATCCTTATAGCTATATAATACAGAGAATTATCAACATGTATAAGAGATCCCAGGACAAATGCTACTACGACACACAGAGCTTTAAAAATATAGTCCACACTATTTGCATATATAACTTGTTTTCTTCAGTGTCGAAGACTAGCAGAACCAAAGAAACCCACATCCTAAGCCACAGAACAGAGGCACCTGGTATTGTTCTTATCATAGGATGACAAATGCTTTCAATCCCCTAATAACACAGACATCCTCAACATTTGTATAGTGTTTTTTAACTAACAAAATGGTGTGTCCTTCCTGAGTTCTAGAATGGTCAAAGGCTCAATGCAAACACTTCTTAGCATACCTTTGCCACTCCATTTAAAGAGACAGGCTTAAGATCATGAGTTTCACAACACAAAAATTCTCTGTTTCTTTTGTTGCCCTAATGCTTACATGGTTGAGTGTGACTTCAAAAAGGTTCTATAGCTCACCTTTGTGGTGCAAGATTTCAATCCCAGCACAACAGGCTGAGAAAGGATGAGATCACAAGAGAATCCACAAGTTCATGACCACCCTGGGCTACACAGACAGATAGTCCTTGTAAAACCAGACAAAGAGGAGACTGAAAAGAAACCAGAGAAAAGAGTATCTCTGGGTTTATAGTTATAAATATATCTATCTATATGTCAATATCTGCTTTGGTAGGAAAATAGTAATGATTTTCATCAGTATAACAAAGAAAAGATTTTAATGCTGTAATTATGATATAGAAATTAAAAACATGAGGAAACACATATTTTAAAAGGCTTGCCATTTCCATATATATATAATTAGAATGATGAAAATAGCTATTAGTTTTTTATTTTTGACCAGTATAATTTTATAACAATTTCTAAAGACACTTTATAGTGTTTTATGATTTAACTTTTTAAAATAAATTCTAAAATTAATGGCATTATTCCCGTGGTTCCAGTGAAAAATAATGCTAATTTAGGTAATCTAGTTAAAATTTTTTAAAAAGTATTTAAAGAATTAACAGTCATCAAAGTGTTTGCTTTAAACACATGAGGACTGGAGTTTTCTGAGTATGGTGGCCTGCACTTGTGCTAGTAACACTAGGGAGGCAAAGATGGGCAGATCCCGGGGCTGGTTGTTCAGCCAGCTGGTCTACCCATGCCTACTTGTCTAGCTCTGAGCCAATGGGAGGTCCTATCTCAAAAACAAGATGGACAGCTGAGCCAATGAGAGAGTTTGCTCTGGCTTCCACATATATGTAACAGACATGCATGGAGACCCACACAAACACACATACACATTTTCATATAGAAACAAACAAGAATTTGGCAATGCCATTCATACCTGATGTCTGTAGATTTGATCAGAAAAGTGCTAGTAACTTACAGAAATGAAACAAATTCTCCATGCCACCCAAGTATCAGGCAAAAGCAGTTTTTCAAATGAAAGGCCTTGGTAGGAGTCTGATGTCTTTTCTTTTCACCATCCAGATGACAATTCAATCCTAATCTTCCTATCATTACACTGCAAAGACTTTGATGATGTCATAATGCTTGGAAAGGCATGTCAAGGATGCACTATCAATACTGAAATGCTCCGTTACTCTATAAGGCTGTCACTTAAAAACAGATTTCCCAAACTCTATCTACTTACTATTTTACATAGTAGATACCAACTTCTAGTTCTCTTCAGTCTCTGTCACCTCCAGGTGCAAATTAAAAAGCCCCTACCTAAAAACACAGGAGAACCTGAGCCCCAGACAAGAGACTACAACTCAACTGATCTTTCAATGTATAGCCGATGTTGAAAATCTTCACTCTGTATCACAATCAACATTCTAAAATGTATATTTCTAAAATTTCCCCAAAGCTGTCTATTACAACTGTGTTGCAACTCAAACCCCTAATGAACTCGTCTTTTTCAAATTTTAATTTATACAGAGCTTTACTGTCTTTACAATAGGATATTTGACTTGAGAAAGTATAGTGTCTCTGGGAAGCATTGGCTCTGTCTGTCTATAAAACTGACTCTTGGGACCCAGAATAAGAAATGCTAGTTTGCAGTTACCTTGTAAATCTCAGCTTGACAACAGACACCTCAGAAGACCTGCTAATTATGCAGAATGATACCTGTCTAGTAATCACATCTTCGTAATCTGATTAAGGGAAGGATGAGAGGAGACCTAGCGCCTAATATTAGTGCAATGCATGTGGTAGCCTACAGGCGCTTCAGCACTAAGCTGAACAAGGCACAGAAATGTAATGGTACAGGTAATGTTACAGAATGGCAGGCATCCAGAAATATTTCTATTACCCACCACAGTGACTCCCTTGTAATTCATTATTATGTAATCACAGAACCATGGGTCAGATCCTAATGTGAACATGTGTCTCAAAGCACATGCCTGCTTATCTATATAGAAAATGAGAAAATGACATCAGACACTTTACTTCAAATTACTCTGCAGAAAACAGACCTTGCTAGTCATTCAATTTTGCTCATGAAGGAAGCACAAAGAAAAAAAGGTAAATATACTCAAAACTAAAGGGTCAGAAATATACCCTCCATTGTAACTGATTATCCATTACTACTTGCTAGATTCCAAAGTCCATAAGGACATGTGTGGGAAGTTGGAGTCCTGTCCTTCTCCACCCTCACATATTCTCAGATCCACTGAAGAGACAAGTTGCTTCATACTCAGTAACATTTACAACTGACCCGGCCCTTACCACGAAAGGACAGAGTGATATACCACTGACAAGATTTGATCAAGCTGCACTGAATGGCAAAGGGACCATTTTCTTATGGTGTTATAACAATTCTGGGGAGAGACAAACTGAGTCCAACTCTCCAGAAATAAGAGATGACAACTCAACACATCTGTAAGCACCTGCTCAGCCAATATCTCACCAAATCCCAGTCCCAAACTATTTAATTCCTCCAAAGTCAGCAGTGCTAGGACCTGAGGCACAGACAGAAAATATCACCCAAAGGGAAGGAGCTATTGACATGTAGGCTGTGGTCTGAAGTTCTGATACCATCATAGCCTCAGCTGACATTTAAATAAAAAGCTTTCTGCAAGGCTGGGATCACGGAGATCAGCCAAAGCCATCCAGTTTGAGTCATAACTCGAAATTTATCTACATAGTTTATAATTGGGAAGAGTTTCTCTCTCTTTTTTCTAAAATTTATGTTTTTTGGTGTGTGTTTGTGTGTGTGTGTGTGAGAGAGAGAGAGAGTGTGTGTGTGTGTGAGAGAGAGAGAGAGAGAGAGAGAAGAGACAAGAAGAAATATTGTTTTGGATCCCCAGAGCTAGTTATGGGCAGTTGTGAGATGCCCAATGAGAGTCCTAAGAACCAAACTCAGATGCTCTGGATAAACATGAAGTAGTCTTTACAACTGAACCACATCTCCGACCCTGAGATCTCATCTCTTCAAGAGACTAAAATGTACAGTTTCTACATGGCTTGATCATAGATTTAAAGCTATAGGGCTAGGGATGAGGCTCAGCTATTGAGAGCTGCCCACCACACAGAAAGTAGTGCACACCTGTGATGCTAGCACTTGAGTGGTGGAAGCAAGAGGATCAGAAGCTCAAAACCAGTTTCTGTTTCAAAAGGAGGTCAAGACAAGCATGGACTATACCAGACCCTGTCTCAAATAATAGAAGAAAAATGGCTGGGGATGCAGTTTAATTTTTAAAGTATGTGCCAATGTGAATGGAACCCTGAGTTCAATTCCTAATTCCCCATAAAATTGAACATGGTAATATAAGGCCTGTAATCCTTCAATGTCATCATTGGCTATATAGTGAGTTCAGGGGAAGTATGGGCTATATAAAACCCTGTCTTGGATAAATAAATGAAAAATGTTTATAACTTTGAAGCGCTTTCTTTTCTATGAGCACTGAGGCCCAGATATAGTTAGCATCTCACTGCTTTTTCTTTCATTGTTGTTGGTTGGTCTTGATCTCAAATTATTTTAATTAATTGTATAAGTGAAGTATTAGCACATATCAATTTGGTCATGAGAGAACATTATCAGAATGGCAATAATCAGCCTATCTTTTTCCTTGAAAGTAGATCAAAATGGTGCTACCATATCCACCCACACAGAAGGGTATCATGGTCAACAATCTCAACACCAAAAAAGTCTAGGTCTAAAATAATCAATTTATGGCATAGTTATCTGAGAAATAAAACAGAACTTTAATATACTGTCTGAAGAGTCCCAAAGACTGCCATAAACTATGGCATATTAATAACATATTAATCCAGTGATTAAAACCAAGGTCATGGGGGCTGGAGAGATGGCTTAGTGGGGAAGAACACTGACTGTTCTTCCAAAGGTCCTGAGTTCAATTCCCAGCAACCACATGGTGGCTCATAACCATCTGCAAAGTGATCTGATGCCCTCTGCCGGTGTGTCTGAAGACAACTACAGTGTACTCGTATACATAAAATAAATAAATTAAAAAAAAAAACCTGAATTGTGAAGTTAAAAATAAATAAATAAATTGCTTATCTGATCTTTATTTAACTTAAAAAAAAACACAAGGTCATTTAGAATAACACTGTTTTAATTAAACAGTCATTTGGCAGGCTGATGTGTGACTCATTTATATTCTTATCAATTAAACTACGAGAACACAGTTTATGCTAAAAGTTACTAATAAGAAGCAAGACTCCAAAAGCAGCAATTAAAAGTTTCTGGAACATTCAAGGAGATCTGCCAAGTGATCTACAGCAGACACTGGGAAAGGAGAACAACAGTAGAGCTCTCAGGTTAAAAAGAAAACGTGTCAAATGTATGAACGAGTGATTTCTTGAAAGCAGTCTAAAATTAGATGACCAAAAATATAAGCACTATGGCTCAAGTGTGGAGATACAAAGATTTTCCATGAAAATGAGCAAGTATAACACATATAGATTCTGCAAGCGAAGCAAAACCTGAAACTGAAAATATTGTTTTAGCTGGTAAAAACATTTTTATATGTAAGTGAATTATGGTGTTTCCTAACTGCCTGAAGTACTTAGTGAACTGACATTTTAAAAAATCTGTACAATTTGTATGCTTCAATGAGAAAAATAGAGTAAGAAATGAAAGTATAAAGGCAAACAAGAGATGGACACAGGACAAGCACTGGGAAGCAAACTGCCCAGAGAGAGGACAGTCTCGGCAGTCTGAACCCATACCTTCAAAGCTCCACTCAAGGCCTCCATAGGCAGCCCCATCAAGGCCTCCATAGGCAGCCCATCAAGGTCTCCATGGGCAGCCCCATCAAGACCTCCATAGACAGCCCCATCAATTTCTCCATAGGCAACCCCCAGAAAGCCATCATCAAGCACAGGGGCTTCCCCACCTGTGCAGTAGGTACTGACAATCTGAAAAGTTACTGTGTCCAGGAAAAGGTGGTTACAGAGACTTGGTAGAAAACTGATGCTTAGTCCTCAGAGGAACAGTAGTTCAAAGTCATGCTACAAGTGCTCAGTGGAGAGGGATTGGGAGATGGCTCAGTCAGTAAAAGCAGAAGGACCAGGATTCACTTCCCTAGCATCTAGGCCAACAAGCCAAGCATAGTGGTGCCTGTGTGTCATCCTGATTATGGGGAGGTGGAGACAAGCAGATCCTTAGAACCCTACAGTCAGCCAGCCAGCCTACCTAAGTGAGTGAGTTCTAGCTTCAGACAAAGAAACTGAACTCAGAATTACATGCAAAGAGAATCTCACAGGGCCACAATCCTAAACAAAGAACTTCAGGAAAGTAAGAATAGCTGAGCAATAGAAAGGGTTTTCTCCAGAAAGAAAATCCAAAATTGGTTATATAGTACCAACTGGACAGCCCTGAAATTATATACATACACGTAACATTACATAGACTGAACAGGGTGTGTGTGTGTGTGTGTGTGTGTGTGTGTGTGTGTGTGTGTGTATACAATTAAAAAGAGGTAAGAGGTCATGAATTTGAGAGAGCAAAAGGCAGGGTACATGATAGGGGTGGAACAAGAAAAGAAAAAAGGAAAAAATTATGTAATCATATTTTAATTAAAAAAAAAAAACTGAAAAGGCTGAAGAGAAGGCACGACATTTAAGACCACTTGCTGCTGTTCCAAAGGACATGAGTTTAGTTCCCTAGCACTCATGATACTGGGTTTATAATTGCCTATGACTCCAGCTCCAGAGTATACGACACACTGCTCTGATTTTCATGGGCACATGCACACATGTACACACACATAAATAAGAGCCTTGGTCTGCCCATCTCACCCTTCCTTCTCACCCACAGGTTGCAGAGGATCCACACAAAGCCCTCTGCCTTACTGAAGTTCAAGCTCTTTGAGGGCGTAGTGTCTTATAGGACGTTGACTCTGCTTCCAACCCCAAAGCAGCTATTTCCTCAGTGCATAAGACCTGTCCTACTGGTCTAAAGACCCACATTATTATGCTTACACTACACAAGGATATATGTTAGTGTTCAGTTCAATGCCATTTCCTATTTCTATGTACTGTTTGACTTATTTGATTCAAATATTGTTATCACTGAACAAAACTGTAAAGCCAGAAAAATCAAGTCTTATATTCATTGCTTTCTATTTATCTTAACAGGAAGTCTAATAAACACAGTAAGTACTAAATAAAGACTTAATAGCAACAATGGTCTGAAAATGTACAGGAATAAGCATAACAGTTTAGGATGCTTTTGAAAGATAAAAGTGAATAAGATAAACAGATAAAGAATGAAAGAAGTGATAAGTTACACCACAACTTGCTTTCAGAGAGCAACTTCAACACCAACACTATTGTCAACAGACACAGTCTGCAGCCACACATTTGCATCTCAGACTATTTCAACTGAAATCAACATTGAACCAGGGGAAAGAATACATGATACAGTTCTAGGGACTTCTCACTTTGATCAGGAAAAATACAAGCCCTTCTATCAAATTTAAACTATTTCTTTTAGCCCAAATTCCACCAAATACACATCCCTAGTTCTTAGGCAAGAGTATAAAGATAAATACGAATGATTCTCCATGTTTGTAATGTCATGCTGAATACTTGTAATATACCATGTTCATGATCTTTACAAGAAACAAAAAAGATGATAAAATGAGTTATCCATGTGCACTCCTCCTTCAGTTGAAGTCTAAGGAGACACTGCCCTCCTGCTTCAGATCACACAAACAGTGACCAGAGGGTACAGACAGTCATGATGCTTGTGAAATACCCTCCACCAGACTCATGGTTGTGAATCATAGGTCCTTGGCTTGTGGCCATTCCATTTTGGGAGGGGGGTTATGGAAAATTTAGAAAATGGAGCTTATCTGTAAGAAGCAAATATGGAAGGTGGAGGGCAGGAAATAAGGTCTTACATTGTCTTGTTGCCTGTTTTCTTCCTGCCTCTATATCTACCTAGATTGTGGGCAAAACCCTTACATTCCTGCTCCCACAGCAAAAGGCATCCCATGACCTCCAGCATACCTTCCTCACCAAAATGAACTGGACCTTCAAACTCCTAGCCAACATAATTCCTTAATCCCTTCTGCTATGTGGTAAGAATTAGTCACTGGAAGAGAGAAACAGCTAACACAGAGCCTACTGGGCAGCACAGGAGACTACAAATGGCTTTTACTCAGAATCTAGCTGGCTGGGGCCACCTCAAAAAGTCAATTGGCATTCCAAATCTCAGGTGGTAGTGGTTGTGGTGGTGGTTGTTGTTAAATAAGGAAAACAGAATCTACTAGAGTTAGCTGTCTTTAGGATTTAGATCCATACAGCTACATGACATATATTTAGACAGATGTTTTTTTTCTAAGAGCAACAGGTCACTGTTTGTAATTTAGCATCTGTGGCAATCTTACAGATCCTATAACAATAAGAGCTGACTATACTTAAGGCCTGGAGAGACAACTCGGAGATTAAGAACACTGGCTGCTCTTCAAGCAAACCTGGGTTTGATTCCCAGCACCCACATGATAATTCCAACCGGCTGTAACACAGGCTCTCAGGGATCTAGCTACAGCATCTGTGTCCCCTGCTGGCCTCCATTCTCAGTGCTTATCAAGTACCCATTTGGTGTCCTGTAACCTCTGTGCTCCAAGGAGCTCTAGACAAGTTCTGATTTTGTAGAATTTAGCATTGTTTTTCAATTCATTTAACTTAGAGATGAGATCTCACAGCTGCCCAGACTACTGAATTTTATTTTCCTGTAAAACCCCAAATCTGACAACTCCTGCAGAAGACCATAGTGTGCTGCCATTTTCTCTTTTTCTTCTTTCCCTGCCGTGTTCCTCCCCTTATAAAATCTAAAGATGTACTGTTTTATAACTAAAGCACACAGTTTATTCAATAAACCCAACTCTGCTCTATCCAATAAACAGGGAAATGAATTTGAGACCTGGTACTCTCACCTATTTCAGCCTTTTTAAAAGACAGGGTAATTTAATTTTACTTAACAATGACCCTACAATTACTTTCGTTTCCATTTGGCCTAGCACTTCCCCAGGAACTCCATAGCTACTACTTTCACTAACATTAGAAGGATGGTAGAACTTGCTTTAATTTTCTGTTCAAAATGGATAGTGTATAAAATATTTTAAGTCCAATATTAATAAGAAATCATTTTAAGATTCAAACATCCCTGAAATCTTCAGCAAGATGTTCCTTCCTTAGTACTGCATAAGGAAGTGGGAGCTGCCTTCTACACAACATCCTGGCAGCTGGCTGACATCTTGTGAGGTCTGAGATGCTTCCTATGGTACCAGTCATGTTGATATGAATATGTCAAAATTAAGTATAAATGGAAGAAATCCAGGAGTACCTGAAGGGTGTGAAAAAAATTAAAGGTCAGATTTAATACACATCATTGGTAATGGAAGCCCCAAGACAGCAAAGGCACAGGGTCCCACAAGGGCCTAATAAGCCAAGTCACACATCTTACAATGCTAAGAGTGCTCTGTGATGAAAAGACCAGCCCAAATAAGCACCAGCGGCACCAAGCTCCACTCGAACCTGAAAACCAATAGGGCCAGTAAGCCTGATAGCCTGAGTTCAATGTTTAAACACAAAGATGACCCCTGACCTCCACATGTAACAGAAACATACATACATACACACACACACACACACTATACAAACACACACTGAAATAATAATGAATTAAATAAATTAAGAACATTACTAAATGTTTCATAAGCATATTTTATATTTAAATAAATCATAAAAACTCAAAAGAAAAAATAAGAATATCCTGTCTACACAAGGCTCTAAAATTATAAGTATTAGACATGTACTAGCTATTGCTGTCTGGATTTCTGAAGTATTTGTATCTATATTCGACTCACACATGAGCTTTAACGTGAGGGAAACAGCAGCAAATCTTTATTACACTCAGGGCTCTGTGTTACTAAGTATAAATGGGAGCAGGCAGGCGAAGACGCTGATGGTCCCTAAAACAGATACCTTATTTTAATGTTGTAAGTTGTGTGTCATTTCACGTCTTCAGTTTTGTTTACTCAGAATTTCACACACAAACAAGACAAAAATACACTTAAGAAAAAAAATTGCTGGAAATAAAGGTAGTACCAACACTGAGCAAATGTAAACAAATATGGTGAGCACACACCTACACAGAATCAGTACAGGTTATTTTTATCCCAAAACCCCAAAACCACCATGGCATTTTTATGGCTCATGACTGAAGAGAACCTTTCAAACCAAAATGTCCCCAATTTGAGCAGTAAGTCACTTCACGATTGATAAAAGATGAGAATATAATACCAATATGTTGGCACCATCAAACTTAGAAACTTCATTGAACTGGCCCTTCCTGGTTATGAATTCATAACAGTTTCACTTTTGTAAGAGGATGGGACTCCAGTGGAGTACAGTATTTATATGTATATTTTCTCATTTGTATTACTGTGAATATCATTCCTACATTACCTTTTATATTTCCATACTGATGGTGATTCAGATTGTAAACTTCCTCAAGCTAGGGATTATAATTTTTTATGATTAAATATGAACCAAATATATTCCAAAGAGCAACAAAAAAGTGAAGATAAATGCCCAACAGGACACACAAAGAGTACTTGAGAAACCAAATTCTCAGTTTTTCAACAGATAAAAGGCATGATCAAAAATCACCAGGGAAGTTGCCAGTAGAAAGCCATGAAGAACACATTATGCACAAATAGGGATTTCCAAGTACTAGGGAAGGGACTTGTAAACAAGTGAAGGCCAATCTCCTAATGCCACAAAATGAGGAATTGTGGATAAATTCCTGGTGGATTTCTTAGAAAAACAGTTTAATATCTGTTTAACAAAATAAGACTGTTCTTAATTCTTACATCTTCACACATCTTTAAACTTGTGGTTACTACAGAAAATACTATGCCTATATAAACTTAAATAGAACAACGTTTTAAGTGCAAAGTTAGCTCTGACACAACGTTTGCTAAACCTGTAAGTTTTTCCAATTATATACACAATGCAAAACTCATTTATTGGTAAATGTGAACACTAGTGAGCTGGTAACAGGCACTGTGCTACATCTCTACCTGCTTTTCAACACATTAGCTATAGTATCGTCTATCTGTAAGTATGGAATTTCAATTAGCAGGGTCTATGGAATACTAGAGCTGACGACGTTGAACTACCACAAAACAGTCAAAGTTCTGTGGAGAGCTACTATCACTGACAACCCTCCCATCAAGTAATAGAAAAATTTCATTCTTTCTAATAGTTCTAAACCTGTGCCTGTAAGCCATAGCTTCTCAATGAGGGCTTGGAATAGGACGGTTGAGGGAGCACTGGGTCAATGTAAAGTCACAGAGAGCTACCTGTGTACCTATAAAGAGAGAGGCCAAAGAGTCTCCTCTCAGAAAAGGCATCACAGATGGCCAACCTTACAGAGCAACACTGACCACAAAGTATTATTACTATTTCTTTCTCTGCCCACTCTGTAAACCTCTGTCCTCTTTCAATTGTGCCCAATGCCACAAAGTTATCAAAACATGATACATTTCTAACAAATCATAGTAAGTAGCTATGTTGGGAATCTAACCTAATAATTCTTGGATTCAGTGACATATGAAGTCTACCTGGACTATTGTTCTAGGTCCTTTTAGCAGTGAGTAGACATTCTTTGAAATCTTCACTTATTTATCCTCATATGCTTCATCTTAAAACATCACTTCTTTGTCAACGTTTTTACCTAGAAGCAGCCTAAACTATATACCAACATAGGACTTCCTGCCATAACTTTAGAATCTAATAAAAGTTGTTTATTGTACATGTGTTCATATATTAGAGTGTGCAAATGTAACCTTTCACTGTTAGATTGCACTTCCAAATGAGAGATTGTTCCTTACTGTATTAGAGTTTTATTGCTGTGAAGAAACACCATGACCAAGGCAACTTTTATAAAGGAAAATATTTAATTGGGGCTGGCTTACAATTCAGAAGTTGAGTCCGTTATCATGTAGTGGAAAGCATGGCAGTATACAGGCAGACATGGTGCTGGAAACTGAGCAGTGCTCTATATCATGATCTACAGGCAGCAAGGAAAGACTATGTGTCACTTTGGGGGTAGCCTGATCATATGAAAACCTGTGTCCACTGTGACACACTTCCTCCAACAAGGCTACACCTATTCCAGTAAGGCCATGCCCTCAAAAAAGTGGCACTTGTTATAAGCCAAGCATTCAAACAGCATGAGTCTATGGGGGCCATACTTATTCAAACCACTACAGTTACCAAGCTTGTTTCTGCAACTTCATACAAAAGCTCTTTAAATAAACTAAACAATTGTTGAAGACAACAGTACCAGGCTTTGAAGCTGATGCAAAAGAAAAGATAGTTCTTTGGGGCAATTTACTTATGACAGATCTCAAACTCTTATGTGACCATATTCAAAATTCCATAAAAGTAAGGCATCTTCCCTGACAAAGAGGTAGGTAGTTCTAGGATTTAAAACTTCTGTTTACAGATATCATTTCATGTTAGAGATTATATAAAGTATAACATGACTAGTAGATTCCTTTAGGATTAAATGAGACTTTGGGGTGAAAACCTCACCAACTTATTTCTAATAAGTATTCACAACTAGTATCTCCTAATAACTCGATCCACAAGGGCTCGGGATTGATGGTCGAAGTTGGCTTCATCTACTGAAACTGCTTTAGAAAGTGACTATATAAATGTATGCTTACAGGTACAGTACAATGATAGCTGTATTCCTGAAGGCCCAGTGGCAGCTGGGAATAAATCTCCTTTGTGATTGATTTCCTGGATATAACACCAGGTTACCTTTTAACTCTGTTCCTTTCTTATACTATAATGCAGTTTTATGCACTGGAGTCACTTGAGCTCATGCTGTCAATGTGCAAGAGGAATGTGCAACAGGGTTGGTGTGACAGGGTTGAGTACAGCGCTGCTTGACACTGTGGATCCTAAAGGAGTAATCATGACTTCTACTGCTACAGCAAGCTCATGAACAAACAGCACAATTTCTTGTTTGTTTGTTGAAAACAAGAAGTTTCAAGTTTTTCAAACAGGCAGGATTAACTACAGTGAAGCTGAAGAAAACTAGGTGTAGAAGGGGCCAGCAAGAGCTGCCAGGGAAGTGATCTCAGAAGAGATTTAACAGTGCACAGCTGAGTAAGAGCATGAAAATACTAGGTAGGATAGGCTGGGGAGATAATCCCAGAAGGCTTGTGCATGTGCTTAGGTATGTTTTGTTTCTGGTCCAGTTCTCTTCTCATGGTAGTGGCCTCTGCCTCAATGCTGACATCTGATACCATGTTCATTTTTATAGGTAATGTGAACACAAGTCACTAATAATCATTGTTCTGATACCGGGGGGGGGGGGGGGGAGGACAAAGTCACTACACAATATGCTTAAGTTAGTTAGATCACTGCCATTTTCTTGTAACTCCCCCCCCCCCATATTGTTTTAAGAGGAGTCTTATTATCCAGGCTCAGGTAATCCTTCTTACTAGGCTGGGTCTCTGGGGAGGCTTACACTACGGGCCAATGCCACCAAATCCAACAGGAAAAGCCTTTATAAAAATAAATGAGATATCATTTGTCTTCTTTTCCAATGAAACTGTATTATGCAAAACCAAATTTTGGACTTTAGAAGTAGTGGGAAAATGTGGAACTTCAACCGAGAGCTTTGGGGAGGGAGCAGAATATCTCAGAAAGGAAGGTCTGAGTTGCCATGGCATTTTCAGTTGGGTATTGTGATGTCCTATCAGTTAAAGGAATAGTAGCTTAGGGCCTCTGGCAGCTTTTCCTGCTTGGACCCCAGCCTACAATATTTCTTCATTTGTGTCTCGCACCCTACAAAACCTAGGAAGTGAGAAGAAAAGAGAAGCCACTATACTAATTTTCCTGAATACTGAATCTGAGGCCATTGGAGAAGAAAACTACAACTCCCACTGGTCCCGAGACTGTGTTCTTTTGCAGCCGTGAAGTGGCTAAAAGCAGTTAACATACTCTTCAGCATCCTTGGGCCCTCATTACCTTTTGAAGCCACTCTAAACAAGCTTCACCTTCTTTGGGAGGAATTCTGAACACTTGGAAAGTTTTGGTTTGATAAATGCATATAAAGATACCAGTCAGTTAAACGCAGGAGTCCGTCCCCACTGGCATGAAGGTTCTTGCCTCTGGAATGTAGGTGGCCTACATACACCAGCAGCAAGCCACTTGGTCATTGGGTGACCAGAGGACTCTAAAGCATCAGAGAGTAAGCCTGTTCTCCTGATTACTGGCTTGCCAAAGCAGTCTTACCATGATAAAAGAACAGTGGAAATGATGAGGAGAAAGACTCAGGTGGTAAGACAAGGGCAGAAGCAACACTGCGCATGGAAAAACGAAAACATTACTGTTCAGTACCTGATAAAGAGAGGAAAGACACTGAACGGCAAACACCACGCACAGGCCAGGCCAGAGAGTGTAAGAACAGAATGTGTAGACTCTTCCCCAATGAAGGGCTGCCAAGAATTGTGCATGATGTCCCCACAGCACAGAGAAGACAGCAGGTAAAAAAGAGGGAACAGGTGCAAATCAAAGACCACCAGGAACGAATGCTTCGAGGGAGGGAACTGATGGAGCAAAGACTCAAGGAACAACTGATGAAAAAAGACCAGAGCCAGCTCCCATCACTTGAGAAGCTTGAGCAAGTGAAAAAAGAGATGAAGGACTTTGAAAGGGCTGATGCACACCCGCTTCTGCAGCTACGCACTAAAAGTCTAGTTAAGTTGGAGAGTCTTTTGGAGATGTCTCAGGCAGGAGATGAAGGAAAAGCAGCTCTGAAGCCTAATCAAAAGAAATGCCTGGCCCTGCCACCGTTTTTGCGAAGTCATGTACGAAAAATCAAAGATCAGTAAAATTTCAGTGCCTTTTGTGGGGAAAAAAAGTACTAGGAAATAAATAAAACCTTTTTAGAAGCACTGTGTCATTTGGCGAAATTGTGCAGTAATTCTGACACCTCATCTTGCTTATGAAAGAACTAGAAGGGACAGAGATGGCTCAGTGGTTAAGCACTTGATGCTCTTGCAAAGAACCCAGGTTCAGTTCCAAGAACCCATGTGGTAGCTCACAGCCATCTGTAACACTTCCCAGGAGATAAGATATCCTCTTCTGGACTCCACAGGCACCAAGTATACTAGTGCAAACACTCAGACACATAAAATAAATCTTTTTAAAAAAAAGGTTGAAATGAATATTATTCTCCATATTCTGCTTTTCTTTTGAGATTTACAAAAAAAAAAAGCATAAAACAACCTTAAGTCTCCTAAACTTAGAAATTATATATTGTATATTCATAGAACAACAAAAACAAAACAATCAAGGAAAAAAAAAGAGTATGTCTGTATGGGATTCAGGAAAGTAGATATAATTTAAACTAAAAAATCCAAATGCACAAAATGCTTTTAGAACAAAGAAAAGACCAATTTTTTACTCAGAATCTTAAGTTGGAAACAAATCTTATGAAATAGTCTTTAAAATGAAAATAATGTAATTTTAATATGAATGTATTTCAGGTTCATTTCAAATAACCAAATTTTCACAAGACAAGCCTCAAAAAGGCCCATGAGCTATTCATATTCATTTGAACAATTTTACAAAAGAAACAGGGGTGGTGGGCAGAGCAAATAGGAGAGAAGGAGTGGCTTCTGGGGTGGTGGGTGGAGTAGGTAGGAGAGGAGCAGTGGCTACTGGGGTGGTGGGTGGGGTAGGTAGGAGAGGAGCAGTGGCTACTGGGATGGTGGGTGGGGTAGGTAGGAGAGGAGCAGTGGCTACTGGGGTGGTGGGTGGGGTAGGTAGGAGAGGAGCAGTGGCTACTGGGATGGTGGGTGGGGTAGGTAGGAGAGGAGCAGTGGCTACTGGTTTGGTGGGTGGGGTAGGTAGGGGAGGAACAGTGGCTACTGGGGTGGTGGGTGGGGTAGGTAGGAGAGGGGGAGTGGCTACTGGGGTGGTGGGCTGGTAAGTAGAAAGGGAGCAGTGGCTATTTGTCAGAAGAGACAAAGTAGTATTTGGTATCAAGCCCCAAGCAAAGGACCACCCAAAGACATAGTCCCTGGTGAAGCTGAGGAGATCAAAGGAGAACTCATCAGTACCAACAAAAACAATTCTCTTCCCGAATTTATTTACAAAATAAACCAAAAACCATACATTTTGAGAGCAGTTTCTGCAGATGAAGACTACAACGACATGTTGATTAGAAAACCATTAAGTAGTAAGCCCTTGTTTCTTCATATCTCACACTACAGGAAACACAAATGGCCACATTTAGCATGTAGGGGATTGGAAATATTTTTGAAAAAATTACCATAGAAAAATCTGACAGCAAAAATTTAAACTTTTTAACAGGCCTCCCCTGAGGCACTAGGCCAAGAATTTCCCACATCATGTGGCCCTTTGGCCTCACTTCCTCACGACTGTTTTGCATGAGACACTGGGAAAGTTCTAGAAGTTTTCACCAAAGAACCATTTTTGTTTTAAAGAACTAAACCTCTTTCATGGAACAAATGGAACAGAGTTCTTCAATGGGGAGTCAAAGTTTCAATACATACTAAAACTCTGCAAATGCTATAGTATGAGGTAGGTATTTCCTCAAAATGAGACAAGAGAATGAAAAATCAATGGAATAAAAAGAATCTTGCAGACATCTTGAAAAATAGTTAAGCTCCAGGAAGAGTTTGGGATAGGACATTTTAAATACAATAGAGTTGAGAATTCTAATTTCTCCCAAAGACATCAAATGAGTTGAATGCAAAGTTTCTTGAAGCAAAACACAGTGAACGCCTTAAGTCCAAACATTCATTTTCACCAGTGCTGATATATTTAACTTCTATAATCTTTTGCTGAAATCTGTGAGGGAAAAATTATATAAGGATTTTCGATCTTTCATTTGGACCACTGGACTGACTTGGGAGTAAATTTTCAAGAAAGAATAGAAACAGATCTGAAATATCTAGTCTAGGTTAAGATTTTAAAAAAAGATACCCATACTGATGTTCTGATCATCTGATAAAGGACTGATGTAAAAATACCTAAACAGTCCTTACAAGTCCTTTCAATTGAGAATGAAAATAAACTGTTACTAACAGAAACAGGCTGAGTTCAGGAAAACAAAACAAAACAAAACAAAACAAAACAAATAAACAAAAAAAAAAAAAAAAAAAAAAAAACCCAAGCAGAAATAGCTCATAACCAGAGGCCTATAGCCTCATTAGAAGAGATTCTGATGGAGTCTGGTCTGGTGGTACATACCTTTAGTCCTAGCACTTGAAGCCATTAGTCCTAGCAGAGGCAAGCAGAGCTCTGTGGGTTTGAAACCAGCCTAGGCTACAGGTTCTGGGGTACACAGGGCTGCATAGTGAAACTTTCTCTCAGAAGAAAAAATGTGCACATGGCAAATACATATATAAAAACATAATCAGCAAGTGCAATAGGAATTGAGAATGAAAATGAACTGTTACTAATTATCATTAAGACACCAAATCTTGCCATTTGTAGCAATGGCAGGGAAACTGAAGATATTGAGTGTAATAAACCAGGCAGGGAAAAGACAAACCACTGCATGCTTTTACCTGAATAGAATAGAATAGAATAGAATAGAATAGAATAGAATAGAATAGAATAGAATAGAATAGAAACAGGCTGAGTTCAGGAAAATAAAACAAACTAAAAAACCAAGCAGAAAGAACAGTGGCTGGTATTGGCCAGAGGGGAAAACACAGAGGGAAATAAGGAAAGGTTGGTTAAGAAGTGCAAACCATGGCCAGACAGAATGGCTTGGGCTAATGCACAGTGGGCACTTATAGTTAACATATAGTGTTCTTCAATCCAGGTTTTGAATGTCTTTCCCAGAAGCAAGCAACTTTTAAATGATAGATAACCTATGTGAAAGATCAATATAAAAAGTACTAAATGTATCCAACAATGGACTGTGATACAGAAAAACAATTATCAATAAACATTTACAATAATTTTAGTATGCACTTGAAAGAAAATTGAATGCAGCTACTATACAATCTGACAGTCAAATTTCTTGGCATTTACCATTAGGAATACAAAACTTAAATATGCCCTACAAGCCTACCCAGATGCCACTATTATGAAGGCCTTTTCTTGATTGATGGTTCCTCTTCAAAGATAAACACAGCTTGTGTCCTGCTGACAAAGTCTAGGCAGGACACATGAAAATGTGCTCAACTATATGACTAAAGCTATGAGACTCTGGCAAAGGTGAGTAGACATTACAAGAACTGTAGACACTTGTCTAAGCCCACTGAATGTGACCTCGAGTCTAACTCCTAATGTAAAGTCCAGCTTTAAATAATACTGATGAATGCTAGCTGACCAACTGTAACTAACACTGGAGGAGGGAGCAAGTAAGCAATGGAGGAGGAGGTACAGGGGAAGAGCCTTTCTGCAACATAAAACTGGACTAATAACTAGAGTCGATAAAAGCAAAAGAAATGTGGGCATTTTGGTAATAAAAAGTTATCTATACTCAAATTTTATGACAAAACAGTTTATCAAAAGTTTTTATTAAAACACAAATTCTCTGTTAAGACCAGTTTAAAACTATGCCTGCCACTGCCTGTAGCAGAAACATGTACCAGAACCCATGATATCACAGAAAAATGAGGTGTGAGGAAACAATTATCAAATGACTGAGTTTCTGAAATTGTCCTCCTCATATTTGATACCTGCATGTCTTTAACATTCTTTACTGTACTTTCATGTTCACTAATTGTCCAGAGTAAAGAGATATCAAAAGAACAGAGATGTTCAAGAGAGCAACAAAACGGCTAAACTTTGGAGTGACTGGCTCCCTGCCAGTCACTGCAAAACCAGCCCTGGTCCCGAGCTCAGTGCCCCCATTCACCGAAGCCTTCCAGACTTTTCTCACATCTTTTACAGACACTCACATGGGTGCTTTGTGCTCTGGTGATGGGAGAAGTTCAGGTTCTTAGTCTGGCTTTACAGAAACTGTCTCTGATACTGACCTTGTGAAACGATCAAGGCTTATGGGGGATATGACACTCCTACCACATTCTGATTTACCTAAGCAAAAGACTATGGAAACACAAAAATATGACTGTGGGAATAATGCTTTAGAATAAGAGGGGGTAAACAAATCTAGACAACATTAAAAACTTAAATGAGATTGAGGAGCAGGAGAGATGGCTAAGTACTTAGGAGCACTTGCTGCTCTTACAGAGGACGTAGGTTTGGTTCCCTATACCTACACGGGGCCAATCACAACCTCCTAAATGTAGCTCCAGCTCCAGAAAGATGTGCTATCTCTGACCTCTATGGGCACCAGCACTCACACTCACACACGCGCATGCACGTGCATGCACGCACACACACACAAAACACACTTTGAAAATTAAAATTTTTTAATATAAAGAATAAGTTTAAGTCTTTTTATAAGAAGCATGATACTATTA
This sequence comes from Arvicanthis niloticus, assembly GCF_011762505.2. Taxonomy (NCBI): domain Eukaryota; kingdom Metazoa; phylum Chordata; class Mammalia; order Rodentia; family Muridae; genus Arvicanthis; species Arvicanthis niloticus. Next base: position 53,000,331 of record NC_047674.1, on the reverse strand, counting down.
ACTCAAGTTGGCATCCCATAGATAATTAAATAAATTTTTTGGTTTGCTCTAAATTATACTAATTGATTATTTTAATAAAATGTTCTTAATCAAAAATTCAGAATTTTTTTCTGAACCTTAAAAAGTTTTCTCCCATGAAAAAAAGCAAAATTCTGTCAATACTCTTCTGATTTGATATTTCTAAAATGGTTAAATGGATAGTCCTGGGAATGAAAAGTACAAAGAATTTAACAACTTTGAGATTACAGCTGATTACAGCTAATATCAACCAAGGTAGCCATGTCCTGCAGAGAATTAAACTACTATATATACAGTTGATCATAAATAAAACTATATGTAAATGCAAAATGCAAAAGTAACAACTAAATGCAAAATGCAAAAGTAACAACTCTGACTTTGGATACACAGACTTCAGCAATGTTGAAGTTATGAGAAAACACATCTTCTTATAGTTGTATTATATGGAAATTTCTGTTATGGCTAGGGCTAACCTTTTATGACTCAATACTATTTATTCTAAAAGTAAGACAAACACAGTAACTATGGTGATACTTGTGAAGAACCTTTAATGATTCTATTTTTCAAACTCAGCAGTTGAGATTCATTAAGGAACCATTACCCCCATTTATTTTAAAAATGAAACATAGTGTTAGAGGTGTATTAGTGGGTAGAGGGCTTCCTATCATGTGGGAGGCTATAGGATATAACCCTGGCACTGTGGGAAACTAGGGAGAAGAATTATAAAAGTGCATGGGTAATGGTGAAGGGAAACTAGAAAGGGACAGGAAAGGGTTCAGTAACAGGGTCAGGAAAGGCAAGATCAGAGTGCAAATCTGTGCAGTTAGGAACAAGAGTTGCTCTTGAAAACCATAAAGTCAAAATGAGAGAACATTTATGCATTCATATATAAGTATATGTATTACTTAATAGAAATGTTTTTAAAATGCATATTGATGGATCAAGAACCAATTGGGGAACAGGACCTTAGCATCAGAACCATCCCTACATCTCACCTTTTCTGCCCAACAAAATATATTCTCTGAGCAAGGACTGGTAGGCCAGCCCATTTCCAGAGCTTAAAGCATGATATCAAAAGTTACACACTACAAATGCACAATAATCAGGAAATTTTAGTCATAAATAATTTTACAAATTCAGTTACAAATTTGAAATTTATTTATTTAAAATAGACAAATTTAAAATGATTTTTAAAACTATTTTAAGATTATATCATAATAAAATTATTCTGTAATATAAAGTTAAATATCAAGTAATTGCATCAAATTATTGCCCATATATCGCAAGGACCTAACAGTATGTAACCCAAAAATACACACTGAAGAAATGTAATATAATGCATGTATTTCTTAGAAAAACCCAATACCTCATATGAGATTGGAAATTAAGAATCTGATCTTCAAGATTATAAATATAGAATTCAAGATAAAGTAAACTCATAGATGACACAACTTTAACCTATATCAAAAATACATTAATTCTTTAAGCCAATATGCTTTTGAGATTATTTTATCTATTTAAGTCAAATTATCTTAAATTTAATAGGCACAATATTACATGTGTGTTACATGTTCCTTTGCCAGTTCATTCATTCATTAGTGATCACTGACATGAGGCAGGCAGGACAGCAGACACCCTTTAACCCCCAGCACTTGCACTTGGGAGGCAGAAGCACATAGATCTCTGCATTCAAGGCCAGCCTGACCTACAAAACAGGATGCAGGCCAGCCAGGGCTACATACGTATTAAGACCCTCATCTAAAAATTAATTAATTAGTTAACTAACTAACTAAATAACATAAAGACCATACAGAAATAAGTGGTATCATTTTGGTCTTTATATAGATTATGTTGATGTTTCTCAAATGACATGACTGCAAAACCAAGAAGATTCTATTAGCTCTACAATTTATAGTTATATTTTATTAAATTTATTAGTAACAAAAAACACAGCTTTCAATCACTGTTTGTAGTATTAACTATACTCTTGCAAGGTACCATTTTTCAGGTGAAGTTTACAGATGCAACACTAGGAACTTGCAGGTTTTCAGTAACATTTTTTTCTTATTTTTTCTTATTTTTATTCTTATATACACTCGTGGGTTTTGTTTTAAATGAAATAGCAGATAAAGGCTCTTTGTGGCAGGATAATGGAAATGGGGAGAGAAGGTGGGTATGGAATGAGATTACGTTATTGTACAAATAGTGGCCAAACAATTATGTGATTTTGTAATAAGTGGAATAGAGCAAAGTGGCAGAAATGGAAGTGGCTGAAGAAAATGAGGTAATGATCAGAACTTCTAGTCTGTGTTGGGAGATGGCTCAGTCAGTGAAGGGTTTGCCATGCACTATGAAGACCTAAGTTGGGATATCCAGAACCTACAAACAGCCATGTGCAACAATGCATGCTTGTATTGGGGAGGCAGAGGCGGGAGAATCCCTAGGAGTTGCTGGGTAGTCAGGCTAAGAGAAATCTTAGCCTGATTGTAGCTTCAGGGTCTGTAAGAGATACTCTCAAAATAAGGTGAAGAGTGATTAAGAGAGACATCCATAATTGACCTCTAGCTTTCACACAGACATACACACGTAAACACAAATACAGATATACTCAGCAAAAAACAAAATTAAGAACTTCACAGTTGTGCAGGTGGAGGTGAAGGGCCTGTGTCTTAGCCGCCTCACTAGGCCTGTGTACTGCTGTAGGGACAGAGGAAGGAGGAACTTGCTTGGGTTTTCCCAATGTCTTGTGAAATTTTAGAGCCTTGACACTTGACTCTGAGAATATTACCATGTTTTGTTTTCACCATAAAATGAAAAACACTGCTGACCACTGGTAATCGGTGATAAGCTCTTACATAATAGTAACAACACTTATTGCAGAACAGAAAAACAATTCTATCCACTTAAAGCCATCATTTGGATCCTGCATAATGTTATGTTTCTTTTTTATGTATAAACATGTCTTGGCTTTATAATTTCATTATATTTAAATGTTGTCTGGAGTTTCTATCTAGAAGGCTTGCGTTAGTGAGCCTATAGCTGGGGAAGTACCTTGAATTATAGGACTACTATATAATGTAACAGACATTGCCTCCTTGCTTACTAGTTTCTCACTAGTAGGACAATGATAACGACAGTCTTAACTGTGGAAGTGTTGGGAGAAGAGAAGAGGTATGAATTGGTTGAGCCTGTCACTTGGTATATGACAAGCATTTACACTCTGGCAAGGGGCTGGCACAGGGATGTTAACTGTGTTTTCTGCCAGTCAAAAGTAGACTTTAGGTTCAATGTTTTAATCTATCATGTGAGACAAAGGAAACCTGATTTCTTTGGGTGGCAATGGTCCCCCGTTTTAAAAATGGAGTCGGGGTGCTTGTGTGGCTTTAGGATTTAGGCTACCATTCTAAAAACACTGTCCCGCAGCTGTTTAAAATTTATTTTTTTTAGACCATAGCACCACTGTTTGGTTGTTTCCAATTTCTCAGACCACAAATAGTAAAAGTGTACTCAGTCTACTGCAAACATAAATAGCAAATGCACGCTTCAGCACTTTTTAAAGGATATGGAAATTGGCAACAAAAACGCAGTTCATGTTGAAAATTTACGACAGCCTGCCATATTTCTTCAGAAATACAATCAGGTAGAAATTGGGAAGATCTCTACCAGCTGGGTGGTATTTTTTATGTTTTTTCACTTATATTTTCGCTCGCTGAAAGACTTTCATTATGCAGCTTCTGGCACTTGATAAAATAGAGCAATGGTACCTTTGCTAAAACCACAGTTTCTCTGGTTATGTTTAGCATTACACAAACATCCTTCACCTTAGATATCCTTTCGCATTGGGCATTTAATTGGACATGCACTGAAAAGATGATCTTTTTCCAGAATAGTATACTTTCTGGATATCATTAACTGACAGAATTGTGTTTTTGAAACTTCACAGAAGTATATGTGTGCATGCCATTTCAACTACTAGATATTTGATTCCATAAAAGGTATTGTGGAAATATGGAGAAAAGGCATGGATACAAAGCAATTCAGACTGACCTGCTATGTACTTACAAACTAAAAGAAGGAGACAAAATGGTAGGAAATAGGTAAAAGGCCACAACATGAACTGTATGTCTCTAAACTGTTCTGGATAAGTAAGAAATAACACAACCTCTGCCTGTAGGTTTTGAGAAAGAAAGAAAACATTCATGGTGTGTAAGGTTGTTAAAATAAGTAATATTTAAAGTTAAATTCAACAAAGAAAAATGGTTTTACAGTAAAAACAAATATTCATAAGTCTATCTCTTACTCAATGTTACCATGTCTTCCTTTGCAAAGGCAAACCAGAAATACTGAAAACTCTAAAGCCCATAGAACTTAACACTGGAGGAACAGACGACCAAATGCTTAAACACCTGGAGGAAAAAAATGGCACTTGGTAATTTTAGAGAATTTATTTATATATTTTGCTTTTCTTGAAAAAAATGAATAATTCAAAACTTGGTGATTTGAGGTATGGTGTCCCATGCCTGGAAAAAAAGGATCATTTGAGCCTAGGATCTAGCCTGGGCAACATGAGAACAATTGTCAAGAACAAACAAAATTTAATGACAACAGTCTACACTTCAATCTACTTATTTAAATGAGTTCAAAGGAAAGTCAACCTAATAAACTATTTTTAAGGGCCCCTGCTCATCATATGATTCTTAGCAAGCGTGCTTCATAGATAAACATTTTCACATTCACTAAGTACATGTTTTTTACTGCATGAGAGTATTTATGTCTTTTGAAACACACAAGATCAGTATACTACTACAGAAAATTTAAATTTTCAATTTGTGCAGTGGATCAAAACAAAGATTAGCTGAATGAAAAAGACATCTAAAATGTTCTTGGGTAACTTGTAAAAACTGAATTTATTGCTTTCTTAGCTTACTGAAAACAAGATTAAGACTGAGATCCGCAGGCATTGCGAAGCCCTTTTCAATACCGGTTAAGCAGTGGCCAATCTTCCATTAAACGTGTGATTTTGCCAGATAATGTTGAATGTGCAAACTGGAAAATGAACCTATAAATATCGGGTTAAATCTCGAAGAAAGTAGAAGGATCAGATTCTACCATAGCTTAGGAATGGTAGATGTATGTTTGTCTCATCCCTACCAGCGCTGACTAAGAATAGAAACCTACGAGTCTGGGGTAGTTTTACTGTATTTTGGATGCTGTATATGTGACACAGGTTTGACAGTATGCCATGGCTGTGGTTCTAGGGTTATCCAGAAGTCTCTTAGAGGTCACAGTTATATCGTTTGGTCTGCTCAATGATATGAATACTGTTAGCTTCTCAAACGGCTCATTATTACTTTAGAATGTCATTTAATCATGTTTTCCTAAAAATAAGAATTGATCTAATCAATATGAAAAGTAGAAACAGAATAATATTTTTCAAAGGAATTTTTAAATGGGGATTTATGTTCTAGTGATGCAGTTTTCTGATTTGTAACAAGATCGCTTTTACAAAATTGAATGTTATTTTATATTCAGAACAGCAGATAATAAAGAATGAAAGTATAAGTGTCTACTTCATTTGCTATAATCATAAGTTCTGAAATGGAAAGAAATACAGAATTCAACACTGGCAGCTAATGGAACATACAAACCTTGCAATTTAAAATGAAAAAGCTCCCTCCTGATACTATATAATCGCTTTGGGTTAAAAAAATTTTCCCCTTAAATTAACCATGAGGAACGGAGAGAATGAAAAAGAAATCACTGCCAACACATTACAAGGACTTACTGAATATTTAACGTATGGAAACAAATCTGGATTGGGAACCTGGGAATGGCTATACAGGAGTGAGCCATGCCTCATCTATGACAACACACAGAGCCTGCATCTCTGAATGGAGAAGATGCATTGATCCTGGAAAGCTCCTGAGTAGTGAGCTGATTACAGGGTCTGACAGTTCCATCCATAGTCTGTGAGTGATCTGAGAAAAGCCATCTTACCTGAAACTATGGCTCTGGTGACACCAACATATTAATCATGACCATGCAGCAGGCATCTATCCCTTCTGAGGGTGCACATTAACCTTCACCATCACTGCTATCATGAGCTCTAGACAACGGGAAACCAATCACATGTTCAGAGTTACAGAGAAATGTGAGGAAATTGCTAGCAACAGACTGGTGACAACGGCTTCATCCTTTATAAATGTTATCATTGTCTTATCACATTTTAAATCCTATCACGTAATTACATAGTACTCCTACTTAAAAAGATACGGAGATGTTTGAAGATAAGCTCTTTTAAATCAGAAGTGGAAACAAATTTGTTTTTTAAATTTTATTTAACTGAAGGTGGTGACCTATATTTATTTTTAAATATTTTTAAATGTTCTTGTTTAGCTGGATTAAATATCTATACATGATTAATAGTTACTTGCAATATCGTAAGTTTAATTTTTCTTGCACCCTCGACCCCCAAAATTACCATAATTTTAAAGTACTTTTTCATATCATTTGGAAGTTAAATTACTTACAAGTAATATAATCTAAGGCCTTTTCTGTCTGGTCACCTGAGGAATTAGCAATTAAAGTATGAATTTTCATGGTCAGATACATCTTCATTTTATGAAAAAATAATTTTTCATATTGTTTCTTGGGCTTTTAATAGTAAAAAAAAATCACTGCTTTGGGAGCAAAGAATATATCACAAGTACTAGGGAAGGTACTAGCCTCCTTTTCTTGGATCCTAGGCAGACCTGCAGTGAAGCCCTCCCAGGCTGAAGAGTGACAAAGCAGGCAGTTCAACAGTGAGCTGCTAACTGTGGGAGCTCAGAGGAGCATCCTTTCACTTTCCTTAAACCACTGGTAATCCGGCTGCAGCTTCTGTTTCACTGTGAGTATTCTAACCTTAGCCTTGATAGTCCTATCTTCTACCTGTCAACAGCACCAGAAGCATTCATAATTCAGAAATGTTTTCCTTTTTGCAATGCAGGATTTTGAACTCTGACTTAAAAAAAAAAAAAAATCAGTTAAAGGCTGTGTTTCTTTAAGACCAGAGTCTTATTTATGGGAGTCTGTGGCTAAACTGAAAACAATTTTTCAGTTCCAAGGAAAGTCAGTCAATATGAGTCTGAAATGTACAAACTAGTGTCCATCCACTGATAGAAACCGGTGGAAAAGGCCCCAAGAACAATTTTATAACTCTCATCAATTAAATCAGAGACTTAAAAACTAAAAACCAAACTAGAGAAAACAAAACATTTATAATTTTAAAAATTACAGTGTATCATAAATGTAAACACTTGTGCAACATCACTTATTTAGGTCAGCAAATACTTAATAAAGCCAAAATACGTGACTATGGTGAGTAACAGATTTATGACATCATGACCCACCCCATAAATAAGCATGTAGAAGTCCATTAGTGCTATTGTACAAAGTTTGTTCACTTAAATGCTCATCTATATTTTACTCACTTCTAAAAATGTTAGCAATATTAAATAAAAGTTTAAAATTGGTATGTTAATTGAAAATAAGAATGAATTAATGAAAAATTAACCCACAATCATAATATCTAATAAAATAGCTATAGTATATAAATATCCCATAATCTTAAAATCATGTATTTATGTATGTAAAGTTAGTATAGCTACCTCACATACATGCTAAGGGAACCTTCTAGGAATGTGCCATGAGAAAGCATCTAGCAGTCAAAATATGCTACACTTAACTGATGAGAAAAAAACGCTAAAGAACGTCAGAAGCACAGGCATAAAACAGTAGGCAGCGTGGTCCAGACGTCCCTGCCCATGAAGCCCTACCTATCTTTGTACACATCATAGCGACACAAGAATTCTTGACACGGGAAGATTAAAGAAAAAAAAAAAAAAACAGCATTCACTGCAATCATCTTTCAACCAAATTTGTAGCATTTATATGCTTGGCTACCCCAAAACCTTCTAGGAAATTAATACAGTTGTAATAAATGATCATTCTCTTTTACCACCTATATTAAAAATAACAAGATGAAATGAGCTATTGGTTTTAAGTAATCATGTATAAATATTCATATAAGTACAGAGATGAAAATTTCAATCTAAGAAAACTTGTTAAAATCAAAACTGTTCTGATTCTAAGTAGCACCTATATAAGAAAATAATTAGACATCTACATCATTCCTTATCTTAATCTATTGAATCTTCCATACTTAAATAACAGATAACATAATCATACATTATTAACCATAATGATAAATTATACTTTATTGTAAAGTAACGGTTATTCTATAACTATCTTCTACATTAAAAAACAAGACAGAAATTCTACAGCTAGCTATAAGAATTGGCAAGTGAAAATATTCTCATTCAGCAACTGAAACATGAGCCTTCCATTAATTGCTGATTTGTTGTTCACTAAGAAAAGTGGCTTCTTTCTTTCTCAATGAATAATGTTTCCTATTTAGACGGGAAGTCACACCACCAACAGAATGCGATTATCTATAATGAGAGTTAGTTACTCCATGTTCCCCTTTTAAACAATAAATTAACATATCAACATGCTATAACATTTGTATAAACGTTAAAATACTACCTAGCAGAAACTGAAAGGCATAATGGGGTTAATTTTAGAGTGTACACAGTCATTCCCCACAGACTTGAAACGCCCAGTATGGAATGGACTAGAATGAATGTATTGGACCCATGATGTTACTTATTCTACAGGAAGTTCAGAGAAGGGCAGAGAGAGCTTCTAGCCAAATCTTCATTTACATCTAACATTTGGGGACGCCGCTGTGATTGAAAGACCTTTTCCAAACAGATAGCTACAGACTAGTTTCCTTTAAAATATGCCTTCACATCTGCTCCAACAAAAACAGTCGTGTCCTTAAGCTTTACCAAAATGCCTTATGCTTACTTTGTAAAATATTACCACTTTGCTTTGCTTTAATTTACAATTAGTTAAACTAATAAAATGTCCAAATTTCCAAACTATGTTAACATGTTAGAAAGCGGTAGAATGATGCTTAATCAACATTTTACATCAGTGACTTTCCAAGCTTCCAAATTTCACTAGCATTTAACTTACCTTCATGCAACTTCCCAGAATGATACAAATCGGATAAATGTTCAATTACAAATTTGATTTTACCTTCTCCCAAAAGAGAATCAATTTTACAAATTGAGCTGTCATAATCAATGCTAACAGTTTTTACTTTTTCTCATTTTTTGGACCTATACAATAATTAGAAATCAAATATAAGACAATTAATATGCTATTAAGTCATGATATATCATAGCAATATCTAATTGGTGCTGATGCATTTCTTGAAACTTATATAAAAGAATGCAAGCATGTTAAGAGTACAGATAACTATGAAATAAATTAAAAGAGGTTTTAAATCCATTATTTTTAAAATAATAAGAGAGAATTAAAATACAGAGGAAAGGAAAACAATAGAGGCCTTCATACTTCCTAGTGAAATATTTAAAAAGCTGACACTGACAACGTAACTTTAATCTACTATTTATCTGGCAGTAAATTCAAAACCATTAATAAAGTTAATGGAAACTTAATCACATTGGTTTTATTCAATGATGTTTTTGTACTGAACAGTCAAATGTCCCATTTAGAAAGACTGCCTAAATAATTTTATTCATAAACTTTTCCTATAGCTAAACCTATAAATGTACAGTATCACTACTCCTCAAAAAGATCCCTACCTTGAAACAGCCTTGTCATTTAGTGTGGAATACTGACTAGGGTGAGGAAAGAAATCTCCACTCAAAGCAAATCACCAATGCATGTGATAGGTTTTATTTTTCTCTAAGTTTCAGGCACATGTATTCATCATTTTGAAAAAAAAATGCAATGCAAGTTGGAGAAATCTCAGCATTTATGAATAATAGCCTCTATGTTGTATGTACTAATAACAAAGCATATCATACACAACAAGAAGGTCCTACTGATAGCAGACTCCAGACTCCACAAAGGAAGTCTTGTCTGGTGGTTTGGAGAAAGATTCCAAAAATGATTTAAAGCACCAGTCAAAGAATCCATGAGAGGCTGTGAAGGTGTGGAGCAGACGGTGACAGTGTTGTAGATGAGAGGACGGCACAGGAGAAGACATGAAGGGGCCAGACACTCGAACCTAATAAACATCAAACTCGTCTCTCCCTAGCTGTGCTGCTGCTCCTGCTCCTCTTCTTCTTCCTCCTCTCATCCTCTCCATCTCCTCATCCTCTCCATCTCTGAACTCAACTACACCTTTCTGAAAGATGTCCTTCATTATTCCTCTAAAATAATTCTCAAGCACAAGGCTTTTATAGGGATCTTAAGGTGATTTCATTTCTAACTTAATTTCAAACTGTGGCTTTCTTTAATAAACTGCAAGTTCTATGGGGAAGGAATTTTAAATCACTCTTAAATTCTACTAGCCCTGAAACTTGAGACAAAAGTCTAAAAGAGTAAGTATTTACTGACTGCTAAGGTAAAAACAAAACAAAACAAAACAAAAACAAAAAAACAAATGAAGATCCAGGTGAGCAGGCATCCTGATGACAGACTGGGGTCATCATAAATGTAGTAGCACACAAAGTATCCTGATTTCTGGTAACATGCCTACCACACATTCCCTCCACCCTTGCTTCATTCATTTCTCTTAGGGGATTTTACATATTGACTCTCACAAAACACTCCATTGAAAGGGGGAAAGGGTTTGAAAGCCAGTATGCTGAGTCATGCCCAAACTTGATGGACTCACTTGGACTGTCCTGTCCTGTCCTGTCCTGTCCTGTCCTGTCCTGTCTTCTTGTTGGTGTGTCTGACACCCATCTAATAGAAAGTACCCCAGCCACCCAGGCTGAGCTCAAAGCACCAAGGGCCACTCCTGGTTCTCACATCCCGCAATCACGTGTGTGGTGATTCTCTCTTCCTCCCTTATCTGTCCTCAGGGCTGCCAGCTTAAATGAAGAGCTTCCTTAGCTCCTGGAATTAAGCAGCTTCTTAAAGCGGACACTTGATTCCAGTAACTCCTTGAAATACCCACATACTGGATTCATATTTCTCAGAGTCCTGTCATTTCATCAATAATAAAAAACTGGTGATGGATTGTGGTTTCATATCCTAACAAAACCAAAGTCCCTCACTTGTTTTTTTTAAAAACAAAAAAACAAAAAAACAAAAAACAAAAAAAACCTTCCTCTAGAACACAGTGGTTCTCAACCTGTGGGCCATGACCCTTTGAGGTATTGAACAACTTTTTCACAAGGGTCACTTAAGACCATCAAAAAACACAGATATTTACATTATGGTTCACAAGGGTAGCAAAACTATAGTTATAAAGTAACAACAATATAAATTGTATGTTTGGGAGTTCCTACAATATGAAGAACTGTATTCAGGGTCACAGCATTAGGAAGGTTGAGAACCACTGCTCTAGAACCTGCCCAAACCATAGATTCAACAGACTGACTTCCTGTTCTCCTTGATCAAGTTCATCTGTTTCCCTAAAATACACATGCACTCAAGCAGCATGTGCTGTCCTTTCCATCCACATAGAGACCTAAAGTTGAGTGGCCTAAGAATGCACATTACTCAAGTTCTGGGAATGAGTTTTAGTTCTTCCTCCGTTTCTGTAGTTTGTATGTCCACTACAGAAGGTGGCACCTACAATGTAATTTTATAGATGGACAGTAAGCAACGTACTCAAGGTGACAGTCAGCTGGTAGTGCTAGTGGTAATTTACGCTACCTCCCAGCTTTTTCTCATAGTCCAGCTATCTTCACAGGGGCCATCTTAGCATAATTATGAGAGAGAATTCGACACACAAATGTGATTGAGTAAAATTAATATTCCATTATATTAACTTTTAGCTATTTGTGTTTCTGCTAGTTCAAGATGCCCTCACTTAAAAACCATTTTCTGGGATTCTGCCATGTGCTGAAAGCATCTACCTTAACGGGAGGTGGATGAATAGTCAAATATATAACATATACCATGTCAGATAGTAGGTGCAGGTACCAGTGAAGGGAACAGATGCTGTTTTAAATGTGGTGACTTATGAGGCCTTCAATGATAGACATGAAGGAGGTAAGGGCATAGGGGAGTATGAGGATCTCCAAGGAAAGATTCTAAAGGGTTTTAAAGTGCAGAGCAGTCCTAGGGCAGTTCAGCTGCAGTTCTTTGTAGGGCTGTAAGCCGCTGGTAAGAGGGATGCTGTCAGCACTAGGAACAAATGGCAGACAGGAGTGAGGCCATGTGCATATCATGAAACATCTGCCTTTCACCCCTGTAACAACAGATTTCTGAACTGGAGCAAAGGAAACTCATAGGGACTTCTGAAGTTTCTCTGGTCGTCGTGTGAAGACATAGGGTTTTTTTTAAAACTCCAATGGAACAGCAGGGCAATTGCTGATCCAATGTGATCAGAAAATGGATAAATGGTGAGGGTTATTAATATGCTGCCATTGATGACCACGAAGAGATAAGAGTGGATGGCCAAGATTCTAACCTACACCTTTGATCTTGAATCTGCTTCCAAGTTACATAGGCTCTCCTTCCTGTAGTCTGCATTTGTATGCTTATATTCAGCCTAGTTTCTACTGACCTAGTACCAGCTGATGACAGATGTCACCTGACATTTTGGGTTGTCTATCTGCTTTTATTTTATCATACTTGTGTACGTATGCTACATGTGGGGGGGGGCATGAGTGTACCAGAGCACAAGATGACAATTCTGTGAAGTTGATTCTCTCCCCCCACCTTTCTGTGGACTCCAGGGATCAGACTCAGGTTGTTAGTCTTTCCCAGTCATGACTTTGTTTGATAAGCTATATTCCCAGACCCCTTACCTAGCCTTTCAGACATAGTCTGTTGCCTTGTCTGATTCAGTTCCTAACAGTTGGCTGTATTCCTTGGCTTTTAGGTTCTTCTCTGATTCTCAGCACTAAGAGGGTAGTACCTTTGGTCCTCAGTCTGTGACTCAGTTTTCAAAGTCATATCTGCCTGGAATTCAGCTCTCCTGCCTCTTTTGTTTAAGAATTTTTATCAACATACTGGGGACCACACTGATAATCCCAGTCATCTTGTAATCTAAAGATATTTCATTGGATCACATCCATAAATCCCTCTTAGCATGGACAGTAACACATTCACTAGGTCAAGAATTAGGATTCAAAACCTCACTGGGTCCCATTATTTTGTCTACCACAATAACTGAAAGGTTTACGGTATGGGTTTGACAGTGCTTTAGATCCATGGTTCCAAGATGGCTGTTAAAGCCCAAATTCAAGAGGACAGGGCAAAATGAGATGAGCCCTCAGCTGACCTGAGTCCTTTGATACACTTCCCCTAAAACTCTCCCACCTCCGTGAAGTTCATTTCCACTGATTGTTCCATGAGGATGTGTGCATTAAGTGTACTGATATTTTCCCCTTTTTGTACAAAAAGGGAAAAATCAAAAAAGCCAGAAGTCTTCTGACATAAACAACTGCAACTGAAAATAATAAAAAAATCTGTTAGCATACAAACTTGAGGTTAGAAAACTCTAATTTTTGTAAAACTTGAACACTTTTATTTCTTAACATTCTAGAGATTTTTATTTTTTGTCTATCTGCTTTTATTTTATCATAATTGTGTATGTATGCTACATGTGGGGGGGGGGCAGAGTGTACCAGAGTATGTTGATAAATTTTAACATTCTAGAGATTACCATGAAGACGGTAAGGTCTGACTTGTCTGTCCCTCATATCTGACTTAGTCCTTCGGTGAAGCTGTAGGAACGGCACGGATCAGACACACACCAAACACATGCATTGAGCACACACCAGAAAACGTACTTTAGTAACAAACCTACTTGCTCCATCATGGTCCTGTGACTTAGCACTCATCCATCCCACAGACTTTTTCATGCCATAACCGCTTATTACGATGGCATCAAGAATTATGTGTCTAACATCAAAACTTTGAATGACAAACATAGCATCCCTCTTCATTATTAAGATGCATATTCTGGATGCTAAGGAGATGGAAAAGTGCTTGCCATGCAAGCATGAGGATCTGAGATCTGAAGAAGCACAGCACTGAGGTAAAAATGTAGGCATTGCAGCACACACCTGGATCCCAGCACCAGGGAGATGGAGACAGGGAGATCCCTAGGGTTTATCTGACAGTCAATTTGGCCAATCAGCAAGTTCCAGGTTCAGTATATGCATAAAAGATTCCTATTTGTCTCTTAAACCCTAAAGCCCAATACAAACGATGATGGTGGTGGTGATAGTGGTCTGTGTTTATTCAACTATACTAGGCTAATTGAAAGAAATAGTCTAGTAGCAAGGGTTAACAGTCTTCTACTTCACTACTCACTTAAAATCATGCTTTAGAATGTCTACTTCATCTCTTCCCTGCATTTCACATGGTATTTTTCAGTCAGGCCCATTGGTTGCTTTCTTTCTTTTAGCTGAAACATATCTCTTGCTGTTCCCACTTCTACTCAGGTAATCATTAGGACTATATCAGTAGGTGTCCCTTTTCCTGGAACCTACTCTTCTGTGGTCTCAGTTCTGGCACTAGCCTTGAAGGTCTACATGCTCACATATAGGCCTGTACCCTAGATCCATAGCTCTTTAGGTTTTCTGACTAGTTTTCTTGATTTTTCCACACTCAGACTTAGTACCCTCTTGTTTCCCTTAGCTTGAGAATCTTGATACATTGCCCTGCATGACAAGTCAGGATTCACTCCTCAAACAGCTCAGAGCACACACACTAGTGTTCAACTAACCCCAAAATGGCCATCTAGACAAGAAAATACAGTAGATATACAAGGGTTAGCTCATGTATATGTATATGTATATATATATATGTACATTTCCAATGCATGTGGATGCCTCCAAAAGAAAATGAACCATTTGTAGTTTACAGGGGGAAGACATAAATGGCCAAAACATTTTCCAATGTTCAGTATCAGAAAAAAAAAACCCATGTAAGTCAAATAAATTAGCAATCTTATTTGGCAAAAACAAAATGTATCGGTAAATTGCCAAAGAAACAAATATTCACAGCCACTGTCAATGAGCAGAAACAGTCATTCAAAATTGTGATAACGGGACTAAGGAGTGGACTTAGTCAATAAAGTGACTACTGTGCAAGCATGCAGACCTCAGATCAACCCCCAGTCCCAGCACCAACATTAATAAATAAATAAATAAATAAATAAATAAATAAATAAATAAAATTTAAAAAGAAAAAGCAGGTGTGCTGATCTGTGTGCATGCCCTCTCAGGCAGGAAGCTGTGAGAAGAGAATCTTGTGGGCTCACTGCCCAGCCAAACCTAGACAAACATGAAAGCTCCTGGCTCTGTGATAAAACCTGTCTCACCAAACAAAATACAGTAGACAGCAATAGAGGAAAACAGCCACACACATGGGCGCACATACGCATGCATACATGTAAAAGGCATATACATGCACACTAAAACCATTAGTTTTAATTCCAAGTTTCTACCCTGTGAAAACCCTGGTCTCATTTATGGAACTGAAGCCTATGATTAACTGGGACCAAAGAAGTGCTAGCTGACTAAGTCTGTAACCATGTAAGTGCCTGGTGTTCTTAGCCTTAATCACGAAAGAGAAAATGTAAGGGCTGGGGAGATGGCTCGGAGGCTAAGATAAAAGCCTTTCTTTCTTGCACAAGGACCCAGATCCAGTTCTCAGCACCCATACAGCAGCTCACAACCATTCCCAGCAGCTGTAACTTCATTCCCAGGGGAGCTAGAACTGTCTTCTGGACTTGGGGTGGGGGGAGGGGGCACTAGATACACACATGGTGCACAGACATACATGCAGGAAAAATATTCAAGCTCATGAAATAAAAACAAATCTTTTTTTGAACGAAATGTTAGAATTAAGACAATTGGCTTGATCAGTAATTCCCTATATTTACTAGATGATTTACTAGATTCTCATTGTGACTCAATACACTATGGGGAACGTTGAAACTCGGTACTGAATAAAGATTCCTTCAAAGCTCCTGAAGTGCATTTCAGTTACTACTTAAATGTAAACACTTATGCCAATAATGTCATTAGCATTCAAAATAATTCCAAGATTGTGAAATGGAAAAAAAAAAAAAACGTTAACATATTGAAAGCGATTAACTCCAGGAAGAGACTGACACAATAAAGCAATGTATAAATGAGCAAACAGAACAGAACACAACACAGAACCAAAGAGGGCAGTGACCACCCACGTACAGAGCAGCTCAGGAGGAAGAAACCAGTTCTCTACAACACCTTAGGAAAAAGTTTAAATGTGACCACACACATGCCCAATTCATGCAGTTTGAGAGGAGAGAAAATAACTGGGGGAAAATTATCTAAAATTTAAGCAAAAGAATAAATTATGCCAAACAGGAAAGTCACGTGACTGACAGCAGTAAAACATGAAGATAATAAAATCAGGGGAAAGGAAATCAGCTTTAACACTAAGAAATATGAAAGGAGTGAAAACACTCTTGTCAAATGGTTAACTCTCTGCAGGGAAAAACACTGAAAATACACGGCTAGAAAATATGGTTCATAGAGTATTGAGTAGCTTAAAATGAGATGTTTCCAGTCCACCACTTACGAATAGTCAAGAAAACACACTGATGAGGACATTAAGGGTGGCCGTTAGACACCAGTTCACAAAGGAACTACAGTAGGGAAACCAAGAGCCAAGAGCATAAACAGCCCTAACTTCCTGCAAGGTCAAAACATCTCCATGGAACTATTTACTATGTCTATAACCTCGGCAACTACGAGATGGAAGAAATAATAATTGGAGACCAGCGTAGGCTACATAATGAGATACTCTCTCAAAAACAAAAGAAAAGTGAAAACCTCTTTAATTACCTGCTTTCTAACATTCCCAAATAAACTGAGCACATTGTACTTAAAACAAGAGCTGGCACCAGTAGGGTGGCTAAGTGGGTAGGGCCCAGTCCCTGTGCCTGGAGAAGACAACTGACAACAGCACTTTGTCCTCACATCTCCCCACATGTGCTGTGTGTGGCAAGTACGCATGAGCACCTCCCATGCACACTAAACAGATGAAGATGAAGACTGATGATACTGTGACCTTTAAGATGTCTTAGCTTTTAATTCCTTACGGATAAAGAACAACAACAACAACAAATAAGCTAAGAGCTCTAAAACACTGCTATCATTGCTTTTACATCAAACACTCTAACCATTTCTTCAGTATATGAGGCAAACCAACAACAGTCCACTCATTCCCACAAAGAACAATATATGTCATTTATATAGTGCTCTGGGATGGTTTTAATACCACTGGAACACGTGTCCTGACTATACAGCACAGTTACATTAATATTTTAATCTAATATTTTTTAATAAATTAAGAAATTTGTACTTTAAAACTGGATTAGAAAGTTCTTAATAAAGTACTTGAAAAAAAAAAGGAATCTTGGCGAATCATTTACCAACAAAACACAAAAGAGTGAAATGTTGGCTATATGCTATAAAATGACATTCTCCCATGATTTAAAGTTATGTTTTAAAACCAAAACAAAACTACAAAAAAAACCTAATGATAAAGTTAATATTTAAGAGAGGGAGAATTAAGGTAGCTTAATTAAGAGTAAGAGTGTGGGGCTTCACATGAAGAATCAAAATGCTGCAGCCATAGACTCCAAGTCACTTATGCACATGTAATCCCCAAAGCAATCAGTATGCAAATTATGTACCATTACATAAAATGCACTAAAACCTACTGTAAATCAAAAGAGAAAACATTCAAGCACTCATATAGGAAGGAAAGGAATAAAAGACCGGAAAAGTCCATAGAAAAAAATTAAATGAGAAAAAAAATCTGTAATACTAAACTAAGTTTCATGAAAATAGCTACCATATATCATTTAAGAGGTCAGGGTTGGGCAATGTACATAAAAATAATCCTTTTTTTTTAACTGATGTCTAAGATAATAAAGTATATTAATTATTCAAATTCTATATTTTATATTATATAAAAGTATTGAAATAGCACACCGTATTCAATAAACATAATGTAGATAGCTAATGGATCTGCTCTGTACAGAGTATATTCTTGTTGGAATTTCTTCTAATTATACCCTCCCTGGTAGAAAGAGAGGGAGGTAGTGTGGTCACAGGAAAGCAAAAGCAAGAAAAACACATACCAATACATAAAAAGCAGAGCAGCAATATTGATGTAAATAAATTAGATTTCAGAGATAATAATGAGACACAAAGAAAGGCATTGTGTTAAGACAAAATGTCAACTCAGTACGAAAACAGGGCGATTCTACAGATGCTAACCTGTTGAGGACTGGGTTTAATGCTTGCATTATGTTATTTGGGTTCCTGTATGTGAAATGTTGTGGGTCCCTGCCCTCCAGCTGGTTCTGACTAGTAAATAAAGCTGGTGGCAGCCAATGGCTGAGGAAGGAGACAGAGGTGGTACTTTAGGATTCATGAGCTAGGGGACCAAGGAAGAAGCAGAACCACCATGCTGAAAACGGTGTAAGATTCCAGCTTGAGAACAGCTGGAAGAGATACATATCAATCATGTAAGAGCCAGGGAAGAGCGGCACAGGGCTGGCTCCTCCAATTGGGTCAGGGGTAGCAAAGATGGAACATAGATTTTAGTAAGTATCAGGAGTATCAGAGGGAAGGGGTTAGCAATGTGGAAGTTTGGGAGTAGCCCAGCCAATTGAGCTGATTAAGGCATATAAAATATAAGTGTGTGTGTGTGTGTGTGTGTGTGTGTGTGTGTGTGTCTTTCATTCGAGAATCCAGAGCATTAACAACAACAACACTAACCAAATAACAAAGTCTCAAAGACATACAGGAAAACTAAAAGAAGTAGTCTCAGCAATATAGATTCCAATAGCTAGAGGATCAGTCATAGGATCTACGAACTCTAAAGACACACCAAGATCATCAAATTGAAAACATATTGTGACAATTCACCCTATAGCAATGCTTCCAGGAGGCTCCTTAATACATGTCCTGGGCCATAAGACAAATTTCAACATAGTAAAATGTGTGAAGTTTAAGCAGTCATCTGTTTATTCATAATGGGATAAGACCAGAATAAATAAAAGAGAAAAAAGATTCCTAAACACATAGAAATTAAACAGAATAGTTCTACATAATTGAAGGGTAAAAAGAAAATCATGAAAAAAAAAGTAAACATGCATAAAACAGAATGGAAGTTGGAATATAACTTATTAGGAGAGTATCTATCAGCAGGGGAAAACCGTCCCAGAGGAACGACCATGGGCAGGGGAGATGCTAACTGGTTCAGAGCACATGCTGCTCTTGTGGAGGACCTGGGGTTGTTTTTCAGCTCTCATGTCAGGAGGCTCACAGTTGCCTAGAATCCCAGCTCCAGTGGACATGATGGCCTCATTAGCCAATGTAGGAAGCCACACACAGGCATACACAGAAATACATAGTTACAAAAATCAAAGTAAATCTTTACTATAAATCACCTCACAGGACTGGGGTGAGGGGCAAGTAAACACAAAGCAGTGTCAAGAAGGAAACAAGACACAGATATGAAAATACAAAAACACTCAGGAAGAAATGGAAAAAGGATAAATCTCCTTTGTCAAAAATAAGTAAAAAAAAAAAAATGTACAAGCCACAAACAGAAGAAGGGAAAAGGTTATTTCTATGAATTTTATAGCTGTTTTAATAGATGATGAGGGAAAATTTAGAACATCAGACTTAAAATATCACAGCTTATAAAATGGACTAATTCCCTGAAAACCATGTGACTATTAAAACATAAGCAAAACACTTTCTTTCCATGGCAACTAATGAAATTGATCACACACACACACACACACACACACACACACACACACACACACACAACCACAGAGCTAATGAACATATTACTAAAAATTCTAACCACTGCTACAGAAAAGCAAGAAAAGGAAATGTATCTAAATTTAAAAAGAAATCGGTGTGTTTGCAGATGGTGTAACAGTCTAAGTAGCAAAGGAAAAAGAACATCTACATGAGCAGGTGAATTAACTAAGCCTCTAGGATAGGAAGTCAACACACACACACAAAATCAACCTACTTCTAGATACTAACATGGAACATGTTGAAATAGAAATCAAAACACTACTTTGAAATTATAATTATCCCCAAAATACTAATTTTTAAATAAAAACAGTTGTATACTGAAATGCTAACAGGAGAAATCAAATATGAACATAATATAGTATTACTATGTTCCTGGAATAGGAAACTACACATGCTAAAGACAAATGGTTTTATCAAATTGAACTATAAGTATACCGAAATGTGTGTGTATAAGTTCATCAATTGTTTTTGGAAGACATAGGGGAAGGCTTGTTCTAAACTCTGCCCTCGGGATAGACAAGCTAATCTCTGAATGGTGGGGACGGTGCAAAGGCTCACTCTTCCCACGGACAGTGAGCCGCCAGCCAGTGCTGCTCAGGAGCAGGTGAGCACAGGCTGGAACACGAAGGGGGCAGGGACAGCCAAACACACACAGCTAAGGGATTACGTCACGCTCACTGCTGTAGTTCAGGAAAGGACATAGTCTTTACAACAGAAAGTCAAGGTGTACTTACTGCTCTTGTTGTTATTAACTAGAGACAAACTATAACATCTAGGAGTAAGCATAAAATTAAGACTGACTCAAAAAGAAAAGATAAATAGAGCCTCATAGAAATTAAAATTTTTTGCTTTGAAAAGTAAAATCCTCTTGTGGGAATAAGATAAACTACAAACCAGAAGAACTCTCAAACCTAAAAGCAACATGACCAACAATTCAATTAGAAAGCCTAATGATATATTTCTCTAATTTATCATAATAAAAAACTTTAAAGATACATTGCTATAATTGTCAAATCATGATATAATTATTACAAACACATTAATATAATCAAATTTGGAAATCTACTTAAAACCTTGCTATAAAGCTCTAAATTACTATTTCATTTTAAATTTCTTAATCTAAAATATTAATATAATTTAAATCAAATGACATTAAATTACATTACAAACCTAAGTAAAATGTTAATTGTGACAAATTACACCAACAAACTATAATAAAATACATGTGTAAATATGAGATAAATGTACATCAAAATAGGGTATGTACTGATATCATATCAAAAGAAGTATTTTGAAGAAAATTCCATGAAAGGCATTATATCTTTTCTGTTAGAATTCACTCACAGGAATCAAAAATTAGATGCCATTCATAGGCACACACATTTTAATGTGAGTACAACATTAAAAGTAACTAAGCACACACCTGCTGTTTATTACTTGAGGCTTTCCTGTTTCAGTTGCAGACCCCAATTGAGAGTGCTGTCATTACCCACAAGGAAGGAGTGCAGGCTCTCTCAATGGGATTAGCGTATGATCTATTGTGCTTCACAGCTTGCTCAGAGCAAAGTATGACACGCTGCAGAAATGTTTCTCACCATCCACACACAGTTCACTATTAAAACAAAAATAGCATGAAGATATTGCATTGCACCTAACTACCAATGGATGACAGAGACCAAATCGCAGCATATTATCACAATTTGACACTATAAAAATAAAGACAATGGTTATTTAAAATTTTACTTGTACTTTATTATGTATCTCAAAGGTCAGATATGTACATTATACTATTTATGCACTGCAGTAAATTCGGCATAACAAAAATGTTGGTATAAGTGCCTTTAAATTGATGCTATGTTGGAGCAATTTAGCTTATTGTGAAATGTGCCTACATAATGAATACTATGAAGAAAGAATCGTATGTTCTATGTAAATAAGACAAAAAGAAGCAGGTCAAACACTGCTTCTTCATTTAATCCATATTTTATGAAATTTCTTATAACCATACTAATATTGAATGTTCAGGTTAGGAATGTTTTATCCACTTCGCACAGAGAGACGGACCAGCTGATCTTACACTCCTCCATGAGCTAGAGCACAACCATCCTTGGGGACAGGCTGGTTCCAGAACCACCATCATTGTCTCAGAACGCAGGAACAGTGTTCATCTCCAATGAGGCTGTCTTTGCATCTATCATATATGGACATATATCTGCAAACACACATACACACACACACACACACACACACACACACACACACACACCAGCTCCAGCATAAGTCTCTAGAATACTAGACACATCTTATACTGTAACTGCTATATAACTGTATGACAGAGAGGGACAAGAAAAACACTGCACACATACTCATTATAGATGAAATTGTTTTACTAAATATTTTGAGCTACAGTTTGTCAACTATAATGTAGAAGCTGCAGGTAAAGCAAGCCAGCTGTGTTTTTGTCCCCCCCCCCCCATATCAGAAAGTTTGCTGGACATATGCCATATGTCTCACTAAAAGTAAACAGGAATCTTTTTCACAGGGATATTTTAAATAAAATACACAATTTATCATATTTCTTTCTCAACGTACCATTACTTATTTCCTTCTCAACAACCTTATTACTTATGTCAGAAAATCACATTTAAACCCACATGTCAAAAATAATCCCAAAGGACACAGAGTTATTGCCTTTGTCCCCTGTCAGTGGAACTAAAGTATCCTGGCTTTACGTAACTGGCAACTGACAGGAAGCAAAGGGGCTGAGCAAATAACACAATAGAGACAAAGTTAATCTAAGCACTGTGAGCCTCCTGAGGCCTCAGGATGTGATCTGCAAAGGTGAGCAAATCGTGTACTTAGTGCACACTGAGAAGTGTGCCCTGTCAACTGCTCCTGACCTCTGTATACAGTAGCTAGGATTTCTTAAGAAATATACAAATTCAAGAAATACTGGTATTTTTCCATTAAGACTATTAACACTGTACATTTTGCTTTAGAATTGTCCTATTTTAGGGAGGTGTAAGCATTTTTAATTGTTTGTAGCCAGTACTGAGTAGTCACTACTAATATTCATATGTTTTGTACATAAAAATAAAACTTGTTTACTAAAAGGATGAAAAAATAACTTTAGGTCTTATGACAGAAGTTAAGTTAAAAGCACATTTGGCTGTTCAGTTCCCAGTACCCACATCAGGAAGTTCCCAACATACCTGCAACACCAGCTCCAGAGGATGGAGTATCCTCTTCTGGACTCCAATAGCTCCTTCATTCACACATGCACACACACACATGCACACACACACACACTTTTTAAAATAATAATTTTTTAAAAACTCTATTGTTGACACAATAACCAACTATATTTTGGCAGATGTAGAAACTGAGGTCTAAACACAACTATTTTTCACGGTTACCTATGACCCACCAACACACACCTAGTAAGTCTCTTATTAAAGATTTTATTTCAAGATCAGCCTTATTCTAAGCCCACATTTTCCTATACCAAACAGCTGTCCCAAAGGAAAATGTTTGATTTTCCAATAAAACTTTTGGAGCAAGATTATATTCAATTATAAATTATATATTTTACATAATAAATATATATTATATTAGAATATATAAATTATGTAAATATATGATATATTATATTCTAAATTACCTTCAAAACAGTTGCCATTTACAGTGATAGTCAATATACCTTGTGTTCTAATTTGCCTTTTCTGTTGTTGTGATCAAACACTGTGACCAAAAGCAACTTGGGGAGAAAAGGTTTATTTAGCTTTCAGGTCATTGACTCATCTCTGAGGGGAATCTAGGCAAGAGTTTGAACCAGAAACCAATCAAACCACACTGGTTCCAGCCTGCTTATGATTGCCTTTCTTATGGAGCCCAGGCCCACTTGCCTAGGATAGGCCTGTCCACAGTGAGCTGCCCCTCCTCCATCATTAAGCAATCAAAAAACAACACATAAATGTGCCCATAGCAGTCTTACAGAGGCAGCTCCTCAGTTGAAGCTCTCTCTTCTCAGGTGTGTCAGGCTGGCAACTGAGTCCCTATCACACCCTGTCACTTAAAAGGAGAAAAATGGAGAAGGTGCAGTTCTGCCTACCTGCCCACCGGTGAAAGCTATTCGCAGACATCCCGAGTGGGGAGTCTGCTCCCACATAACAGCCAACTGCTGCCAACTTGAAATGCCATGTGAAGCTCACTTTCTCTCACGGTTACCTGTGTCTGCTCAATCCCGATACAAGGATTTAAAATCCATGTATTTTTCGGTAAGCTACAATTGTTGGTTAAAACAGTGGGCATATGGCACCAAGTTCCTGACTATAACTTGGCTCATTTTAAAATTATATAATTATTTTAACTTTGGAGAAGCCCTGGTTGAAATGCTACATATTTTGTGGGTGTTTAATCTAATTTCATCATCCTGCCATTGTACTTTTTTTTTAAGCAGTAAACAAACCCACCTATCAAACTATAACAATTTCTAATTGTCTTCATTTAATTAAGTGATTTTCCCAAGGAGAGCTCTCTTCTAAATGGAGATCCTTGATGATACACTAGAGTTTTGTAAAACATAACATTCCCACACACTTAAAAACCCTACAACAGGTGACATATAAGTCTTTCTTCGATTAACAGCTGGGTGAGCCAGATGTTGTGCAGAATGCTGTACCACCTCCACCGTGAAACTGCTTCCCACAGGAATACTTACCAGAGCCAGAGAAAGTGACACAAAAGTTGGTGTAGATTACAAAGAGACAAAGGAAGGGAATTAACTCCATAAAGGAACCCTAGGCAATAGGGATCAAAACTGTATAAACTACATGTACAGAATACTTTTAATTACTGTGGGAGGAAGCAGTTTCTCACTGTCTTGCTTTTTTTTCTGAATCAATTTAGCTGTTTATTCAACTACACTTTAAACTTAATTAGCCTCCCCTACTTTATAAACACTAATAAATAACTCAGTAGCAGAAGAGCTTAAGCAACCAGGAGATGGCTCAGCAGGTAAAGCCAAGTATGATGTCCCAAGTTCAATTCCCAGGATCCACATGATTAAAAGAAACCCAACTCCCATAAGCTGTCTTCTGGCCTTCGCAATGCAGGAGTACACACACACACACACACACACACACACACAAATATATAAATTGCAAACATTTTAAACTATCCATAAAGAGCAACTGCACCCATTCTCCACATACATGTGTCTTAATGCTCAGTAAAGTACAAAAATTCAGAATAAATTCTCTTCTGAAAGCTGCGTAGCTCAAGTGACATTACTGAGAAACAAACTTGTACATACTAGTCTAAATACTATTAAGGATAAAGGGTAGCTGTTAAGAAATAGAAAATGTAATCATCTATAATTTGATTAGCTTTTATATTCAGAGAAAAATCAGAGTCATCTTCTAAATGTTTGTGCTATCTGCATTATACTGCTTTTAGTCCATGAACACTATTATCATTTTTGTGGAGAAACTGATAGAAAACAGATCAACTGTGGTAAAATGATCCAATCCATTTGAAAATTTGTTTTCAGTTTTCCTTCACAAAAAGGCTAGCAAACACATGACTGCTTCCCACCTACATTATGTACCATAAACTTCAACAGCATGCAGACATATACTTTACATTTGCAGATAAAAGCAATCCACCTAGGTACCCCAACAATGGTAGGAACAAATAAGGCTGCCAAAGAACAGGAGATTAAGGAGCCGGAGCAGACAAAACTCACCATAGAGACAAAGGGTGAGAAACAGATGACAAAGAGGCAGAGTCAACAGATAAAAAGACAAGAACTGATGAGTAGGAAAAGGGGGCCAGAATAAAGGAGAATGGAATTAGGAACAAGTAAGAAAGAAGAGCAAGCAGTTGCTTTTGAGAGCAAAATGCAATTATAGCATTAGCTGTTGGTTTTAGGTCTTTGACATAAATAACTTATAAAATATACCTACTTACAAGTAAGATATGATATTTACTTCTAAAATAATAAGTATCTTACTATCCTATAATATAAAGTGATTTACACTAGAAATCTATTATACTCTTTTGATATAGCTTGAGTTATTTCACTCTAAAGCCATGCCTAGAAAAAGAAATATTTATCTCTTTAAAATTGTGTCAGGTCAAACTGAAGGTCACATCAAAATCTAAGCTATTATGTTGTTGGTCTATTTGAAACACAATGGCTCATCTTCCCATATAAACAGTATAAATGAACCATACTCACAGTGTGGGGAAAAAGAAGCAGCACTTCATTAGAATATTTTTTTCCTATTGTGACACTTCAAAAATAATTTTAAAACAATTATTTTTATTACAAAACACATATTGAGTTTCATATAATTTACTAAAAATAAAAAAGCCATACCTCCCACACACATCTAAGTAATATCCATAATGTCATTAGATTATCTCACAAAGCCAACAGTGATCTAAACAGTCTTAATCCAGGATGGACACTGTGTCTCCTGAATAGAACCTTGGGGATGGAGATTGGAAAGGGGTTTATTCAAGGCTCAGAACTCATGCCCCGGTCATTGTTCCCAGAAATACAATGATTCTTTTCATTACGTTTTTGGGTTCTGTGGTCCGGTGGCATAACACAGTTACAACCGCATCCTAAAATAAGAGTTCAGCAGTAAGCTCAGTATCTAGTTAATTCTAAAACATCTTTGTAAAGCGCTTCACTTATAGGTAAAATCTAGGAGGAAAACAGAAAGTCATCTGAGGCCAGACAATAATCAAAAGATACATATGAAACACCCTACAATAAACTATATAATCTTTCCAAGGACTCATGAAAACTTACTAAGATTGAACACATTTCAGGTCACAAAACAAATGTAAATTCATATTAAGAAATAGAAATCTTACAAAAGAAATAGAAGAAATATTTTAAGAAAAAATGTAAACAGAACATATCAGTATTTATTATATATCCATAGAGTAGTGCTAAGAGAAAAACTTGTAACATCAAGTGCACATATTACAAAGGAGTTTAAATCAGTAATCTAAGGTACCTACTTAAGAAAGTAAATAAAGTAAATCTAAATCAATTAGACATAGGTGACAGAAATTAATGAAATCTTAATAAAGAAAACAAAACTCAATAAGACTCAATGAGATTCCAGAATCAACAAACTGATACTTCCCTCATCAGCAAGAAGAGCTACTATAACAGACCCTACAGATACCCAAAGCATATTAACAGGGTACATTTTTAAATATATGAATATAACTATGAATAAATTCTAAATCATTTCCTGAAAGCATACCAAGCTGTACACCTTTAGGATAACAAGAGTCAACCTTGCAAACCTTACATTGCCTTCAGAAAAGCCAGAGTACAGAGTTTGTATCTGTTTACCACACTGAAAGGATATTTGCCTTCTTTGGACATTAAATCCTGCCAGCCTCCCTAGAAGTTTTGTATGAATACTGTTTATTATAAACTTCTCCTTTCCTTGGTGCAGTTGGAATTTGACTAGCAATGGCTGTCAGGCAAATACCAAGTAAATGACAAGGCCTAAATAATAATTTTTGAAAAAAAAAAAAAAAAAAAAAAAAACGGGCACAGTGTCTGGACTCACAGCAATGTGAGAGGCAGGAGGATCACAAATTCAGTACCCTTAGGAACACAGATGAAAAAGCTTTCAACACAACATTAGAAATTAAAAATTAAATCCAGACATATATAAATGTATCACTGAATGAACAACTAGGACATAAGCCAAGAGTGTAAGGCTGGCTAGACACCTAAATATCAAATGCCATCTACCACATTAACAACTAGGGAAACAAATAACATGCTATTATCAGCTGAAACAAGGAAAAATATGACAATTTAACAGCTGCATGATTAAAAACCAAGCAGTCTAGAAAAGGACAAAATATAAAAGTGGTATAACTACAAGAGAAAACGCTGTAGCTGACATCATAGCTCATGACAAGTGGTAATAGTAACGTATAAGCTAGAAAGAAAAGCACTAATGGCTCTTCTTACTGCTGTTTCCCAGGTCTGGGTAAGAAATCCTAGATGACACAGTAGAACTTTGGGAGACAGTTGGGACATGAGGGCTCAGAGCTCCTCAGTGAATGTAAACATATGGGGTCAGAATCTGATGGACTGCTGAGAGGTGGTGGTAACTTAAAAGGCTGAACATAACTGAAGGTGCTTGAGGACATGCTCTGAGGATTGTCAGCTTTACCTTCCATTCTTTCTCTCCTCCCTCCCTCCTTCCTCACTTCTCCCTCCCTGTCCCCTCTTCCCAGATGCAATGAGGTAGTAGCTAACTCCACCACATACTCCCTGCCATGATGTGCCTCACAGAATCACAAACTGAAAGCTTGAAAGCCAAAATAAACCTTTTCCCGCTTTAATAAAGCTTTCTGCCTCCACATTAATCAAATACTTTAGGGCCTCAATGGGAAGCTCACTGACATAGGAGCCAAAAGCAGTGTCTTACTGGGAATGAGAGTCAGACTGCAAGGCAAGTTCCCATAGACAAAACAGTTCCCAGGCCCACTTTTTAACCTTCCTTCAGACCCCCCCACCAGCACTTCACTCCATTTGTGAAAGACCAAGGGGTCATCATTGGAAAAGGACAATAGAGAGAAGCTGACTGGGAGCAGCAATATAGATTTAGGGTTAAGGCACTGAGATGCATCAAACTAAAGAGAAAGCTTAAGGAGAAGTCCTCATACCACACTCTAAGGAAACTTACAACTTTACCTCAGGTTCAGCTGCTAGAATATTCATTACCTGGCGAATAAACCCTAGATAACCAAAGACTCTTCTTTGGTGAAATATTGAGAGTAAGAAAAAATAAGGCTATAATTAATGACACTGAGAAATCTCCCAAAAAAATAGCCAGGGTCTCCACCTGGTTACCCTACAATAAAAGCCCACCTTACATACGTTTTTTGAATGTTTGTTTTGTCACTAGTCACACACACACACACACACACACACACACACACACACACACACAGCTTCAGTCCTCTTTAATCTTTGATTGACAGTCTTAGTAAGCTGCCAGGCTGACCTTTGAACTCATTCTATAGCCCAGGCAGGCTTTGGACTTCTGATCCTTCCTAGCTCAGCCTCCTGAACCATGGAATGCAGCCCTCACATACATTTTGATGTCTCATTCTTAAATATGAATAGGTATAAAATAAGCATTTAAGTAAACAGTAAACACTCAAGAAAGAAAAAAAAAGATACTCCAGAAATCAAATTATGCCCAAGGAAAAAAATGAAAAATGAAGGATACATTTGAGGATAATGTAGGAGAAAGAACAAAATAGAGTGGAAACTGGGTTAGACATCATAAGAATCAACTTAATATCTATAACTACTGAATAGCAGTGATTCTTGAAAAGTAACACAGAAAACAAGACTGTAAGAGAAACAATAAGATTTCTAACTGAATACATGCATCTGGCCAAAAAGATGAAGAGCCACACAGCAGAGGCTGCAGGGCAGACGCAGAGGCTCCAGGCAGTATAGAGTGTGTGGCCCCTCCTTCCAGAACTCCAGGTCAGAGTGAAATGGAGGTCTTCCAAGCAAGGATAGAAGGAAGAAAGGAGTGGAGGGTTTGCAGGAAACTAACTTAGCACCTAAAGTCATGACTGCTCGGCACCAGCCAATGCGATGAGAGCACACTCATCATCTGCAAGCCTATGTATTCTCCACTGTTGAGCTTGGCTTTTGAATTTGTTATGTACAACCTTTCAACAACAGTCAACATCTAAATTACATTTTTCTAAAACAAATTAGCTTCTACTCCAGACATATTCTAAATGACTATGAAGTGGGATCTGCCAGCAGAAGGTCAGAAGACGATTACCATTTTACTGTGGGAATGCCTGAGGCACTGGGGACTAGAGAACTGAGTGGTTGTCAGTTTCAATCTTAGCGGCAATGTAGTGACAGAGTGTTCAAGTCCTAAACTTGCCTCTTCATAAACCCCTCCCTCTAATGCCAACTGTTGGCATTGTGGGATATTTCAGATCCACACTAGGAAAGATGACAACACACAAATGTTTTATTCTCAGAAATGTGCTATATATCAGTCATGGACATTAGTCCCACTTTACAGACAAGCAACTATGTCACAAATGGTCAAATATACTACATAAGGTCACAGTTCATGAGGGAGTGGTAACTTGTTACAGAATTGTCCCCAAAGTTATTTCTACCACAGTTTAAATGAGATTTGAAACTTTAATTTGAATGTGTTGTTGATGCTTTGAAGTCTGTAGTGGTTCAACAAAAAACATGAAGCAAAATTGCTTATGGTCAAAGGTGTTCTCGCCAAGGGCCTCTGCATCACCTGTAGTCCATTGAGTTTATCTGCTCCATTGACTACCAGGTTCATACCATGTCAGAAGCACGAACAACTGCAGACCTAGAGTGGACACCTAAAGTATAAATTGTACAGACTTAAGAGCTCTACAGAGGACACAAGTAAGTCTGTGAAAAGGAAAGCATGCTGTTGGTGAAAGTACACAAAGAACACAGTCCTACACTAGTTCATGAAACTCACTTTTTCACTCAAAAAATAAAAAAGCTTTGTGAGTGCTCTATCCTGTTAATCACAGTTACTGGAAGAATGCTGCCTACTGCTTTCTACTGCTTTGCTCAGCTTGCTTTCTTATACCAGCCAGCATGAGGGGCGGTGTTATCCACAGAGATCTGGACCATCCCACATCAAATATTAATCAAAATAATGCCACACAGGCATACCAATCTGACACAGGCAACTCAGCTGAGGTCCCCTCTTCCCAGGTAATACTACTTTGTGTCAAGTTGACCAAAAAAAAAAAAAAAAAAAAAAAAAAAAAATCAGTGCAGCAGCTAAGGAAGCGACAATTTCAACAGAGCAAATAACCCAGACTGAGGATGAAGCCCCACTGTGGAGCTCAACTGTCAGAGGAGGCCATCAGATGAGAAGCAGTCGTCTGCATATAGCACACACCTCCAAA
The DNA here is from genome assembly GCF_011762505.2 of Arvicanthis niloticus. Classification (NCBI taxonomy): domain Eukaryota; kingdom Metazoa; phylum Chordata; class Mammalia; order Rodentia; family Muridae; genus Arvicanthis; species Arvicanthis niloticus. The sequence continues at coordinate 52,969,423 of NC_047674.1, read as the reverse complement.
ACACACAGAAATGTGTTCAAAGCTGAAAAGATGGTGAATAATCGCTAATAAAAATCAAGATTTCAAATGAAAGGATACTGAAGTATCTTGTGTGACACAACCTTCTCATAGAACTTTTCATTCCTTAAAGTCTTATGAGGCTAAGTATGTTGTACTTAAGGATGTAACGTTTAGAACTGAAGAAATGGCTCAGCAATCAAGAGTACACTGCTCTTACAAAGGACCTGGGTTTGGGTCTCAGCATCCACATCTCACGGTCCACAGCTGCCCTTAAGTCCAGTTCTATGAGGATCTGATGCCTCTGGAATGAGTGAGCACCTGCACTTCCACGCATGTACTCACAGACAGACACAAAGGCATGGAACTTAAAATAAAAAACACGTATTAAAAAACACAAAGCTTAACAAAAACAAAGTACTATTTTATATCAACCTGGTATTTATATTAGAAGTTAGACTTTGTAAATCATGTTTTAAACCCAGAATCCATTTATAATGGTCAAATGGTTTCTGTTTTCCATACTTTTATAATATGTGTAAGGAAGCATTTCTGCTCCACAAAGTGACACCGCCTATTTTAGTGTCTCCTTCTGCAGTAGGCGTGCGGACATGAGATGCGCTTAGCAGATCATTTACTTTTACAACAGAAATACTTCCAACGTATCCATGTTGCCTCCTCATTTAAGAAAAGAAAATGTTTTTAAAACTGGGAACTGGCAATTGAATAAATAATTACAAACCAGGCCTGCTTTAGGTAGAGGACTTATCATGTAATTATAATGATGATCATTTACAAGTATCCAAAATGACTGTACCATTTTAAAGAGCTAAGCAGAGTTATTTTTAAAATCAAACATATGTGCTTTTTCTGTTTATGTCTTTGGAAAGAACATTCTGCATAATGAAAAACACGACCAAATTTTTCACAGTACATCACTCTAAACCCTGTAATTGACTTTGGGGTTGGTTTACTCTATATCTATTTTTGACCACATAGAAAACAGCAATGATGTGGTGAAAAGCCCAGAATGCAAGTCCCATCGCAGCTGAGACTCCACTCTGATTAGCACAAAAGGATCGTGTGTTTGCTGGGAAGTGTGCCCATCCTAAAAGAGAAAGTTTTACTGCACAAGAATCTCCTTTTTCAAAAATCAAACTGCAGAAAAGTCAGATCACTGGTGCCTGCTCTGGGCCTGAGTCGGACCCTGGAGATTTTTACACTTATCCCCTCCATGAAAAGCACCGTGACACTAATGTTCACAACTGATGCTAGAAATGACAGGTTCACTCCAGTTCATCTGATGGAAGAAAACTGGGTCTTACAATTCAACATTATATATTAACTTTGAACTGTGATTTAACATTGAATAATTATCTTCTTCATGTCTTAACACAGATTAAATAAAGAATTTAATCTCCTTCCAAAAGCTTTGAACTCAGTTAACTCTGGCAAAACTAATTTACTATTCCTAACAAAACCACTGTTTTTCTTCATTGAAAAAAAGTCTAAAATACCTCTGAATGAGCACTGCTGGCTTCATCAATAAAATTTACATATTAGCAAGTAAAATAAACGAAAAGAGCAAGATGTTGTGTGGTTTAAAAATCAGCCCTGCAACACCTACCACAGATTTATCTCCTGTGAGTTGACTCAACCATTCCTTCTTCTCAGTAAATAAACTAAGTTCCGCGCAGGGTACTGCCGAGAGTTTTTCAGGGGCCAAGTGAAAGAATATGTTTCAGATGGAAACTTCCACATTGACAGCCTGCCCACTCCCGGTAGTTATTAAAGGGTCCACAGCACTCCATGAATTAGTTGTGGTTTACCTAAATAATCATGGCCAGAACTTCCAAGGTCACTGCACACTTGGCGTACTATCCGAAATCCGTGCACCTTTAAAGCCAGTACTCTGAAAATCCAAGCTAAAGTAGCAACTTTTGGCCAGCTGTTGATTAAAAGGTATGTCATATTTAAATTACACTAAAATCTCTAAGTCAGTTATTAACATTTTATCTCATAATGCAGCTAATAATCCTTCATATCTATATTTTAATGCAAGTAATAAAACAGTATGTAGCCTACCTATATTCAACATCATCTCTAAACAAAAGAATTCTTACTAAGCCAATCAAATGAAACATCACAATCTAACATCTCCTGTCAAAGTAAAGAAAGACTGAACATGATTACGGAGTTTCAGAAGTCCCACAGAAAAATCAGTCAGAGCCTTGGGGTGCATCTCAAGCAGTCTCAGCTCTATTCTTTGCAGAAAACTTCTCTAAGCAGAGAAAACTGACCACAGTACATCACCTAAACCACTCAGTGAGTTGGGTGAGGCTTACAACAATATAAAATCAAAGCTAAGAATAAAAAGGTTTAAAAAATAGATTCAAATAAACAGGCATTTAAAGAGTAAGTCCTTTTTATAGAGAATTGAGGGTGATCTTCTCACAAATTACAAATTGTTTGTACATCAATGTCTTTGTAAAATCCACTCATTTAATAAAGGAAGGGAAGAGAGATGAGAATAAGAAAAAGTTAAAATAAACTTGAAAAACAGAAAACATAGACTCACCTGCGCAAGGCAGTTTGTTATTTATATCATAGATGTTATTGATATTATTCCCTTATAATCTACATATGAAACACACCTTCCACCATTTTACAGGTCAGTATCTATATAAAGATAATGTAATTTCAAACATCTTCACAAAGCAATAAGGTAGCTAAGAATGCAATCCAGATCGACAAAGCTCTAAAGAATTGCCATCAATTTTACATGTTTAAAATATAATTCACCTTGCTATCAATGCTTTTTAAGATAGTTAACTATACCAAAATTATTGAAACAGTCACTCTGGATCCAGCAAATCATTGGAGCCCTTGTATCCTGTTCCCACCACCTTTATATTGGAGGAAGCATTCAATTTCAAGAATGACAACACAGATTCCACAGGCAAATAAGTTATTAGATGTGTATGGCCATATATTTGCCAAGGTTTCAAGGGAAAAACAAAAAGAGATTCAGGTAAATAAACAGAACACTACATGACCTGCAATTAAAAGTGGTATTTGAAGGTGCCTCTGCTTCTTTGCACACTTCAGGTTCATTCAGAGTCAGAACATAAACCAAGACTTACAGCATTAGCATGCTGTTTCCTAGAGTGTGGAGTAACTGACATCTCAGGAAAGAGAAGTGCTGCCTGCAGCCAGTGATCACAACAGAGGTATGGCTCTGCTCTTCGCAACTGCCAGTGTGTACTACTTTGGGGTTTACTTCCTTGTGGACTTGCTGCCGTTTTCTCCATTCTCTTCCTAGGTTTGTCTTTCCTCTGTCTTCCTGTTCTCACCTTCTTTCCTCCTTCAGACCAATCCATGTAAAAGAATTAGTGTAGTCATAATTAGAGAGGACCAGTACTACCCAGTGTGTGTTTGACAGCTGGAAACCCTATGACTTAGGGTGATTCTTTACTACTACATCCTGGCACTTTACTGAACCATTTTGCTTTAGAAACTATTAAAATCTGCCTTGGATCATAGAGAGGAATAGGGTTTTAAAGAGTAAAGAGAGACAGAATGAAAGGGCCATGGAAATGCACAGGAGAAGACTCCTGATATCCTGCACAAAGACAAAGCAAGCTAGCACTGGTCTTGGACCTCAACAGCCTCCAGTTCAGTAAACACAGCTCCTTCTCTCTCAACAGATGCACTTTTCCACAACATACAATTGTAACAACTATACAAAAGCACCATGATGATTTCAGAGTATCACTAGGGATTGTAATTCATTTTCTATTAAGAAGAAAAGATTTCATATAAATATTCCATTAAGAATGATAATACAATAGAGTTATCAATAAGTTCTACTTAAATGACTTATTACTCTGTTTAAATGTTTTCCACCCAACATAAAGCAAAACTCAAACCCATATTAAGAAAACAAATCTGATTTACTGAAAAACCTTCCTGATCTTATTTCATTACCATCAACATAGTGGTGGTCGGTGAGAGGTAGAAATCTACTAACACTAAATTAATTACTAAAAGTAGAATTGGATAATCACAACTGAATTACTACTTGTAATTATTACTTATCATTACTTATAAAGGTATAAAGTTGTTCATAATTTTAGAAAGGTCGTACAGCCAAATCTTTTATATAAAGTCTTCAGAGACTTTAACTTGTTGTTAAAAGAAAATGATAGATAAAATTCACCAGTCACCTTGGGATTTTGCTCCCTAAGTTCTTCAGAAAAGCTGACCTCATGGTAAGGATGAAGAAGAAAGGAGCTCATCACTAGCGAAAGGACATGCAATCTCCTCAGCATGGCCGGTCTCCCGCTCAGCACAGCCCTTCATCTCTGGGTGCTGGATAATCTTTTACAGCATATCTCAGAACACAAGCAAACAAACGGTACCTTTGCTCTAATAAATCTCGTGGGGAAGTTTTTATATTAGTAACTGCACAGCTACATGATATCTGAAGCACAGCATCCGAGACAGAAGCTCTAAAGACACAGTGACAAGAGTTAGACCACTGATGAGAGTCCATCAACTGTTACAGTGTCCCTACTTGTTAATCCCCACGCTGGACATGGAAGGCTCAATTTCAAACAGGATACCTTCTTAAGCATGAAATATGTTACACCACAGTAGGTCAGGGATAATGTGAGTAACTGAAGGACAATGTTAACAACTGGCTCGGCAGAACAGACAGGGAAGGAGGGCACTAATAAAAGTCTGGGAGTAAAGAAGTTAACTGGTTTGGTTAGCTGGAGAAGAGAATGTGTATTTGAGTGATGAAGATGAAGCCTGAGACATGTATATGGATAGAAACACCAACACAATCTAAGTTATAAAAAACATTTTGAACAAATAGACATTATTACATTCCAATTAAGCCATTACTCATGCTGCGTTATGAGTGGCATTTGTCTGGAAGTCTGGCATCAGGGTGAGGTGGCTCATGCAGTATTTATCTTTCTACCTGTGCTCCCTTCCTGTTTAATAAGCAGGTGGTTTTGAAGAAAAAAATATTAGGATCAGGAACAAAGTTCACGGGAAAGGAAGCATAGGTATTTCTGTCCAGTGATTCATGACTCTATCTTTTCGTTTCTGCTTGTGAGATTCAGTCTGCAGTGCCAGTTCTTCCTTCCTGAACCTGAGAATTGGAAGATGGGGTTGAGGATGGGCAATGTTCTAATAGCAGAATGCTCTTAAGTATAATTACATACTTAATACCTGACAGGTAAATGCACATTCAGGTTTTGAATCTGTAAAGAGTTTTTGTTGCCATCTAACATGCTTGCCTCATAGAGTTTTGATGAGGTATAAATGAATAATTAAATCAGATGTGAATATAAATATTTAATGTATAAACTATATAGACTTTGTCAATATAAGCTAGAGATCTCCGGAAATCCACTCTATAATTCTTTAGTTTTCCAGACTACAGTACATAATCCACCCACATTCCTCCTCTACCAACCCTACTTTCCCTAGTGAAGTTAACACAGATCAGAACATGGGGTCATCAGTGACCACCTGACCCACATCCAATGCATGAGGGTTCAAAGTCTGACAACTCCAAGGTAGTCTCCAGACACCTTTACATATCCATGCCCATCACTAAGAGATTCCCATGTTGTCTGAATGAATAAGCCCTTGGTCTCAGATTATGATACATTATGCTGGAAACCATACTGGGACTATCCAACAAGCCCTGATAGATTTTGACATCCTGGAGAAAGAAAGGCACCATTATTAACAAACCTTTGCATACAGCAAAAACAAGAGGGGTAAGAAATGTCAGACTAAATGGCAAATGCCTAACATAAAGATCCAAAGCCAAGAATGGGAGAGGTAAATCCTCCCACCACCCATAAGTATATGTCCCATGTGTTCCCTGCTAAAATTGATCCATTGTGAAACACGGAAAAATGTTCGTAGGCTGTTTCTCTCAATGAGTCAACGCTTCACCTAGTCAAAAAGCAACACCTGCCTGAGAAGAAGGCATTTCCAGAAGGGACAGGCTCTCTCTTCTAGTTTTATTGAACATCAGTCCTTACACAAGTCTTTCTCTGATCCTCTTCTCACTAGGTACATCTCTATTCCCCCTTAAAAGCTCAAAGTTCCTGGCAGAATTATATATCCCGTATGAAGAGATTGTTTTCCCTAGAAAATATAAATTAATAATATTCAAACAGGCAGTGGCCCTTAATCAATTCAGATATACTGGCCTTCATATAAACACTAAGCATGCTGACTGCTAATTGGAGCCATTCAAAAATTGTATCATCTTCTATTTTGTAATACACAAAAACTATAAAAATAAGTGGGTGGGGATGTGTAATTTCAAATATTTGGGCAAAGAAAAAGCTCTCTATGACTAAAACAAGATGGCAAATGACTTCATCTTCTTTTGGAAAATAACCTCATTATGACAGCTTACTAACCAACTTGTTTCCAAAGCCACTAACAGTAGCCTATAAAGTCACAGCTGCTACTGTTGCAAACTACTCAATGTTGATTTCATTCTCAATGTCGTTTTGAAAGAACTAATGAGTTCTTCAAAGCACTACAATGTATGAACAAGACATTACATTGAGAAGACTACAATGAGAAATTATACCCTGCTCAGCAAAGATGATTATGAGGGATGACAGATACCAGACTGAAAAGGCATGACTATGTAATTCCTGGACAACAGGCAGACACATTCAGAGAGGCTAAAAGTCATTAGAGTATGTCAGTCAACAAGTGCCTACTCTGATCCTCAAGCCATGGAAACGGGACAGGCTATGTGCAAGTTCTGAGAGCCACCTTATTTCAAAAGGAATGTTATTTCTAGAAATTTTTAAAATAATTCCTGAAATTTAAAACTCTCAGATAACAAGTATAGTGGAAAAGAACTTTCAATTTAAACTGTACTTAATTCACAATTAAAATTTGTTTTTTGTACTTGTTATCATATATTATTTTAAATATATTAAAACTGCTTTGAAATATTGACCAAAAATAATTGATCAAACCAACTTACAGTACAACCGTGGAAAGGAATACTATGTAGCCAGTAAAGAAGACATTAGAAAGAATAGTTACAGTCTACATAAAATATTGATAATATTTAATGAATAATTTTGAGAGAAAACATTTAAGTTTCATGTTATGCATGACAGAGACATACATGTACAAAAGTTTTCACAGTATTAAACTGTGAGCTCCATGCTCATACTTAACTGTCTAAATGATATTTCAACTTGAATATGTAAATAGGTGCCTCAAAGTTTACTTATGGGAAAACTGACTATTGGTGAACCTGTTCTTCTGGTGGCTACTTGCTGACCTTCAGTTGTGTAGGCAGTATGCTTTGAGTCCTTTTAACTCCTCCTCTCCTTGCAAAGCCCACACTGAACCACTCGGCAGTGTCTCTGGCTTCCACCTTTTAAATGTTCTCAGATTCTAACCATGTAACTACTTCTTACAGTGACTCTCATGGACCAAGTCCCCTCTCACTTGAATACCATAATGGCCTCCACTCTGACAGAGCCCCCAGTATGGTAGTTTTTTGCTATACGGTAGTTTTTTGGTAGTGGTTTGCTATAATCTGCCTTTAACAAGGAAGTGAATGAAACTTGACTCATGTCACTGTTCTGCTTACTTTACTAACCTGGAATGCATACCTTATTAAGATAACAAACTCCAATGCATCTTTAGTCTCATTTTCACATGTGCATAGCCTATCACCACCCACTCTATGCCAAGACATTAAAGAAACTGTGGGAGGGGGTTTTAATATAAAAGTAGCCAACTGAGTTGATGCACAGACTACTGCCCCAACAGTGGAGGACTTTGAGGTAACCTAAGCAAAGCACAATCTTGGGTTTTCTGACTTTATTTCTCCTTAGCTTCACTGTCCTACAGTGATTCACACCCACTGTTTAGGTGTCTAGCACAGAGTGTGCAGCTTCCCCAGCAGCACCGTGGCTTCTCGCCTCCTCTTTGCTGTTCCTAACATCAGTCCTCTGCGTTCCCTGAAACCATCTGTGTATGTCTGTAAGCATTTGTGAGTGCCACGGCACACGTGCAGGTCAGAGGAAACTCAGTGCTGGTCTCCATCTTCCATGTAGGTCCTGGGATGGCTGTCAGGCTTGGCAGCAAGTGCCTTTATTCATCAGCCCTATCGTTTTTTATTTTATTCCAGTTTCATAAAGATTCATGTTTGAGTTTACATTACAAAATTCCAGGAACATACCAAAGATTAATGATTCAAAACCGTTTTTTGTTTGTTTGTTTGTTTGTTTGTTTGTTTTGGTTTTATTCTTCTGTTTGGTTGGGTTTTGTTGATGTTGTTGTTGCTACTGCTGCTTTGGTTGCTGTTTTCTGAAACAGGGTTTCATTATGTAGCTAAGGCCGGCCTAGAATGTAACCCAGGTTAGATTCAAAATTTACAAAATTTACAGAAATCCTCCTGGTCTCAGCCTGCCGAGTGCTGGGATTAATATGAGCCATCATGCATGGATGGACTTTTTTATTATTACAATTATCTATTGAGTACACATGTATGTGTACATAGGTTGGTGCTATGGCATACATGTAGAGATCAGAGGAAATATGTGAAAGTTAGTTCTATCATGTAGGTGGTGAGCATCAAACTCAGGTTATCCTGAATTCCAAGCACTTGTCCCAGCTGAGTCAACCCCTAGTCTGCATCACATATCTTGAAGTTTGATTCAGTCAGAACTGAATCTTACTTCAAGGTATGTCTTAGAAACAACTAAGGTTGAATAAATCTATGATTTAAGTCTGATTTCAGCTTAAACATATAAAAGCATCTCCACAGTGCTTTGTAATATTCTGTATGTTTTATATGCCAAGTTACTTGACTTTCAAAGTAATCTTGGGATGAGTTCCATTTCAAACAGGAGTATGTGCACATCCACATGAACGACCGTAAGTAACTGGCAAACTTCTAGTGAAGTTGGGATCCAAGTGACACAAGAAGGTCCCATCTCTCCTTGGATATTAGCTGGGGTAAAATACAGTTGAAAGCATTGTTAAAATCATTTTCCTGTAAATAAGCAAATATGGTGGGGGATAGGTCAGCTTGCCTCTCATTACCAGCTATTGGCCTCTCTTGCCCCTGTAATAGAGAGAAAAAGTATGGCCAAACAACCAGACCACCCTCCTGCCTGCAGCAGCTGTTTTGAGCACCCCATGATGACTTCATACAACTCAGTAAACGACAGCAGCTGATTTCCCTGGCTCCTGATAACCCAGGCCTAGACTTAGCTCTTTAAAGCAGATTATATCATCCTTTTTGTAACCATAAATCATTTGTACTTTGTACTTTAACCAGAGAAAGACTACTTCCCTTGGTGGAGTGACTATGATTACTGGCAAGGCTGTGAATGGTCCAAAGAGAATGGTTGCTATTGGACAAAGAAGTATCTGATTGATCCAAACATGGCTTTGCTTATATAGCAAGCTATAGGAGGCTGCTTGAGGAACACTGCTCTGTGCTATCTCCCTTAGTACTGCAGCATCAGGTCTGATAATGTAGCACTTATGTGATTTTGTTTTGGCTACTTTCAGTAGAAGAAGCTGAATTGGAACCAAAGCAAAGCAGTGAGAGCAGGAAAGGTTTAAGAGATGCACCCAAGATCAGGGAGCACTACCTAGGAACCAACACACCACACAGGCACTGTGCACACGTGGTATGCCCACCCAGTCAGTGCTTGCAACCTGCAGATTCCATAGGTGTGGAAGAATCTGACAGTTTCTGGAGCCTTACAAACCCAACACTGCCTAGTACTGCTCTGCACCTGGTAGTCTGATCCTGACACTGGACTTCTGGATTTGGCAGAGGAAAAGTTCTGGTGGCCTTGAAGGTACCCCAGAAGTTCATACCCAGCTTCTGATACCTAGCACAGGGCTCCCAAACATTCCTACTTGTGCCAAGCCCCAGGGCCCAGCTTCTGAAATGCAAACACTAGTCAACAACTGCTTGACAGTTGAAGCAACAGCAGGGTGGCAGTCTTGGCATGGCTGCTTGACAGATGAAAAGGTGGTAACCCAGCCACAGGCATCACTCATAGGCAGGCATCTGCTCTGAGATTCCCATCTAGCCACTGGGATCCTTCTTTCAGTGTGTGTGTGTGGGGGGGGGTGTTAATGCCTGCACCTTAATGATCCCAACCATGCCTGGGGCCATACCTGAATAGTCTTCCAGATGCCCCTGCTCCTTAATGCTGTTATAGGCAGGCGGCCTAAGTCACTCTGGCAGTAGCCACTAATAACAGAAGGAGCAGCTGAAGAGTTCAAATGCAGCCAGGACAAGAAGGAAAGTCTGAACAGTGGAGGGGACAGCAGAGAACTGTTAAAATGCTGAGGAGCCCATGAGAAGATGCTGAAGGCCCTGGACACCAGCGAGTTCCACAGAGCTGGCAAGACATTAGTGCCAAGTGTCTCACACCCTTCCCTGAGATCTGCAACACTGGCCGCTGTCAATGTTCATCATACCTGAGTGTTGCACAGGGCTGTAACACAGAGGCACCATTTGCTGATGCTTCCACATGCCTACTGCCTCTGCCTGCTGTTGTCAAACCCCAGGGAAGGAAACCTGAGACATGCCAGCACTTGAAGGGATTCTTGCCTAGCCAGATACAGGGAAAAGCCCCTCAACGAGCTGAATGGTGACCCTAGTACACTGGCACTAGGTAGTACTACTGGTAGACCTGTAAAGTGTATCAGCCTCTTTGGAAAATAGCTTCAGCCTCCTAGCAAGATTCAACACAGAATTATTACAAACACAATATCATCAGTGGCTGACATCATTGTGTTGCTTGTTTGTTTGATGGTTATCAAGGCAAATTAGAAGTGGCTGCTTAATGGGCTTAGGATTATAATATGGATTGGTGAGAAAGCTCTGATTCCACAGTTTATACTCAAAGCTCGGTGCTAGGGTGTCTTCATCTAATGAAATACAATGGGATCCAGCACAAGGCAAGCAGCAAACATTCTCAAAACAAGTCCTGACAACCACCCACCTCACGTCAACACTTTGTTAGTGCTGGGTTAGTAAGACACAGGCTATGTTTTGAGAAGTAGCTGTTGAAGAGAAAACATTTTCACATTTTTAAAGGATACTTGAAAAAAATTTATTCACTTAAAAAAGAAGAAGAAGAAAGTTCTGATTCACTGGGAATCAGTTCCACTGTTACCAGCTTGTCCAAAAGAGATTATACCTTGGAGGATATTTAGGGGTTATAGGGAAGTCTCGTAATTTATCTAAGAGCCCACTGGAACTTGCCCCAAAAAGAAAAGGTTCTGAAATTAAATACTGAATATTTGAACAATATTGCAAATACACGTACGTGCCCTCAATGAATTATACACTTTAAATGGTAACTTTTATACTACTGTAAAAATGTGTACTTGATGATAATTTTTAAAATAGGAGTTAAGTTCCTGAACACAAAGTCTATGACAACAAATCTGCACATGACTGAGGAAGTATTTCCAGGTCAAACAATCCAGGAAGATGGGTAACAACACTGTGGGGTCAATTCAAGTCTAGCCTCAAACTGACCTCAGGGTGAGCTGTGAAGTCTAACGGGCACCAGAGAATCATCATATCTAGAAACAAGTCCAACCCTCGTATCCCATACATCAGCCAGTCACCCACCACCCTTGGGCAAGTGGGAACTGAGAGCACAGCAGCTCTATGGATCCGCTAACAACAGAGCTGTGAGGCATCAGCTACACAGGGGAGGGAGGGAGCTATGGTATCCCAGTGGGTTGGGCAACAGTGCCTACTGCTAAGGGAAGAAAATGTGCCATTAGCCTAGGGTCACAGGGTGACAATAGAATGGGAAGTCTCCTGCATTCAACCAATGCACAGATTTCAGCTACGAAAACACAGTCTGGTCTTCATTGCCCTTCAGTTCATACATGTGGACGCTTCTACCCTTGACTTAGGCTCAGAATTTCCTTCTGTTTTGAGACTTTCTTTTTAGAGATGTTTTTGGCTGGCTGGTTTGAAGAAGAACATGGGTGGTTTCCTTCACTCTTTCACAAACAAACCTTGCCATCATTTCTCTTCCATGCCAAAGTCCTAGTTTATGTAACAAACTGACAAAGTGTAACAAACCCTCACATGTGCGGGTGCGCACAAACACACACACTCACACACACACACAAACCTGCTTAGTCTTTACACTCTCATCATCTTGAAAACAACCACAGGGTATCTGTAACTCTAGTCCCAGGGAATCTGACACCCTCTTCTGGTCTCCTTGGGAAGCAGGCATGCACAGTACACAGACACACATGTGGGCAAAACACCCATACACATAAATTAACAACAACAACAACAACAATAATAATAATAATAATAATAATAACTCTTTAAAAAGAAATCCTAAATATTGTGACAAAAAATAGACAAGTAGGCAAAACTGAAAAACTTAAAAATCATGACACTAAGAGTTACCATTTTTTAAAAAATGAACAAACCCCTTAGCCAAGCTAAGAAAAATGAAAAAAGCTCCAACAAAAAGACATTGCCACTGGTACCACAGAGACACACAAAATGACACGAGAAGACAAAAAAATGATCACATTCCTAGATACATCCTACTCAGTGTCAATCATGAAGGCATATAAAATCAAAAGAGATCAATAACATGGAGACTTAATCAGTAATAAATGGCCCCTATCAAAGAAAAGTCTAGAACTTGATGGCTTCACTCCTGAGTTCCACCAAATTCAAAATAATAATACCAATCCTCCTACAAAGATTTAAGAAGAGGAGGAGGGAGAGAAAGAGGAAGGGAAAGAGGAAAGGGAGGGAGGGAGGGAGAAACAGATAGGGAGGGAGCAGAAATAAAAGTGAAGGAGAAGGAAAAATTATAATATCTTCTTATAAGAACACACTTACTGTGCCACTTAACAAGGACATAAATTTATGGCCCAATATCCCTAAAAATAGTGATGCAAAATCCTCAGCAAAACACCAGCAAGCCAAATTGAGAAGCAGATGAAAAGGATCACTTAGCTAGATAATAACCAAGTAGGATTTATCACTGGAATGCAAGGATGGGGTAATATACAAGTCAATGTGATACACCAGCAAAGAGGATGACCACATGATCATATCAGAATGCTACAAAGTTTTACAGTAGAAAATCTTAGGAAAATTAAGTATAGGAAGAATATAACTCAACAAAATAGAGGCTGCCATATAGAACAAATCCAGTTAACACCAGAGTTAACATTGAAAAGAATGTTTTCCCTCTAAGTAAACATGAATGGAATGTTTTCCTCTATAAAAACAGGATTCCAACTCTCACCACCTCTTAAACATAGTACTGAAAGTCCTAGCCAGAACATTTAGGTAAGAGAAAAAAATAAAAAGGCATCCAAGACAGACAGGAAAAAGGTAAACTCTTTTTGTTAAAGGTGTCATGAACCTACTTATGAAGGCATAAAGATCCCACTTTAAAAAGCAATTAGTACTAACCCAAGTGTAGTGGCACTTGCCAGTTATGCCAGCTCCTGGAAGGTGGAGGCAGGAGAATCATGAGCTAAAAGTCATGTATCCTTAGCTACAAAGAAAGTTTGAGATAGACTTGGCTACGTGATAGTTTGATAGACTGGGCTATCTCAAAGCAAACAAGAAACAAAAACGTAACAACAAATTTAAAGCTAAGAAACAAATTTGGTGAAATTGTAGAACACGTAACATGTACGACTCATAAAAACCAGTAGTATTTTATATTCCAATGATTTAGAAAGTCCTAGTCCGGACATGGGCTCACTGGATGTCTTAAGCAGTGACTACCAGAATGGTTAGCACTATCTCACAAAGAAGCCTACATACACACAGGCTGCAGCTCAAGATGGGGAAGCCTCACATTCTCAAAAAGGGATCTCAAGGGAGAGCCTCACTAGGTTAGAGTGAACCTAACTAAGGGCACAAGAGGCAATTATAGCCTCTGTAGTTCAGCTACTGCATGAGTAAAGACAGCATCTCACATGCCTGCCTTAGATTGTCTGACATAACACACTGAGGCTTCATCAAAAAGTTACAAGTATTCTAAAGGTCAAATAAAAAAACATCTGCCAGACACTGAGCCACCAACCAGATAACATACAGGAGCAGATCTGACTCACCCCAGCCGATCCTCACACACACATAGAGCAGAGGACTGCCTGGTCTGGCCTGAGTGGGAGAAGATGTGCCTAATCCTGGAGAGACTTGAGGCCCCAGGGAGGGAGGAGGCCTGTGGGGGTGGGGGGTGGGAGATCATCCTCTGGGAGGGGAGGGGGAATGGGATGAAGAACTATGAGAGGGGGGACCAGCAAGGGGACAACGGCTAGATTGTAAATTTAAAAAAAAAATCTGAAAAGACATAGTAAATATCAAGGGCCAAAATGGACACAGTCTAAGTTTTGAAATCCTCAGAGTAGAAATTTAAAATAACTCTGAGCATTGATACACTAAGGGCACTAACTAAAAACAGCAGCCATGAAGGAAGCAGGAGTGTAAGCATGCAAGAGGCCCTGAGAGAAGCAAAAGGAAATGCTGAGGAAGGAAAGAGTTTCCAAAGACTCAAGCCACTTAAAAGGAAGGAAGAATGCTTTGGCAGCCTCATTGGGAGCCTGGAAATGGAAGAGGAAAGAACCACTAAACTGAAAAAAAATGTCAGAGGAAACTTCCACAGCTAAGAAAAAAAAATGAAAAAAAATATCGAGAAGTCTGGCAGAAGTATTCCCCTTAAAAACATATCATCCACAAAGTTGATGCAAGGAGGAATAAAAGGAAAAGGGAAAAGAATATTTAAAGTAACAGTGGTTCAGAATCTTCCACATGTAGTAAGTTCCAGGAAGGCCAAAAGACACACACACAGACACACACACAGACAAACACACACACATACATACATACATACATACATACATACATACATACATAGTACAATACAGACAGACTCCAAACTACATTTTAAAGATAAGATTCTTAAAATGTGTTTTTGAGGATTTTGTTAGTGTATGAGCATCTTAGAGTGTAGTTATCAAATCCAGAGGTCATATCTTACAGTACACCAGGATTATATGGGTCAGCCTGGTATTCATCTTGGACTACAAACATGTATAACATGATACTCCATGAAATACAGTTAGAAGACTTTAGCACAATGTTAAACATTTATATATGTAACCATCTAAACGGAGACAGTATTTAAAAAGACTTACACAGTCTTTCTATAGAAGCATCAAGAAATAATGCTGTCCTAATTTTCTTTTCTGTTGCTATGATAAAACAATGACCAAAACCAACTTGGGGAGGAAAGGTTTATTTAGGTTTACAGATTACAGTCTGTCATTTAAGGAAGCCAGGGCAGGAGCTCAAAACAAGAAACTAGCTTGTTCTCTCTAGATTTCTCAGTTAGCTTTCCAAAGTGTGCTGGTCCTGCCTGCATTATCAATCAATACAATTCACCCACAGACTTGCCCACAGGTCAATCTGATCTGGGCAATCCGTCAACTGAGACTCCTTCTTCGCAGGTGATGACTCCTTGTGTAAAGCTGACAATGAAATCTATCCAGTGCAGACAGCCATGTGCAGATACTGTGAACCAGCTAAGAGAACTAAAACTTCTCTGAGAGGGCTAGCGAGTACTGAGCCAATGTGAAGGCCTAGGACATTATTATGCACTATGCAGACATTATAAGCGTTATGTCACATGTTTTCATGAGTAAGTACTAGGCAGTATTTCAAGAAGAAGTGATATCAATTCATTGCAATCTGTTTCAGATAATATAGACAGAAAAAAATACTTCCTAACCCATGCTATAATGCCAACCAAAAACAAAGAAATTCAAATAATGAAAACTACAGAATGGTACCTTCCAAGAACACAGATGTAAATATCACCAATACAGCATTAGCCAATCAACTTCAATAATGTCTAAAGAAAGTATATACCCCAACCAAATGCAACTTCTTCCAGATATGTAAGGCTGCTTTCAACATTCAAAATGTTGAATCTCCTGATCTAAGCCATCCACGAAAATAGGCTCCAGAAGTCCTGTTACCCTATTAAGACAGGAAAAGAATTTGATATGATCCAACACCATTCAGACTGAAATCTTTTCAACAAATTAAGGAAAGATAGGGAGAGAGGTAAAAGAAGGGGACTGAACAGAAGGGGAGGGGAGAGGAGGAAAAGAGAGGGGAGCGGAGAGGGAGGGCACAGGAAGGGACTAAACAGGGGGGGAGGGGAAGAGAAAAGGAGGGGATATAGCAGTATATGAAACTATAAGAAAGCAGATCCTTTGCCTTTCAAACCAATCATCAGAGGAAGCATCTGCCTGGTAGCTCAAGCAGGCACTCCAGGTACTGGGAAGACTGAGGCAGGTAGATCCTAAGAACTGTTTACAACAAAGTAATGGAGTTTCTTTGTATGGTTTTTAGTTTAGGGGAACACTGGACAGAAGGTACAGACTTCCCATAGGCTCCTTCTAGGCACCAACTAGTAACGATGAACCCAACCAGTATAGATAGTGTACTGTTCATTAGAACTCTTAGGAAAAAAGCCTTTGTGTTACGCAGTTCTGTAGATTTTGCCAATAAATAATGTCATGTGCCCAACACTGGCTGTATTGTGCATAGAAGTTTTACTGTGTGGCCAGTGTGCCACCAATTCAATCATCAAGCCCAACAGCTTCCCCTCTTTTCCTTTTAATGATTTATTTTTCCTAAGTGTACATAACTATTTAGTTTACCTGCCAATCTTCTGAGCTTCCTCTGCTGTTTTGGCTTTTTTCAGAATGTCCTATGGATGGATTCTCTCACTTACACACAGTCTTTTGTTTCATTTGTCTTTTTTTAAACTGCTGGATGCTGCAATAAGATATATACTCAAAAATGAATAAAGTGTCAGAAATATACAATCTTTAGGAGTTCCTGACTTTTTAAAAATAATGAACTTAAAAACTAAATGGACAAGAGTCCTGAGGACTTAAAACAGTACCCATAGAGCAAAGTACATAAATCTGTGCTTGGTGATTTATTATTAAGTGACACACCATTCAGCAACATTTTTTTTCCTTCTGACTAAGTAAATGTTGGAACTTTAAATGTCAAACTGTTTTAATTTATTAGTTTTGGGTGCATATCTTCCCTGTGTGATTTATTAAACATCTTCTAATCACTTTAAGTGTGGTTAACAGTATTCTTCCTGCCTTCCAATTTACTGGATTGTTTCACCACAATGATACCTTTTGTGTCTATGTATTGACTTTTCAATTTTTTTCACAGAATATAATTTGATCATATTCTATTCCCTTTCCCAACTTGTCCAACAGCCTCCCCATCTCCTTACCCACCCAACTTCATGTTTTGTATTGGTAAGGTACGTTTTGTCTTTTGAAGCTTTTGTTTGTCTGTCTGCTTTGATTTGGGATGTTGTTTTTTGTTTTGAGAGAAAGAACAGTGATTGCTTTTTAAACTGCACTGAAGTGAGCAATGTGACCTTCCATGGAAAGACCCTGGAGGATGCTGTTGGAGTTTCTGAGCACTTCTTTGTGTCCTGCCAGACAAGCTATCTTAATCACTACTTGCAATGACTTATGTGTGTGTCATCTCATTAAATGAAGGTCGGAGAAATGGTTCGGCCATTAAGAATACAGCCTGCTCTTACAGAGAGGGCCGGAGTTCAGTTCCCAGTACCCATTTCAGACAGTCATAACCCCCTATAAGTTTAGCTCCACTGTTATCTGAATTCAAAAGGCATCTGCACTCACATGTGCATATTCTTGTGTCTCCCTCTTACACACAAGCGTGCACACTCACACAGACACACACAACCCCATACATACACAAATAATATTGAGAAAAATAACTGATAATTATTGATAATATTTCAATTAAACACTTTTTTCTTGGGCATTAAACCCAATGAATTCTCAGTGAAGAAATACTTTTATGAGTAAAGAATATAATATTTCCCATTTTATTTTTATAATTATTCCTCAATTATTCCATTATATGTTTGTATTAATGATGAACAACTAAGGTAAATATTAATAGGATTGCTTATAGAATATGTAATGTATAAATGTTGCTTATTTGTATTCCAACCTCATACCTAAAAGTATTCTAAGGTACTTCACAAATCTATACAACATAATAATTATATGATAAATAGAAATTGTACTACAAGGTATTTAGCTGGACCAAGTCAACAGATGGTTATGAAGCACTGTAGACACAATGCTTCCTTCACATGGCAATAAACTTTTAATAGGGATTTTGTAAACAGTCTAAGAATAAGGAACTTGATCATGACTACAACTCATTCATGCTTCTTCTGTAGTTGGTATCCACCAGACCACATAGCTCTCTAGGAATAATAGTACAGGTGCAGAAGCCAGAGCCTGGTTTGTAAATAAAGTTTTAGTGGAATGCAGACACATGTATTCATTTACTGGCTGCCAGCTTTGAGACTGCAACCAGAGCTGAGCTGCTGACAGAAAGTCTACAACCCCTAAGCCAAAAATATTTATTATTATCTGCCTCTTTATAGAAAAGATATGTCAGCCCTTGGTAGAATATCAACTAGTATGACACAAATTCAAGATTCAATACCTCTAAGTTAGACCTAGGCTTCTGCTCCCTAGACTAATTCTTGAAAACATAAGATTTAGAAGTAATAATACAAGTTAATAGTAATTAGTTGATGTGAATCAACTGTTCAGTTTTATTTTATCTTTATTTTTATTTTACATGTATGGATGTTATGTCTGCATGCATGTCTGTCTACCACATGTATGTCTTTTACCCACAGAAGCCAGAATAAGGTGTTGGATCCCTGGAACTAAGAGTTACAGACAGTAGTGAGCCTGGATGTGAGTACTGAGAATCAAATCCAGGTCCTATGCAAAAGGAGCAAGTGCCCAGCTCTGTCCATCTCCACTGTTTATCTGAAACATGGTCTGCCAACACAGTGCACACTGGCTTTAACCTCTCTGATACTCATGCCTCAGCCTCCCCTTGTACACATGTTTAAGAATGAGTGAACTTTTAAGGGTATTTTTATGCATTCTAGAAGGATCCAACTTAAAGGAAAATGACACACCATTTTCTCTACAGGTGACCAACCCCAAGTTGCTTCACTACAAATTTCAAGTTTAAGGTTAAAAGTATAAATTGAAATCATTAAATTACTAAATGTAACCCAATCTATTTTTATTAATTTTAATTTTCTTTTTTTTTTTTTTTTTTTTTTTTTTTTTTTTTTTTTTTTTTTTGAGGCAGGGTTTCTCTGTATAGCTCTGGCCTTCTTGGAAATCCCTCTGTAGGCCAGGCTGGCCTTGAACACAGAGATCTGCATGCCTCTGCCTCCCAAGTGCTGGGATTAAAGGCGTGTGCCACCACTGTCTGGCTAACTTATTCTTTATATACCACATAAATGAATTTTGTAACTATTTAAATTTTAAAACTAATTCCTAAGTCACTTAAACACAAAATAATTCATGTTTCAGAATTCACTGTTTAAGTAGAAAAATGTCAGTCTATCCCTTTGCACAGATTCGACAGCAAACACTGACACATTTATGTGTATATTTGTTCAAGTATGCTCTGACATCATTAGTGATTCATCATGTGCTTCTCTTAAGAGTAAGGACTGTTCCTGTGTGAGTCAACACTACCATCATCAACTTGATGCCCCTTAGTATAACTCACTGATACCCAGAGTCCATGTCCAAGTTTCCTCAACTTGTCTAAAAATACCCTGTGCAGTTCTTTTCTCTTTTTTTCCCCTTTTCTTTCTTTCTTTCTTTCTTTCTTTCTTTCTTTCTTTCTTTCTTTCTTCCTTTCTTTTTTCTTTTATTTTCATCGCAATCAATCTAGATTCACGGATATGGCTAACCTTTGAGAAATCAACACCAGTTCTTTTTTAAACAATCTATTTGTATATAGAATATTCTCATCTCTCTATGAACTTGTTCACAGAAAAGCCAGAAGCAGTCTCCCCAGGCTTCATGCCTGGGAAGGGCACCAGCCACGGTGGTAAAGAAGGCCTATACCTCTGTAGATTATGTTGGGAGAGCAGGGAAGACACTAACTTATCTTGGAAGATTAGAATTATTACCAGTATATTCTTAAGTACATGTATTAATTAAGTGAAAAGTCTTATGAATTGTTTTAATAAAATTATTGTGAATAGTAATTATAAACACATCCAAACATATCATTTTATTAAAAGAAACATTTTTGCAAAAGTCTATAGTTCACTACTGTTCACTAAAAATGTCAGTTTTTGAAGCACCAAATATTTCTTTTAAAAAAACTTGTAATTTTAATTATAGTTTTGAATTTTGAACAAAGCTTTAATCATCTCATAAAAGACTGGTAGCCTGCAAATTATGCCTGCATATTTAGAAACTTGTCTTCTCCAACAATTTATTTCATTGCTTTCAAGCTTTTACTAAAACATAAAATTTATAAACACTATTTATAAGTAATATTGTTTTTAAACTATACTTTAAGAAATAGTAATTTTCCAAATATTAACATAATCAGAGAATATTTGAATATTTCTAATTTTTTTAAATCTTTACATTCAAATAGAATAATCATTTAACTTCTAAAACGTCGGAGAAATTGAGATTTCCAGTGGGAATACTGTCAAATTTGTAAAAACAAAAAGATCTGTATTCCACTGCTTCATTTTCAATATTCTTTCTGTATTGTTAATTATGCCTGAACTCACCATAAATTCTACATAAAGCTTAACAGAGACCTCAATCCACAATAGCCTTTTCTGAACCCAATGAGAAATCTATACACAGCAACGAAACTGGCATGCAAATAAAAGAACTGTCAAGACATGTACTCCTGAAATAACCCTACAATAACTATTCTAAAGGCTGTGTGTGGTCTCACTCATATATTTTGGCAAGATGCACTTTCTCCGACCACAGTCAGATTCATCCAAAAGCAGTGGCACTGGAGAGCCTCTGTCTCACCTGTCAAACTTGAGGAACATTCTTCCAAAGACCACCATGAGTCCGTGGAGGAAAGCCACGCTGTGACAGCTGTTATTGATAAGCATCTTCTAAAGGGGGGGAAACTCCAACAATTAAGCAAATCATCTTTAAAAGATATATAGACAATAACACCCAAGTCTAAATGCTAAGATATAAAATAAAACCCAAAATAAAACATGGGTAATCCATAATCCTGGAATATGCAAAGGGGCCATTCATAAGTGATATTGACAGTCTTTCATAGTCATCTAATAAAATCTCTTAACATTATTTGCCAATTTAAAAACTCTATGTATCTTTTTTTTAATTCTTGGCCAACCTCCCTTGTAAAACCTTAAAATACATCTAAATTATCATGGTATTACATTCATCAAAATTGCTGAAGTTTGACAACTGCAAGCTCAATAGCTAAAGACTTATAAATGGGAATACTAAATATAGTAAAAGCTGATCTTTTTTATTAGATACCTTGATACATTTTAGCCACATCATATAAAAGTTCACTTTTGCTTTACCCTGACTTCCTCAAGTTCGTGGACAGAAGGGGAAGGTGTGGATACAATGGTGAGAGAAAGAATTACTCAGAAAAGAATTATACCCCAGTGAGCTTGACTCAAGCCCCGCCCACCACCCAACAACAAATGATAAATCAGACTTAAAAAAAATGCACCTGGTGCTCTAAAATGCTTACATAAGACCAACAGTATCTGAAATTGTAACTCTGTTGCCGTATGGTTGATAAGACCCTCTAACTCTGTTCAGTAGAGGAACAATTCAAGTGAACAAGAGAGTGGTGGCCTATAGGGCCTTTTTCAAGACAAGTGATACCAATTAAATTCTCACTTCAGAATAATGTCACCTGCAGTCAAGTCTTAAACCACAAAGACAAAGTGACAATCAAGGTTACCATGTATTAGGCTGCCCCACACTTACACTTACTGTGCAAGCACAAAAGTTGGTTTCGATTTTCCTTAGACACACTAACTTGCATAGCTATGATATTATTTTTCTTTGGTTTGGTCAGAAGCATGTTTGATATAAATTTTATTAAGTGGTAGTGTATGTAACATTGCATTGTGGGTAGTCGTTTCCTGCTTTAGTCTGGCCACATCCTCAGCTGTCATGCAAGCATGTTTCCCACATTTTGTGCAAGTTGTCACCTTTTTAAAAAAATTCTTACAAAAATGAAACAGATGAATTACTTCAATAATTTTAAGAAACATAAAATATTTTATACAGGTACATTACAGAAAGAGAGCACCACACTTCAGAGAGTAATCCCAGAAGTCAGCCTGACAATCAGAGTGCTAATGTTGTGCAAAACAATTCGCCTACGTAAAACAGCATAAAGGAAAGAGTCGAGGGGCAGACTGGCAGAAATAAAACATTCCTGGACAGAGCTGTCAATGGTCTCTAAGACCTGAGGTGCACAAAGGGCTACACTTCAGACCTATCAGGTACTCATTAGTGAGTGCTAAGATGTCAATATTCCTCAATAGGATTTTAAGAAAGTTCTGAATATATACAAATGTGAAAGCATGGGAAAGGAAAGCACAAAAAAGTCTGCAGCTGGAGTAGAAAGGAAGAAGAGAGGAACAGAAATGAAGGAGGAGGGACAATAGGAGGGGGAGGGATAGGGGAGGGAGGGAGGAAAAGAGGCGGGAGGAAGGAAAATGTGGACAATAACTTAGGAGGTTCTCTTTGGGCATCCAATCCGCATATTATATCACACTTAGAGAGACCACTGCCAGGAATACACACACATGAAATCAGTAAACAAGAAAATTATGGTACTGTTTTTATAAATATTATCTAATTTAAAAACTCATAGCAACATTCAAAATAACACTCTATACTCACAACCAGATATGTATATTTGTATATAAAGACATGAGAGTTAACATCTCATAATCATAATTTAAAATATAAAACTATAATGTTTTGGCAACCCAGAACAATCTTCACGTCTTTAATAAAAGTCTGATAAATGCTAGGTGAGCTTAAACAGCTATGTATTAAAGTTAAAAAAAGAAAAATTGCCCACCAAAGGAAAACATAAATTACTAAATATTACGTTAAAATGAATTAAGAAAGTCCCTAGGCCAAGTCTCATAAGCAGAATATTTTAAGTGAGAGTGGGCATCTAGAGTTTGTTAGTCATTTTCTTACTGTTTTGATTAAAAGAATAGAAAAGCAACATTATAAGTCCAAAGTAATCCTTTTTTAGAACATAGATATTGGCACAGTATTGGTAAAGTAAAGCTACTGTGTTAAAATGCCAGCAGTAGCTGAGCAAATAAAAATTAATTCAAATGGTAACACTGAAAAAATAGATAGTATTTAGGATATACTGTTACGTTCAATTGTCTTGATATTTTAAGAACTTTGACAATTCTGAAAAAATTATTAAATCATAAAGTAATAAGAAAGTAAGACATTAATTTCATGATTTAAGACTGATTACAAATTAAAAGCTGTATTTCATTGTTGTAGCATGAAAATACAGAATTTATAGGGTACAACTAAACTTGTTGCTTACTTCACAGCAATTGCTAGCATATCCCCCAAAAGGATTACATTTAAAAGGTCTTTTTAAAAGAGTCTGTGGTTTCCATTTCTGAATATAAGCATGGTAAAAGTCTCTAAACAAGCACTTTCCGCCATGGCTTTTCCAAAGCTGGCTCCCTCTTTCTGTCCCTAGCAGCTACATCTAAGGAAATGCAGTCAGTATCAAAGATGTTACCACTCACCAGCATTGTCTTTAAATTTCTACAACAATGTACAGGTTGCTCCTGAGTCTAATTCAAATTGGGAAAGAAATAGGTGGACAATGAATGCATAAATTTAAACCACAAACGTAATATTCCTGTTTTTATCATGCCAGAATTTGATGGACTTCACACAATACAGAAAGGCTATGATCAGCAGTGTCTACTAAACTCCTCTCTCATGAGATACAGACCTTAACTCACAGACACCGGAAAAAAGGTTAGGTTACCTACAAAGGAGACCATATGACTACAAGATAAATGAGATGGAGGTAAAAATTATTCAAATTCATTTTAGGTCAATCTGAATGACCAAAATGTATAGATCTTCTCTAAAAAATTTAAAAGAAAAAACATTCCATGAAAAATTAGGGCTTAAAAGACCTGGGCACTCTAAAAACAACACATTTGCTTACTATCCTAAAGCAACTGCCCACACATCTGCAACTGCCAAGTGCTGCAATTCCATATACATATGGAAGTAAGTTCAGAAACTCCACAATTCATATGGACAAAACCCTCCTTTTATTTACTTTGGATAATAGAGATAAAGATCACACTGGCACACTTTATTTATGAAAGAGGATAATAGAGTGACTCTTTTCTCCTCTGCATGAATAATGACCCTAAATGAAAACTTCAGTGTGAGATCTGTTTTACAGTAAAACATGAGTCAAACTGCCTCAAAAATCAAACAACAGAATGTATTTCTGTGGTTTTGTCATTAAAAGTTTATTCTGAAAATAAAAAGAATCTAGAAACTTAAAAAAATAAGGGGTTAAAACCATTCCCATGTCTTTCCAGTATATAGAGAAAAAAAAAGTTTAAAGAATCTTATGAGCAAGATTTCATAGATAACTTTAACTAAGAGGAACCAAAACCAGATAATGAACTAAGTTGGAGTGGACAGACACAAGGACATTTTACTTCTATCACTCTCTGAGTTGCTCCCTCTTACCTCCATTGTGCACCCCAAATAATTTTTTGTACTTCCGTGTCCCTACCCACCATCACAGCCATCCGTTCCATGCCACTCCTGGTTACCATCACACTAGGAAGAAATCTAACATGCAAATTCAGAGTGGCGTGGATAAATGGCAAAAAATACCTAGGAAATTGGTCTGCTCGCCTTTATAATGTTTGTTGAAAAATCCTCCATCGCTCCCAACTGATGAAAACAGGAAGCTCTATTCATAAATGTGAAATTCACTGCCTATGATATATAATCATCCTAATAAGAAAATGAGCTCTAGACATACATGTCCAAGAGGGCAAAAGAAGAGATAGTTTCCCAAAGATGGTTTCAATTTTCTTCTGAATCAGAATTAGCAAATCGAGCCGACTAACATACTCTGTCTGTGTGCATTATTCCTTACTACACACAGCATTTTGTAATTTATTTCAAAGCTTCCATTATAAACAAAAAAAAAAAAAAATACAGTTTCTGTTAACCCACTCTATTCTGAGCTATGGAAATTACTGAATATTTCATTATATGTGCAGAGCTGCGACCCAAAGTCCTGTTACAGTCACTATCCAAATTGACTAAAGAATTGTACAAAACATTTCTTTGAAAGATAAAATCCAATCATATAGAAAACTAACATTATTCCAATAAACTGTCTACTGCAATTCTTGACATTTGTTTTTTTAAAGATCTTCAAAGTAACCATGGGATGATGGTAAAAATAATATCAACAGTACTAATTACATTTAATCTTTATTGTAAGAGCCGCCACCTAATAAAAAAATCAACTACACAGCCATGATTTAATATTTGTAAAGGAATCCCCAGGCTAACACTTTTGTGACAGCCAATTATAGTCGATCCCGGCAAGGAGTTGCAAGCAGACCTTTGGAAAGGTAAACTTTTTTTTTACAATGAGTTACAGATCCACAAGCTTAGGAAGACAAGCAAAAGGCAAACAGAAGGAAGCAGCCACCCTGGGAAATCAAAGCAGCCCTGCAAGTGATACAATCCCAAGATGCGAATTACTGCAAAGCAGCACTGTTGTTCAGAACGCCACACACGAGCATGAGACAATTTTGCTCACTTTTCCATAGACATAATAATGAAGGAAAGGGAGGAGGGGTAGAGAAAAGAGAAGAAAAAGCAGAGGAGGGAAGGGGGGAGTAGGGAGGTGGCATAAAGGAAAACTCTTAGCTGCAGAGTTCTGCTCTCCAAATGCTTAACCTTACAGGAGTGTGGGCTCCTTCAGTATTTGTATTCTATCCAAATCCTCATGAGTCACAAAAATTAAAAAGCTATAACCTTCCGAATGCCAGGAAGGCCTTACCACAAACCTTTTGTCAGAGAGGGAGAAAGGGAGAGAGGGAGGGAGGGAGGGAGGGAGGGAAGAAGGGAAGGAGAAAGAGAGAAACACCCATAAATAAAGAGACAGAAGGAAGGAAAGAGAGAAGACAAGAGAAGAGAAAGGAGGGAGGGAGGGGAGAAGGAAAAAGATTGAGAAAGAGGGAGGGGAGAAAGCAAGGGGGAAAGCCACAGTGGTAGGCAGTCCCACTTTACTTTGAGTACTGTGAGGTCACAAACCACATGATTCTGTCTCTCCAGTAATAGTGCTTGCAAAAAAATAGGAGTTTTAAAGCTTTTGCTTTTTTGGATTGTGTGAATGCTTCATTCGCCTCACAAACAACCACAGAACCACAAGTGCGGTGCAAACTTTCTCCAGGAGGACTGCAAGAAGGCTCTGGTGTTTAAATGGTTAATCTCTGCAGGTCACTACCAGACACCGAGACCAACCGAGTCAGTGAGTGCTCTAACCACAGTCCATGCAGTAATAGTAGGTCCTTCAAATATTTGCTCACTCGGTTTTGTTTTGTTTCCTTGCTTTTCACATGTTACCAGCTACATAATTTCTTGACAGAAAAAAATAAATATAAAGTCTATGTACTCCAGGCATACTGTACAACTAAAACAGGGACTGGGTATGGTTTGTATTTTCAGTTTAAGGCTGCAAGCAGTATTTACAACAGAGGGCACAAGTTCTATCTGGAAAAAAAAGGAGGGACTATGGCGTCAAACAGCCTCTTCAGCGCAGTGACACCGTGTCAGCAAAACTTCTTTTGGGGTAAGTGATACCTTATTTTAAGTCCTTTTCTCTGTGAACCTGTTGAGCATGAAGGAACAAGGCTTAGCCGGGCTGTGAGCTTTCCTAGGTCACAGCATGTTAAAGATCATGATGATGTTTTTTCTCTCACTAGAAATTGAAAAATGAAATTGCTATAAATATTTGCACTTGGCATGTGTAACTAACTTTCGGGGTAATGGCTTGAAATCGACAAAATTAAATAAGCTGATATTAATCAAAATGTTTTCCAGTGTAACAGAAACAAGGATGTTAAAACAGTAAAAGCTTAATATTTCCATGAAGTTCCCTAGAATAAAAACTGGATGCTGAATTAATCAAAGTATTGTTAAGTTATTGACTCGGCAGCTCCCAATATTGAAACAGATTTCCAAAAGGAAGCAATTTTACAAAATAGCAGACCACAGAATTATTGAAACATTGTGGTCTGCCGTGTATGACACAGGAGTAAACCTGGAGGAAAGTTAGCATTTTCAGAGCTACACTGAAAGAATTCTCTCTACCACTTGAAACTATGTCTTTAGATATCTCTGTTAGCCTGTTTCTAAACAATTTTCTGTGACTAAATCAGACATTCAACTAGAATAGAAGCATTCTCAGGACATCAGAGCTGTTCTGAAAAGATCTCCAGTGCTCAGGACATTGAATGTACATGAAACTAAACTTTTCTAATATTAAATTTTATATCTACACACTATTGCTCCCACATAGAACGTACTACAAACATACAGCAAACACTGAAAGCTCTAAGTTCTTTTGAGCACATTCTTAGACCTACCAAAATGAATACCGTTTTTAGTCTCATGAAAAATAAACTTCACAAGGATCCCCTGAAGGATTTAAGAGAGCCATGCCGACGGAATCATGCCAGACTTCTAAAACAGAACAAACATAATGCAGTCTCTTAATTGTCAGCAATTGCTGATACAGATATGTAAATGGTTTCAATCCTTGTCGACTGTCATGGGAGGTAGGAAAACGTCCACTTACATGATTCTCTCTATGATATCCAACATGTCCCAACTGCACAGCAGATTTTAAAGACGGTCTTTTTAGCTTTAAATAAATCCTTAGCTGCAGAATTTTCAAACTAGTGATTGGAGTTCCCATTACTCCTCCTCCTCCTTCACACATCTTAACTGGCTACTAGGACAGGGCTTGTCTTAGTTCAAGTCAACGAGAAATAATTTAACCTAAAAAGGGGAAGGGGGTCTCTTAAAGGGTAAAGAAATATACTTCAGGTTTTTATTTTTTAAAATAAGTGAAACTGCTACAATGACTCCAACAGTAGCCAAAAGTAGGTCATCTCAGTTACAATTATATGCAATGTAATAATCATAGATTAAATCGTAATTTCAATAGTGTGCACAAGCATTGCTTTTAAAAGAGCTGCCATTAGGAAGCAGAAAATAACTACAACTAGATTGCACTACATCCCAAGATAGCCCACATTACATGCACAGTTCACACAGGAGAAGATTTATTAGTAGTCACTGAGAGACAAGAAAAACCTATGTTAAGGCCATTGTTCCATGGAGAGATTACTTGCGCAGCCGCAGCAAGCAGTAAAGGAACATTTCAGACCTGGAGGCAGAACTGTCAAAAAGAACATGTTGATATGTCCTTGTTCTATTATACGGGAGTAGGGGTGGGTCTTAAAGTTCTGTAACACTCTTAATGACTATTGTATATTAATGTTTCCAAGATTTGACCAAGATTAAGAGATAAATCAAGGCCATTTCCTACAGCATGCAGTATTTTTTCACACTCTAACCAGGATTTCTTTCTCTTCTGGAAGTGAGTTTCACCTTCCCTGCCTCCCCCTCCTCCAAACAGTACTTTAGGACAGGCTAGAGAACTTAACATGAGCCTCCTACACCAGACTAATTACAGGTGAGGAGTGAACAATTGTTCCAGGTTATCATCACGTCGCATGTTTTCCTGGTCCATACTGTTTGTGAGGCTAAAACCTCCCTTCAAGGTTCTTACAGTGCTTAGCACAACCACCTAGTGCAGTGTCCTAAGAACAACTGTGTGAAGCCGTTAAACAAAGTTTAGGTAAGGGACAAAGCATGAACTTACAGAGTATCTCATCTCAACCACTGGGAGGGAGGGAGGGAGGGAGGGAGGGATGCAAGAGAGCAAGTGGAGAGATGAAAAGAGAGTCCCAGTGTCCTTGATCTCTGCTACTTTAATCAAGCCTTTCAATCTGTGCTACTCAAAACCATTACTTAATATGAATCAATCCTGTTGAAACAGAAGATTGACTCAACAAGTATCTTAGCATTAAGGACTCGTTTGTGAAATCACATAAGCTGACTGGTCACATTTCCACATAGTCTCCTTATAGCAGAGCAAAGTTTCTGATTAAGCAGAATGTGTAAACAGTCATTTCCAAAACAATAGTTGTGGTCTCTATCAACAACGATCAGTCCGTAATTTCAAGATTCCCTAGTGACAAGCTTTGCAACTTGTTTCCCAGATAAGAGAGATTAAGTTCAATAATCCAGAGAGAAGAGTTACAAAGAGCAAGCATTAAAGGCTGCCCTAATAGTTATTAAAAGCTAAAACTGCCAAGTAATGCCCGAAGAGACTACCTTGCATTCTAATAAATGATTCTACAATATTAATACAGATTTTACTTTTAAATCATAAAGATGTTTTGAAATGTAAATGAAATTATAGAAAAAAAATCCATTAAGTCTGAGTGAGCTTCCTGATGGTTCCTAGGCACAAAAAAAGGCATGAAATATACACAATTACATTATAGTATATTTTAATTCTTTTAGTAAAACAAAAATAATTTATTCGATTATACCCTTCAAGCTAATAATCACTGATGGTCAGACTTGTTTCAGTCAGCAGTGTTAAGTCAAATTCCGTAAGGTAGAAATGTTCCATCTTATTAAGAGAAGACTGTGAGGTGGGGGCTGACTCATGGAGGGGACTAAGATATTATCACGAACGCAGAATTAATCTTTATTGAATAGAACCATTCACAAATCAAATCTCACTGTACTTCAATACTTCCAAGCAGCTCTAATCAATTACAAACCTTCTCTAGTGCTTCAGAACTCATGTGCTTTCAATTTTACACACTGGTGGTCCTGAAGTACTATATTGGGCAGAGTTAAGACATTCTGTATCACAACTTTTTTTTTTTTCAAAAATATTCATCTAGAGAGCTTTATCCCCACCTCTCAGGAGCTGCTTGCATGCAAACTGTGGTAATATTTTTATACTGTGCTTCCTTGTTAAAGCAAAAGGTCAAGGGTTACCCAAATACCTCAACTGTATTTATATATTAAAAAAGAAAAGGTAAGCATTCATATCAAAACTCCAATGGGACTGGCTTCTTTATTTCTGCATTTCCGATGATTAATGAAGCCCCACGCCACTTGGAGACTGAAGGCAGAACAAGGGCACATCTCAAAGTCCTCTCCACACCTACCCCTAACACAGCACAGCCTCGTCCATGCTTCTTGGGCCTTGTGCAGGACACCAGTGTATGGCAAGGCTAGGGCAGCAGGAGAGCTGTGCAGGCCCATCCTGAGCAGTTAGCCTGCAAGCAGTATCAGTCAAGCCTTTAGAGACATGTTTGTATACATAGTTCACTGAGACGGTAAACCTCTGCAGTGTCTTTCCAAAAATATTACAGATGTGGCCAAATGCCATCAATTCAAGGTGAAAGAGATCGTGCGGCAGAAGTTACACCATAATTGGGACAATGCATGACTATTTTTCACAACCAGCCAGACCTGTCATTTAATGTACACTTGGCCAACCCAATGCTAGTTTAGGCAGAGACTTCCTAACAGGTTACCTTAATGAATTATTTTTTTCCTCTCCTACGCCAATGAAACAAAATTGTATAACTCTAACTCAAGATTTAAAATAGTCAAAAACAAAACTGGCACTAAGTTCCTATATTAAAGATAACAGTAACTCCAATACTTGATATTTTCTAAATAAGTATCAGCAAAATATTCTGATAACCTCAGGTGTATAAAATATTTAATGGTTTTAAATGGATCTTTATAAAATTTTCTACACAATATACACCTTAACAAAAGCTCTTGTAATTTCAAAAAAAAAAAAGTATTCACTGGATATGTATTCTGACTAATGTGTTACAATCCAAATAAAATGAGGAAACACTATACCCTATTCAAAGGGAGTTTCCATACAATTTTAACCACAGTTAACCACAAACTTTTGTTCATTCAACAGAAAACACAAATAAAACAGACCATATAACTTTTTAAGACTTCTATAGCAACCTAGATGAAATGTTCCTTTATTATACTACTTACAATATCTTCAGCTTACATGGAATTCTTAGGAATTTCCTCCCCGTATAGTACGATTAAGGTCATGAGATTCAAGGTCTGCAACACTGTTGAATGGATGTAAGAAACACCCTATAAAACATTTCAAACTCTTGCTATTATTAAACAGGAGTTAATTCTAAAGTCTATTTTTTTCATAAGCATGTTTTCTTCCACTAAGAAATAGAAACTGTAGAACTTATTGTAGTCCCCAAATGAGATGAACTATAGAGCTCAGACTCCTTTAAACACTGCTTGTTATGGAAGTACTTAATATTTCTACAGAAAGAAAAATGTGTTAAATGTGTTATTCATTTTCTTAAAATAATTGTTCCAAATTGTTATTAATACTCAAAAATCCAGCATCTAGAGGTTAAGGGCGGAGCTCAGGAGTTATTTACTCCACCTGCACAGGCCCACAGTTTAACTTTCAGCAATACAAATTTAAAATGATAGTAATTTTTGAATTGAATATACATCCAAGGAATAAAAACATACAAAATGTGAGGATTACTGCTGAAAATAAACAAGTAGTATGTTTAAATTTTTTCTTTTAAGTCTATTGTTTAAAATAAAGACTTTATTGACATACAGACAAAAACACAATTTTCTGAAATATTAAGGGTATTAAAAATTATTGCATAAATGTTAGAAAATTTACCAAGTTAGTATTCTTGTTAAGATGTATTTAATATAATTTTTAAGAACTACTTTAAAGACTTTGTGACTGCTACTAATCCTACTGCTATTTCTCTTCAGAAACAATATATCAGAGTGACATTACACTAGTGACATTCTTAATAAGGTAGATATAGACATTCTATGCAATACAATTAACTTTGACTGCAAAGTCAAATAAATGAATTTTATCATGCTTGCTTTTCAGTAACATTAACTTTTCTACATGAAAAACGCCTGTTGGATTATTATACCAGCAACTATAAACATATATCTACATAAAAGATTAAGCTAAAACTCCCAAAATTTAAATGCACATTTATAGGTCCCCTTAAAATTACATGAGACTTGAGTGTGCCAAACCATTATTTATGTATTTCTTATGGTCAGTTATCTCACAACTAAATTTATTTTGTGGCTCAATAAAAGCAAAAAATAAAGAAAGAAAAATTCTAGCCAAAACCAAATAACAATTACCAATAAAGTTTTAAAAACATATACATACATAATCTTTCTTTGTAAAATTTACAATAATAATATTGTGGTGTTCCACAACCTTTATATGGACATGAACATATTTTTACACTGAAACAAAATACCTGCCACATATATTCAACTTTAATTCATTTTTGGATATCAGTCTGATTTAAACTTGTACACATGGTATACACATATGCATATGCACTAGTGACTATAAAATTTGGAATAATGATTATAAGCCAAGAACAACAACAGTAAATTATATAACTAAGGAACTGTTTCTATCTCCTGGAAAACAATTATTTTCTACACTGACAATACTTTGTACACTACAGTAAAATGTCTACCTGTAAAATCAAAATAGAGACTAGGTAGGTATCTGTGAAGAACTGTACTACTAAAACAATAAATATTCTATTTATAAAATCTAAAGACCTTATTTTCCAATTATAAATCCAAATAGTCTCTGATTTCGATCAGTAAAATAAGTCATTCCAGTTTACACTAGCAAATTTGAACTTTATCAATGCACTGAGAGATCCCAATTTACAGCCATCTTAGCTGTCACTAAACATAAACATCTTCTATACATCTACTCATTGCCCACCCGACCTGGGGAAGTAATTAAGACACTTAATTTTTAATTTCTGCTGTTTTTCAATAGCTGCAATTTTCTTATTAAATTTCTGTACTGAACTTCTCAACTTAAGACTAAATTCCCAAGATAATCTCTAAGTATAAAGTTATATTCATTAACAAATACTTAATAATCTTTCACCACATAATTTAGAATTATTTCAATAAATCTATGTAGCCTGAATGCACTTTGAAGCAGAAAACAGGTTATAACATCAATTCTATTATGTATTATAATTATATATTATATATCATATATTACATATTACATATTACATAATAATGCGCACTACAGAGTTAATGGTTCAACTCTCTGCTCTATCAGTGTAACTGGCCACTAGAAAACAGTATCAAAAGGGGAAAAGGTATAGACTCTCTTGCAAAGCATTTTATGTAGGTACAGCTTTTAAAGGGTTCCGGTTTTTTGTTTGTTTTGAGGTGTTTTGTTTTGTTTGTTTGGTTTTGGTTTTGGAGAAAACAACTCTTACTTTGTTTCCTAGACTTCTACCATACTAAAGCTATATATAACACAGAAAGAAAACACCTTTAGGGTAACAATCCACATTATGTAAATCAGTTTTCTATGAACCTTGAACCAAACTATAAGTGTCAGGGCGAGGGCTGGAACACACGCCACATGCTCAGAGTCCTAGAGTCCTTCCCCAGCATGATAAAACAAGAGAGAATAAAATGTACGTGAGCAAAAGCGGATAAGGCCCTGAACACTCAAGAGGGTTAGGAGAAGACTAAGAGGAAACACCCACTAAACAATTGTGCCTTAGCAGTAGACAACTGGTTACAAAAGAAAAGCTAGTAAAATTTTTATACTTGACTGTCATGAAATTTGTAAATCTTTTATGTGATTCGGCTTTTGGAAGATAAGTTTTGCTAGTGCTCTTTCAAAATTAATTTTCATACACTCACACACACACACACACACACACACACGAGACAATCAGGCAGATTACTTTTTAAAAAAGAAACTGTATTGCAGTGCATTAGCAAAGCAATATAAATAAAATCCGTGTAATCCAAATTTGATGATTAATCCACAACACAAACTACTTCTTCATACTCCCATGATCTCCAGGATTCAAACAAAATTCTCTACAATCTCACACTTAGTGTAACTAAATGTGTATACATGTGCACACATACTTTATATCACTGTCTGTCTCTATACTTTAGGAAGAAAACTTATTTTTAAAAACTTTTACTACTCATATCCACCTCATTTTTAAAATGTTATCATCTAAAGTAGATATAAATTATAAGTCTCTTGAATGAACTTTACTCTCGATGCAGTCCCTTATGGCATACAAATGCACACTAGAGAAGAGCCGAGTGCTCCAGGAGTTGGAAAGAGGCACACGGACATGTATTTTAATTATCAATCACAAGTACCTAGAAAGTTTTAAAGTACCCACTGACTTCAAGTCTTATTTTTATTTCCAAATGCATTTTTATCTATCAAAACTTAAATAATTTAAATAGAGCAAAATATTTGTCTTAAATTGATAAATTACTTATTACATGGTTAGATCTCTCATAAAGGTAATAAATTTCTTATTGAGATGAATCCAACCCATTTTCATGGCTATAAAATTAAATTGTGTACTCCCACAAACAATGTAACACAAAATTTTGTCCCAAGTGCTTATTTACAAAAGTAAATATATTACACGTAAAAAAAAAAAAGATAGGAAGAGATTGTCTATAGTAAAATTTCACTAACACTTATAATTTAAGTTTTCTATTTACTTACTTTTATGCAGATACATGATCATTAATTTTTTAATTAAATAAAACTTAATGCCATCAATGCTGCCTCCTTTCAAGGAAACGTTGAAGGAGAAAAGTGCCCTTTTTCATTATCGTAAGTTGAAAGAGAACTTTTGAAAAGTAGCTATAAAAAGAATGTGATCTGAAAACTCATACTCAAAGCATCTGAAATAAATAATGAAAATACAAACTGGGGCATATAGCTACTTAAAAATAATACAAAACCACTCTGAACATAAGAAATATACATACACTTTTAAAATGGTTTACTTGAGCAGTCTTTAAAAGCAAGCTTTAATTTGCACACAATTACTCAATGAGTACAGAATTTTCTTTTAAACTGGTAGACTAAAAGAAGTGTCTAAATCTAAATTCATCTTAATGTGTGATCATTTCTTTACACACACAGCTACCACATTTCTGAATCCTGTGAAAGGCTCACACTGCACTTTTCCCACCCATGCCTCTTCCTTATTGATTACAGTGTATCTTCAGCACTTTAGGAGACAGAAAGGCTCTGAAACTCTAACTACATTTAAAATGCATAACTGAGTCCCTGGTATAGGCCTGCTCTAAAAGCACCCGTTTCTAGAAGGCAAGAAAAATCTTGGTTTTTAAAGCTGATGCTTCTACACAAGAAGGCAAGTTCAGTCGGTTCCTGGCTACACCATAGTCATCTGCTCCAGGAGCTCAAGGGTACCCAAAACAACGGGTTACCTGTTCCAGCCAGGCTGAGGAATGTGGCCAAATCATTTTTATTGATTTAACCTTTACAGGAATGCTACATATCCTCAGAGCAAAACATTTTGAATGTATTTATAATATGATACACTTCTGAAAAGCCATGAAAAAGAAAGCTAGGAACAAATCGAGACAGCCCTCCACCCTTGGTTGTTAGGAGTTTATTTTTATTTTAAACATTATCAGTGGACCTAAATATGGAATAATTCTACTTGGGAAAACTTACTTTGGCACGACTGCATTAGAAATAAAAATTTATTTCAGAGTAGACAAGGTGCATATAAGTAAATTCTAACTTTAAGAACTACAACTCCTAACTTGACAATGATCGACAAATTTTTAACAAATTCTAAAGACTCTTGACACTCTGATGCACATCCACGGTGAAAACTACAAATATCTCAAAAAAAAAAAAAAAACTTATAAGGCCGAGTTCTCACTGAATAAGCTAAAGTTGTACTCTAGTTACATTCTGGGCATTTACAGAGAAAGTTCTGTGGAGCCTATCTCTCTAGCTTCCTGCACATGGTACTTTATAAACGGCTGCAGCAGCTAATGCCTACACTAGGTTCATGTGCCAAATAATAATTCACAATATTATGCTTCCTCACATTATGTTCCATCATTAGTTAACTCGAACCTCACCTCTCAAAAAGTTCTACTTTCACCGCACACTGTTCTCTTCAAAATGCAAACAAGTTTTGAGCATTTCCAGATGTAGCAGACTCTCTCTCTCTCTCTCTCTCTCTCTCTTGCTCATTCTCTCTCACTCTCACTGTCACTCTCTCGCTCTAGCTCTCTCACTCTCTTGCTCTCATATAAACACACGCATCACAGGCAAATTCTCAAAGAATTTTAAATAACAACATAATAAAAGCAGTCACTGCTTTCTACCTCAACATCCATGTGTTTGAAATGGGAGCGAACTGACAGAGCTGCATCTCCAGTGAAGGCATGAAGGCTAACTACCAGCGCAGGCTGCAGGTAGCTGTCACTAGGTAAAACAGCCGCCTATTTCAGTAGCAGACAAGGCTCGGCTGAACTGGGCTTTCTGAAACTCTGACAGCTACTGAGTATGCAAGAATAAAGGCAAATGCTGTTTGCTTTTTTCAAACTATTAGCTTAGTTTTAATCCCAGGTAATATAACTGAAATTCGACTACATTATTTTCATCTTGTCACCAATTTTTTATATAAACCTAGCACACATGAGAATACACTAAATGAAAATCAAAATCATTTCTATGTAGCCTACTTCTCTGAAGTAGGACTGGGAGCCTCGTGAGCTATGGGAGATGGCAAGCGTGAAAGTTTTCAGAAAGGACTCACTCGTCCACAACCCTCAAAGCAGGGGCTTCCCTAGATGCTCCCTGGGTGCTCTGGAGGCTCACCTCACCCAGGGCCACGTGTTCCTCCAGAGGCCATCATTACAGATCACTGCCTAAAACCCTGCTAAGCCAGGTAGCCGGAGACACAGTAAAACACAAATAGAGAGGGAAAAGGTAAAGTAAGAATATATATAGCCTTAGGATGTGCTTTATATTTGTCTTATAAAGGAGGTTTTCTTGAGAAAGGGGCAATAAGAAAATATAATCAATCTAGACTCTAATCAATTGTTAGTCTGAGAAAGCACAAATAGCTCACAAGTTTGCTTTCAAGTTATTTACTCCAAGAATCGTGCAAAGTAAACATACTGCCTTTACTACTTGGTCATCAGACTTTAAAAAAAAAAAAAAAATTCCAGAATGCGCTCCATTGAATGTTCCCAGAGCCATACTTGGCTGTTCTGGCCTAATGGCACCATATCTGGTTGATCCACAGCTCTGCCCGAGGCGTAGAGCATGGGAGAAGAGCTGTGAGACGGGGCCAGCCTTAGGTGGTTTCTAAACACACGCACCCCTAGGTACATTAAAATAGGCTACTGAACTTACGTCAGAAATAAGCTAAAGCAAACATGCAAACATGCAAAACTGTCACAGCAAGCTGTCTCCAAAAAAAATTGCAGTTTGTTTATAATAAAACATTACACTTCCTTTCTTTTCTTCTCTTTGGTCTAGAGTTGTGACCATAAGTAATACTAAAAGGAAAATACAGAGACAACTTTGTAAGATGAATAGACCAAAAGTCACTATGTATCTCTCTAATACGTTTCTAAGTACATATCACTCTATACCCCAAATACTTTTATTTTAAATTAACATTCTGTGAAAACACCCCAAGTGCCTAATGCTGCTTGTGACTGTCATGGAGTGTATGAACGTGTCAGCTGAAACTGTACTATTAATGTGTTACCTTTCCTTGGCTGAGTCTGTTTCTCTACTAGCTTTCTGAGCTTGAGCATTTCCTGGACCAGGTGCTGTGCTAATCCTTTGAAAACACTGTTTCTTTTCATTATCACAACTCCCTTCTATGATGGGTCCCCTAATTACTTAGAAAAGGAAAAA
This sequence comes from Arvicanthis niloticus, assembly GCF_011762505.2. Lineage (NCBI taxonomy): Eukaryota > Metazoa > Chordata > Mammalia > Rodentia > Muridae > Arvicanthis > Arvicanthis niloticus. The sequence goes on along the minus strand of NC_047674.1, from coordinate 52,931,400 downwards.
GAATGAAGTAATGAAGCCTGAGCACGGCCACACAACTGAATAGTGACAAGCTAGCCCAAGTCTTTGTACTCTGGACAGTTGCTTTACAATATCATGAAGGCACTTCCTGATCCTTAATTTCTTCTGTAAAAGTACTGGTTCTCAGAGGCATGATCCTCCATACTTTGACAAAATACTAAACAGGTAATCTCTGGGCCTCCACCCATTCTAGCTCATCACTTTACATAAAAATTATTGGGGAATTGAAGCAACTAAGAAAAAGTAAAAGGCTATCGACGGAAAAGGCTGTCTAGGTGTAATCAAAAAATGAATTTCAAGAAACTTAATAATCCTTAATCAATATAATCAATAGTCTTATGCAATGTTTATACCACCCTTCACATGATTAGTAATATCATTTAGGAATCAAAAATTCAGCTTTTATAAAACCAAGACTTTACAAATATCTTAATTTACAACCTAAAATGGTCAAACACATGGTCTTCCAACGGGGGAGGTGGAGAACGCCCTGCCAAGATGGCCATAGGGGTTAAACATTTCTCATTTCCAGAGACACGAGAACTGACTGAGAAAGCTATCCAGAGATCTCAAAAGTCTAACAGCATTCCTGTACCCACATTTTACTTGCCATGGAATAATGACCAAGCTAAAAACTTTAAAAGTCTAAATAAACAAGGCTCACCTGTTAATATAAGTACATATACAAATGTAAAATCATAGGTACAGAATTTTAGAAAAGAAAACAGTTTTACATATTAGTCTTAATTAGAAACATCCAGAACAAAATGTTAAACATTGGTTTGTCGTGATACCTTCCCAAAGTGTACAACTCAAAGCACTGGAAATCAATGAAATGGGCAAACAACAATATAAATACAAAACCAATTCTGAAGTAATAGAGCAAGTTCTTCTGCAGTCGCACTAGTATTGTGGTTCTGATTCTGCTGTCCTGCCTATCAATGGATGCAAGAAGTTAGAAAAAGATACCATGGGAAAGAAAAGGAGATTGGTTTGGGTAAGACAATTCACTGCCTTTAATTTAAACTCCATAGTATTCCCACTTACAGTATCAGAAGCCACAAAAATGACAAAGACAAAAAATTTTGTGGGTAGCCAAAAACGGTCAAAAAAAACAGAGAATAAACTTTAAAATGACAAATGTCTCAGCATTAACTAATAATGTATACATATACACACATACACACACACACACACACACACACACACACACATATATATATACATGACTAGGCACTAGAGATGTAGTGACTAGGTGTTTGCCTAACATAAATAAAACCCTGAACATGATCCCAGCAACCAAAAAAAAAAAAGGTTAAATTGAAAATATCCCAAATAAATTAGCAGAAGAATTTGGCAACAGGCGCACTGGGAGAGAGGGGAAAATGGGACTGTAGTCCAGACAGAATTCCTGAATGTGCTAATGATTATGAGGAGACTGCAAGAGGTAGACAGAGTTCTGTCACTGCTAAAGCTATGTTTATGAGAAAACAGGATGCTAAATTACATGTGCCACAATCTCAGCTCTTGAAATTATATAGTGTGTTTGTATACATACTCGAGGAATCCAAACTAGTAACAAAAGCTATGCTTATACCTCAAAGACAGGAACATATGCTATAGTATTGCAATTCAGTTAGCAGTGGGTTCTAATATTTGAGAAGTTCATTTTCCTGAATCAGTATAAAACCTTCATTTTCTCATGTTCAAGTTGTAAGAAACAGAGCAAAGTTCTCCAAAATAAATCATATTCTCAGAAGAAAAAAAAGAAAGAGCCAGGCAGTGGTGGCGCACGCCTTTAATCCCAGCACTTGGGGGGTAGAGGCAGGCGGATTTCTGAGTTCGAGGCCAGCCTGGTCTACAGAGTGAGTTCCAGGATAGCCAGGACTACACAGAGAAACCCTGTCTCGAAAAAAAAAGGAAAAAAAAAAAAAAGAAAGAAAGAGAAAGAAAGAAAGAAAGAAAGAAAGAAAGAAAGAAAGAAAGAAAGGCCCTGATAGAAACCTCACAGACCAGCAAGGACTTAAATTAAGTGTCAGAATCTCCATTATACTCATATAACCTTAAGCCAGAACATGCTGTCTGAATTTCCTCATTTATAAGCAGTACCTACCCCAAAGTTCCCCATGACAACTAAATAAAAAGTAAAGTGCTTAACATCCTATCTGACAAAACTTGTAGGGTTATTAAGTACAATCCACTTTCTAATCCTTCAGTTCACTGCAGCACACTTGACGGCTCACGGTTTCCCCATGGTGAGCATACAGTGCTGCAGCATCAGCATCAGCATCAGCATCAGCATCAGCATCAGCGGGCCTGAAAAGCTTGTTAAGTGTACACTCTGAGACCCTCCTTTAAAGGAGGACCTGCAGCTGAGTAGGAGCAGCAGGGAAGTCTCAGTTTGTTAGGCCTACTCCAGACAACACTAAGTAAGGCAAAGGTCCAGCTGCCCACTTCTCAAACTGAGCAGAGCATCCAGTAGCTTTCTACTAATCCCTCATTCTGAGGGACTTGTCAAGAGCCCAGAGGGAAAAAAGTGAACCTAAGTCTACTTCTAAACACAACTTTCCACATGTGGAGAGAAACATAAGTCCCCTTACCCCTGAAGTTTACCCACAATGACCAAAACAGTCTCCTGAAAAATACTTTCTCATTGTTACTTGAGGCATCCTGCAAATGATGACACCACATAATGATATCAGCTACTAGCTTGTCCTCCGTGCTACTGACAACTTCTCATCAGATAAGTTTTGCAGATGCCTTGAAGGTTTTTGCTTTTATTTTTCAGTTGTGATTATAATCGTTATGTTCTTGTCCACGCATGCCTTTCCATTCTGTGCAGATGGGCACATACATACAATCTTCCGCCTTCCCTTCCCTCTCCTCACATTGCCTCTAAGTTCACAGCACTGCATCTGCACGATATTCCTGAAGCGGCTGTGACCCAGACTCATTCTCTGAGACATGATGCTGTTGAGTAACATCATGCTGCTCCTAGCATGTTTGAGACGCTCACACATAACTCTAATCCTCACTCCAGACTCTTGCAGCAGAGATCTCAAGCTGATGGGTAGACGTTTGCATCTCGTCCTTTTCTGGTGCTTTAGAGCACTTTCTTACTGGGAAGATAGTGTTCGCCTGTGATTGCCTGTTTTTCCCCCTCTTCTCTTACAAGGTTACTGGTTGAAGAAAAATGTTTATGGAGATAGGATACTGTCAAGCCAGAGAGGAACTCAAGATCTGCTTATTGGCATGCATGGTAATGTGCAGTACAGAGCTGGGGCTATGGTCAGCATGGAGGGAGGGCTGACCGTAACTGCTTCGACTGCTTTCCCCAGAGTTCCAGAAACTACCTCACCTAGTTGGCCTGCACTTACCTTACCTATGCTTACACCTTTAAAGCAGATCTCTTCTTAACTGAAAATATGTTCCGCTGTTCATTCACACCTATATGAACTTTTTTTTTTTAACCATATATGTCCTGTGAGTACGGCCCTAAATTTTCAACAGAGCTCCAATCAGGAGCCTTCCCTTTGAGTGGCATCTAGTAGAGTTGTGTAAACAATCAGGTGGTTTGTAGTTTTATGACAGTCTGGCCAATGCCTTGTAAGAGACTACATGGAAGGGAATGCTTACCACAAATTTAACAATCACTGAAAATTAAAGAGTATCAAAAGAGTATGAAAATGCAAGCTAATACATTGGGCATAGAATCTGTATATAAACCAGCACTTGTTTTTGACTAGGAAGGCTCAAAAAGACAAAAAAAAAAAAAAAAAAAATTACTGACTCTGTAGGTGAGTCTAAGACAAAACGAATAACTGAAAAGAGAAAAGAAGACCACTTCAGAACTAAGCAATGGCATAAGGCCACACAGAGCCAGCAGGGGAGACAGGAAACCTAAAATCCCCTTCACCCGAGGCTGTAACAGATAAGCTCAGTGCCCACCACGTCCTTCCCCACTCAAGCTTTATTCTTACAGGCCTAGACACCTTTCCAGGAAGCCAACAAACTGACAAGTCTGACAAAATTACATATTAAGATGGTTCTGAGAACATGAAACAGAGAAACTACCCATTCACTATGCTGCATCATGAACATTTGAGGTAAAAATGTGACACAAAGTGTCAAAAATGTCATAGAGTCTCAATGACTTTTAAATGTAAAATAATCAAGTACTATAAGAAATCCAAATGTGCATTCATAGACTATAAAAGAGCATGCCTGGTGTCTCTAAAAGGCAGGGTAGGCTGTGGACTGTCAAACTTTTTATCAAAGCACGAAACTGTGAAATTGCTCAGAGACCAACAGATTTAGAGGCTCAATTTTATGAAACTGTGCTCATTAAAAATCTTTGAATGTCACTGTATCCACTTTCAAGCTCAGTGGGACATTTTATCATGTACCCTTATCACAAAAATAAGTAAACATTAGAGATGTTCAAAATACCATACAATTGTTTGATACTGATTTAACATCATTCACTTTAGACATTACTCCTAAAACTAGAAATGTTCAATTATAAAAATATATCCATAGAAGTCTAAAACCCTTTTCTGAACTCCACTTTGAGAATCAGCAGTTTCAAACCTTTCCAAGCTATGATTCTATTCAAACAGCAAAAGACACCAGGTGAGCAGCTCTCGCTGCAGAGAGAATGGAGGGAAGGACTTCTTGAGGCTGGAACAAAATTCCTATAGCTCCAGTGAGCGCAATTTGAAAGCACCAATTTTAAGATCAGACTTGCTACCAACACCTTTAAAAATAAATAAACATGTTTCTACTTAATAGTGCTATTTCCCGAGCTCAGAGATCTTACTGATTCAACCAAATGTTTGGATTTTAATATTTACTGTGGAGATATAGTTAATGACACTGGTTGCTGACTACATAGTAGTGTCCCATAGGCTTCCATGGAAGGAATGTTCTCGGGCCTCACCTCCAAAACATGAGACACTCCTAAAATCTGTTCATGGGTAACTCACTTGTGTTGACACAGTAAGTACATAGTGATGTGCTTTTCCTGCTGCTGTTGGTAGGAAGAATAAAACTTCCCTTCCATTGTAGCATTGGTGAAGGACTTCACAGATGCATTTACACTATTAATGGTGTGTCTCTGTTACTTTAGGCTTCACTTTGACTTCCTTCCCTGCCCTATCCTGTTGTGTTAAAATCCAGCTGGAAACAACCCTAACAGATGCCTCAAATCTTTTTTGAAATTAAGATACAAATGATGAAACTCATTCTCAATCTAATACTATTAGTTTTCCACTGCATGAGAACAATGGTTCTCAACCTATGGGTTGCAACCCTTTTGGGGGGCAAATGACCCTTTCACCGGGGTCACCTGAGACCAACAGAGATATCTGAAGTTCACAGCAGTAGCAACATTACAGTTATGAAGTAATAACAAAAATAACTTTATGGTTGAGAGTCACCATAGCATGAAGAACTCTAGTAAAGGGTCACAGCATTAGGAAGGTTGAGACCCACTGCTCTAAGATAAAGACCTCGGACTTTCACTTTTAACTAGTTCATAAAAGTATCTTTTATTCTTCTGAATTAATTGTCATCAAAGAAGCTTACTCCCTCCATCTGCTAACCTAGGCCTAGTCCTGGAAGCATCTAGCCTCCCTGCAATCTAATCTAGGCCTAGAATGTTTCAGCCTTGGAGACTTATTGCTGAATAAACTCACCTTCTCTTTTGCTTTCTGAACTCTTACTAGCTGGTCAACTCAGCTGTTCTGGCTCAAAACTCCTCGACATGCTAACTGATTCACGCTGGCTTTTCCTAAATTGCCCTGCTTGACCTTGAACTAACTCTAGCAATCTGTTCTAAGCTTCTGGCTCCTCATTCTCTTGCTCATTCTGTCATTACCAGTTTCAAGCTTGTTCTCTCTTCAAACTGCCTCTGCAAAACTCTCCTGGTAAACCTGCCTCCTTCTTTTTAGCACAGGAGAATTGGGCATTCCCTATTCTGTCAAACTTTTCTCTGACTCAGTCATCACTTTCAAGAAGGGTGCTTGCTTCAACAAACTAACATTCCCTTTGTTTGGGACTAAAGGTATGTACTAAGGGCCTGTCTGAATTCCAGCTAGAGGGATTAAAGGTGTGTGCTAAGGTTGAGACATATCACAACTAGAAACAGATTTTTTTTCAGTAAATAACACAATCTTGGAGTTCACAGTGTGATCAAATATCCTGCAACACTAGTTCACACTATTCCCATAAGTCTCTAAGCTAACCTGTACAATGTCTGATTGATTTGTTTCTCTTCTTCATTCCTGGTGCCACTGTCTCTTCTCCCCCAGCCAATCCAATTCCTATGGTGCTACTTACCCATTCTCCTCAATCAGGAGAATCAGTGCACATCATACCTGACACTTGACAAACACCTTAGAAAGGTTTCCTATGCCTAGACAAAGGATTAAATTCTCTAGTCATCCATTCAATTTGCCACATTCCAATATTGGTCACCAGTTTTATAAGTATTTTCTTCAAACAAATTTCCTTCCAGATACACTAAGCTACTTGTACCTCATTCCTAGTCCAGGTCTTGATCATGTGCTCTCCTTCATTTGTGTAGGAATGTTAGTTCCTTATTTGTCCTGTCACCCTCCCTTAAGTTTCTGAAAGTTTAAATAGTACCTATCAAAAGAAAGAGATCAAATGGCATTATTTCATAAGATCCCCCGTCCCAGCTGAAAAGCCTCTTAAGCCACCTCTATATCACCACAGCAGAACATCAGCAACCTTTCTTTACATACTTATGTTCTCAATCACTGGCCATTCTGTCTGTGTCTACCTGTGGGTAGGACCCTACTTACACAGTATCTAAGTGTATTTAATTACTAGTTGGGGAGTCCAGAAGAACTGAAGCTGCAGAATCCATTTGTCTCCTACTATGTTCTGAGAAGGCTTTTTAAAGGAGCCTACTGGCATGGAAAAAAGAGTTGATAATGCAATAAGAACCTCACCCTCCTGAGCAGCCACAGACACCTTCATGAAGTAGAGCTTAAAGTACACTATGCTATACACTCCATGAAGACAGAACTCTGCTTCACACTCCATGAAGACAGAAATATACTTATGTTACCCACCTGCCTCACATAAAAATGTCAGGATTGTACAAAATTAGATATTGTGAGGTTTAATTCTACCCAGGCGACTTAAAACCTGTGTTTTCTGTGTAAATCTTTAATGTACTTTGCCCAAGTACACATCTATAAAGTAGAAAAAGCAAAAACTGCCTCATGCAATCATCAAGGATCACAAGATGCATAAAACACATGCATACTATATCAGCAACATAAGCACACAAGAATCCCTAGACCTGTCCTCTTACATATCACCTACCCTCATGCCTGCAGAATACAGGAGCTCAACAAAATATATTGAATGTGGGTGCTTAGATGAAAAACAATTTCTTAAATAAAAAGAAAAAAGACTTAAAAACAAATTTGATAAGTTACAGGAAGACAAGACATGCTAAAGAGATTATATGAAAAAAAGAAAAATATTTTTAAAATGACAATTATGATTGTAAACAAAGAAGAGTAGTAGGCACATTGTATAATTAAAAAAAAACATGTTTTCAATTTAAAAATCTCACAAGATCTGAGTTTATGACCAAAGAAACTAATATTAAAGAATTCATCATAACATTAGGCAGATAATGTGATAACACTCAGTAGTTTAGGATGAATGTAGATAAATTAACCTAGAGTGAACAACTGTTTCTAAATAAAGCCTATTTCATTGATTTACACTTATGAAATGACTAAAATGTCTCAGTTTTCTTTTAAAGATATAGTTCCATGTTTTCTCACATTACAAATGTGAAGTTTTACAACAGTATTTACAATCTTTGAGTAATAGATATACACAAAAGAAATACAAGGACAGAAAATGAACCCTTTATTTTTCCAGGTTTTAAAAACTGTGTTTGCGTATGTAAAAACAGTGCACTTCAATAACTACAACCACCTGAAACTAGAATGCCCCTCAGATTACACTACATCTACAGCTTTCAGAACACCTTGACCTTACAGTAAAACCTTTACTATTTTAACTGGGCTAATAAAAATAGATGCAACAGGCTATACTTTCCATACATATTAAAATACTAACATCCTAGGAGAATGCACATGGCACAAAAATTTAATAAGAAAACATAATCATATGTGACTGCCTTACATGGAGAAGGGTAGTATTTTTCTGAACAAACCAACAAAGCAAGGTCAAAGTAGGATTCTCAAAGTTTAACTCATAATGAGGACTACATTAGAATCTTCCTTTATTAACTTCATAAAAAATATGAAATCTCACTACCCCATGAAATACACAACAAAATGACACTGCTTAAAGATGAAAATAAAAAGGGATTGCAAAAGCAGATGTAGGCTTATTAAGACTGTATATCTAATTATCATTAAGTCTTAGTCACCAGACGTAGACTTATTAAGACTGTACATCTAACTATCATTAAGTCTTAGTCACCGCTGTACTGCTGTGAGGGGACACCACAACCAAAGCAACTCTTATGAAAGCAAGCATTGAATTGGGGGCTCAGACAGTGTCAGAGGCTTGGTTCATTATCATCATGGCAGGGAGCATGGTGCTAGAATAGCAGCTGAGAGCTACATCCTGATCAGAGAGAGGGGCAGACTGGGCTTGGCATTGGCTTTTGAAACCTCAAAGCCCACCTTCAGTGACACACCTACTCAGCAGAGTTTCACTGGTGACTAAGCATTCATATACATGAGCCTGTGAGAGTCATTATTATTCAAACCACCATATTAGCATACACAAACTTTTGAAAAACTAGATTGGATAAGTTTTTAAGTCATGCCTCTTCTATTTATTGGGTTTCATTAATCTAATGTGCTAATCTTTATATAAAAATTAAAATCCTAGTATTTCTGTGTAATCTCTAAAATAGTCTAAAAAATAGACAAAGGGTTATCTGTCAGTGATATAAATAAGGAAACAAAAAATGATTAATATTCTAGGTCCATACAACTCACAATTAACTCATGTTGCTAGTATTCTCTCTTATTGGAAATGAATTTCTCCTGATTTGCCTTTTAAACAAAGATCCTTGCTTTAAACTAATTTTAAGTAAAACTAGAAGGTGACTCAGATACACTCTATTTTCAATGGTTTCACATGTCATAGGAAAAACAAGTCTTGAGCCAAAACTGCAATCAAAAGTAATGCCACAGCCATAACACAAAAGTGTATATAATTAGGTCAAAGACTTTAATGTACAATACTGTAAACTCCCAAGAACATGGTCCCACAAAAGCAGTAGTAAGTCTAAAAAATGAGACATGAGGTATTGCTAACAGTCAGAACGTGAAGTACCTCCATCAGAATAGGGGTCCTGAATGCTGTACTCCTGCTACATATACAGAGCCATCTCATGGTAGACAATCAACTTTTTGAATGAATAAACAAAAAGCACTAGTAATTAGCATACAAGAATATTCTAGAACAAATGTGGTCTAACATAAGGATATTACATAAGGATATTATGTGTTATAACATAAGGATATTACACAGTATAGTAAATCACCTGCAGTAGATGATTCCAGTGCACACCACTGAACCACTTTCATCACAGGAAAGCTACTTTACAGAGCAATCTCAAACAGAGCTCGATACCCAGAGGCGCCACGGTGGACTCAATGTAAAGATTTTAAATGAGAAGAGAGAAACAGAGGAGGGAGAGCTAACTTCAAAGTAAAGAATTATTAATAAAGATAATGGCTGGCTGATGAAAACTGCTAGTATCTCACTGTGTCTGTTAAAGAAAGCTTATGGTATATGAAAGCAGCAAAGCTTGCAGGGTAAAGGTGTTTCTGTCGCCTCCACTTAGGTTCCAATTGTATAAAATTTAAGACATTCCAGTAATGTCTAAATGAATGAAATGTTCAGAGTGATCTATAATAACTGATAATAGGACTTAAAGCAAATAAAAAGATTATGCCTGGAATTAATGAAAATGCTTTCAGTGCTATATACATTCATCATTTTAAATGAGTTCAATATTGTAGTGCCATCTCAAATATAAAAGCAGAATGAAAAACTAAATAAATGCTGACAGTTTAAAAAGATAAGAAAAAACAAGAATTGGTCAAAGGAACACTAATAGCAGAGACACTTGAAAGGAGTGGAGAGTTGATATTCAAAAACCCAGACCTTAAGTCCTGAACTGACTAAATAGCTACCCTGGGACAAATCAGCTCTTTTCTGCATCTTCGTGAATCAATAAAGGACTGACCTAACCAATTTCTAAGACACTCAGATTTTCATTCAGTCAAAATAACTGACACTATTAAAAACTGTTTCCTTTGTCTCTGAATACCAGATCACTGGTCCGCAATTTAAGAAGAAGAAAAAAAGTGCTAAAATTCAGTTCTATTCCTATAATCCAACAAAGTCTAATTTAAAAACAGGCAGTCATTTGCATAGTTCCATTGAGCAGGTACCATTTATGCAAATGATTTATATGCATTATCTGACTTATCCACCTTAGAGATGAATATTGTTCCTGCATCTTATAACACTGCAGAAAACAGTTGGAGTCTGCCCTACTTGCCAGACTTTACTATGCCACCTCCTCTTCCCACCATCCACACGGCATCTGTAAATATAGATCTGTCAAGGAAGCAATGAAGAGGGCTTAGGTAAATCAGAACTCTAACTGTAGAAAGCCACACCACACTTAAAAGTACTTTCATGAATATAAGACAAAACCCAAAGCAACGTAGTTGTTTGAGTTTCTCATATGGAATCATGGTCTAAGGACTATCCAGGCTCCTGTTTCCTTCTTCTTCTACTTGGAAACTTAAGATTGCAACCATTGCCTCTCCCCTGGAGGCTGTCCTCCCAAACACAATGTCAGTGTCACCACAACTTCACATTTACCAGACACCTACAAGATGCCAGCTAGGGCACATCAGGAAAAGGCTTAAAGCTGCAGAATGAAGACAAACAGCACTGTCGGAAACTACAATGAGGCCTTTTGTGGGAATATTACCAGGCCTTCCATAAGAATAGTACCAAGTGTCAGATGCACACATAGGACAGCATAGGAAATCAGAGCAGCCCTGGAGGAGACCAGCTCAGGCCGATGACCCTTTAGTTTCTGAGCACTGCTCATGCTCTACATAAATGTGAAGTGCACTGAAATGTCCAGTCTCTCTCACACTATGTGTCCAAGCTGACCAACTCATCCCTAGTCTGGACCTCCTACGTGTCAACGTAATAGCTTCCTATTGCACTTGCCCTTTCTACTTCCACATCAGCCCAGTTACCTTGACTGCCCAGTCCTATGCCCAGCACACAGTGTGGCTATAGGAAAGGAATGGCACCTGCCTCCTCTGCTGAGTGGCAGATGGCTTGTGCCGCAATTCTCATCGGCTCTCTGCCCACCTCCTTTGCTGGCATGGCAACCCTTCACAGCTCTCCTCAAGCTTCCTGTCTTCCATCACTGCCAGCGACCTGACCTACGACCTGACCTACACCTGACCTACGCCTGCTAGGGGTAAGACAGTGAGATGTCTCTAATGAGAACAATAAATCAGCAACCACCAAGAGGTGAAAACAATTAAAACTGCAAATAGATATGTTAAAAACAAAAAAAAAATAGTACAATTTATCATAGAACAGACCTCACGTGACCCCTCGGTAGCACCCTAGAGTGCCAGCAGAGGAAGCCCATAGAACTGTAGCAACCTACGCCTGGTGTTTTATCTGTGTAAACCCGATACTCCTGCATGCTGCTGACCTACGGAAGAGAAACATTCACTGAACTGGTCAAAAGAAGAAGACACATTATCACTTTTCTTATGTTTAAAAATGAATATAATAAGTACACTCAGTCTCTGAATTCTATTGAATGGACACTGCTATATATTACTCTATTAGTCAGAATGCAATATTATAGATCCATTTTTTTAAAAATCGAACTGGCCATTTAAAACTGACCATTTCTGCCATTCAAAAATAAAATCCCTACTGTGATTTAAAGTTGAGGTGATAAATTGGCTGGAGTTTTGCACACTGCAGTCGCAGCGCAATTCTACACTCAAGCAAGAAAAACAAATATTAAAGAAAACCGAGAAGTTTTTCGGTCTCTAATCATATACTAGTTAAGCAGCCCACTCATTAGTCTGGTTGTTTTTACTGTTTCTATCAGGGGTTGTTTCAAATAAACTCTCTAAATGTAAAATTACTTCATTAATCAACTTTAAAAGTAAAATGGGTTGCAAAAACCCATGTCTGAAATCTGAGAATACAGCAAAAAAGCATAAAAAGAAATGAAAAATAAAAGCTCTTAAAATTTGCACTTAGAATTTGTTTTGGAGCCCATTGAAATGATTCCTAAAAATTCATCTGGAAGCATAAAAGTAAGAAGGAGCCAAAAATATTTTAAAAAGAAAGCTTATGTGGACAGATTTGAACTATAACACCAAATATTAAAACACATTAAGAGGCTATAATAACTACAATAATGCAGTGCTGGCAGGGGAAGAGACTGCTCAGTGGAACAAAGTGCAGAGGCAAAAGGAGTCCCTCCCTATCTGATAAGGGTAGAATGTCAGTGCAGGGAGGAAGGCTTATGGAATTTGTGGTGCTGGAGACACTAGCAAATGGATTAAAGCACAATTGCTTTCACTTACAGCCCTCCCTGACAACCCAGAACAACAACACAATGGACTAAGTGTTAAACTGGGGAAAGCAAAACTGAATCCAGGAAAGTGTGCAGGGACTGTGTGTAGAGACTGAGGGGGCCAGGAAAGTGTGCAGGGACTGTGTGTAGAGACTGAGGGGGCCAGGAAAGTGTGCAGGGACTGTGTGTAGAGACTGAGGGGGCTTCAGGTCAAAAGTAGAAGCAAGGCTGGGAAACTGACTAAGCCACATTTTTAAAGAAGGAAAATTAACACACTTTTAAAACAGTAAAGAATCCCCAGAGAAACCGAATGCTGGGTAGAAGGAAATGCCAAATGGGATCCACAAGATGGGAAACTTTTGAAATATTAGAAGTCCCTAATAAACTACAGGAAGACAACAAGATGGTAAAACCTACGCTAAGAATAAGAACATATAAGTGCACACACACACAAATACATACACACACACACACACACACATGTGCATGCACACACATACATACTCACACACACACACACACACACACACACACGAAATGTAAGTGACCAAAATATGTTGGAACGCCGTGGCCAGGCTGTTGGACATCACAGCCCATGTTTGCACTGTTGTCAATGAGGGGTACACTGGAGGTGGGAGGGTGTTCTCAGAATGAGACAGAAATGGAAATCAGTCCAGCTTCCTTGGGGGAAAACTTAAAAGTTAGTACCAAAAAAGGGTATTGAACTGAAAAAATTCTTCTTCTTTGAATTTAAGGTAATAGGTACAAATATTTTATTTCATATTTTTAATAATACTGGAAAACCTGGAAATAACAATAGGGGATCAATAAAGTTTAAGAACACACAAATTATTCATAATATACTAAGGAGGGAAGAAGTCATTACAGAAGCACAATAATAACAACATATTACTAAGAACTATTTAAAAAAAAAAAAAACAGAAAAGCTAGAAAGACGGCTGAGCAGTTAGGAGCACTGGCTGCTCTTCAGAGAACCCGAGTTAGATTCAGCACCTACCTGGCCGCTCACAGTGTCTGCAACTCCAGTGATAGGTGATCCAGCACCCTCTTCTGGCTCTTCCAGCATTAGGCAAGCAAATGGTACACAGACATACAGGCAGACAAAACACCCATACACACATGAGCAGGAGTCAGCTGCCACACAGTCACAGCCTAGTGTACAACCTGCCCTTGGCCTGGTACAGCAGGCTGTCTTGTTTCTCTGCTTGTGTGATCTTTCTGCCTCCGTGAGCTTAGGTAACTTCGTAGCTGTTCAATTTCTTTAAGGGATGGAGGGCTTTCATCTGCTTCTTAGGGCAACCACTCAGTATTAACAGAATTGGACAACTTTCATTGTAATTGACAACCAGATACTTGTCAGTGATACCAACCCTTGGAAAAATACTAAACAGTGTTTCCCAGTAAGAGAGCCTGCAGTCCAAAGGCCAACAACTTACTACCTGTTAGTTAATATGGAAAATGGCAGCTGCAGGACTGAAAAACAGCAAAACAAACAGGCGGGAGACAGCCACAGGAAGGATTTGGAGTGAAATCCTCCCAGCATGCAGGGACTAAGGTTGCACTTCCTCATCTGAAAACTGCACCCAACCAAGAACTGCATGTCCTATACAGATTCCATTTGCATACAATCTACAGCCTGGAGTTTTTAAAGCAATAGGAAATTAGCAAACTTAAAAGGATCTCCTCGTTTGCCTCTAGCTCTATTTCTGAGGTAAAATTCATAAGGGGAAAAACTCAGCCTCTCAATGCTGAATGTACTATTAGGAGCGGCCTCTCCCTCGGGTCTGAAATGAAGGGAAAGTGCACACTTATTCCAGAGTCATAGCCAACAATAACCTTTACATTCTGAATACAGCTTAGGTAGATCGCTTGCAAAATGTGTGCAAAAGTATTTAATGCAAAGTGCTGAATTTAGTTTTTCTTTTCTTTTTCCCAACTTTCTTTAAATGGTCTTAGGTCTATTAGATACAAATATCAGGCACAACCACTCCAAAGTTTCTGTTTTCTTTTTATACGGAGCTAGTTTTCTAACTCAGAGGTCAACTTCTGCAAAAGCTAGATAGTAAATATTTTCAGCTTCATAGTCACAGGGTATTTGCCACAAATACCTAGCTCCACTATGTAGCATGAAGACAGCAGTGAGCAATGGCTTCAGATGAAGGAGCATCACCGAGGGCCAGGGAAACATCATTCACTGAAACAGTTACACAGTGTGCTGACTCACGCTGTGCACCATCTGGTGTTCACCTTCTAACTTATATATTCTTTTTATATGTTCTATGAGATTACTTTAAAATATTTGATTTTTTAATGAATATTAGGAAAAGTCAAATAAAACTGTGCAAAAATAATTATTTTTAAATTTAGATAAAAGATACATGGGACTCATTATGCTATAATTTTAAGACTCTGAAAGTATCCAAATTAGCAATTTAAAAAAACACTAAGTAAATCGATTTAGTGTTACAGAAAAAAATGATATTCATCATATTTTAAATATAGTTAATGTACCATAACAGAAAAGTGATAACAAAAAGTCTATTACATTATAATGAAAACTTAAAGTATATAAATATATAACTCTTAAAGTTCTCCATAATTTAAAATATAGGCAGGCTCACAAAATTCAGCTTCTAAATTAGTGCTTTTCCCCATCTTAGCAATCACAAAGTGTTATCAGTTTTTAGTTTTAGAGCATAAGTTTTATAAGGAATATATTATATTTCACATATTTTATTAATTTTTAAATGAAGGCCTATATTTTTATTTCTCAGTTTTAAACTCTAAGAGCTCAATATCTATAGAGGTTCTCAAAGCTCCTTAATAATTAAGACTATAAAAAGATGTTGAAGGCAGAGTCTGATACTACGATATTAATGCTTTCTTTTTTTCCCCAAACTGGTTACAGTAATGTGCTCCTTTATTAACACTGTAATGGAAGGAGAATGGGAGGGGAAGCTACAATCAGCTACAATTGGGATGGAAAGTTAATTAATTAATTAGTTTTAAAAATGCTTTCAGTGTTAATAGTTTCTTTGAAGTATGTCTCCTGAGAAACTAAATGTGATCAAACTTATCGAGATTGTGCTTTCAAGGCTGACTCCACACTGAGTTATTAGTAAAAAGGCTATCAATACACACATGAGGAAGGATTTAAACTTTCCACAGAAATAGTCTTTTAAACTGCCTGATAAATCACTGGGAAAGAAGTGATATTGCCTTGTCACCTCTTCTTGTAAGATCCCTGTCTCCTGAAGCACTCACTCAGAATTCAGTCCTTCCAGGGTTCCCTGTCTGCCACCCCATCCAGTTAAGAAGGCAGTCTCCCTCACTGCAAGCTGACAATCACTATCAGGAAGAATTCTTAAACAAATGTGCAATTCCTCAAAGATTCAACACATGTGATTCTTTTTTAATGCTTTGTGTTCCTTACAACAATCTGAAATGCAATGGTTCAAATATTATCAAAATTTAAAACTACTTTGAATCAGGCTGACAGAATTAGGAAAATTAAGAAAAACTGCAAACTTCTCTGAAAACATTTTGACTGTCCACAGAAAGGAGAGCCAGCAGTACTCCACTTTCAAATACAGTGCACCACCGGAGCACTTTATCCAGGTCTGCCTCTCTTACACGGAACTGTTTAAATGTTATGAGATTATTTTACTTCTGTTTAAATACAAATGACAGTAAGCTACGGTTTATACGTTTTATTTCAATTTCCTTCTTCAACATTAATCAGTTTAAAATAGCCACGGTAATAGTGTATAAAGACATACTCACATCATGCTCTGCAACTCGGCCGCAAAGCTCACAGTCTTCCCTGCATTTCTTCCACTACTTGAAGTGGCAGTAGACATCGGGCTAGCTGCAGTATTATTCATCTAGATTAAAAGGAAAAAACAAAACAAAACTTTCACACTTGTTTAGATATAAAAAGTACACAAAACAGGCAATTTTGAATTACCTCAAAAAGTATAGAAACTTTCAAATTTCTGATCAATTTCAGTTTTGTATAAATCCAGTTTCCTTCTACTCAATGTCTTTATTCAATGAAAAATAGTACATTGGGGGAAAACTGCTTAGTCAGTTCAGGTATCAAACAACTGCCTATGTGACTACCACACATTCAGTGCCTACTCTATAGTAAGTAAGAGAACTGGAACACTCTTTAAAAAACTACTTTGGCATAGCTCCATAGTTCTCCAGAGTGTGGCACTCCACCCAAAGTTTCATTAGCAATTCTTCAGGGAGGGTCCAGTAGCCCCTTAACACACCTTCCCTCACTTTCATCCAGACCAATGAAAACAAAAGTCACTTAGAGAGCTGGAGAGTTGGCTGTGGGTACAATGCTTTCCAAGCACAAGGACCCAAGTTCAGATCCCAGCACACCCATGAAAACTGGCTCAGCAGCAACTCCTGTAACCCAGCACTGGAAGAGAGAGAGGCAAATTGGATCCTGGCTGTTCTCTGGCAAGGAAGTTTAGCTGAAACAGAGAGCACTAGGATTTGAGATGGCTTTGAGGACAACTTATCCTACATCACAATAAAATAATAGAACTGTTGCTATAGTAGGCATGACACAACGTAAGTAATCATTACTGAACACTGTAAGCACCTGGGACAGGATGTAGTGCCGACTTTGGATATTTTTTAAACAGAAATACTGTTCTGAGTAAAATGAATAAGTTGGTAAGGCAGGTTGTAGAGTTAGTGCTACATAAAAGGGTGGGCTGCTCACACCCCTGGAGAAGGCAAAGCACAGGCAGAAAACAGAATTTTCTATGGTGACATCTGACCTGAAGATGCTGGGGAGGCTGAGGTGAACACAGCCTGTATTAACAGAATACAGAAGACCTCAAGCCTGGAGATACCTTCCCAAGTAGAAGCAAGCAGCTCAATCCTATGCATGGCTCCCTGCAGCCTATAGAAAACACTCTCCCACTCTGCACATCTCAAAGAAGAGCTCATTATCTCCTTGGGCATCCGTGCCACTGATTAGCTTTCCTCACACAGTTCCTGGCAAATCATACAACGTCTACACAGTGTGGCTGTCGCCTGAGGACATCTGGCTGATTGCCATTCTCAGTAATGAAAGAAAACATGTTTCAACTGATTTCTATGAAAGATATAAGATGAGGTGAAAAAGAAAGCCTTGCATAAAGATCTGATTTCAATGTTTGGCTTCAGGGGCCTGGGTTCAAGACCCAGCTCTGCCCCTTTGTGAGGTCTTTAGAGAGATTACTTCACTTCTCTTTGCTTCCATTATCCTGTCCCTAAAACGTGAACAGTGGCCATATTTCTTAAAGACTATTGTGGCAATTTAAAACAACCTTGATACAGTGAGTACAATATATTTTAGCTATTAAAAAAAATCTCTAAAATACCCCTAGAGCTGACAAAAGCTCTTATATAGATTTAAAATACCTTTACTTCAAAAATGCAAGTCTGTAAATAGGTTCTTTAATTAAGAGAACTCCAGAATTCAAAGACTATTTTTTTTATTTATTTATTATATATAAGTACACTGTAGCTGTCTTCAGACACCCATTTGAGAACATCAGATCTCATTACGGATGGTTGTGAGCCACCATGTGGTTGCTGGGATTTGAACTCATGACCTCAGGAAGAGCAGTCAGTGCTCTTAACCGCTGAGCCATCTCACTAGCCCAATTCAAAGACCATTAAACATTTTATAAAGTCCTTTGACACCAACTACTGAAAGAAAGAAAGAAAGAAAAAGAAAGAGAGAGAGAAAGAAAGAGAAAAAAGAAAGAAAGAAAACGAAACTTCATTTAAACTGAACCTACAACCAAACACATTAAAAAAAAAACTAATGCTAAGAAAGGCTATCACTTTCCTTTAAGCCTAAATTTATCGTTTCTCACAAAGACTTTTGAAATAATTACTATTTTTATAAACAAAATAAGAAACAAAACTATCTACAGTGCCTTGTTCCATTTTGTTTTTGAGATAGTCTCATGTACTCTGAGATGGCAATGAACTTGGTAACTTCCCTGCCTCCACCTCCTACATCCTGGGATTCCAGGCATGTGCCATCAAACTCCAGCTTGAAACTTGCATAAAAAAAAATAATAAAAATTTAAAAACATACACATGCATACACACATACACACACACACACTCCCAGCCCATGACCAGGGAAAATAGGAACCACAGATTTCTACAAACAGAACAGTCTTCCTTTTTCAAGAACCTCCCCCAGTGTTCTCCAGGTTTCAACACAAAGCCTGGAGAAGTGTTAACCTCAAGGATTATGTATTAACCTCAGCCTCCCAAAATCTGAATTTGAGGTGACCCATTTCATACTTGATATGCATGCCATTCTGTGGGATTATACTATGGCCAAAACTTTTAAGTGAGACACTGCTGAAACAATGTGTCCCTTTCTTCAGTTTCAGATCTACTCCTTGTTTAACTTGCTAAAGAGGGCATACTTCATAGAGCAAATTTAAACTAAGGTAGGCCAGGTCCTAGGTTTGAAGCCCAGCTTTCTTTCAATTGACTCCCCATTAGAAATGTTTCCTGTTTTGAGTATTTATTGTTAAGAGGTAAAGGGTCCACATCCAAATTCATTATAACCATGATCAGCCTTTCACAGACAGGTTACTTCATTTCTAAGTCAAACAGGTGAATAACATTTTCCTTGACATGATGAGCTGATAGCTCATTAGACTCTTCAGACTAACTGTTCCCTATGCACACATTTTGTCTGATGATTTGGATAATTACTTCTTTAGACACTGACTTATTTGCACATCAAAGTCCTATCATTCCAACGCTTTACTTCCTTTCTTCCAGACATAAAAAAAAAAAAGTCTGTTAAAAGCAGAAGCACTCAAGTCAATTTTCGCTAATAAATACAGTTAACATGGAACTGAAAACCTACTGTAATCTTCTCAGTGGGTTAATGTCCTGCAGTTGTTTCGGCTTTCCTAGGAGATGCAGCTGCTTGCCATATTTTACAAAATGAATTCAGATGTGCAGATTGAGACCCAGATCATTTCAACATGCCAGTTTAAATGTGGACTCCAGGAAAAGTTCATTTCTGATTACTACTGCATTAACCAAATCACTAAACCAATAGTCAATGCTGTGCCAAATCTGGAAATTCCCATTCCAGAAAATAAAAATGTATGTTTACTTCATTTAAACATATTTGCATGTGTATGTATAAAAGTATTCATGCATGCAAAATTCCTTTCATTAGAAAGTACAGCTACCAAATACAAAAGGTTCCCATTGTGGTAAAGGATAAAAATGGACATCACAAAAGTAAACCAAGCAAAATGCCAGGCAGAGTCACTGAGTGTCATTAAAGAACATACTCTTGTTGACAGAGTGACCAAAGACGACATCCATGAGAAACATCTTTCATCATACATCTCAAAGACTCTGAGTACTTTCTGTATCCTAGAAGTAATGTCAAAATCTGGGCTCAAAGCCTAATGGCCAACCAGCCATTATGAGACGTAACTAAGATGACCATGTTTTCTACTACACCACAGGCGAGGAACATTAAGTCAGATTCATGCACTTACTCTGCCATCTACAATCTCAATCCTAATATTTCATAACCTAGATATCTCACATAATATAAACAAGTTTTTATAATTAGTAACATTTTGTAAAACCCAAAGGCAGGAAAAATTCATAGCTGAGTCAACATTATCACATACCCCACTTTTCTTTTGTTATTACAAAAGAATCAAATTACATCATAATCTGAATTTCTACTGATATGAAAATTACCAAATGATCAATCACTACAAATACAAAACCTCTAAAGCTTAAGAGCATAAAATGTCTATAGCATGCAGAATAACACAAGTCTTCTAGACATGTGCAAAACAGAGCCATTGTCTTTGCCAGAATATAGCACAGGAGGTGGCAACTAGTCCAGTTCCTGACAGAGTCCTCTTTTCCATTTGAAATCTCCTGAGCCAGGGCATTAGTTTCTTTCATTTCAGCATCCTGGCCTTCCCTTCGGCCATCTGTAACGTTCTGTTTAAATCAAGCACATCAGCTTGAAGCTACACATATCCCAGCATGGCTATGGCATGTTCTTAAGATAATGGCATCATATCACAATGTCAAAAGGTTAGATATCTGTAGCTTATAGCATTCAAGGGTTTCTCTAGCCCAAAGGTTCAAACTCCTTCTACAAAACAGTTTCAAAGGCCTACAAGGCACATGGTCAGGTAGCCACAGCAAAAACCTCATTTCTCAAGTATCAATTTCCTCCCTTTCTCAATGCTATGACAAAATGTCTGGCAAGAGCCACTTAAGGAAAGGTTTATTTTGGCTCACAGTTAGAGGGGATACAGTCGGTCATGATGGTGAGGTCGTAATAGTAAATAGTCCTACTGATCCACTGTTAGGAAGCTGGTGTTCCAGGTTTGTCATAATAATAGTCACACTGATCCATGGTCAGGAAGCAGAGACAAATGAATGATGGCATTCCAGGCTTTCTTCCTCTTTGCTTTGCATTAAGTTTTGGATGCTATCCTGTAGGATGGTGCTACCCACTTCGGGTGGGTGTTCCCTCCTCAGCTAAAGTTCTTTGTAAACACCCTCAGAAACATACCCAGAATGTGTCTTCTAAATTATTCTAAATCCAGTCCCACTGACAATGAAAATCAAACATCACAACTGGATAATATTATCTTAGTGAATGTGAATTATTTTATTTTCATTCTAAGCTTCTGCGCCATACTGAATCCCTCCTCCAACAAGTGTCGGATGACTGCGTCTCTTACTATATGCACTTTGGATTATTTATCCATAATTATTGGGCACTTACTAAAAGCCAAACATTCTTCTATGTCCTCAGGAAGTAATAGTGACTAAACAAACCCAGAGAGGGGTGGGGGATGCATCACAGGTGAGGAGTAATACTCAACAACAATTTGAATCAGTGACAGAAAAACAAATTAAACAAATGGATTTCAACTACAAGATGACAATTAATAGAAGACCTGAGAAAAACACAAATGGCGATTCTCATGATCCTAAGACCACTGTGGGTACAGTGGAGTAGGCAGAGGATAAAAGCAATCAAAAGTAAGATCCAAGAGTCCCGAGGAGGAAGTATATTACAAGCCTTGAAGGTTATTGGCGGTGGAATTTTACTGGATGATAATATGAAGCTGTTGAAGACTTTTGAACTCTAGATTTTTTTTTAAAAAAAAAAAAAGACAGACAGGGTGAGGCTTCTCTGTAAGCAAGGGTGTGACCCAGGAAAGCAGAAGCTACTGAAATTGTCAATGGTTCTGATTAGACAAAAGATGTTGGTATTTTTGATTACTGTAGCAAGTGGAGATAAGAACATAGTCGAATGCAGAGATAACTGGCAGGTGAAGTAGACACTGGGTATGTGAGAAGAAGAAAATGACTCTGAGGCTGGGGACCTTGGAAACTAACTACCATTGCTATGAAGCAGAAGGGTGGAAATGAGAAAAAAATGCCTTCAGTTAAGACCATATTAAGATAACTACTAGACCCTCAAGAGGAGGGTCCTGCAAAGCCTTGCTGGAAGTGTTAAAAGGAAGGAGATAGTGCAAGGTTGACAAATACATGTCTTATAAGATAAGTGCCATGGTGAGGGGAGTTTGGTTGGTTTGACTTGCCTTGGTTTAGTTTGGTGACAAATGTCTTGCCTTATAGCACAAGCTAGCCTTGAAATTCCTATATAGCTCAGGCTAGCCTCAAACTTTCAATCTTCCTATCTCTGTCTTTTAACTGCAGAGATTAGAGGCATGTGTTACCACACCTGAAAATAGTGACATTATTTAAAGGCCTAACTAACCAATATACCAGAAGCTATGAGGATCAAGTGACCTCTCAGGTCCACTCTCACAAAATCTATTTCAATTTAAAATAAGCAATTTTTATAAAATGGGATAGACCTATTGCTCAATGAGAGAGCACTTGCCTTAAATACATGAGTCACTAGGCTGAACTCCCAGCAATGTGGAGACACAAGTACGTGTGTGTGTGTGTGTGTGTGTGTGTGTGTCACGATAACAATATCCTTGTTAGCTAAGGATGAACAGTTACCATTAACGTACAGACAGCAGAGCTCTCTGCTACACAGACATGGGAGAACCTATTACATGTTAGCCTAAGCTTCTATTCCATGTGCCTTTGTGCCTACTCTTTTTAAAATACTTATTCTAAAACATTATTCTGTACATAAAGTATACCTAAAATGTGCATGGCGACAGCTGACAATTCATCCTAAAACACACACCATCTATACACTGCAGCAAACCCACTTTTCCAACACTGAAGAAGGCTGTGTTTATGTAAAAGTCAGTGACTGATGGCTTTTTTCCAAGTATGGAGGAAATCTGGATTGTTATGTAACAATCCTAAAAGTAAGTGGTTTAGCACTAAACAAGACTTTTCTGTCTGTCTGTCTTTCTTTTTAATGAGTGGATATGTTTAAGCATTACAATTCTCTTCTAGTCTAGAACTGTGTTTTGGAAACAGTCAACCTTAGGAGAAATCTGTTATCAGCTGGTATTAAACATGTACAAGTCAACGAAGTATCTGATGGGATTAAAGCACTATGTAGCTCATGGCAAGAGAAAAAAGAATTGATGGTTTAGGGCTTTTGCTGTATTAGCTCACAATTTTGTTGTTTTTCTTTTTTTCCACAATCACCTTACCAGGCCAGAATTGCCCCACCACTGATGAGAAAACTAAAAATAATGGTTAAAGGTTTTATTTTATTTTATTTTATTTTATATTTTAATGTATGGCTAGAGAGATGGCTCAGTGCTCAGTGGTTAAGAAAATACAGTACTCTTCCAGAGAACCCAAGTTTGGTTCCCAGAGCCCACATCAAAGGTTCTTAAGTTCCTGTAACTCTACTTCCAGGAGGATCCAACACCTCTGGCCTCTGTTGGAACCTACACAGCCATGTGTGTATATTTATAATTAAAATTAATCCTTTTCAAAAATTAAAAAGAGCTTTGATTCCAAGTACCTGACAACCTGACCTATGTAGACACATATCTTAACAAAAATCATCAATGGAAAACAATGTCTATATTTTTCATTTGTAAAAGATGCTTATCTCTTGATACTCTGAGT
Organism: Arvicanthis niloticus; assembly: GCF_011762505.2. Lineage (NCBI taxonomy): Eukaryota > Metazoa > Chordata > Mammalia > Rodentia > Muridae > Arvicanthis > Arvicanthis niloticus. The sequence continues at coordinate 52,907,561 of NC_047674.1, read as the reverse complement.
TACAACCATTGCAGGCAAAGGCTGACACTGTCACTATGTTATCTCAAAAACTAGTAAATGTAAATGCTTTGTTTAGATAGTCTTTATTAAAAAGAAAACCACAGGCACATGGCTAAACAACAGGCAAAAATTTAACGACACAAACAGGAGGGAGGGAACCAAAGGATGTGAGCAGGCTTCAAACCACAGTGTAAGAATCACTAATTTCACCCAAATCCCTCATTTTTCAGATGAGGAAACTGCAACCCAGAGGGGTTTAAGGACACACCACTATTTAGTGATACAAGCTGGGACTAACACTGAGTCCGTCCTTTCTACGATACCGGTGGATCATAACTCACAAGACCTCCATAAGGGGTCTGTCACAGTTTAACTTTGCTGGGAGCTATCCACTTAAACCCACCCACAGTGGAGCAGAAAAGGGTTGAGCGATGGAGTTCAAACACAGGCTCTAAGGCATAGCATGTGACCTTGGGCAACTCAAGCCACCTCTCTTCATCAGATCCTCTACAGTAGAAACTTAAAATACTTCTCTTCATGAAATAATGACTAAGCAAGATCTGGTGCACAGAAAGAGCTCAATTCTTGTGAGACATGACAGTGAACATAAGCAAGGCACAGTTCTTTTAAAACATTTCAGGGTTCTCACTAATCAAGCTCAAAAAAGGAAGCTTATGGGTGGGGTAGTCTTTTCAAGACTAAGCTAGCAGGAACACAGGAGACATACAGGGCTCTGTGGCAAAGCTGATGACATTCAAATAGCAAATAAAACAGTTCATCCTCTTCAGTTAATATCAATTCAGTCAACACAATAATGCAATGGCTAAATTCTTTCTCATAATTTAAGTGAACTATAAGCAAAATCAGTAATATTCTAATATATAAAAAGCAAGTTTCTGGTTGATTTACTATGTGACCTCATCAAAAATAATGTTTTCAACAGGGATACTCAATCTTCTGATCTTATTGTACTAGCACATTTGTAACCCCTTACACCAAAGGATTTTTTTCCTCCCTAAAGAGAACCAACCATCAGACTACCCATGATTTTTATACAGCATACAAGGTTAAATTGACAGTGGCTAAAAGAACCGACTCACTCTCTAGCCTTACTCCAGATATCACTCAAATAAGGGCAACAGCATGGACTTCCTCACTGTTATCAACAAGTGGATTTTGGAGACTGCAAAATAGCTAATCACTCCAAGATTATGTTAAGAATTTTGACAAGCCTAAAGAGTGTGGCCATGTTAGCTCTGTCCAAACTGAAACTCAGTTGATCATATGAAAGAAGCTCTAGTAGTAAGTGTGCTGGGCCCTGACTTACCCCAGAAACATTAAGATAGCCAGTCCACTTAAGACCAGCTCAGTGTGATTTTCATGCCATGAACTAGTCTCTGCATATGATGTAACTCATAACCTTTAAGCTGCCATTCCAGAACCAACGATTATCTTCAGCCTTAAGGTCAAGGCCAACATTTTACAAATATCAGCTGGGAGCTCAGGGTGCAATCTACCATGACAGTTTTGTTTTGTTTTGTTTTTTCCCCACTTAGGTTTATTTTCAAGGCCTGAGTGCATAGCTTAGTTAGCAGAGCAACCACTTAATATGTGGGAGGACCTGGGTTCAACCCCCAGCACAAAAAGGGAAGAAGGAGGGAAGATGGTGAAAGAAAGGGAAGGAGGGGGAAGTTTTATTTTCAAGATTTCCAAAAACTCAAATACTTAGGCATATTTCAAAGAAAGTGGTCTCATGACACATTTATCACCAAAGTTTACTTTTCTCTTCAGAAGTCTGAATATGAATACTAAAATGATTTCAAAATTTGCTAAAAGGTTACTATTATAATTTATTGAACTGCTTTATGATACAAAAAGTTAAGGGGGAATCGCCACCTTTTAAATGGGGGGAAAACCACAACAATAAAAAGAGTTTAAAGTTTTCTCTAAGAACTAACCAAATGATAAAAGGCAATGGTAACCACACATAATAAAAAAAAAAAAAAAAAAAAAAGACCTCTAGTTAGCACTGTTGTCTTTCCAACTAAATCTGACCTTAGCTTTAGAGCCAAAGACTCAGAGTATTTTACTTTGATTTGCCAAGCTGTAAATAAATACTAGCAAATCTGTGCTTTGAATGAAAGACATTATTGGGATATAATCATGATTTCTTAAAGCATAAATATTCCAAAAACTGGCCTCTTTGACTTAAAACATAACCAAATTAAAAAAAAAAAAAAAAAAAACTGTAGCCAGTTCTCAATTTTTTCAGACCTGTGGGACTCCATGCAATAACCACGGTACATGTGTGTCTACTTACATTGTAGTGCTAACCAATTAAAAATCGAGCTCTTCAGTGACACCTGCTACATTTCAAGTGCTTAGAGCCACCTGCACCAGGCGCCTACCATATTGGTAGCCCATAGCGTATAGCAGTTCCAGCTTGGTAGAAAGTTCCCTTGGGCAGTGCAGCTGAGGAAAGGCAGGAAACTTGTAATAGCATGGTTAAGCACGAACCGGTTGTGCAAGGCATTATCTAGAAACTGTCCCTTAGTTGTCAAATTCCACCTCCCTGGAATACACAGAAATTCTATCAGTTGTTTCTTTCCTTAAGCAATTCTTGTAACAATGAACTGCTCCTCACAAGTGCTGAGAACCCGGGTCTTATCCCAGATAAATATGCACTCGTTTCTTTTTGAGTTTCTACTAACTCCAGGGACATGAAGCTAATTTTAATCCGGGTGTACAATAACAACACTGCTACCAGGATCCTGTCTGAACGTCAAATATATTCCACTCTCCCTATAACTCTTATCACTTGTCACATCAACTATCCTGACTTGAAATAGAGAAAGCAAGATGACAATTTCCTTGAAGCTCAAATGTAATTAATCACGGCTGGCGTGATGTAAGCTTTTAGCACACAGATCTTCTCCCAGAAACCTGAGTTTTTGAGATAGGCTGTGATGATCCCCACCTACAACCCCACACCACCAGCTAAATGATTTAATTCCCCAAAGGGGTCCCAGAGGAGCTCTGACAGCAGCGTCGCTGTGTCCTCTGTCCCCTGCACGCTGCAAGAGCTTGCCTTCTTGAAGGACTCCCCACCCATCTGGGTGACAAGAGAACCGGTGCCTCTCCGCCTGGCCCCAGGCTCCCCTCGCCTCACGCCCACCGACGACGGGGAGGAGCCACGGCGCACCCCTGCGCCTGGCGGCCTGCACCCTGCTGGGCCAGCAGCCTGGGGCCAGACCTCTGGCTGCCACGTCCCTGAGGTCCCCATGACCAAGCCCCACTCCCCGCCGCCCCCACGCGCCCCACAACCTCTGCTTAAGACACGTGGAGGCACGGCTGCGCGTCCCGCGTGGAGATTTGAGAGGGGACAGAGATGACGCGGTGTCTGCGGTGGCGGCCCCGGGACACGACGGGCAGGGGGCGGGGAGTGGGGGGCAGAGATTGTAGAAAGGAAAAAGGTGACTGAGCTAGGCTGGAGGGGGGGGGTAAGATGGCGAGAGAGCCACTATGAGGGGCGGGGCGGGGGTAGCAAGCCTGAGGTGACTAGAGGGACGGGCGAACCCGCGCGGCGAGAGCGCATGCGCACTCAGCTAGCCGGCGCGCGCGGTCGCGGGACTGCTCCTTCTACTTCCGCCACACTCCGGGGGCGGGGCTTCGCGCTCCCGCCATGGCGGGCGGAGCGGCGCGCGGCCACGCGGCAGAGCCTCAGAGTGGGACTTGGCGCGGGCTGAGGAACCGGGTTTCCTCTGTGCAGATTCTGCAGCCTGTAGGAGTGAGCCCGAGGAGCTAGGATTTTTTTTAGAGTCAGTGACCTGAACCGGGAAATTGTCTATGCAAGCTTCCCTTTAGGGGTCGGTCTGGTGATCAGAATTGTTTCGAGTGACAAAGGGGCGCAGAGTTCGGAAAGACCCGCGCCTCAGAGAAGCACTGTGTGGGGACTCAGCCCATTCTGGGACCAAGAAACACCGGCTTCATTCCACCCCACTTACCCCTATCCCCCCTTGCACAAAATCAAAATCCTGTGGCAACTGATCCGCATAGTTTTCCCCCAGTTCGTTTCCACTAAGTTCAATTACTTAAAGAGCATGCCTTGGTTGATAGCTTTCACTATTGGGAAGGCTTTATAAACAAACAGTGGTGATTTTTCCTAAAGATTTGACCTGGTCCTCATTTAGAAATCTTGTACCACCTGTATTGAATTGTATGTATGACCTGTCTTCCGGCGTTTGATGGTTGCAGGTATAGTTCTTTAATGAACTCAAGACAATGATGTATGATGCTTTCACTCAGCTGTTCGGGAAAGCAAACATTTATTATCCTACCACTTCAAATATTATTTTTATTTTATTCTTATGTTATTTATATTATTCATTGTCTTAGGGTTTTACTGATGTGAATAGATACCGTGACCAAGGCAAGTCTTACAAGGACAACATTTAATTGGGACTGGCTTACAGGTTCGGTCATCAAGGCGGGAGCATGGCAAGCGGTCAGGCAAGCATGGTTCAGAAAGAGCTGAGAGGTCTACATCTTCATCTGAATGCTGCTAGCAGAATACTGACTTCGAGGCAGCTAGGATGAGGGTTTTAAAACTCACACTTGCAGTGACACACCTACTCCAACAAGGCCACACCTACTCCAACCGGACCACACTTTCTAATAGTGCCACTCTCTAGGCCAAGCATATACAAACCATCACATTCGGGTCTTTACCAGGTCTTTTCAAGCACTACAGCATCCATTTATGTCTTGCCTATGAATGTATGAGATCCGAAATAATCCTATTTGCTTAATGTCTTTACAACAGCCATTCATGTGATTATCTCTCTGGATTGCAGTTGTCTTGTGCTTAGTTCTCTCTAACTACCAGACACTTCAATAGTTGCCAAATACACTTCCAAGAGTATTTTTAGAATGCGGAGTTTCAACAGGAAGTGTAAGATCCAGCCAGGCTTAGTATGCTGTATATGGGAAAGTAACCAAGAATTGTCATTACTTCCTTAAAAAGTAAGATTAGATTATATACAATAGGGAAAAGGCTATTTTTTTAGTACATTGCCAAGAAAATAGGAGATTGGGCTGGGTGTGTAATCCCAACATTAGAGAAGTCAGGGTCAGCCTTGATTACATGGTAATTTTAAAGACCAACCTGAGCTGTCTTAAAGTAAAAAAATAAATGAACTGCTATGAAAACAAGAGGCAGACTATCCAAAGAAATAAACTTCCATGCGGATTATTTTAATTAAAATTCTGCTCAATTAATATCACATAGGCATTTACCTCCAGAGATAAAGCCCAGATTTGACTTATAAACAAATTATAACTGTCAGGTCCAAGAGAAACTTGGGACAAATGGCTATCTGGTGCCTGTTAGCTTAACAAAACATATGCTGCCCTCCAGGCTTCCTCGGATTCACAAGAACCTGTGGCTCTTCCCAGCTCTGCTCTTTTTGCCTCTTACCCCAAACCTTTCTAGTTCATGGGCTTCCCTCACCCTCTGTTTCAGCTATGTACCCTCTTTGACCCCCCTCTCTCTTGCCTCTCTGTAGGTCTCCACTGCACAGACTCTCTTAGCCTTCCTCTCTTGCTCTCCCCAGCTCTCCTTTCATGGCCATATCCTGTCTGCTGGCCATGTTCAGTCAGCTGCTTTCTCTTCTTGCTCTGGACCCTTTCAGATGCCTCTGGCTCTACTCTCCCTCATTCCTACAATAAAAACCTTCCCCTCACTCATACCTTGTGGCAGCCATCTCCTGCTTTTATACAAAAATAAAGCTGAAAATGAAGCTCTTGTGAAGTTAAAGCTTTGGAGACCATTAGCTCTCAGAAAAAGAAATGATTTCCAAAGTGGGTGGGGAAGCACAACAGGAGGCCAAGTGACATCACACCACCAGAAGAAGGAAGAGGAGGAGGAGGAGGAGGAGGAGGAGGAGGAGGAGGAGGAGGAGGAGGAGGAGGAGGAGGAAGAGGAGAAAGAAGAAGAGGAGGAGAAGAGGAGAAGGAGAAGAGAAGAAGGAGAAGGAGAAAAGGAGAAGGAGAAGGAGAAAAGGAGGAGGAGGAGGAAGAAGAGAGGAGGAAGAGGAGGAAGAGAGGAGGAGGAGAAGGAAGAGAGAAGGAGGAGGAGGAGGAGGAGGAGGAGGAGGAGGAGGAGGAGAAGGAGGAGGAGGAGAAGGAGCAGCAGCAGCAGCAGCAGCAGCAGCAGCAGCAGCAGCAGCAGCAGCAGCAGCAGCAGCTGAGGAGCCTATTTTCAATGATACAAGAAAGAAGCCCTCATTCTTAAAAGGACAGCAGAAGCCATAGCTAATAGGGACCATCTCTATGAGGAAGCCACTTCTTCACATAGGGGTGGTTCACTTCAAATAACCTGCAAATCTTGCTCTTGTAATCCATGATTTTAATTTGTTAGAACAATTATGAGAGTATCTCACTGTAGAAATACAGAACTTCCTTGGGCAGGACTGAACACTAGAATTTTGCTTGTGTTGCTATATTCCATTGCTTTTCTGACATGAAAAACTATTTTTGTGTTGCAATCTCAAAAGCAACCTTATTTTAATTTTTAGACTAAGTACTTCCTGTCAAGTTTCTTAACATCACTGAGCATCTGTTCTTATACCTATAGAATGAGACATTAAATCTATTGAGCTAAAACCATGCTTCCTAAAAGTCTATGCTCCTTTAAAATAGAAATCCCCAAAAGCTAGGTCCTAAAGTTGTGCAGAATAAGTTTAACGTGTTCACTTTTGAAATGCAAGTGAATATGAAGAGTTCTCCCTTTAAATGCATGAAGACGTCCAACTCACTTTATAGATTTCAAAAGAAAAAAACAATATGAATATGAAAAAAGTAATTTGTCGATGCATTAGAAAAAGAGATGATAGTATTTATTCATGATCAAACTGGCTTCTCCTACCTTCCAGTTGCATTCATGTATTTCAAAGCAGAAAAAGCAACATAGTGATCAGACATGTTAAAGATTGCAATGCTTGATAGCTTTCAAAACTGAAGTCATGGAGTTGCAGCACTGGCTCAGCAGCTAAGAGTTCTTATTTGAAAAGGACCCAAGTTCAGATCCCACCTCTCACATGCTGGCTCACAACCATGCATCCATAACTCCAATGCCAGAGTATTTGACACCCTCTTCTGACTTCCAAGGGCACCAGACATATACATGTGGTACACATATTTCCATGCATCTGAAACACTCATAAAATAATATCAATTAATCTAAAACCCCAAACTAATCATAATCATCCTGCTAGGCATTTTTCATTCTACCCAGGTTTAACAAGCCAGCATCTTTTAAATGCTTGGCCACTGAGAAAACAATCATGATTTTTTTTTTGAGAGGCAAACTAGGAAGGGAATCTTAAAACACCTGGCTTTCAAAGCGCTCTGGAAGTCTCCAAGCAAATGGGAACTTACTCCCATGGACTCCGGTGTCTGATACTTGCCTAGAAACAAACAACTTTCACTTTACAACAAATATTTACCATGTATCTGACATACCCTAGAAGCTGCTGAAGTAAGAGTACACAGAGCAGATACCCAGGTCATCGTCAAGCTTACATCCCAGTAGAAGAAATCCAATAAACAACAAAATAAATAGCTACATTCTGTAGTCTATGTGAAGGTAGTGGGTTTTACCAGGAAGGGAAAAAAATGTAAAACAGAAGGATATGGGATGAGGGAGTTGTCACTGAAAACTGGCAAATTGGGGCCAGACAGACTGAGAAAGTGCTGTGGGGTATAGACAGTCAGAAGGAAAAGCATATTGCTACAATGTCTGAAGGGTCAGGCTGAGTCAAGTCGCTGAGGCTTAGGTCTGGTAAGGTGGAAGTTCTACCCAAAGGTTATGAGCTGGAGAAGAGTTACCCAGAAAGAAAATGATGTGGTTTGAGGTCAGAGAAGTACAAGGAGAGCTGACAGCTAAGCCTTCAATACAAAAGCCTTCAAAGGGCGCTACACATTCAAAGCACGGCAAAGGTATGCTTTACTTTGTTTTTAAGAAAATGTGAGGAAATCAAGTCTCTTTTATTTAAAATAAAAAAAGAACAAAAATAAAATAAAGTATCGGGAGGGGGACTACAGTATCTGAAAATAAGATAGAGAATTCAAGTTGAGCCCAGTATACAGAGTATCCAGTTTTTCAGTGTGTTTTAGCGGAAATATTGAAATGTGAAATTGGACGTATTTTTGATGAATTATTCAAATAACTGCTTTCCTCTTCTATTACATATGGAAACAGAGCCAAAAATTAATTGGTGCCATGTGCAATAAACCACAGTGTGGCTCATGCAACCTGCCCTTCCTGCTTCACACCCCAAAGCTGGATGCAATAAGCCTATTTTGACTAAGTAACTCTCAGATCAAGTGTTACATAATGATCAAAGAATGTAAAAACAGGCTTAATTTCTAGCATTCAACAGAATATATATATTTATATATATATAAATATATATGATATACATATATATTATATATTTTTTCTTTTCTTAGAGTCTTTTTAAACAACTTCACAAACTCAGTCAGGTATAGTGAAAAACAGATGGGTTCTGGTGCCACATTTTGGCCACAGTAACTTGCTGTTGTTCAGCCTCTCTGAAACTAAGCATCCTCCTCTGTAAATTGTTACAGGCTTTAGATGGAAGAGTCCTGGCAGATTGAACATGCTACTTAGTGTGCAGCTAATGTTGTAGTCCAGCTTTCAATGACCTACTTGAAATTTTATAAATTTGGTCTTCTAGTGCACTGAGTTGGGAATATAAAGAGAAACCTTATCTCAAATATCAAGGCTTGTTTCTGATAATATAATAAATGTATATGAACATGACTATCATTCTTTGTCATCTCTTCTTCTTCCTCCTCTTCCTCTTCCTCCTCCTCCTCCTCCTCTCTGTCCTTCTTCCTTGTTTGTTTGAAATAGTTGTGCAGTTCAATCTAGCTTCAAATTCATGATCCTTGGCTTGAACCTGGGCAAGGCTGGAACTCTTGATCCCCCTGCCTCAGAATCCCCAGAATCTGGGATTGCAAGCATATAGCTCCATGTCCTCCAACAATGAGACAATTACTCTTTTTGACAAACATGTATTGAGGTTCCAGTTGGTACAGGAAGCAAGCATAGTTAGGCACTAGAAACATAAAGATTGGTAACAGAGGTCCTGTCTTCCCAAAGGCTTATTGCTTTTAAACTAGGAAAGCCAAAGACATTATGACAATATCTAATGTCTGCTGAGTTGTCCTTGACCTTTGGCCTGTAGGTCAGGATGTCTGGAACCACCATTCCAGCCTTATGCCCAACCAGACAGTTCTTCATATTTCTTTGGGGCTAATGTTTTCCGCTGTGGCACTGGACTCCACTTGATGCTAAATCAGTGAAATTTATGGATGAACTGCTGTGTATGTCCCTGTTCCACAAACAATCACTCAAATATGAACTGAACCATTTTCCTAGATTTCACCTCAGTGTGGCTTCATAGAGTTCTTTATGGCCATAACAAACTGACTGAAGTTTTGAGAGGATGGAAGGTGTTTCGCCTCCATACTGCATTGCTATGTCTTGGTACAATGCCCCTTTCAACACTGTGCTCAAACCATCTCTACCCACAAATGCCCATGCGCTGCTAATACGGTGTGTTTTGGTCATGTCTCTCTCTAACCTGAGATTCCAGAAACCCCACTCTTTGAGGCTAACTGGCCACCCAGCTGCTTGTACTTTCCTAAATAATTTGGAGTTCATTTCCTTTGCAACTGTCAACTCTAATATTAACTAATCCCCTTTCTGCGTATAAATTGTAGAAGATAGACAATTTGGGCGTAGTCACTGAGGGCAGTGAATGTGGACTGATGCAGAAAAAAAAAAGTCAAGGTGGGCAGCCTTTCTCTATCTCAGTAATTTCATCCTTCAATTGAGGATAACAATAAGAACTCTTACAATAATGCTGTTCTCACGTGGGAATGAATATAGAGTCTTACACATTGTTAGCACTTAATTTTCATTAATGTGATTCTTACTACTAAGACGATGAGTCAGAACTCAGTCTTGGAAAGTGAGTCATCTGTGAACAGAATGGGGAAAGACAATTTAAGCAGAGGGGGCAGCATTAGGAAAGTTACGGCATATTAAAGAGAATTGCAAGTCCAGCATGATGGAGCTCAGAGTCTGGGAAGAAATTTGTCAGGGTCAGATCAAAGGAAGGCTTAGACATCAATTGGGGGTGTGGGCTTTATATAATTAGAAATCTGGGGGTGTTGAAATTATTTTTAAGGTGATGTCATGATTGCACGAGCCTGTTAGGAAGATGGAAGTCATCTGCAAGTTAGAAGGAGAAATCAGAAGAAACAAACAGTTCAGTAAAGAGTAAAATAGGGCAGAGATGAGCCAATGTGGAGGAAACATGAGAAGATGCAGAAAGAAATGGAACATGAACTGTTATGGGACTCAGTTACCAACTGGTAAAATGTGAGGATCAGAATTGGAGAGATGGCTCAATGGGAAAAGCACTTGTTGCACAAGCTTAAGGATCTGAGTTTGAATCCTCAGAAATCCTGTAAAAATCCAGGCATGGGAATGCCTTCCTGGAATCCTCATGCTCCCATGGGGAGATGGCAGATGGAGACTGAATAATCCATTGAAGCTCCTGTGCCATCTAGCCTGCCATATGTAGCCTTCAACTACAGAAGAAGAAAAAATAATTGTAACCCTATCACAATCAAACAGTCAAGGTTATCTTCTGGCCTCCACACACAGAGAACATCCTACACATCACAACATCACACACACACACACACACACACACACACACACACACACACACACATTCTAAACTCAACAAGGGAACTACCAAATGGATTTTGGATTGCCGCATAGATAGATAGCAGTACCATTTATCAAGACAACAAGGAAGACCAGGAGTACAAGTTTGAGACATGCCATGTTTTAAGATGACTGCACAAAATTGCAAATTGATATAAGCAATAGCCAAATGAAATAACCAAACAGCATTAGAGGCAAAAACCTAGAGCAAAGTCTAAAGTCTAAAATCACAGGATTAAATCTGCATTACTTTTCTAGTGCCGTGATAGAACACCATGGCAAAGACAACGAAGAGGAGAGAGTTATCTGGGCTTATGGTTCCAAAGGGTCAGAGTTCATGATGGCATAGCAAAGTCATGGTAGCAGAAGCAGGAAGCTGAGGGCGCACATATTGAACCACAAGCACAAAGCAGAGTGAGTGAACTAGAGATGGATCAAGTTTCTAAATTCTCAAAGCCTGCCTCCAGTGACATTCTCAAAGCTTACGTCCAGTGACACACTTCCTCCAGCAAAGCCATACCTCCTAGAACCTACTCAAATAGCACTATTAACCAGAGACCATGTATTCAAAAATCTAAGCCTACTGGGGACATTCTTATTAAAATCACCAAGATAGACATGTAGCTTTAGGATCCAGATTCATTGCTTTACACTCAACATTCAAATATGATGTTTTGTCCCATTCCTATATTCAGTCTAAAAAAAAAAAAAAAAAAGGAAATATTCTCACTGGGATCTCTGTGAACACAGCTGAAGCTAAACAATGAAATGGCCCAGACAGCCCCTAGAATAAGGACAAGCGAGCCAAAAATCGGGTCCTTGACATACGCAATGAGTGAGACAGACAGGCTATAAAGACCACTGAGAACGTAGTCAGGAGAGCAGTGGCAAAGAGGCACATTAGTGATACTAACACAAGAGTTAATGTCAACTGGACATAGTTCCAGGTGGGCTCTGGCAAAACCAAGTTTTATAGAGACAGGAAGTGAAATTGGTTTTTTTCTGACTTAAGGGAGGAGCAGATAAAGCAAATCCTTATTCTCCAAGAACTGCTTGCCATAAGGAAACAGGGTGGCTTGAAACATATCAAGGGACAATGTTCAAGACATTTGAGCCTGTTTGTGGGGTTTAGAGAAAAAAACTGGCCCAGAGAATAAGGTCGAACACTTGGGATAGAAGAAAGTCAATGATAATTGCGTTGGGAAGTTTGTACAGTACTGGGTCCTGGAAAAGACAGCAGAAGGCTCTAAAACAAGTCCAAGAAGTGGCTACGACCTGAAATAGAAAAGAAGGTAGACTAGGAGAAAGAAATGAAGAGGAAGCTGTCCATACCAATTGACCCTAGTTTTTCCTAATGTAGGAAAGAAGCTACATGAAGAAAAGGGGGATGACAAAGTAAATCTTATATAAAATGGTCCAGGGTGGCTGGGCCACCATGGAATGGGAGAGCATGAGCAGCTGGCTGAACTGAAGCTAGTCAGTACAGAGCAGCGATTCTGACATGGAATTACAACATCTGCTTCTTATTAGAAAGGAATACGTGGTCCCCATCCCACACCTACAGAGTCAGAAACCCCCAAGGGCAGCCTCTGTGGTCTGCCTTAGCAAAGCCCTCCAGGCGATTTTGAAGTACAACCCCTGGGAAATGCTTGCACAGAGTTTCTACGGAATCTGTGGCTTCCCCAACCACCAAGCAATGACGAGGTACAAACTGTGATACCTAGCCATATCCTAGGCATTTTTTTAGTAATATTTTCCATATTGCAATAAAAATACATTAACTTGGCATGTTAGAGATTCTGTAAATTTCTGTGTGGAAGTGAGTGTCATGCAAGGTTTTAAAAATCTGAACAAAGAGATTCCTTTCATCTGAATTTCAGAAAGCAAATACTGTTTTTAAAAAGTGCCTCACTACCCAAGTTTTAAACTTATAATAGAGAAATAATGAAATTGCCATTCACTTCCTCCAAAATATTCCATGACTCAACACTGTAATAATAGTTCTCTGATTTTGCTTGGGCACTGCTGTCATCTCAATCTTAGCAATGGGGATCACTTCTCATGGGGGACATATTTATGAATGAATATTCATATTTCATTCATATTTATGAATGAAAGGTTCTCAATTTTAAGTCTCCTTCCCATAAATTTATCTTTGGGTCTTGATTCTGGCTACTGCCTATCTGGCAGCAAGTAATGACCCCTGGTAAAATAACTGAGCAAACAGTAAATGATTGTTAATGAACTTGGAGGTGGCCATTTAAGCAAAGCCCAAGAGTAATGAAATGCATGTTCCTGACTGAGCCTTTTATATGTCAGACCAATAGTAAAGTCATTTTCTGCTACCATTGTTCCAACAATGTTGTCACAGTTCAAATATTTAGAGCCTAGTTTGGAACCATTTTCACTATCTGGGGAATGTTCTTTTGAATAACCCCCAAACAATGGAAAAGCCAACAGACTCACCGCCTAGAAGGATTTTAGGAATTTATTTACATGCTGACTTATCCAGGTGTGTCTTACATAAAGAAATATGGGATCTAGGTATCCGTATTTAAAAACCATATGTGAGCATGTAGAAAACAACGAGACGGGCCTCCAATTACTTTTACAGATAAGACTGAGCTCTCAAAGTGAATTTGTATAGTGAGCAAATAATGAGTCAATGGTAAGGAGAGCTAGCAAGCCTGAATCATAACCTGATTAAAATACTATGTAAATAAGGAGAAACATTGTCATGGAACAATGTAAAAGCAGATTTAAGCACGTTAGCTTAGCACATTCCAACACAGTGGGGGTATACACGGAAAAGATGAACAAGTCAGGCTCTCTGGATCCCAATACTCTGAAATTCAAATTTGATAGCTACTTCGCCTTAACCTGATTTTACTGTGACCAAGCAATCTTTACAATTTTTTTCTTTTCTTAATTCCAAGAATGGTGGGCTGGTTTCTATGAATAATATTTTACTTCCAAATATGTCGATAGACGCATCGGGAAGTTTCAATTCATATTCCAATCGTATTGTCTCACTGCAAATCAGTAACTCAGCAGTGAGGGTTTTATTTGGATCTCTTGGAAGCTCAAGTGTGTTCATTCTAGAGGAGGGATGTGTTGCCTGGTAAAAGTGAAGGAACAAATCCCAGACCTGAATATCACTCTCTGGGGTTTTGGCACTCCATCATAGCAGCAATCCAACCCAGGTATCTGCGGTATCAGTCAGGTTTCCATAACCATAAACAAACAAACAAACAAACAAAAACCCTACAGGGACAATTAATTTGTGAAGAAAAAAATATTTATTGTGAGTCATAGTTTGCAAGGTCTAGTCCAAGATTAGGCAAGTTCATTGATTTAAGTCTCTGATGGACAGGCCAGATGCTCCTGCCCTGGGAAAGCATGATGCAAAAATAAGATGCTCACATCTTCAGAAGGTTAGCAAAAGAGAAGAAGAAATTGAGGTCAGGATCCCGCAATTTCCTTCAAGGATATGCACCCAGTGACCTAAGAAACCCTGATCAGCTCTACCCTCCAAAGATCTATTAGTACCAATAACATCAACTCAGATGTGCCAGACCTTTAACACATTCATGGACAACAAGAGGAAACAGGTGCTTATTCACATCATAAACGAACCCTTCACCTTATGAAAGTCCTTGCAAATACAGAGAACTTAAAGATGGTGAGAACCCGAGAAGGGTGAGAAACTGAGTTCAGTCAGAAATGCAGTGTTGACCTAAGTAGTGTTGACGACTTCTTCAGGTGTACGTGCGAACGGGTGAGCAGATCACTCATTTCAAGAGTTTAGTGAGTTAGAAGATGGAAAGAGAGATTGGTAAATGGAAAGAGGGCTGGTAATGAGGTTTCCCCCCTCCATGAGAAGGAGGGGGGATGGGGTCAGAGATATATGAGGTACAGCAAGGGAGGCAGATTCCTGGAAATGTAGGTTCCTAAGGATGTTGGGTGTGGGGAGCAAGGAGCACAGGTCTTTTGGAGAAAACATCAGAATTATTCTGAAATATAATTTTTACTTACGTATTTGTTTCTTTTTATTTGGGGACTGCTGGGAACTGAACCCCAAATCTTGCTCATGTAGGCAGGCAGTCTACCACTGGTCTACATTGTCAATCCTGATCGGCAAAGTGTGAATTGTGCCATTCATCCTAAAATATGGGCTTAAGGGAGGGAGTGAGAAGACGTGCAAGAGCATTTGGAATAGAAAAGAGAGTCACAAAATTCAGGGGAGACGATCATTTCTATTTTCCTTTACCTTACACTACAGCCTATAAAAGTGAGCCTCTTGTCTGAGTTAGGATTACTGTCTTAGTTAGGGTTTACTGCTGTGAACAGACACCATGAACCAATGCAACTCTCATAAGGACAACATCTAGTTGGGGCTGGCTTACAGGTTCAGAGGTTCAGTCTATTATCATCAAGTCAGGAACATGGACTCATCCAGGCAGGCACAGTACAGGAGGAGCTGAGAGTTCTACATCTTCATCTGAAGGCTGCTTAGCAGAATACTGACTTCCAGGCAGCTAGGATGAGGGTCTTAAAGCCCACACTCATAGTGACACACCCACTCCAATAGGGCCACACCTAACAGTGCCACTCCCTGGGCCAAGTATATATAAACCATCAAAATTGCTGTTGCTGCAACAAAACTTCATGGCCCAAAAGTAAGGTGGGGAGGAAAGGGTTTATTCAGCTTACACTTCCACATTGTTGTTCATCAGCAAAGGAAGTCAGCACAAGAACTCAAGCAGGGCAGGAAGCAGGAGCTGATGCAGAGGCCATGGAGGGGTTTGGTTTACTGGTTTGCTTCCCCTAGCTTGCTTACCCTGCTTTCTTACAGAACCCAGGACTACCAGTCCAGGGTTGGCATCTCTGGCAGTGAGCTGGGCCTGCCCACATTGATCACTAACAGAAAATGAGCTACAGCTCCCTCTCAGGGAGGCATTTCCTCAGCTGAGGCTCCTCTCTTTCTGATCACTGTAGCTTGTGTTAAGTTGACACACTAAACTAGCCACTGTATCTTTTAAATAAGCCATGAACAATTGAACTCAAATCAGTTCAATGTTAGAGGAATATTAATTCTATTACTACAAAAAAAAAAGGATCTTGTTTTATGAAAAAGCTTTCTTTCTTTGGAGGGGCTTGCTGCTTTTGGTTTGGAGTGCTTTTTAAAGATTTGTTTTAGTTTTTCATAAACAGAGACTCACTGTGTGGTTCAACATGGCCTCAGACTCACAATCCACCTGCTCCATCCTCCCCAGTGCTGAGATTATAAGCATGTAACACTATGACTAGCTATGAAAAGATTTCTTTCTTTCTTTTGGTTTTTTGAGACAGGGTTTCTCTGTGTAGCCCTGGCTGTCCTGGAACTCACTCTGTAGACCAGGCTGGCCCTCGAACTCAGAAATCCGCCTGCCTTTGCCTCCCAAGTGCTGGGATTAAAGGCGTGTGCCACCACTGCCTGGCATGAAAGGATTTCTTAATTAAAGATGTAAAACCTGAGTAGTATGGTCTTTTGACAAGTGCTAAGGCTTTAGAGTAAGAACCTCTTCTAACAGATGTTATGGAACAAATTTGTTGAACCAAAATAGTTTCTTTAAAAAAAAAATTGATTCCATATGAGATAACTAAAAATCTAATTTTTATAATTATGAGTAAACTATTAAGCTATTGTCATTCCATAAGTTCGTCACTTTGGCTGCACAATTCACTGGTTTAATCCATTTATTGAGCTGGATGACTATCACCAGAATCTAATTTTAAAACATCTTCACTTTCTCAGTAAGATCAGGTATGCCCATATATGATTACTCTTCACCCCTGATTCCAGACTTTGATAACTACTAGTCTACTTTGTCTCTCTCTATTAGACAATTTTGGGCATCTCATAAACAGAGTGGGTTAGTTTTTAATTTTGTGGATAGCATACTTGGGGAAACAGGACACAAGCAATAGAATTTGTTTGGATTGATGGTTTCAGAGCTCCACCATTCTCCATGATGGAGAAGGCATTGCAGAATAGAACAGCTCACCTCTCACTGACTTGGAAAGTGTATGTTGAGAGGGTGCAGGTGGTAGTGGGCTTCCTTCACCTTTCTCTTTTAGACCATCCAGGTCTTGGGACAATTGATACCATGCACACTCAGGGTGGGTATACAATTGGATGATACCATGCACACTCAGGTTGGGAATATAATTAGATGATGCCATGCACATTCAAGGTGGGCGTACAATTGGATGAGACCATGCACACCCAGGGTGGACTTTTATCTCAGGTTAGTTGGGTTCTAATCTATACATTGGGCGATAATTTGTTGCAGTAAATCTCCAACCCCAATAAGCCCATTAAAAAACCACACAACTCAGTTACATTATTTATAAGTTGCACACCTAGATTGGGCAGATTTACTACTACACTCTATTCCCCAGCTATGAGATCCCTTGTTACTTACAGTTTTTCTGGGTCACATAGTTCTCTTCTATCTTCCTTCCATTTCTTCTTCCTCTCTCTTCCTCTCTCTCCTCCTCTCCCTCTCCTACTTCCTCTCTTCTTCCTCTCCAAAACCTTCAGCCCCACCCTTCCCTTTCACTGCCCCATCACAGTGAAGAAGGTTCACATGAAGTCACCACTTGATCTATTCTCCCGGGAAGCAGCTCTTGAGGAAGCAGAATTTGCATCAAAGTACAAACAGCACCAGGGCAACCCACAACATAGTACCCCTTCATTTAGTTCTTCTGCAAACACCTCAGATTTAGACGAGTGCTCTATCTGACTTCTAGGCTATTTCTTAATCCACCAATATTGACAATTAAGATTATTCATCACAGGGAGACAGATACATAGATCTGAATGTGGTATCTTTCACTTAGCATAATGCCCTCAATGTTCATCCATTTTGAAATATGTCAGTATTCCATTCACTTTTTATGACTACATAGCGAGACCCAGTGACTAGACATTTTATTTATCCATTCACTAAGATGGACATTTGAGCAGTCTACACCTTTTGGCGGCATGAATAATGCTCATACGTGCTTCGGACAAGTGTGTGGATGCATGTTTTTACTTCGCGTTGCAAACCTGGGGGTAGAACGTCTGATTCGTAGGGTAGATCTATGTTTCACATCTAAAGATGATGTGATGTGAATCCAAATGTCTCCCAAAGTTGCTGCACCATTTAACATCCCTGCCAGCAATGTTTGAGGTTTCCCGTTTCTCCACTCCTTGTCAACATTTGTTCTTGTCTATTTGATCACAGGAATCTTAGTGGACGTGAAATGGTATCCCCCAGTGGTTTCATTTGCATTTCCCCAATGACTAATGATGCCAGGCCTAGTATACTTCTGAATATATCAAGAATGCCAATGTCGTTCCTTTAGGGAAATGCCCGTTCAAACCATTCTCAATATTTTATGAAGCTAAAATTTAAGAATGATTAGTAAGCTATGTACATCAGGTTGCTTTGGGATGTTCTAGTTTTGTTTTTGAGATAGGGCCTTGCTATGTTGTCAAAGATGCCCCGAAACTTCTATGATCAAGCCTGTTTGCCTCAGCTTCCCACAAAGCACTCTGCCTTTGATGTCCTCAGCAGAGACTAAAATCTGTCTGATCTTAGTATTTCCTGCATCTAATGTCAAACCTAGGCCCATGCCTAGAAGATTTCCAGTGTCCTTTTGGTGTCTATTTTACACTCATGTTTGGAAACCGAGACTCAGGAACTCATGTTTCTACTTTGAACGTGGTCACTGGCTCCACTGATTTGCTCTTGTGTAGCCATTTCAGGATGTCTGCTGAAGTTGAGTGCTCGATGTCACTGTTGTCTACCTGCGTGCAGATGAGAAAGGGGCTTCCCATTTTTATTAGACTCCAGTTTCCCCACCTGCTAACTAAACTTGTAAAGAATTGTCACGAGAAGCATGTTAAGAGTAGCCACACAAAGCTCCAAGCAGTTCTCAGATGTTATCAGTGTTGACTAATCAGGTGCTGTTATCACAGCAGCTAAGAGTCTGAGCCGCCGGCCCTCAGCTATAGTTTTGATTAATAAAGATTGCTTGGTTACTCTGTTTCTTCTTAAAGGATTTTACAAACAGAGCTAGAGAGATGGCTCAGTGTGCAAAGTGCTTGTTGCACATATCGGGATCTGGGTTTGGATTTCTAGGGTTCTGGTAAAAAGCTGGATGTGTCAATGTGCATGTATGACACCCAGTGCTATGGGCAGGAATAGGTGGATCCTAGCCCTCCCCTGTCCATCTAGCCAAACAGGGAGTTCCAAGTTCACTGAGAAACGCTGTCTCAAGAAATAAGGTAGGAAAGGATTGAGGAAGACATTCTGCCAACAACCTCTGGCTTCCACGAATACATGGACAAGGACAGCACATCCATTCACATATGTACATAGATAAACACATATACTACACACACACACACACACACACACTGGATGCATATTCAACATTATGAACATGAAAAATATGTGAAGAACAAGATTTTAAAGAAACTGTATACATAATGTGGCATCTTCATTACCCACGATCAAATGGGTATTTTCAAATGGAAATTTCAAGTCACCCAGAGTAACCTGACCTGTTCTAGCTGCATCCACTCCCACACATATAAAGAATGATTTTATAAATCACCCTACATTCCTGTTGTCAATCAGTCAGCTCCCCAGATGGGCTCCTGTACTTTTTACATGACTTGTCACCTGGAGCCCCAGCCTAGGACTTCCTTCCTGGTGTCATTCAGTGCTCTCTTTTATTGCGTGCTTTGTGGCATACGCTCTCATGGAAGTCTTCTTAAACACTCTTTTCTCACAATCCTTTTCCACCCAAGAAATCCCTAAGACTCCCTGGGCATAGGGTTGTTATCTTCTTTGCTACAAGATACTTGATAAAACACAAATTAAGGAGGCATCTTAGTTAGTGTTTTACTGCTGTGACGAGACACCATGACCAAGGCAACTCTTATACGGACAACATTTAATTGGGGCTGGCTTACAGGTTCAGAGGTTCAGTCCATTATCATCATGGGGGGAAGCATGGCAGCATCCAGGCAGGCATAGTTCTGCAGGAGGCTAGAGTTCTATATCTTGATCCACAGGCAGCAGAGGGAAACACTGTGTCACACTAAGTATAGCTTGAACACAGGAAATCTCAAAGTCTGCTCCCATAGTGACACACTTCCTCCAACAAGGCCACACCTACTACAAGGCCACACCTCCTAATAGTGCCACTTCCTATGGGCCAAGCATTCAAACACATGAGTCTATGGGACCTTATTCATAGACTTACCATCACAGGAAGTAAGAGTCAATCCTGGCTGCCAGTCTTAGGGTTTGGTGAACCATGGAGGGAAGTCATGGTGGCAGAAGCTTGAGGCAAGTGGTCCCATTGCTGACAGAGATGAAGGCTTGCTTCCTCCTCCTATTCAGTCTAGAATCCATCTGAGTCCGCACTAAGCTAATTAACCAAATTAACCTAAACTAGATAAACTGTCTCAGATTTGCCCAGAGATTGTTTCCATGGTGATTTTAAATTCTACCAAGTGGACAAGATTAACCATTACAATACATACTTATTAAATTATATACAATTAAATTAAATATTAAATACAATAGGTATTTAAAGTTTTCAGAGTTGACCAATATTTTGTTTTAATAGTCATCAGCATCACCAGTCATGATGGTGAATGTCTATAATCCTAGCATTTGGGAAGCTGAGTCAGAGGCAGGGGGATCGCTGTATATTGTAAGCCAGCTTATTCTGCATAGGAAATTTCAGTCCCTGTCTCACAAATAAACAACAGCAACAAAAGAATATATATATAGCTAATTCTGGGCACACCACTGTGTATAAATATGTAGTACCAAATGAAGAAATATGTTCAGGCCCTTTTCAGAAATTATTGAAAAATTACCCCCTAATTCCAAGCCAAAATTCATTGAATATTTTTTTTGAGACAAAGTCTCACTATAAATCTCCAGTTGGCCCGGACCTCAATATATAGACCAGGCTGCCCTCCAACTCGCAGATATTCACGTGCCTTCTGCCTCCCAAGTGCTGGAATTATGGTGTGTGGTGATTCCCAGAACATTTTTTTTTTTAAATAAAATACAAATCAGTAACTCAAACAGAAAATTTTAAAATCAAACTTGTATTTCGTTCCAAAAAAATACACTAAGTCGATACTTTACTTAATGAGAGATAATTGTAGGAAAATATTAAAAGCTGTAGTTAAATCATTGTTCCTGTAAGAGAAGAAAACCTTGTATGTACAATAAAATCACTGCAAATCGTAGCATATGATATAACATAGCCTTGAAGTTGAGCCAAGGTTCAGTGGTATTGCGCGCTGTAAGAGCATGCGCAGTACACATGTTGCGTGTCTATAACCGAGGCTGCGGTGGAGGGGCGTGCTGCAACATGCGTGAGATCTGCCAGAAGCACCCAGGGTTACATATTTGATTTTGAGTTAACTTCTAGTCAGAACTTTCTCACTGTTGACAAAAATCTCACAGCCACCACATTCAGTTTTCTGACCCTAAATAGGGTTACAAAGCACAGTTTAAGAAGCTGGGCTCCGAAGCAGCTCATTTTAATTCACCCAACAAGTGAAGAAAACTTGGTTGGTTCCAGTTTAGACTCAAGAAAATGGAGACCTGGTGTGGCTCCATTGGATCCGTTACAGTCAACAAAAAGTCCCTGCAGAATCTAGTGTCTGGTGACTCCTGTGGGGTGTCTCTTAAGGCAGAAGAACTGTTTGTGTCTACAAAAGCAAACTAAAGAATCACCGCCTGCCTGGACAGCGGGGTTGCTGAGAGGGAGTCTGAGAGTTTGTGTCTAGGAAGGAGGACATCTTGAAATAGTGGTAACTTAGTAACATACCGCACAAGACATTTTCTCTTCTCTCCTACAGCTCTCCTCCCTTTGCCTGCAGTTTGTTTCCCTTCATCTTTCTCTCCGCTAATGAATAGCCTCCACAGAAATTGAGTAAGATCACATTGGAAGCCGGCAGTTCCTTGGTTCCTTGTTTCCCTCACTCCTCTTCCTATTGCTTCTTTCTCATCATTGTATCTCCGCTTTGCTCTTTCTTTCCCCATTCAAAGAAAGAAGAAGGAAAGAAGAAGGTTGGGAGGAGGGGAGAAGGGAAGAAAGGAAGCAGAGAGAGGAGGAAGGGAGGAAATTCTTGGGTGTTGAAGGAAGTGGAGAAGAGAGAGAACTCCTGGCAGGAACTGAGCCTCTGGTACAAGACAAGGTCTTCTCCCTCTCCTCTGTGCCCTCTGCCCCCTCCTCCATCCCTTCCTTCTTCACCCTCCCCTCCATCTCCTTCTCCAACCCCCTCCTCCACCTCCTCCTCCATCCCTCTACCAGTGCTATCTATAGTTATGGCACACTTCTCTCTCCAGTGAATGGTCCCCCCTCCCCAACGGTAATCTGTTCATCAGTTGACATTTAGTTCTTCCTTAAAAGATACAGGAAGATAAAATGGACTTAGATCTCTAGTCCTGATGTGTGCGTCATCCTCTACTCTTTACCAGGTGTCTTCTAGTCCCCAGGACTTAATGGTCCTTCAGTTGCCTCTACTTTTTGATTCCTAAGTCCACTAAACCGGGAGTTACATTGTATCATATTATCCCTTGTAATTATGAAACAAGCACTCCATATTTGCTAGCTGGGGTGTGTTTTAAGGAACATGTCTGTACAGAACATGTATGGATTTTTTGGTCACTCTTTGTTAACACAATGACAGCAAGCCACATAGCATTTACACTGAGAATATGTATTGACAGTGGGCAAACACCATACCATTTTCCAGGAGAGACTTGAATATCTGCAAAGTTTGGTATCCAAGGGGGGGGAGGGGCCTGCAACCAATATGCAGACATTGATGGGGAAGACCATGCATCTTTTTGCATGTAGAATCTACCCCACTCCCCTTCTTATAATTTTAACATATCACTAGCACAAGGGCTTGTGTGTGGTAAGCTTTATTTACGGGAAGGAGGAATGGAGAATTTCAGTGCAACGTCACCAGCTTCTCAAGATGAAACACTAATGAAACCTGTGTTCATATAGAGCCTGTGGTGAGTACACGGCTGTGCGTGTGCAGTCAAAACACCCTCCAGGGCTGGACAGATGGCTCAGTGCTTAAGAGCGCTTGTTGCTCTTGCAGGGGACCCTAGTTTGGTTCTTGCATTAATATGCATGGCTCACAACAGTCTGGAACTCCAGGGGTTCAAACATCCTCTTTTGGCCTCCACAGATACCACATGTGTGTTCATATACACAGAGGCATGCTCATACACTTATACATGCACACACACATACACACACACACACACACACACACACACACAAATGGTGAAGAAGAAGATGACGATAAACAGCATACAACTTCATAATTTGCTTGACATTTTCCTAATAAGAAAAACATAGGAACAAAAATAAATCCCTTGAGCCTCTGCCGAGCATCCAGTGCTCCTCGCCACAGTCTCTTCTATTCTGGATCATCTGGCACAGCATCTCTGCTGCAATTTCCCTTCATTTATTTCTAATGGAAAGCGGCTCATGGTGTGTTGTCTTCTCACCACACCACCTCCGAGTCCTCACTCAAGGTGTTTGAGGTCCTTTCAACCAGTTAAAAACCTCCTTAAGTTGCAAGAACAAGAATCGTCCGACAATACGTTTATACAGTCTTTGTCTTGATACAGTCCTTCACAGTCTAGGCTGCCCTTAACCTTACAGTGGAGCCAAGGATGAGCTTGAGTTCCCCATCCTCCTGCCCCCATCTCCCACATGCTGGGATTCCAGGTGTGTGCCACCACCATGCCTGGCTCCACACCCACACATCCTCTAAGGCTTCAAGTAGTGTTGTGTGTATACAACTCACTCACTATTCATGAGGCATGGTAGAAAAAGTGGGGGCACTGAAAGCTCAAAGTAGTTGGTTTAAGTCTTGGCTGTCCCACTGACTGTGTGGCCTTGTAACTTCTCAGAGACCACTTCCAAGTTACCTAATATGAAAAGGTGGCAAGATTTTAAATCATTTCTGTAAGAATTAAATTGGATAATATGACCTTAAAAAAACCCACCTATATCCAGTAATTGAATAACTGGGTAATGAAAAAAAAAATAACAGAACCTGTTTACATGACTGGATTGGGACTGACTGGTGGGGGTCCCTGACTTTCTGACTAAGGTGCAACAGACACTGTAAGGTACCTAACGTGGTAACTGACAGCCAAGTCTCCTCTTCCCATATTCACATGCAGTCCTGGTGTGCAACCCTGTTAAACAAGATACAGTTTAGATGACTCTGGTGACTTCTTCTGAACTCATCTGGCACACAGAAAGCTCCCATCTCCCACCCAGTGATCCTAAGAATGTCCAGGCTTCTACCGACTTTAATGCTGGGTATTAGTGCTGTGGGTTCTAGAAGCCATGTTTCACTCAGCATCCTGTTATAGTGCAAGAAACAGATGTGTGGGTTAATGATGCCCTTAGAGTCTGCAGTCGTCGTTCTTGAGAATGTTCATCTTCTCTTCAAGCTTTCGTTGCCCACTGAGGTCGGGTTTTTTGTTGTTGTTGTTGTTGTTGTTTGTTTGTTTTGTTTTTTGTTTTTACCACTTCACTTTCTGAAAATAATTTAAACATCTCTTATCCCCTCTGACCTGCCTTCTTCCTTATTTGATGCTGGTGTAAACAGACGTGTTAAAACAAAGCATTGCCTTGGCTACTGGCAAATTTTGCAAACAGCCTCCTATCGATTTTGAAGTTGCAAAAGTCCGAATGACTTTTGAAAGATATGTCAGTGTCAGAATGTCTCCCAGAGAAACTCATTTGAAGCTCATATTTAAGCAGAAAGAAAGCGATTCTAAAGACCCTAGAGATGCTGTTATTTTAGTTGGTATATAGTAATTAGTACCTCATGTATTTCTCAATTGCTCTGGTAGAAGTTTTATAGAACATGTTATAAAATGCCAAAACCTCAGTTATAAAAGGCTTTTAAAATCTAGGATATGACAATTATTTCTTAAATAGCTACTTAATAAATCTTTTTTTTTTTTTTTTTTTTTTTTGGTAAATGCTAGAGAACGGGACACTTTAAGAGCAATAGAATTTAAAGGATCAATCCATATTCACAGCATATTTTTCTTCCTAAATTTATAAGGTTCATATGCATGCTGGGAATATGGCTTATCCTAGTACACATAAAGGTCTTGGGTTCAATCCCCAGCACACTGGATAAGTAGACACAGCCCAAGGACTCGGTTAGAGTAACTGATTACAAAGAGTACACCTTTTGCCATTTCGTTAAGTCTACCACTAACGCAAAAACAGGATTGGGGATTTTTATCTTTATCTTCGGCAGCTAGTCAATTCTGATTAACTGTAGCTTCTTTGTGGTTTTAACCCCGCCGACCAGTGGTGAGTGTTCATGCCATTAGCTAGATACCTTCCATGTGTCTGATTGTCTCATCACATTGGAGTCAAGTTCATATCTATTGGATGCCCACTGTTCTGAGCATTGGGTGTTCAGGGCAAACAAAACATTCAGGATCTCACTGAGCTGCCAGCCTCCATGTGAGAGGAAAGAGGAAGGGAGAGGATGGACTATAAACAAATAAATAGCCTCAGGTAAATATACAACAAATGGTGAACCCTTAGAGACATGGAGAGATTCCAAGGCAGTAGATGTGGGCCATGGGGATATAGTTGCTACTTTACCAACATAGTCTGTGGAAACTCACTGAGACAGTGACTTTTTTAAATGGTGGGGAGAGAGCCAGGTGAGTATACTGGACCAAAGTAAGACATGCAAGCATGAAATCCCACTTCCTGGAAAGTCTCTCTTCCTCTGAAATGTCCCTGGTTTTTTGCTACGTCCCCACATTCTCTTAAAGAACACAGAGTTTCTCTAGGGAATAACTGTGTAGTTGAAGTACCCACTCAGTGTTTCCTATAAATTCTGTTATATTTAATATATAATTTCTATAAAATAGAGGAGGTCAGAGAAAATTTTTTGGGCCTTAGCGCTCTCTCTCTCTCTCTGTCTCTGTCTCTCTGTCTCTCTCTCTGTCTCTCTCTGTCTCTCTCTCTCTCTCTCTCTCTCTCTCTCTCTCTCTCTCTCTCTCTCTCTCTCTCTCTCTCTCTCTCTCTCTCTCTCTCTCTCTCCTTCCACCATGTGGATTCTGGGGCTTGAAGGCAGATCCTCAGGCTGGGTGGTGAGCGTCTTTACTCACTAAGTTATATTACCGGAGTCATTGTTTTAGAAGCCCATGATTTAAGGGCTGGAGAGACGGTTCAGTGGCCAGCACCCACAAGGTAACCTCAGTTCTAATGGATCTGATACCTTCACTGGACACCCACGGACATTACATGGGCACAGTTTCACATGCCATGCATTCAGGCATCCATGCACACCTAAAACAGAGAATCTAAAATAAACTTCAAAATATCTGATTGAGAAGCTTTAAGCGTACTCAGAAGATTGGTGAGGATGACTACCGCCAAGTGCCAGACCTCTTCCATTACCCTTTAAAGAAACCTCAGGGTTAGTAATGTTTAAGTTTTGTCCACCAGCCCCTGGCAAATAGTAACTTACTTCTTGTCTCCATGAACATCCCTGTTACGGGCTATGCTGGCTTTTTTGTTTTGTTCGTTGTTTGGTTGTTTGCGGGAACCTTTATTGAGAAAACACCTCCATTTAGATTGGTCTATGGGCATTTTCTTGATTATGATTGACGTGAGCAGTGCCATGCCCAGACCGTGTAAGGACGCAGACTGAGCGCTACTGAGCCGCACTCCTCGATGGCTTCTGCTTCAGTTCCTGCCTCCAGGCTCCTGCCTCGAGTTCTCGCTCTGACTTTCTTTGATGATAGGCTATGATGTGGAACCCTTTACTTCCCAAGATGCTTTTGGTCAAGGTGTTTTATCGCAGCGATAAAAGGACGTGGACATTTATTATAAATGAATACAAATGATATGTAGTCTTTTGTGTCTGGATTCTTCTTTTAAATATAATGTTTTAAAAGATTTATATGGTTTTTAATTATGTGTTTGTGTCTTACTCAATGTTCTATTGCCATGAAAAGACACCATGACCATGGCAACTTTTACAAAGGAAAGTATTTGATTGGGGGTTGGCTTACAGTTCAGAGGCTTAGTCCGTTGTTATGACAGGGAGTCTGGCAGCATCCAGGCAGACATGGTGTCGGAGAAGCAGCTTGAAACTACTACATTTGGGTTCTCAGGCAGCAGGAAGAGCAAAAGCTACTGGGCCTGGCTTGGGCTTCTGAGATGCCAAAGCCCACCCCCCAGTGATACACCCAATCCAACAAGGCCACACCCACTCCATGACCACACCCACTCCAACGAGGCCACACCTTCTAATGTCTTTCTAGTAGTACCACTTCCCAACGAGGAAGAATTCAACTACTTGAGGCTGGGGGGCCATTTCTATTAATCTACTAGAGTTTGTGTATCTGTGTGTGGGCATAGGCGTGTGAGTGCAGGTGCCCACGGAGGCCGAAGGTGTTGAATCCCCTTGAACTGGAGTTAAAGGAAATTCAAAGACATCCTGTGGGTTCTAAGCAACACTTGTGCCCTTTACAAGAGCAGCAAGTGCTCTTAACCACTGAGACATCTTTCCCATCCCATCATGTTTCAAAGCTCAACTGTGCCGCAGTATTTATCAATAGTTCGTGCCTTTTCATGTCGTTGGATGAACATAATAGAGTTTTAATTTATTCTCTGGTTGAGTGTTTCCCACATTTTCCTTATTATGAGTATCTACATATAAGGTGCAAGGTTTTGAAATCTTTTGAAGACTGTCATGCATATATATCTACATAACTCACACCTTCCCTCCCTCCTTCTAACTCCTCCCATGCACTCCCAATTCATGATCTCCTCTTCTTTAATCATATATATATATATACACATATACACATATAAAATGTGAATTTGTATATATATGAATATATATGTATATATGCCACAGCAATTAGAAGGACATAGATATTATAAATGGATACAAACGATGTAGTCTTTTGTGTCTGGCTTCTTTTATTAATATAATGTTTCTAAAAATTTATTTCATTTCTAATTATGTGTATGCATCCACATATACAAATTAGACAAATACACATGATTTATATATATATATGTATACATACTCACATATACATTTGTGTATGTATATATACATATAAATATACAATATATATTATGTATATGAATTTGTACACATGCACACATGCCTGCATACGTAAAGCTTCCTGAGATCATGCAGTACTGCTTATATATGAGCGTAAGCTGTCTTTTCTCATGGTTATGCACACAGTCACTGACCAGTGTGTTGTACGTTAATTTTAAGTTTAACTTTTTAAGAAGCTACCAAACTGCCTGCCACAGTGGCTGTACTGTTTTATGTTTCCAGTGGAAATGTAGGAAGATTCCAGTTTCTCCATATCTTTGCCAAAATTTTTTAACATCTATCTTCACTGATTATAGATGTAGCATTTCTTGTCCAAAATGCATGGGCCGGGAACTATTTGGGATGTGGGAATATTTGTAAATATAGTGAGATAAGTTAGAGATAGGTCTCAACTATATGCATGACATTCCCCTATGAGTAATATATATACATCACACACACACACACACACACACACACACACACACACACGTCCTGAATGTAAATAACTGTGCTACTTTTAGTGTGCCTGTTTTTGACTGTTTTATCATGTGAGGTCAGCTGTAAAATTTTCTATTCAGAGTATTAGAGGATTTCAGAGTTTTTAATGTTGTATTGAAAATGCTCAATTTCTGTGGCCATCATAATAATTTTCAAAGTGATGTCTCAGATTAAATTTGATATGTATTTGTCTAATGACTAACATGGTAACCTTTTCATATGCTGATTGGCTTTTTTGAGAGTTTTTCTTTAGAGACATGCCTGTTCAGATTCTTTGCCCAGTTTGAAATTGGATTATCTTTTTGTCGTTGAGTTGGAAGAGGTCTTTATATATTCTTGATAGTTCATTTTCTTCATAGTAGCCTTTGAAATGCAACTATTTTAAAGCTTAAAATCTGATTTATTTTTATTTAGTTATTTGTAGTTTGTGTTTGAATCTAAATTCCCAAACCACTATCTAGTTCATAGCGATCCAAAATTGAGCCTGTCGCTTTAGAGACTTACTGCTTTGTTTTTTCTATTTTGACCTTTGATTCATTTCTAGTTACTTTTTGCATATGATATAAAGTAGGTGTCTGATGCTTTTCTTTTTCATATGCTAACCCTGGTCTCTGTCGATACCTGTGCTGCCGTTTGTCAATCTTCTCTTCCTCTTACAGGAAACTGCATTCCCAGTTTCCTTGTCAACTGACTCCCATGGCAGCCTTCATTTATGGCTTTATTTTATTCTTTGTTTTCTCTTTTAGTTAATCTTCCTTGGTCTTCCTTTTTCCTTTCTTCCTTCCCTTCCTTCCTTCCTTCCTTCCTTCCTTCCTTCCTTCCTTCCTTTATTTCTTCCTCCCTCCCTCCCTCCCTCTGTCACCACTCCTTCCCTACCTCTCTCTCCTTGGGGTCAAACCCAGAGTTTTTCCAAAATACCAGGCAAGTGTTTAACACTGAGCTACATACCCAACCTCTATGTACACGTGATTTTAACAAAGGTTTAAATACAGAAGCTATGGACACATTCAGTGTTAAAATAAGGATTTCCGAGTCAGCTGGGTCTAGGGGAGAAGCCAAGGCTCTCTACCTGCCTCAACTGCAGAGTCCATAACCAGCAGATGTGTTGCCTCCCTGGGTCACACTGCACTAGATATCTTTGTGTTTCTTTGGGTGGTCCCATCATGCTCCTGCCTCCAACAGCCTTGCTTTCTGAGGTGTAGTTAGAACACTACTGCATCCTGATATTTCTATAGCCCCAGGTTGGGAGCACTCCAGCCGTTGCTAGCCATTGTTGCTTATGGCCCGTGTTGACGACTCAGTTATGCATAAGCTTTAACTCCTGCCTTTAATTCTTTCTGCTTAAAAGGAACCTGGGAATGTTTCTGCTTTCCCACTAGACTTGAGTGCTAAAACATCTAACATGTTATATCACATGTTTAAATAGTTGTAAAGAGTGTTATTTACAGTTTATTGTAATAACTGACACTTAAAACAGATGTGTCTTTCCTTCAGATCTATTGTGTGCCAGGTAAACACCACAGAGAACAGAGATCTTTAAGTCACCTTCATCCACTAAGAAAGTGTATGAACAAGATCTTTGTCACGTATAAAATTCACCTTCCTTATTTTTAATGCCACTTTCATTAAATTTTTGTCATAACAGATTTTAATATATATTTTATGCCTTGAGTATTTAATTAATAATACCTCACTATTTCTCAGAAGGAAAAAAGGCATATAAATTGGAATTGTACCTTTTTAACTGTCTTAGGTTATATAAGTTTTGATTAAAATATTCCTGAGGGTTGGGCATAGAGGCACACAACTTTAATTCCAGCACTCCGGAGGCAGAGGCAAGGGGATATCTGTGAATTCAAGGCCAGCCTGGTCTACAGAGTGAGTTGTAGGCCAGTCAGGGCTACATAGTTAGTGAAACCTTGTGTCAAACAAAATAAAATGAACTTTGGGGATTGGAGAGATGGTCTAGTCAGTGAAGCGCCTGAGTTCATGCCCCCCCCCCACACACACACAGAAAGTGGATGTTTTGGTGGGCACCTTTCATTTTAGCACTGGGAAGACAGGAACAGGATTGTCCCTGGGACTCTGTGGCCAAGCAGTCTTGCTCAGCCAGTGAGCTCCAGGTTCAGTTAGAAATTATGTCTCAAGAAAATGAGGCGGAGAGACGTAGAAGGAGACACCTGGCCTTGACCTCTGACCTCCATTCACATCTCCACGTGTATATGAACACATACATATGACATCACACACATTTTACAGAAGCATTCACAATTTGCTTTCTATTATTATTGCTGCAGTATAAAATTAATAAAAATATAAGTGAGTTATACTTTCTGATAAATATTTGTTGTGAATATTTAGGCCTTTGGGGTATGTGTCTTTGAAGGCATTAAGTGAAGTGGTGCATATGGTCCTTTGATTAATACAGGCTTTGGGTGGCAGCCAGGAGATAGCTTTTAGTCTTTTTAAGAATTGTAGGTGTGAGCACTATTTAAATTGTATCCTCCTCCTTCTCCCTTTCCAACTTTTCCTGGGCCCCTTAGTTCCCTTCTGGGTTCCTGGCCTCTTCTTTAATTGTTTCACAGATGTACACACACACACACACACACATCTGGTGTGTGCATAAGTGTGTGTGTGCACATGTGTGTGTGTGATGTGTGTGTGTGATTGTTGTGACATGTGTATGGTGTATGTGTTTAATGTGTAAGAGTTTGTGTGTGATATGCACATGTGTGAGTGTGTAGTGTATGGTACACGTATGAATATGTGTGTGACTGTATGGGTGTGTGGTGTGTGTGTGTGTTTGTGTGTGCATGTGTGTCCAGAAAGTGATATGAAGGTTTAATTTGGACTTCAAGTGTCTTTATCTTTGTTCATCTTACTTTCTTACACAGGTCTCATGCTGAAGCTAGAGTTTGACATTAGGCTAGCTGGCCACCAAAGCCCCAGGACCCTTTGTGTCTCTGCTCCTTGAATGCTAGGATTCCCACATTGGTACCTTGCTTTTATGTGGGTGCTGGAATTTATCTCAGTTCATGTTTGCACAGAAAGTGCCAAACCTGCAGCCATCTCCCCTGCCCAGCCCCCTTAGGTGATGGGTGGGTGCTATAAACCATGTAAGAGTTTAAAGCAATGCAATGCGATAGCATTCAGCTTCTTAAGGGAGAGTACAGATGCTCATGCCGAGAGTAGATTGAGATTAAAATGTGCACAAACGAATAGTGAGATACATTTCCTATCTATGACAGTTGATAAAGACCTGATTTAATGTAGTGGCAATGGAGAAAATACACATAAGGAATAATAAAGCATTAACAGAATGAAGGGACAGGCCAAAATAGAAAATGGTGATCAGTATATCTCAAGACCCAAGTTTCTGCCTACATAGGTATATTCATACCGTCAACTAATATAAATCGATCACATAGTATCTGCTAGGCTTTCTGCTTCTGACCAGGGCTATCTAGGGCCAGCCCATTCCCTGACTCCTGTAGACACTGTAAATTGCCTGTTCATGCAACAGAGCTGGAACATCTTGAACCTCAGTAGCCTAGGATATCAAAAATTTGAAAAAAAAAAAAAAAAAAAAAAAAAAAAAAAAAAAAAAAAAAAAAAAAAAAGCATGGCTCCTGTCACTGTAGAAACCCCAATCCTAAACACTGATGGCAAAGGTAAGAACTGTGTCCCAAGCTTCAGGAACATATATGTCTCTCTTATCTTTTTCCCACTAAACAGTGAATTGGACACAGTGGGCATTTTGGTGTTGAGGGACTTACAGAATCCTCACACAGAAGCTTCTCTGAGACTGTAGCATGTGCCAGTCTAGTGTCCAGTTCAGGGTTTTACAGTGAGCCATGCAGCTAGATCCCCCAAGTTGTAGCTACATCTGTTCTCCTAGGATGTTCTCTATTGAGACAGACCCCCCCCCCCAAACCGGGGGTCTTGTTGCCTGTGAGTTCAAAAGAAGGAGACCAACTCCAACAGAAACCTTCTCTCTCCTTCATGACTTCCAATTCTATATTCTCCGAAGGAGAAGTTCAGAAAACCTAATAGCGTGTATTAAATTTATCAAGGCCACATACGTTTTTCATACGATAGAATAATTTCAAAGGTGGAGTGAGTGAGATGAAGTTATTTTTCTCTCCAGGCACAAGCACTCAGAATGACCGATAGATTATTTAGATGGATGCCCTTCACTTCTTCCTTTCCCTGACAAGTGCAAAACAACTCTCCAGGTATTTTCTTCCAGTTTCATCATTTTAACACGGACAGTCAAAAGGTGACAGTTCTAAGAGAGTCTGGCTTTCGACTGCAACGTTTGTGCCAGATCTCTCTCTGAAGGAAATTATTATGGTTGCATTTGTAACTGCTAGGAAGGCGAAGTTGAAAATTGAAAGCCTTTCCATTTTCCAAGGCTGACTGTGTGCTGCGTTGTGCAGCTTACTGGTCCTGGTGCTGATAACTCTCTCATTAGTGTATTTTCCATGGTCCAGTTGGATCGGAGCTGCCTTTGAAAGAATTTTTAGTTTTCAGGGAGACCAAGATTAAACTGTGAATGACATGACTGTTAAATTCTAACACCTCCATCAGGTTCCCTGACAAGGTTATGGATACACTATAATCACTTTAGTAAGGATAAACCCCAAAGGGGTTAGGTCAGAAACAGAAGAAAAAGACTAGATTCAATGGAACTACAAGATGCAACCTATACTTTCAGTAGCCATGAGAATAATAAATTTTAAGCAGAATAAATCAGGCTGATTCTGGAAAAGTTCCTTGAATCTGACACATTGTGGGAACTCTTACATAATAATCATAAGGTCCCTATATGCAATTTTATATCTGGAGGCTTGAGTTATGGGTGACTCATTGTGTGTGTGGGTCTTACAATCCAGACCACCAGAAAGCAGTCTTTACCCACTGAGCCATCTCTAACAACCCTTAATCCAATATTCTTAAAAATCAATTTTGATACCATAAAATCCCATGATGGACAACGTATGAAAATTTGAAACAAAGTGGGGAATCTAAACCTTAATTTTACACCTCTCCTTCCTCCTAAAACCAGCTTTACCTAGAAAACCTCTTCTGACCGTTGTGAGAAGACCATTGGGATATGATATAGGCAAGGATTAGGGTGTGGCTTCTCAAGGCAGCCTCAATAATTTTCCTCTCGTGAAGATGCACACAAGTGAGAATCAAGGTACCAGGACTGAGTGACTGATGTAAGCAGCCCAACCAGATATGTCACAGTAGTTTACAGACAGGGATGGCTGTCTATTTACATGGTATCCCCTTACAGACAGGAACACCCCTTTAATGTTCTAACTCAAGCCTCTTCTACTTTGATTTTGTTAAGTTAGCATTAAACAAACAAACAAAACACTCAGCATACTTCAAAGGCCTTAAACTTTCTTTAGATGTAATAATTAAATAAACCCTTAAACATTGCTTTTCTGTTTTTCTCATGGAGATTGAAGTATGAGATATATAAAAAGATTTTAGAAAATTGGCAATATCCAATCCATTTATTTTGTTTAATCCCATGCTGTGTTGGCTTTATTTTCTTTATTTTCATAATTCTTTTTTAAAAAATTACTTGTTTTATGTACATGAGTATACACCAGACACACCAGAAGAGGGTATCAGGTCCCATTACAGATGGTTGTGAGCCATCGTGCAGTTGCTGGGAATTGAACTGAGAACCTCTGGAAGAGCAGTCAGTGCTCTTAACTGCTGAGCCATCTCTCCAGCCCCTGGCTTTATTTTCTAATCGAGTCATAGCCTTGCCCAGTCCTCAGCTCAGCTGCACACAGGCAACATGCGCCTACATCGGTTCCTCTTTTCCTTGGAACCTAACATTGTGCCTTTCTGATCCTTTGAGACATCTTTCTCTGCCACTGGCACTTGGTCAGATCTGGGCACAGGTCATCTTTGGAGTTTTTAACCTGTGATTTTTTGTATTTTTAAAAACATTTTTTATTTTATTTTATTTTATTTTTGAGAGTTTCATATGTGAGTACTGCAACATCGCCCCCACCCTTGCCACTCTCCTCTGATTCCTCCCATGCCCACCCACTCCTAATTTTATGGTCTTTATATCTTTAATGGTCATTGTCACGCAAATAATCAGCTACATGTGTATACACACACATACACACATATACACATATACATATACATTTCCACTTACTATTGCCCATAATTATATATCTTTTCATTATCACATGGGCTCTAGGATTTTATAAAATATAGAAAGAGAACTCCAGAAGAAATACTGAGTAGTTTCACTTTGTGTTTTGAGACATCCATCTTTTTGTCTCTGCATCTCTTAAAGATGTGCATCTTCTAATTATGCTTCTCTATATAAGGTAGAGGTAAATTATCTAATAGATATATTGTCTTGCTGAAAGCGCTCATCATACGACCCAAAGCTGTAATCCAAGTGGAAACCAGAGTGGCTGAGGACTGCGGGGGGGCTAGCACATGAAAGCGTCAGCATACCCAAGTCCAGTGAAGAGAGACCATAGAATAATTTGAGCCAGAAAAGTTTAAAGAATTACTGATTATAGAAGGGGATTAGAGTAATAAGGAATCAACTTAATAAAGGTAAATGAGATTGGAGGGATGACTTAACTGTTAAGAGCATCTTCAGGGAACCAAGGTTTGGTTTCTAGCACCAATATGGCAGCCTATGCTGCCTGTAACTCTAGTTCCACGGTATCTAATGCCCTCTGCTGGCCACTGTGGTCACTGCCAGCAGCTAGCATACATAAAGGCAAAACATTCATATGCATAACTTAATCTTAAAAAAAACAAAAACAAAATGAAAGGTCAAACAACAACAACAACAACAGAGAGAGACAGAGACAGAGACAGAGACAGAGACAGAGACAGAGACAGAGACAGAGACAGACAGAGACAGAGACAGAGACAGAGACAGAGACAGAGACAGAGACAGAGCCAAGCCTAATGGCAAAGGTCCACAATTCCTCTCTGGAGGTTGAAGCAGGAGGACCTCAAATTCTGGGCCTGACTGTGTTACAGGGAGAATTCAAGGTTAGCCTGGGTAACTTAGCAAGACCCTGTCTAATAAATAAGCAAATAAAAATAGGGGAAAGAGCTGAGAACACAGTCCAATAAAGTAGTAATGACTGGGGGCCAAAGTTCAATCCTCAGGACTGGAAGCAAGCAAGAGAGAGATAATAGGACACGCCTCCTAGTCTCAGGGCAACCAAGGAAGAATCCTTGTCTCTGTGCATGCAAAGCTAAGATCCAGACCTTCCATAGTTTAGAATACTGGAAGATGGAAAGCTTGTCTCCAGGCATCTGGACAAAGCTGTTCCTTGGAGGAATATTGTTATGGACAACCCAGATGGGAGGGTCTGTAGTGTAGGGTGGAGTTGGGGGGAGGTGGCTGCTAACAGCTTTTGGTTGATATGTGCTGCTTGCACCCAGTAAAACTGGACAAGCTAGCTTTGCTGTAGCACTTGGGTCTGGAGTAATTCTCTCCTTCTCTCTTTCGTGTGTGTGTGTGTGTGTGTGTGTGTGTGTGTGTGTGTGTGTCTCGCACGCACACTACTACATGTGTTATACCACAGATACTTGCTGTAGACACAAGAGAACCAGAACAAAAATTCTTTCTTCCTGCAACGTCTATTCCTTATCCACTTCTGCTGACTCAGTGGGTGACTGTCAGCAAGTAAAGAGAAATAGTTAATGGGTCCCAGATCCATTTCCACACAACTGTAAAATGGGTGAATTTTGAGCCGAGAGGCACAACGTTGATAACTAAAACATGCAAGGGAGAACAATAATAGCTCTGGCAGCAGAATCTCCAGTAGGAATGCGATTGGGAGAAAGGCCTGCCCACTTTAAAAATAATAATAATAAAATTACCGTATTTTAATCAACTCACAAATACAACATCACAGCTGGCCTATGGAAGCCGTTCAAACACTTGCTTGGTCCTGGACCATTAAAATGATGTGTTAGGACAATCACTAAGGGTTGGAGGAGATGAGAGCACCACTGTTTATGGGACTCGATCCTAGCTAGGTCGGAGAACAATCTAATTCCAGGGAAGCTTAGGTGGAAACATGGTAGGCAGTTTCTGAGGGTGAGACCTTGCAACACAGAACACCACTCGTAGTAACGGACTGCTCTCAGACAGTCAGCTGGTAGACAGAGTCGGACTCTTGACACTCGGCTCATTTTTCTACTTCAGACACGGTGAAAATGGTGAGTTTTGTACTTTGTTATTTGGACCAAAGATGTCATCGTTTCCATTTCTCCTGGTGCTTGGACATGTGATCCACTCTAGGTCTAAAACAAGGTCTTGGCACCTTGGGCAGAGCGCTTAGACTCGAACAGCTCTGTCTTTGGTGAGTTTAGGGTAAGAGGAGAGCCTTGGATAAGATGATTGAATTCCTACAGGAAACCTTTAACTTTAGGGGTTCTCATAGGTTTCATCACAGACCCCCGTAAACTTTTTATATAGAACATTCCACTGTTGGCCATTGCTACTGCCACAGTCAGTCAATACCTAAGTGCCAGGGGCTAATTAAGGAAAATTAATTTCACTTCTCTAGACCCTGGAAAATGAAGTAAGACTAAAGTTTAGAATCTTCGTCTTCAGGTGACAAGGATATTATTTAGAAAGTTGGTGTTTCAGTCAAACAAAATATAAGTCCCCTTTTAGGGCATAAAGATTCTCTGGGGGCTCCATCAATGCAGTTCTGAGGGTTCGTGTGGCAAGCATCACCCATTTTATGACAACACTGTACCCTTATGAGTGCCTGAAAATGACCCATGGGAATGTTAACTAGAACAACAAGGAGAGGTTTATGATGCTAAACCCTCCACTACAGAGCATTTCAGTCTCCTTTTACAGCCATGCAAATTATTATAGGTCCACTGACAACAGGAAAAATTTACTACGCTTAAAACAAATCAGGCAGCATTTAACTGTCTAAAATTAAAATGGAAAAACATGCCAGAAGGCCTCGGAATCGGGGAGTTCTTAAGCTGTCTTGAAAGCGTGTGTAGGACTTGTGAACACCCTGCACAGCAGAAAATTCCTGGTGTGTCCATTTGTGTTTCTCGTGGAGCTATGGATGAAGAGAGAGTAATGAACTTAGTAAATCCTACCTGTGCTGGCAAGGTGGCTCAGTGGTTAGAACGCTTGCTGTGGGCTGGAAAGTTGGTTTCAATAGTTAACAGCGCTGGCTGCTCTTTGGTTTAATTCCAAGTACCCACATGGCAGCTCACCACCATCTGTAACTCCAGTTGCCAGGGAGACCCTCTTCTAGCTTCTGAAGGTACCAG
Source organism: Arvicanthis niloticus (assembly GCF_011762505.2). Taxonomy (NCBI): domain Eukaryota; kingdom Metazoa; phylum Chordata; class Mammalia; order Rodentia; family Muridae; genus Arvicanthis; species Arvicanthis niloticus. The sequence continues at coordinate 52,869,693 of NC_047674.1, read as the reverse complement.
GCACTCAAGTGTTGCAAGACAGATATGCAGACAAAACGCCCATCTACATAAAATGAATATGTAAAAATTTTTAGAAGTTCTCACCATGCAAGAGAGAGGATATGCGTCTGGGGATCCCCCTCCCCCCCACCCCCCACCCCCCCACCCCCCACCCCCCGTTCAAATTGACTCCTGGGTTTGAGAGCAATCCAGGATGATTCCCCAACACCAACCGAGGGCCTCTCCATGCATATCTACGCACATGCAGCCACACTGTTTACCCATGAATGTGCAGACGCACATACACATTAGCATGAACACCACCACACTTAGGCCAGTCAGGAAGAGTCTTTAGGCCAGATTTTTTTAGTCCATGGGCTCTGTTAGAGCTGTTGTTTGGGTGACATGACTGATCCTCCAGGATAGCCTCATACAATCAAAGCCCAGAGAAAACTCTCCAGAGATCTTTTTGCTTTCAACACCCACCCCCCACCGCCTCACACACATTCACAGGAGCAGAGAGTTCACCACGGTGGTCATAATTTCCCATTGGCGATTCTGCTTTATTAGCTGGCTCACTAGAAAGTATTTTAAGATTTTACAGGGCCTTTCTTCACTTTTCATCATGAAAAAAAATTTAAAAAATAAACCCAAGTATATAAAATAATGTAGAAGGAGTTAGAACAGGAAAGCAAGGGGAAAGGAGAGAGGGAGGGAAGGAGGGAGGGAGGGAGGGAGGGAGGGAGAGAGAGAGAGAGAAAGAGAGAGAGAGAGAGAGAGAGAGAGAGATTGTTTTAACATCACACCTTCTTTGGAGCATTAGAGTTGCCAGGTATCATCACAAAACAATTATATTAAACATTTAGAAGGGGCTATGCTTGTACCTCTCACAGTAGTCAATTTTTGAGAAAAAAATATTTTTTTAGTGCTGTAACACACAGCTGAAAAGAAAAATATTTGTGAAGAGGAATCCAGTGGGTGGTTTTTTTTAGAAGTATGTGCACACGAGCAAGCTTGTGTGTGTGTGTGTGTGTGTGTGTGTGTGTGCGCGCGCGCGCGTGTGTGCATGCGCGTGCATGTGAGTATGTGTGTGTTTGTGTGTATAGGGTTGTGTATGTGTAGGATATATGTGTATAGGATATGTGTGTAGGGTTTGGGTGTGTATAGGATGTGTGTGTGTAGGGTATGTGTATGGAGTGTGTATGTGTAAAGGGTGTGTATATAGGGTGTGTGTGTATGTAGGGTATGTATGTGTGGGGCGGTGAGTATAGGATGTGTGTGTGTGTAGGATGCATGTGTGGGTACATGCATGCCTGTGATGTCAGAGGTCAACCTCTAGTGTGCTCCCTCACATTGCATCTACCCTGCCCTCTGGGACAGGCTCTTACTGGCCTAGGACCCCTTGAGTCAGCTCCGCTGTCTAGGCAGCAAGTCCCAGGGATTAGCTTTTGTCTTGTCTTGCCAGCACTAGAGTTCAGACATCATCTTATTCTGATTTTGGGGTGGGTGGGGCTTAGACATGGGCTTCAGGACCTTGCTCCTACAGTAAGCACTTTACTAAACGAGCTGTGTTCTCAGTCAGTCCTTTGGTTAGAATATTTTCATGAAGAAAAAAAAAAAAAAACTCAGTTGAGACCAAGCATTTCACAGCAGCAGTAAGGACACATTTGCAAAAGCCCCACATTTTTCCTGAGCCTGTGCTGCTAGGGGAAGTCTGAGGGAAGGGGCTGTGGAAATGTTTCCTACTTGAAGTTTAGTGCTCAGAGCCAAGACCACGCCAGTTCCAGCTGAGAGCCTGAGAGCGGAGCGCTCTTGAAAGCAGACTGAAACTCCACTGTGCCAGATACCTGAGCCGTTGTTAGGGCATTCAGTGGAAAATTTCATTTCCACATTATAAATAACTGTAGGATATTTTAAGGGCTCCAAGCCTGCGAACTTCCAAGAGCTGCTTACATTAGTTCTACCGAAATGTTTAATGGAGGGAGGATGCCCAGGAAGGCTATAAAGCTGAATTACCGGATATGATTAATTAAAATAAATAATTTCACCATTGATTAAATTGTCCTTAAAATCCCCAACCATTGAGGCCTGCATGTCTCATTATACATCAAGTAAAGGGGGTGGGGTATGGGGAATGGTGGTGATAACAGCAATGGCACGAAAGCAAAGGTCCCCAAGATGGGATTTCTTATATTGAAAGGACCATAGAATTTCCTGTTGGAAAAAGCCCCACTCTGGGAGCCCCTATCGGAAACATGGGCCGTTTCTCAGTTCTGTCTGTGGAAGTTCCTTGTTCTGTGGGTTTCCTGGGAGGGGGACGAAATACCCTCTTTCGGCGACTTTCTAACCTTTGACTACAGACACTATCCATTTCTGGTGACTCCTCTTCTGCAGTCCCCGTCCCCCTCCCCCCCCCCCCCCCACCCAACACACACACACTTAAAATGAGGAGCGATGAAAACAAGCCATCTCAGTTGGCTGTCCCAGTAAGAGGGGTATGTATGTAATTGTGTCATGACTTCAGGGTATGAATTTGTGAGGATACAAGTTAGTGTGGGCGCAGTTTCTCTCTCAGATGGGTTAGGAAGCCTGGCTTCCTTTTCTAGGCTGGCGTCTATGGCTAGGGAGATTAGCGGAGTACGCGCGCGCGGTGAGGCAGTATTCAGGCTTAGAGCTCTCCCCTGTGATCAAAAAGATAATTTAAAGTAGCACCCTTAGGAGACAGCTCAGTAGCTCGCTGCACCTGCAGTGTATATTGGGAATAAGTGGCTTCAGTGGTCTCGGGACCGGACCGGCGCGCTAGGGACACGGAGGCTACCAGCTACTAGGAAGTCGGGTGGTGGGTGTGGGTGTCACAGCTAGTGGCGCACAGTTGCTTTTCAGTGGCATAGAAGAGCAGGCGGTGGAAGAAGGGGGAGACTTAGAGGGGCAGGGAGGCGGCTGAGGGGAGGATTGGTGGAAGAATTCGGAAAGAGAGCAAGCAAGATACGAGGAAAGACCGACGTGGGGTGGGGGCATAGTTGTAAGTGGAGAGAGCAGAAAGTAGTGGCAGAGACAGTGACTCAAAAGGGAAGGGCACAGGAGCGCTCCCCAGTATCATCATCCCTACGCCCTGTGAGAGGGCTTGGCAGTCACACCCATCCCTGTCCACTCCACTCCTCAATCCCCAGAGCACCTCTCAGGCACAGGAACACAGGTCCCCAGGTCATCTGAGAACAGAGATCCTCTCTTTGTACTCGCCAGGCTGGAGTCTTGAAGAGGCGCAACCAACCTCTTTTGCGCCCCGGGTACCTTTTCTGGGCCCTGCGGGCGCTGGGTAGGGGGACTCAGAGAAGCTCGGCTGAGCTTCAAAAACCGATAGAGAGGGTCATGACAGGTCTCTTGCAGAACTTGGGAGGCTTTTGCACCCAGCACTAAAAGCACCAATTAATGGTTATTGAAGAGCCTCAAATAAGATGGTTGGTGAAAAACAGGTTACCCAGCTATCCCCCTTCTTCAGTCCTCCAATTTTTCATTGATTTCAGCAAATCACAGTTGTGTCAACTACCTTGTTAGGAATCACCGGGACTTTGGTAAATAAGTCTATTTGGAAGTGTTGGACGTTTTAAAATAATCGGTTAAGCAAGACATGTAATAGAACATCACGCGAGAGGTGAGCCGGCCCGATATTGCTTCTGCCTGGTTCTTGGGGTGTAGCAGCCTCCGGCGGATTTCCCGGCTTCTGTGGGCGCCGCACGTTGTTTGATTTGTTTTGAAGGCTCAGAATTTGAGGCTGGTCGGAGACACCCACGTGCTTCTGACTCCCATCAGCGTAATGATCGCCTTAGCTTGAGTCGTGTCTATATAAACCGCAAAAACCTAATCATTAGAAATCCCAGCCTCCAAAAACCACATTTTAGGTAAAAAACTGCTGCCTTTTCCCCCGCACTCCTTCATCTCTCGACCACAACCTTTTGGGGATTCCAAAACCACCTTCCCCCATAACGCCGAGAAACAAATACATAAATAAATAATTACGGAACCATTTTTTTACATTTTATTTTTATTCCCCCAAAGTGGGGAGCGGCTAGGAAGACAGTTAAAGACACTAGACTTAGTCTGAGACGAAGACTGGACTTAAAAGATTGGAAAATTAATGAATAACCGCTGTGTATTCCTCCTCTCTAAGCAAACGCTTTTGCAAGTTACGTTATTTTAATTACTAAGCTGTCATTTTTCAGTTCTTTAAAAAAAAAAAAAGAAAGAAACTCATCCTTATTCTCCAGTAATGACAAGAAGGAATATATAAGAAAAGTATGCAGACATCCGTTAGAATTTCTAAAACTATTTTGACAAGCCCTCCTGTCACCCATTTTTGGTGTCACCTAAGGGGGAAAAACCTACCCCCGAAGCCTGTAAAAACCTGCCCCCCGCCCCAGCCAATGCGGGGTGGGGTTGGGGGGGGGAGGGTGAAGAGTATTCAGAAGTCAACGCGGAGACTTGAGAATTTTCCTTCCTCCTCTCCTGAAGTTACGACGAAAAATTAACGCCAGCAGGAGCAGCCCGAGGCTCCCCGGCTTCTCAGCTTCAGCATAGTCAGACCGAGAAGGGGTTCTTGATCCTTGGGGTGAAGGGGGAGCCGAGGACGCAGGCGGCGGTGTCCTAGGCGGGGACCGCCTCCCTCCAGCTTCGGGCGCCGAGAGCAGCGTGCGGGCGCTTCAGGCGGCCGGCGGGCGGCGGCAGCGGCTGCGATCCGCAGGCTCCAGATCTGTCGCCCCGAGATCCGCTCTTCCCCCACCCCCCACTTACCTCCGGGCACCTTGAAACGCGAGGGGGACCCGGGGCACTTTGCAAAGAACAGGAGGGAAGAGGCCGCGAGGTAGACGGCGGCGAGTGAGAGGGCGAGAGGAGAAGCGGAGGAAGGAAGAACTCCGCGGCCGGAGGACTCGGGGCGCGCAGCCGGCGCGGGGAGCGCGCAGCGGCCTCGGAGGAGGAGGAGGCGGCGCGGGCAGGCGACGGCGCCGGGACTTGGGCAGCGGCGCTCGGTTTGGCGGTGGTAGACAGCGAGGGGCCACACGCACCCCGAGATGGACTGCTGAACCCGCGGGGCTCCACTACCGAACTGGAACCGGGAGCGGGGCGCCAGCGCACCCAGGACACAGTGCCCCAAGGGGCCCCCCACTGCAAGCTGCTAACTTCAAGTCCCTTGCTTCGGCTGGGACAAACACGCCCCCGCGTCCCGCTCGTAGCAGCCACCGCCGGGGGCTCCCAAGCCTCCCGGTGGAGATCCGCGCCTCTCGGGTGTCCCCACCCGCCACCCCGACTGTGCCCGGGTCGCCAGCCGCCGGCCCCCCAGCAGACTCCGCCTGGCACTCGGCTTCCTCGAACTTGATTTCTCACCTCCTCTGTCCCGTCACCTCCATCCTCTTTCCCCCCCGTCTCGCCTCCACCCCCTCGATTTCCTCCTCCTCGCCCCCCATTTCCACCCTCCTCCCCCTCCCCCGGCCACTTCGCTAACTTGTGGCTGTTGTGATGCGTATTCCCGTAGATCCGAGCACCAGCCGGCGCTTCAGCCCCCCCTCCAGCAGCCTGCAGCCCGGCAAGATGAGCGACGTGAGCCCGGTGGTGGCTGCGCAGCAGCAGCAACAGCAGCAGCAGCAACAACAGCAACAGCAACAGCAACAGCAGCAACAACAGCAGCAGCAGCAGGAGGCGGCCGCAGCAGCGGCAGCGGCGGCGGCGGCGGCGGCAGCGGCGGCGGCAGTGCCCCGGTTGAGGCCGCCGCACGACAACCGCACCATGGTGGAGATCATCGCGGACCACCCGGCCGAACTGGTCCGCACCGACAGTCCCAACTTCCTGTGCTCCGTGCTGCCCTCGCACTGGCGGTGCAACAAGACCCTGCCCGTGGCTTTCAAGGTAAGAGACTGGTCACCCCCAGCCCCTGGCCGAGCCCCGTAGAACTTTCCCGCTGTGGTCTCGGTGCCCATGGGTGCCCTCTAAGACTCCAGCCTCGGTGGCCCCACTCAGGGGACTGAGGTGGCCCTGATCTACTTACCCCGCAGCGGTGACTGCCAGCAGATGCCCCCCTCTCACCTGTGTGCCCACTACCATCTCAGCCTAGGCTAGTTTGCTTGTTCTTTCCTTCGTCTCCCAGGCATGGTTCTTAACTCTAGCCCTGCTGTGCCTCCTGGGCCCCAGGCACCCCGAGGTGCCCACTGTGAGCTGCAGGCTTCCTCCAGCCCCCTTTCCCCGGGGTCCCCGCACTCCTCCCGGGCATCCCGGCCTCCTTTCTCCGGGATTCCGTGCGCTCCTTCTCTCTTTCCACCCCGCAGCCGCAGGCCGCTACCCTGAGCTAGGCGTCCCTTTCCCGGATTGGGTGCCATTTGGCAGTCCCGGCCGATCCCGGGCTTGGCCCGGATGCCCACGGAGTGCCGGCACCGGAGGGCGCTTGCGCCTGGGGCGGGATGAGGTGCCAGCCACGGCGCATAGGTTGAGGGTACTCAGTAAACTTGGAGATGGACGCGGGAGAGCAGGGACGGACGGGGACATTTGCGCCCTCCTTGGCCCGTTACATGGAGGAAGGCGGGGCCGCTGGGGTCTCCGCTTCTATCGAGGCCTGGCAGCTGCGGGGTTGGGGCGCTGGATCCCTGAGTGGGGGGTGGGGGGTGAGCGTCGGGAAAGGGAGCAAGGCTTAGGCTGCCTCCTCCCGCCTCACTCCTCCTGGGAGGAGAAGGGAATCCTGTGGAACAACTTCAGTTGGTCAGAATGAAACAGAGGTGAAAACTTTATTTGCCTCGAAAGAAAGAGCCAGAACCCCCAGATGTCCCTTCTGCTTGGGGAGGTGGGTGGGTGTCTCCCGCCGGAGGCCTGGGCTCGAGGGTGCGCCCCCGCGGCCTCCTTCGCCGAGTCCGTTAGCTTGTCAAAACCGATAGGGTGGGAGTCACACGCAGCTGCCGACAGGTTGAAAGTGTGCGGGTCCCCTGCTTCTGGCCATATCTACAATGCAGTCTGGGCTTCCGGAGCCATGAAAGATGGTAGTAGTGGTGCGAAGCACCCCTCCCACCACCCAGCCCCAGAAGAGACTGTGCTGGATGGATGGCTGTCCACTCTCACTGGTCCAGACGCTAGGGATGGAGTTGGGGGAGCCAGCAAGAGAGATGAGTCCATAGGTGCATCCAGTTTTAGTGGGTGAGCCTGGGACCTAGCTCTCTGTGGAATAGGTTAAGAATGGTCTTGAAAGAAAGGGGGGAGAGAGAGAGAGAGAGAGAGAGAGAGAGAGAGAGAGAGAGAGAGAGAGAGAGAGGCGGAATTGTGCCAGTTCCTTCATCTCTGACTCCAGTGCCAAACTCCCACGGGCCCCTTGCATTTCCCAGTTGTTGATCACCCGGTACCCCACGCAGCAATTCAGATTCCATGTGTGGGTGGAGCGGCAAGAGCGGCCCAGGTCAATTAGAGCAGTTATCTCTTTAGGTTTCCTATCTGAACAGAAATCTGAAATGCATTGTTATGGATGGGTGTGTGTGTGGCTCTGTAGCGGCCAGTTTCCTTTTGTAGTTGGATCAAGCAGTGGTCTTAAAAGAAAACACGTCGGGTTTCTCCTTTTTGAGAGCATCCATTTTGAGGATTAATGTTTTCTTTCTTGTGATGTGAAGAGGTCAGATATAGGGGAAATTGTAGAAAATGATGTTTCCATTGAGAGGTATCTTTTACAATGTTTATCAGCCAAGGGCCCAGAATTTTCTAAGTGCTTTTTGTGAGGGTAGACATTATTTTAACAATAAAAGCAAAACTTTTCCCAAGCCTGGATACAAATAGGGGGAAATACAAGTAAGTAGATATTTTGTATAATGCAAGGGCATACATTAAGGTATAAAAAGATTAATTCAATGTCTAGTGTTCTGTGTGCTCTTCTGGTGCTGAATGTGCTCAGGATATAACTGTCGTGAACTGGTCATCGTGAAGGGTGCATTGATTTTTGAGTACACACATTCTGCAGCGAAAGGATCTGGGTATAAAGATGGGATGGGATGCAGTTTGAGCAGGTTTTGGATTTGTAATTTAGATTTTTCTAACAAGTTTCTAAAACTGTTTTGAAAGTGAATTTCTCTCTTTGTTTTTAAGCCTTCTAATCACAGAGTGCATTTTTTCCCCTTAAACAGTAAACAGACCATTGATAACATAGGGCTTATTACAATATTAAACTTTGTAATAAATTGAGTTAAAAGATCATTGAAACTCACCCTAATAGTTTCATCTCTCTGCTTAAAAAAATATATGGATATCTGGAGGTTCAGATTTTTTTGACAGCGACTTTTATAATTTTCATTTCAACAGTGTAACAACAGCCTTTTCAGAATAACTTGCTTTGGGAATAAACTCAAAAGCCTAGCAGGCTTCTTATCCTCTCTCAACATAATCAAATACATCTGCACTGAGAAAATACTATGAAGAAGTCCCCCTTTCAAACTTGGTGACAGAAATTTGGCTATCATACCCAGAACTGTGTACAAAATAAGTTATGGTATTGTCAGGTGGGAAGCAGAGAGCTAAAGGCCCTGAAAACATGTCCCCCTCAACTGAGAGTAAAAATATTGTTGAGAAATCTAGTGTTCAAATCAATACAATATTTATTGAACCTATATTTTAGGTTTGTGACACCAAGTTCACTGCAGTAAAAAAAAAATGAATTCAGTAGTCTGTTCTGATATCTGATAACTTAAAATAGTACTTCACCATGATATTGATAATGAATTCTATTAAAAAGTACAGAATCTATTGGTATTGTTTATGTAATATGATTTGGGGGCTTTAAAAGAGCCCTCATTTCATTATATTGAACATGTCAAATACACAAAACAGCTACTGCTCTTCATAAAAAAAGTTATTTATTGCCACTGCACTTTTACCAAAGTTCTGTAGTTTTGAAACAGTCGGTCCTTCCAGGTGTCAAGGAAATGGAAATAAATATTTTTAACATTTCTTTCAGGTGTATCTCACTAAAACCTTAAAATAGTTTAGGCCTTCTATTCAAGGATACTAAGCTCTTTCTATCACGGATGATTTTAGTGCCAGGATGGAGCAATTTGCAAATTCAGCTCAGTAGTAGTTGATGGTTGGCCTGGTAGAGTGTATAGAAGGCTTTAACCCTGCATCTAGTAGCGCCCTTTGAGTTAGGGGCCTGTCAGCATCCTCACTGTGAAGCCTGGTGTTCAGGGTTCATAACGAAGTTGCCTTTAAATAGCTTCAAGCTGAAACACTACGTTGATATCCAGATGTATATCTTAAGAGTCAAAGTAGTACAGGCCCATATCACTGTTTTAGGTTAGAGAACATAAGATCATATATATTCACCAATATCACATTCTTTCTAGTAATGTTAAAGACAAATAGCATATTTAGATGCATGATCAAATACTCATAGTTAATTTTGTATTTTTAATATTATCTTTCAGTATTGCTGAGGTTTTTCAAATGATGTGGTTTCTATTTGAGAAAGACTTGCTGGCTATTTTTCTTTCTTTTTGTTATTTTGTCTTTTTATTTTATTTATTTTATTTTTTTTTTTAGCTGAGGACCGAACCCAGAGCCTTGTGCTTGCTAAGCGAGTGCTCTAACACTGAGCTAAATCCCTAACCCCTATTTCTCTTTCTTTAAAAGAAAGTTTGCAACGTATACATAACTGAGTGTTAGTGGTTTGTCTCTTTCTTAAGTGTTTAATGATCAGAGTTTGTATCTTTAAAACAATCTAATTATAGCTTAAGAGGGGAAGACATTATTAAGCTTGTCAAATCTTTATTAAGCCTAATGCAAACTTTTTTGCAAAATTATGTCAATCATAGTACATCAGGTTATGAAGACAGGGCACATTGTTTTTGTAAAACTCATTTAAAGGGAAATATTGTGAGGCTGAATATATATATATACACACACATATACATATGTAAACATATGTATATATACACATATATATGTGTATATATACATATATATCTTATTAGTATTTAGAATTCATTTTGGATAGAACATATATATTTTTTAAATTTTAAAACATTTACATTTGAGGGAGTGTGGTAGCTCTGCTTCTTTGTATTTTCTTCTTTAATATCACTGCTGTGTATGTTCGGAGTTCTAGGATAGCTACTGTTGGATGATCTAAGCCACTGAGATTCATGACCTACAGATTGCTGGCTTAAACTGAAAAAAAATTTTGTCAACCTTTTTTGTTGGACATACATTTAAATTGTTTTGAGGTGATGCATTGTACCTGTTTTTCTTTTAGAATTCAATTGGCTTCCCTTCCCCCCCCCTGCCCCCCCCCCCCAGTTTAGGAAGCCTTCCTGGATGAAATTCTAAAACCACACTATAGTATTTGTTGAAATATTTCTATAGTTTACTTGAAAAGGATAGTTTTGTTTTGTTTTTGCTTCTTGCAATTACTGAGTTGCTTCTTTCTTTATTACAAAGAAAGATATAGTCAGATTCTATCTTGCAAATAATTATATTTTATTTTACTGCATGCGACTTATGACAACATAATGTTAATCTGTCAGAGTAATTGATTAGCTTAGACTGAACTGCTGTCCATGGAATGTCATGGGCAATTTCAACTTCCAGTAGGTAAGACCACAGGAACATGGGTCTAAGTTCAGTTTGTTATCGCTCCCTGTTCAGAGGGAGGCTCAGATTCAGTCAGAATGAGACTCAGACAAAATCTCAACACCACTAGCGTTAAATATTCTTTAACTTCATTTTGTACAAACTACATATTGTGTGGTTTAAACGCTGGCTACAGTGGGGTGAGCTAAATAAAGCAGATTCTTTCTCAATTCTGAGACTGCAGAACAGAAAGTGACTTCTGTCTTTTCTTGCTTTTCTTGTCTTTGTAATTGTTATATTTTAAGAACACCTAGAAATGTAATTATTATGAGCTTGTCATGAATTATTCTTTTCAGAACAGTACTTCATGTTGGGTAACATGGGAAAAATTTTCAGTTCATATCTTGGCCTAACCAGTCAAAGAACGATTTCTCTCTCTCTCTCTCTCTCTCTCTCTCTCTCTCTCTCTCTCTCTCTCTCTCTCTCTCTCTCCCTCTCTCTCTCTCGGATGTTCTTTTTGTTCTTTAGAATATTTTTCCATTACTTGTGTTTGATACAGATGAAATGTGTGAAAATTTCCTCATTCTTTGGTTTTCTTTTAGATAAACATGCTTGAGAATATTCAAAGGAAACTTTTCAGCTTCAGACATCTACTTAAAAAGTCTCAAACATGTAATTATACTTCTGACTGATATAAAGTTAAATACAGTACTCCCCCTCCCAAGATACACCACTCCTCCTCAGAAACAACCCTGGTCAGTCTGGTCTGGTACTGTGAACAGTAGAAATTCAGTATATTTTAATCACTGGACTAGAGTTCAGCCTTATCATAAAGATTGTCACTGTGTGTGTTGGCATGTTCTCCAGGCCCAGTTCTAAGCTTCACAGAATGTGCACACAACTGTCTGTTTTGCTAAACATGACATACAAAGCAAACCCATATCTAATATGATTATTATCATGCTGCTTTAATAAAGTAGACTTACATATTTCACTCTTAGAAATTTTTTCTTTCACATTTTCCCTTATTGAATCAAATTTTGTTCTCTTTTGACTAAAAAAAAAAAGTCTGTTATGTTAAAAAAATACGTAGTAAAATAATAATGTCCCAAGCTCCTGAAAACCTTTAAACTGAGTCAGATTTCTTTATATATTTTCTTTTTCTGAAACACCCAACAACTGGAGTGAAACCCACGAGGAGCAATCCTTTACCTTTTGACAGCACTGCAGACCATTTGAGGCCAGGAAGCATCGCATACTCAGTGACACTCTTAAAGAACGCTGACCACGGAAAGCCCGTGTTCAGCAGAGACTCAGAACCGTTTCTCTCTTTATCTTACCAAAACCAAGGTCACTATAGTGACACTCTGTGCCTATATGACATCTTATACATTTTACAGCTTAAAAAATTATTTCCAATGTATCCTGGGAAACCCTGGTTCTTAAAGATAAAATAATTGGTATAAGGGTCATAGTAGATGTATAGGAAAAGTAGGGGAAATGGAACCTGACGTTTTTTTAGTATATATAGTCTCTTCTAAGATAGTATTACTTTCTTTCACCTTTATTAATATATTTTTTTCAATAGATAGCCAGGCATCAGGGGTTAAAAATACAACTACTGAAGTTACAAGATGTCTTCATATTCAGATGAATACTGGCAGACATAGTCAATTATTTCTGTATTTTTAGACATGCATATTTTTTTTGGCATCAGAGAAATGCCCCATCTTCAGGAGCCCAGTATTTGTCTTAGTAACTCCCTCTTCCCCACCTGAGTTGCTAGATGGAGGTGATAGAGAGGAAATTTGTTCTCAAGGGATTTTTTTTTTTTTTTTTTTTTTTTTTGCTTTTGACTCAGGAGACTTCTCAAGTTGAGAATAGCTGTGTACTCTAGGTAATACTGGTCTGCAGTGAGGACGCTTTTCTGTCTGAGGGATGCTGACTCATCCTCTAACTGGTTCCCTCAGCAGTTTAGCTGGTAGCCCACAAAGCTGTTGGCTGCTGAGAACAGTGCTTTTTATGGAACTGTTTCATTTACTGGTTTCATAGACACACACACACACACACACACACACACACACACACACACGCACATACACATGCATGCACACACAGACACACAAATATATACACACACATGCACATACACAGACACACATAGAGACACACACCCATACACATGCACAGACATACATACATACACATGCACACACACAGACATACATACATATACATGCACACACACAGACACATACATATACATGCATGAACACAGATATACACATACACGCACACACATAGACATAAAGACATCCACATATACATGCCCACATACAGACATACATACATACACATGAACAAACAGACACACATATATATATATATACACATGCGCGCACACACAGACATATATTCATGCATACACATAGACATACAGACACACAGACATACACATGCAAACACACACACATACAAACATACATACATACACATGTACACACACAAACATACACATATACATGCACACACACAGAGACACACATATACATACACATGTACATACAGTGACACACACATATACATGCACACACACAGAGACATACACACAGTCACACCGACGTACACATTCACATACACAGACATACACATATACATGCAGAAACAGAGAGACATATACTCATATATTCCTCTCTGTGTGTGTGTGTGTGTTTGCATGTTACTATGTGAGGCTGTGGAGTGCCATGGCATGCATGTGGTGATCAGAGAACAACCTCAGACATTGGCCCTTGTGTTCTACACTGTCTAGGCAGTCTCTTTGCTGTTTGCTGTTGTGAACCAAGGCTAACTGACTCACAAGCCACACGCACAGTCTCCCAGTAAGGGTGCTGCTATTACAAAGGTCAGACCTGCATCTTTTTATGTCTGCCCTTTACATGGGCTCTGAGGATTTGAATCAGCCCCCATGCTTACACAGCAAACACTTTACCCTCTGAGCCGCCTTTCTAGCTCCTATTAAAAAAAAAAAAAAAAAAAAAAAAAAAAAAAAAAAAAAAAACCTCATTAAATACTTCCTAATATGCCAGGCACTGTGTTGAGAGTTGAGGTTTGTAAATAAACTAGATGAAACGAAAGGCATTCCTAAAACATGGAGCTAATTTATTAAAAATTAGTATTAATTAATACACTACATATAGTAAAAAATGAGGGTGACTAGATACTATGGGACACTGGGAGTGTGAGTCCTATGTTATAAGAAAAAGCTTCTTGATTTTGAACTGAACAAGGGATAAGGTTGGAGAAACTGAGAAATGATCTAAGAGTCAAGTAAGAGTAACAAAAAAATTTTGATGAGGTTTTATTTTGTTTCATTATTTTCTTGGCTGGCAGAGAGGACAGAATGGTGGGGGAGATGGGGAGCGTTACAGAGAGGGAAAATTCAGTCCTAAAATATAGTATTTGTTTATCAATGACACTTTAGGGAAGACACATAGGAAGTGCATTCGGGAATATCTAGACTTGTTATGTAGAGCTTTCGAGTGGGGTGTTTGAGTGGGGTGACAAGTGCGCGGGGGTCCCTTGTCAGCTGCTTTAGCTGGGCTCTTGCCAAGTTAATGGGAGATTTCTAGACACTAGGTGAAGAAACAGGAATAGGCTGGGCAGAGGATCCTGGGAGTTAATGGAGAGGAAGAGGCTGTCACTGAGAAGCAGGGTCTTGGTAGTACTAACCCAGGGTGTACAGCCAACCTGGGATGAAGTCATCCTGAATGTGTAGTAGCCTCAGCAACAGATGGTCCTATAGCTTGTCTGTAAAGCTTCAGATGAACTGTAGAGGACTGCGGGGACAAATGTGTCATTCCAACATGGTAGATGACGTAAAATGGGATTGTGGGTATGGACTTGTGCTGACTTTTGTGCAGGTGCTCGCACACATCTGTGCATTTGGAGGTCAGAGGTCAACAGGTGTTAGGTTTTGGAGCTGTCTTTTCTGGGGGAGGGGTGGTCTTAGGACTTTTTGATCAGGGTTAAGATGGCTGGCTGATCTACCCCTAATCTCCCCTTTTGTTTCCCCAGTGCTGGGACTACAAACATATACATATACCATAACACCTGGCTTTTTACAAGGTGTCTAGTGATCAAACTCTGGTCCACACACTTGCCAGGCAAGCACTTCACCAGCCAAGCTATCTCCACAGCCCAGGATACATTTCTTGATTGTAGAATTTAGTTGTCACTATCGTTTTCATCCCTGGACAGGTCTCTCTTCTGTACCCAGACTTTCTTCTCTTGATAGCTTTGACTATCCCACTGGGTCCCACACAGAGAGGTATGCAGTATACATTCAGTGTTGATAAAAGATGAGCCTTTAGCCCCTAACTGATCTATATTCAGTATTTCAGCCAGGCCTAGAAGTTTGGCTTGAGTCCTTTTCCCTAGAGCCAATTGCCTTCTCTCTCTCTCTCTCTCTCTCTCTCTCTCTCTCTCTCTCTCTCTCTCTCTCTGTATGCATACACTCAAGTGCATGTGGAAGTCAGAGGACAATTTGCAACACTGTTTCTCTTTTATCATGTAGGACCCAGGAATGGATCACAAGTCATCAAACTTGGTGGAAAGCTTTTAATCCAGGAAGCTACCCCTTCTGACCTCCACCTTAGGTTTTGAGACAGGGCCTCTCCTATAACCTGTAGCTTGCAGATTAGGTTTAGGTGGGTGGCTGGCAAGCCCCCCCCCCCCCCCAGATGGTCTGTTTTCCACCTTCTAGCAGTGGAATTGCATACAGGCTGCCTTCCCCACAACTTCTCACAAGGGTGCTAAGGATCTGAACTTGGGTCCTCATGCTTTCATAGCAAGCACATAACCCCCAAATGCCTTTCTGTTTTTAGCTCAAGATCTGACTTGAGACCACACCCCAGGGCTCTTGTGGCTGTAGACAGGAGATGCCTTAATATGTATGGTACAATCTGCAGATGGGGCATCAGCCTTCTTTCTGAAGTCTAATTCCTGCAGACAGCCTAACATCGGGATTTAATAAAAGCATACATATATTCTGTGAAGAGCTGAACAATAAATAAAGGCAAATTTAGCTTGCTTTCGAAGTGGGTGGACCCTGAAACACCAGTATATTTGAAATGGTGTCACAACCTAACTACAGATGCTTCCATTCTGGTCTGCCACCATTGGGCCACGGCACTAGGCTCTGATAAGACACCATTTACAGTGAGCATGTGCTCTCTGTCCTTAAGTGTTTCTGATGTGCCACTGTTCCTTCTGTATTTCTTGTTTTATGTAGGTTGTAGCCCTCGGAGAGGTACCAGATGGGACTGTGGTTACTGTCATGGCCGGGAATGATGAGAACTATTCCGCCGAGCTCCGCAATGCCTCTGCTGTCATGAAAAACCAAGTAGCCAGGTTCAACGATCTGAGATTTGTGGGCCGGAGTGGACGAGGTAGGTCTCTGATTTTTAATACTGATCCTGGGGTAAGCACGCTAGGCTCTCTGATGCAAGCAGACTTGTCTATATGTAAAAGAAGTAGCGTCTTCTTCTTCTTCTTCTTCTTCTTTTTTTTTTTTTTTAACTGAAATAACCACCGTAGGTTTGCTTAAACAAATCCAGATGCCCTTGACTGTTCTCCTGAGTAGTTAGGCCTTTTTCATTTGTTTTATTATATAGAAGAGTCAAACAGTGTTCTCAAAAGAACTTGCTCCTAATTTCATGGGGGGTTAGCACGTATAGTAGGGAAAAGAATGCTTGGAGGATCAGGGTCTGAATTACGAGGAGTCACGTGACTCGAGTGGCCTGCGAGGCAATGGGGAAAGGAAAGCGATTGCTTTGGAGATGTTTCCTGACAGCCTTAGCTTTACTCTGAGTTCACTGTCACCTGTGAATGATTTCAATTATTCTTGTAATGAGAATTGATTAAAATACTTATTTAGGCTTTTTTTTTTTTTTTTTTTTTTTTTTTTTTTTTTTTTTTTTTGTAGCTGTGTCTGGCCTGGGCTACTTACTATGTAGACCAGGCTGGCTTCAGACTACTCAGAAGAACGACTATAAAATTGCCTAGACAACTCGTGGGGATCTCAATGGTTTCACAGTATTTAGGGTCTTCAATCATCTAAATCCACATTAAGATATTAGGAGCATTTAGCAGAATCATAAAGCAGGAAATAATCCTTTAAAGGATTTTTTTCACCACAGTTTCAGAAATGGAATTATTTTTTGCTGGAGTCTCTAAGGAGACCAATACTTTGTTTTTTTATTTACTTATTCTCCAGAGAGCCTTCTATTGGTTATTCACCTGTCAGAAGTATTATGCTCATTCAATTTATTGGATCTAATATTTCTTTTTAAAGTATTACACTAAGAAGAAAATTAAAAAAATAGTGGGACCACTTTAGGACTGAGGTGAAGTGAAACCATGGAGCCTGTGCATTCACTGCAGCCCAGGTTTGAGTGAGGAAATGAGAAACACCACTCTAAACTGTGTCTAATAATTACTCTCTAGTTCGGATCATATGTCAAATTATTACCATTGTAAAAACTTGATAAGGGAAATTTAAGCAAGACTGTTTCCGATGAGGAGTTCTAGTTACTTTCTAGGAATGGGGCCAAGTAGTTAACTTAAGACAAAAAGGATGCATGCTGATGAGATGCTGTCGCTGAAAGGTGGTTTCAGCTGAAATGAAGTTCAGAGCCTCTGACAGCACCTAACTAGAGGGCTCCTCTGCTCCTTTGGGCTCCTTCATTAGAAGAGCAAGAACAGCTTCTATCTCCTGACTAGGTTTGGAGGGCGTGGGGTGGGTGCAGACATTCACTCCTCCTTTCTTCTAACTCTTTTAGGCTTTTGTTTATTTTTTTAGTTACTGTTGCAGGGTCATGATACAGTTAAAAGTTTCTCCTTTTCCCTCCTGAAAAAAAAAAAAAAAAAAAAAAGGTAAACACAGTGAGGCACCTGTGTGCTCTAAGTGTAAACAGGATGACGTAGCTGTATGCTGTAAACTGTGCCTTTCTTCTTCTGTTACTGTAACCGGAGCAGTGAATTTTAGTATTTAAAGGATGGGGCGCTACTCTTAATTTTATTTTACAGATCCAAACTTGTGTTTTCATTTATTGTAGTTTTGTGTTATATAGATGCTAAATCACCCCTCCCCTTTTTTCCCCTGATCAGTTTGACTAGAAACTATGGTGGAGTGATAGTGTACTTTGTAAACCCTCAACATATTTATTTAAGAAACTTCAAAAGGAAACAAAGGGTGTGCGCTGTTTTACTATATTGGCTTTCTGAGTTTTGGCTGGTTTCCCAAATAGCAATTTTTATATTAAAAAAAAAAAAAGACAGACTTAACTGCTTGCAGACTTTTCACGCATGGAAGATGAAGGAAGCCTCTTTTGATGAAGTGTAATTATGTCCAAACAGAGCTGACCCCCTCCCCCTATATTTCTTATGATCTTAACTGAAGAAAGTAGGATTTTTCCTTTGAAGCAGCCGGGACGTGGTAGAGGATCTGAAGTGCTCCAGTCTGCTGCCAGAGGCAGGATGGAGAAATTGGTCCAGACTTGTCTTAGAGACTTGGGGGAGGGGGTGGGGAGGAGTGGGTGGAGAGAGAATGAGAGAGAAATTGATTTATCGCTAATAATAGATTTGTATATTACTGTATTACTTTGAATAAGAGGAAGCAGGAAGATTGAGTTAAAATGGAGAGAGAGAGAGAGAGAAAACACAGAGTGCATCAGTAAGAGGCAGCTCTTGCTGAAAATGAGTCAGGTTTTCAGTGGCAGGAAACCCTCCAGCGTGACCTGCTTTTTACAAGACTGTCTCCAGCTTCCTCTTTGGTTCCTGCCCATCTTCATCTCCGTTGCTAAGCCTTCTCCCTGTGCTTTGTCCATTGGATTTTCTCTCCCATCTTTACAAAATGTGTCTTTGATGGTGTTCATCAGAAAAACAAAACAAAAACCAAGCTCCATAAACATTTTTTTTTTAACCTTTTCACTGTTGAAACATAGACTCTCTGAAACTTGAAAACTGCCCTTAGAGTTATAAAGTAGCCACATTTCCATGTTTCCATTCACTTTGGGTTTCTAGATCATCACAGGACCACAACATTCAAAAAATGCCCGATATAAAGTACGGCAGCACTGAAACTTGCATGAAGCAATGCAATGTCTCTTCCCTTTTTTCCTTAATATTTTACACAGAAGTGTTTAAAGTGTCTGTGAGCATTTCTCCTCCTCTTTCTCTTCTTCCTCCTCCTCCTCTTCTCCTCCTTTTGTGTGCTTCCTCTTGTTTGACATCAAGCTTGCTGCTTTTAATTTACAAGTCTTTTCAAGCATTTACAGCACACAGAGCATGGTGTTTTGTCAATTTAGGATACAATCCTCCTTACAATCTGTGCCTTCTGGCTCTTCCTGGCAGCCTTAGAGGCTAAATTGGAATTGTCTTCCAGTGACAGTTCCTGCTATATAGCTAAGACACGATATGGCTTTGGGTGGTATTTCGGGATTAGCTCCTGGATGAAGCTGTGGATGATATAATTGGCTTTGCCTGAGCAGGATTCTCTGTGTCAGGGGGTTATGAATGCGTTTGCATGTGTGTGCTGACACGTGCACCTGTGTGCAGTGCATGTGGACCGCAGACATGGATGCTGACATGCCTTACTTACTCAGTCTCTTTCCACTGCTTTTCCCCAGACACGGTCTCTCAGGTAGCTAGCAGTGTCAATTAGCCCAGGCTGCTCTGTATTTCCCATGATCCCCCTGTACTTTGCTCTCCAGTGCTGAAGTTACAGGTATACATCAACATACTCTTTTTTTAAATATGGGGGGCGAGAATCTGAGTTCAGGACTTCTTTACCCAGTGAGCTATCTTCCCAGTTCAAGTAAGATCTGTGTTAAATGTCATCCCTAGTCTTGCATTAGTGGATCATCTATGGGTGGTAAGTTTCCACTCTAGCACTGTTAAAAAACAATCCTGGGAACTGGAGAGATGGCTCGGTGGCTAAAAGCACTTGCTGCTCTTCCAGAGGATCCAGTCTGGGCTTGATTCCTAGCACCCCACATGGCTGCTTACATTGTTGGTCACCTTAGTTCCAGAAGGAACACAATGCCCTCTTCTGACCTCCAAGGGCACCACCAGGCATACACATGGTGGACAGATATAACTGAAAGCAAAACACCCATGCACATAAAATTATATAGAAAAAAAATGTAATCCTGGATCCTTGGAAAGTAGAAATTGGGAAACTTGTTTTAAGTTAAGGAAATCACGGGTGCCCACATAAACTTTTGACTCCGGAAACTCAGCATTACTGTAAGACGAGTTAATTAGTGAGTCTGGTCAGAGTTTCTGGAAGTTTCTGCCACACTGTAGGGGCTGGGGCTAACCAGAAATGCAAGGAGCCCCCTTTGACTTGGCTTTCATTGTTAAAAGCACAGTTTGAGCTTTAGGAATCTGCTCTGAAAAATGAGTTTCTTCCCCAACCTTACCTCTTTTTAAAGTGGATTTGTTTGTTTTGTAGATTTTTAAATTTCAGTTTTATTTATTTATTCATTCATTTACATATATTTATGTTTAGTTTATTTTGCGCATATGAGTGCTTTGCCTTGCATGCATATCTGTGTACCATATATGTGCCTTGCCTGGTGACAAAGGAAGTGGTGAGCCTCCACGTGGGTACTGGAGTCCTTTGCAAAAACAAGTGCTCTCAACCACTGAGCCTATTCTTTGGTCCTAAGGGAGTTTTCAAAAGTAAAGACTGGTTTATCTTTGAGTATTCTGATGCTCTGGCCCTGAAGGGCGGATTTTGTATCTGGTTTGTTTCTATATGGAGTGTGTTTCTCTGACTTTGGGAGGAGCGTAGACAGCTTATTATCCCCTAGCAGGTTGTAAAGATTTAAAATGGAAACACCTCCCAATCCGGTCACAACATAATCACTGACATTATCACTAGCAGATCCTTTAGAGATGCTGAGGAAAAGCAAGCCTACAGACATCCTCCCTGGATTAACATTAGCACCAGGGATACTGTCTTCCAATCAGGGCCTTTGGGGCCCCTGTTAAAAATGGAATCCTGAGTTTGTGGACTACTGATCTCACCCAGAAGAGTGTTTTTAATTCAAATTAACTTTGAATCCAGAGTCTCAGCCACTGATTTTAGTTCTTAATCTGGGCTTCCCCCCTCAACTTTTTGATCTGTTCCTGTTGCCTTTGAGATCTTTGGGACTGGTTTAGACTCCTGGCTGCCTTATTCTTCTGGCTGGTGTTAATGTTTACAACAGATCCTCTTCTGTGTGGAGTCAAATGACTTAAACCCATGTACTATCTCGAATGTAATAGCTACAACGAAATGCATCAGTGGTGCTTATAAATAGATAAAATTTATCTGTCACACTAAGCCATTCGGGTTTATTGTTTTTGGGGGCATGGGGAGTGAATGGGGATACACCTAGAAGTCAGTTACTTAGTCCCTTTTCATATTCTGCAGGGGAATAACAAAAAACTCATTTTATTTTCCCTTAATCATCATTCCTTCCCTCTCCCTTTCCTCTATCCTCCTTCTCTCCCTCCCTCCCTCCCTCCCTCCCTCCCTCCCTCCCTCCCTTCCTCCCTCCCTCCTTCCCTTCCTCTTTTTTCCTTCCTCCCCTCCCTCTCTCCTCTTCTCCATGCCCTTTCTTCCTTTTTTTCTGTGTGGGAGAATTAAATCCAGGGCCTTATGCAGGCCATCTATCTCAGAGTTAAATCTCTACCCTAGAATATTTAAGGTCAGAAAGATTGGAGTTTAGTTTCTGATGTTTCCCATTTATTAACTGTGTGACCTTGGGTAAATGACTAAGGTTCTCTGGGGAGAACCTCATTCAAATGGTCTTCCTCCTTCGTGAACTGGGGTGATGACTCTAACTGGGGAAGATTAAATGAGATGATGTGGTTGTCGCAGCTGGAGCTCACTGAGTTTCTGATCAACATTCATCTGTCTTATTGCTGCCCCTTCCCACATTCCTGCATCCCCTCTGCCTCTTAACCCCTGTAGCTATGGATAGCAGTCAAGGGGTCTTAAGACTATCCACACACAGTAACAAATGATGTGTTTCTTAACCAGATTTTAGCAACTTACATGGTCTGGTTTGAAAAGAAAAGCCATTCAGTAGACTTGACAGCCAAAGACCTGTTCTCCATTAAGCCTGGCGCAGAACCTGTTCCATATTAAGCTATGAAAAGATTGCATTAAACTTCACATTGCTACATATTGTCTAAGATTTGTGTTTTGATTTAATACTCCCAGCTTTCAGTAGAAGGGGAAAAAAAATCTGACCAAAAAACAAAGCAAAACAAAGGGAGGCTTTTATCTGTTACAGGGGCAGCAGCTTGAGTACTGGGGCTCGGCTTGCTGATGTTTTATTGAGTCACCGCTTCACGCCCACCTTTTCCTGTCTTGTAACAGTTTGCAGTTTTGACTATCTGACATGACTAACTATTGCAAATCTAACTGATTACAACTGTCAGTGAGTCTGTAGAACAGACGCCGGCATCTCCTGGAGAAAGCAGACATTCAGATAGATCCCTTACCACACTCTTCCCTGCTCCCTCCCGGTCTCCATCACTTTTAAGCTCATTAATTTGAAGCATCAGAGGGAATGTAGCAGAGTAAAACTTCATGTTTGCATTGAGAGGTGCTATGCTTGTTTAGCAAAAAAAAAAAAATAATAATAATAAGTTACTATAGGGAGATCCTTCAAGATTTATCAATGAGATGTATGGTAGGGGAGGGGTGACTTGGGAGGAGGAAGACTGTTCAGGGATGAAATCATCTACCCCAGGTCCGTGAAGGCCAGGATTGGAGACATGGGCTCCCCTTGAAATGATTGCCATAACAACTTCTTTCTGTTATCTTATAGAAGTTCACCTAATCAGTTCACTCAGTGCTAAGGCCATGTGATGTAAATAACATCACCAGTAATAATTTACCATTTTTGTCTCAAGGGGTCACAGCCTAATCCTAAATAAACACTTCTAAAATTGTCTGCTTTCATGCTGGGATGTGCTCCTGATATTGGAGAAAATGGAGAAAAGCAGAGATGCCTCTTGAAGCAACCCCAGAGTTTTGGTGCTGCTACCAAGGAGATTGCCTGGGGGGTCGGGCGGGGGTGAACGTAGAGGCTGCTGGCATAGAACCTCAGGAAAGATGCTGATCTTACTCGGGAACAAGTTTACAGCTGTCCTAGAGTGGCTATCAGAGGGTTTCTGGTTTAGGGGAAGGATTCCTGATTGGTCGCTGCCTCAGAGATGCTGTGGTGAGATCTGGATATCTGTATTATTGTAGGGTCATCAATACCACCCGTTTATAGTCACTGTGTTTTCCCTCTTATATCTGCAGGCAAGAGTTTCACCTTGACCATAACAGTCTTCACAAATCCTCCCCAAGTGGCCACTTACCACAGAGCTATTAAAGTGACAGTGGATGGTCCCCGGGAGCCAAGAAGTAAGTACCTGCCTTTCTATTGAAAATGCTGATAGAGTTTGTGGGGGCCCTGTGAAGAGTTCTGAAGGAGTTAGTGTCATGGTCACTACACATGGACTTTGTAAACTTTATCATATTTTATTTTTGCATACATTTTAGGGAAGGACAGTTCATAGAACTTTACAGTTAATAGAAAATAAAATTATAGCTTAGCCTTTCCCACAGAATTGCTTAAGGCTTTATAATTTTGGGGGAACAAGTGGATAGCTATTCAGTCATGATAACTCTTAGCTAAGAAACTTCTGCTCATCCCTTCTGTGCAGTGGGTGGGGCCAAAGAGATCCACGAGGCTGAGGAAGCAAATTATAAACTTTAAAATCTTAAGCATTTGTGTGTGTTTCCCATGGCCCAAGAAATTTTTTTTTTTTTTTTTAGCTCGCCCACTCAGTTCCCTTTATAAAGAGCACAGGGCTTAATTACGAAGAATTTATTTGCAAATGATAACTTGCTTCATTGTTACAACATGGTTGTCTGGCCATTTTCTAGTAACTGTTCTAGATAGTTTCTTTAACAGAGAGATATAAACCAGTTTATGTCCACCTTGGTTTCTTTGTCTATGTTTTATAAAGCTCTATCTGGTGCTCAGCCGAAGGTAGTGTCTCTCTGGGCCAGTATTGATTTTCCTGAATCTGGGTCAGACCTGACTGACTTCCACTGCCGCCCACAGTGACTTGAGTGAGCAAGCTTGGCATAGCAGCATTAAAATACATCTACAGAGTAAAGGTTATTCCAAGTTGAAATGTGAAAAGTTCTGTACCACATAATAGAATGTAAATATCATAGAAGGCTCTGCCTTTGCTGGCTGAATGTCCTGGAAGTTCTAGGCATTGCAATTAGGAAGTTAAATTTGGCTTTTGATGGGACAGGCAGCAATGGAAGTGTTTGTTCTAAGACAATCTCCCGCCTAGGCAGTGAGGACTGATTCTTTCCTTCCCCAGAAGTAAGAGGGGAGGCCCAGTGGGCTTTGCCTCTCTCTCTGCTGTGCATCTTTTAGCAATGGGAACAATCCCACAGCAGCACCCCCATCCCCGTCTCTTAGCACATGTCTTTGTCACAAAGCTTGCCTGAGCAAGGAAAGTTTTCTGCCCCAAAGAATCTCTGAGGCTTGTTTTCTCCTTCTTTCATGTGTAAGGCTTTCTTCCAAATTCCTGATGTTGGGTCAGTGCTGGCCCTGTCTGTTCATTTTGGGAATATCCTATTAGGTATTATGGTTAACATCTCTCTCTCTCTCTCTCTCTCTCTCTCTCTCTCTCTCTCTCTCTCTCTCTCTCTCCTTCCCTCCCCCTCTCTTTCTCTCTCTCTCTGTGTGTGTGTGTGTGTCCTCAAACCTTAAATCTCAAGGATCAGAGGTCACGCAGCACAGATGAAGAGAGCACATCACGGATGTCTTGGCTGGTTTGAGTTTTGCTAGTTTTTTTCTGGATTGCCATAAATCTGGGTTGATTTCCTTCTGAGGCCAGACATCTTCCAATCATTGGCCTGACAAGTCCTTGGGTTTCTGAAGAGGCAGTTCCATCCCCCCCCACCCCCCAATGCATAAAGTGGCACAATTGCCTTTTAATATTTATTCATCACCATTAATATTTGCCTTCGGAAGACAATGGTTCCTGCCCATCCCAGCTGCTTTCTTCAGTGCATAGGAAAGCCAGTATTGTATGTACCTATCTGAGTGAATGTGTGTTTACTGTGGAGATCGGTGCTTATGAGTTGATGGTTGGGAGAAAAGCAGGGAAGGGTTGGTGCTCACCCATTCTAAAGGAGGTGCAAAGGGGGAGTGGGCTCATGGCCTGGTATACTTACTTCTGATTCCAGTGTGGATGGCAGGATCTCATTTCAAAGAGATTATATTTGGGCAGCATGAATTAGCAAATAGATCTACTGGCTCATGAAGACAGACAAGTGCCCTGAAGGCTCTGGGGGCTGGGACTACAGGATGCATGTTGTATGTGTGACCTGAGTCTGTGCTTTGGGTAGTCCTGAAGGGAGGGGTGAGAAGCAGACACAGACCTAGGCATGGAAGACTGCCTGTCCTCGTAGCATCTCTTACAATATAAATACTATTTTTTAAATGTAGTGCCATTTCCCTGCCACTGAATGGTCACTTGCCTGAATGTAGGGATGTATCTGGTATGTGTGATTGGTTAACCCTACAACTTGGACATTGCTGGATTCTATCCTTCTGTCTTGCTCTTGGCCATGGGACACAAAGAGCCAACTTTGCCTTTTTCCTGCAAAAGCATTCTGAGCCATTACACAAACAAGTGGTCACAGCTGTGTTTAAATAAAACTTTATTTACAGAGCCAGAGAGATGGCTCATCAATTAAGAGTGCTTACTGCTATTAGGTGACTCACAGCTGCCCCTAACTCCAATTTCAGGGGACCTGAACCTTTCTGGTTTCTGTAAGCCCCCTGCATGCATGTAGTGCACATAAACTCAGGTAACACATAAAGAATAATAAAGACGTCTTAAAAAAAAAATCCCTAAACTTTATACAAAAAACTGGTAGGCCAGATGTGGCCCATAACTTGTAGTTTTCCATTGTTGTTCTAGATTGTCAAGTGGTTTATTTTGTCAGCCACCAACAGAGAAAGGCTTTAGTAAAAGGCTTCCCCATCCACAGAGAAAAAGATAATCAATACAACTGATCTAGTCTCTCTTCTCTCCAGTTACACTTCCTGAAGTATCTGTGATTCGCCATCTGAGTAGCATATTTCTGGCTATTACTTTAGAGGCTTGAAGGACAGAGGACTTGGGGTTGTTGGTTTCTGTTTATCAGTGGAATTCCCTGCCCTTCACTTAAAGACCTGGGTGCATTCTGAAACATTGTTTCCAGTGTCCCAGATGACTGGGTACCAACATATTCTGAGTTCTCTGGTTGAGTCTGTCAGATTGCTTGGACTGAAATCCCAAAGCCAGCATTTATTTGCTCTAGACACCAATGTGTCTTCTGCCTCAGTTGCTGTTAAGAACGTTAAACAACACACAGCATGTAAACTAGGTAGTGTGGTAGCTGTCATGTAGTAAGTGCTCATTAAACGCCAGCTATTACTACATTAGTCTTCTCCACTATGAGTAGTTTGCAGTAAACTTTTAAGTATGCATCCGGGAAACAGGTGCCATGTAATCTGCTCTCTGCTGTGTTGTTTTTATTCCTCCCTGGAATAAAGCTTTACTAATTTTCACACAATAGTAAATGACACTGATCCGTGTTATAAATCGTGCTTGGAGCACGTACTTATATCACACTGCCTGGGGAGAGCTGTGCAGAGCTGACGGGCAACACTTTTGTGTGCTACAAACTCCCAGGTGGGGTGCTGTGTGGTGCCCGAATCCCACTCTGGGGCCCTACTTATCAACATCACATCTGCCAAGACTTGCTTTTCAGTCAAAACTGAAAGGATTCATCCTTCCGTGTTTTCTGTCTCTGGCAGCTGAGCCAGGCCTGTCGCATCACAAACAACTCCCTTTCTTAATATACACATCTGGCGTTGGCAGTTGGACTCACTTCATAAGAGCACATGATCATCACTCATTACAAGATTAAAAAGTACCCTATGGCATCATTGATGTTTTTCAACTTTGATCTCCGGCAGTTGTGATTCATCTCAGTTATAAAACTTCCCTTTAAAGCAACATAGCCCATGACTTATTAGAACCTTCATCTTAAGTAGCGTAAACATGAGAACGGGCGCACGTTCCTTGCAAAATGCCGTTTCTCCTCTTGGCCCAGCTTATCATTTTAAGACGTGACATCATGCCGAAGATCCCAAATTTGTAAGTCTTGTACGGAGGCTCGGCGCTTTGACCTTCTGTTGGCAAACTTAGCTTTGAAGAGCAAGTGCCGTCTGTTCGCCAGCAGGAGAAGCCCGTGCAGCAGTGGCAGCCACCGTAATGCCTTTGGATCTCTAAGTCCTTTACCCATCACTTCCTATTAGGAACCTCTGTTCTGCTTCTTCACTTGGCTCCAGTGCCAGCCCGATTTAAAGAATCTGTAGGGAGGAGGAAACTCAGTTAGCCCTGCTGTTGTTTAGTTAGGGAACTAACTATGTTCTGAGTTAGTGGGGAGGACTGACAGAAACAGGTACTGACTGAAGAGCATGCAGAAGTCTCTATAGTTACGATCATCCGAACAACCATGCTGAATCTTCAGAAATGACCCCCAGGCAGTGAGTCAAAACAACAACTAGTTTTTTTTTTTTTTTTTTTTTTTAATTTAAATAAATATTTGTCACTATTCTGTGGGCTGGCCAGGATTAACCTGGACAGTTTTTTTTTTTTTTTTTCTCTGATGGTCCTGTTTGGGGTCTGACAAGTGGCTGTAGTCAGATGGTGACCAATACTGGACAGTCTACAATGGTTTCATTCATGTGTCTACTGCTTTGGCAGGGACCCTGGAAAAAGGGGTCTCCCTCCCCCATGGTGTTTCAGGGCCTCTTCCTCTCCACATGATCTCTCTAGAAGTTCTCACAAGCTGTCACTGGCTTTCTGCATGGCAGCTCAGAGCTCCCTAAGGTGCAGAAGAGAGGTTGCTAGATTGTCTTGAAGCTTTGGCTCAGAGCCAGCATGGTGCTACCCTTCTACACTCTCTTGGATAAACCAAGACACAGGTTAAGCACAGAGAAAAGAGGAAGGGACCATACAAAGTCAATGGACTGAGTGGCAGATGCATGGTTCCCCAGATCGTAAGTGTGATAGGCTTTCGAGCATGCTTAGTTGCTACAGAGCGTCCTGCTTGGCAAAAAAGAAAAAAAAGAAGAAGAAGAAAGAAAGAAAGAAAAGAAAAAAAGAAAAAAGAAAAAAAAAAAGAAAAATAAAGAAAAAAAGAAAAAAAAACGAAAAAAAGAAAAGAAGGAAAAAAATCCCTTTACTCTTAAAATTGGGGCTCTTTAATGTTGTGGGGACAGACCTCACATTACAGTCACAGCTTCATTGTGAGATGAGCAGATTTCACAGATGTATAGTGAGTGAAAGGAATATTACCGTGAGGCGCTGATATCAATCAGCATATTAATACCCAAGTGAGCCACACCGATATTCATAGGAGAGAAGGAAAAAAAAAAAAAAGCGATGTCACAAGCCTGGCTTGGCAACACAGTACCCTGCAGCAGAAATATGCATCCACAGGGAGCCAAGCCCGAAGATCTCAGAGCATGTGCCATCCACGTCTGACACGTGGTACATGCGTGGTTTACGTGAGTGGACCTCTAAGCACTTCAGTGTATTGAGCCTCCAGGAAATAAACCATTTATTCTCAAAGAGAGATTAAAAGTCTGTGCTTCCTGTAGGACTTTGTTCTCTGTGGCTGATTGATCCCCTTCCCCTGCCGTGTTGGCAGAATGGAGACACCCTGGAGAACCCCTAACCCCTTTCCCACAGGTGCAGGGCACAGGCAGGCAGTACCTTCTCTCTCTGCTTGGCTCTTTAGTGTCTGGGAAGTCACTGTGCTTTAAGGAAGCACAGGGTACTGTTAGCCCTCGTACTTGGGTTTGTGTGGCTTGCGACCTGGGTCCCGAAGACACATCGTTTCCTTCTCCTGGTTTTCCAATGGTCCCCAAGGCATCAACAAAGTCAGTTCTCCAAAGAGGCTTTTTTCCTCTGTATTCTTTTTTTTTTTCCCCAAGATTTCTTTTTATTTGTGTGTGTATGTGTGTTTGTGTATGGGCATGAGTCCATGGGCATGGGCATTTCCTGAGGCCAGGAAAAGACATTGGAGCTTTTGGGGCTGGAGTCACAGGTTATTGTGAGCTTCCCAATGGGGGTGCTTGAAACCCTAACTTGGTCCTCTGCAAGAGCAGTGAGTGCTCTTTGATGCTGAGTTATCTGTCCAGCCCCTTCCTCCATATTCTTGGGACATGTCTGCTGGCAGAAGTTTTACCTTACTACACTGAAGGTAGGGGTCAAAGCAGTGTCTCCTTGCTCTCTGCACCGCTCTCATGAGTTCTGTCTCCCAGGCCTGTGAAGGGCTGGAGAGATTGGAGGGTGCAGGCTTTCTCTTCCTCATTCCAGATAACATCTGGGATGGCCCACCGTTTTTCTCTGCCATCACTATGTATCGTCCTTGAGCTTTTTCTGATGGCTGGCGGTGACTTTTGCTTGTTTAGGAACAGTGGATGAGTGTTTAGAGCCTGCTCACTCGTGAAAACAGGCGGGCGGGGACAGGTAAGCTGTGTTGCACGGATGAAGTGCAGAAACACTTCAAGGTTAGGTGCTGTTTCTGGGAAGGCTGCCTCTCTGCACATTCTTGCTGTCTATGAAGGCACGTCCTAGGTCTGGTTCCCTTCTGATGCCAGTGGCCTGAAGTCTAAGGAAAAACATCAATAAAAGCCCTTAACTTAACTTCTCTCTCTCTCTCTCTCTCTCTCTCTCTCTCTCTCTCTCTCTCTCTCTCTGTACATATGCATGGACACACATGTGGGGGGTATGCATGTACATATGTGAGTGTATATGTGACTTTCTGTGTGTGTGTCTGTGTGTATATATGCAAGCACATGCATATGTATAAGTGACTATGTGTGGGTGGGTGTACATGCTCACATATGACTGTATATGTATGTGTGTGTGTGCACAGAGCACATGTATGTTGGGGTCCACATGCACATTTGTGAATGCTGTGTGAAGGTCAGAGGGTCATGGTCTCTCACTGAGCCTGCAGATGAGTTTCCAGGATCTTGATGTGTCTTCCCTTCATCCCTGGCGTCACAGGCATGCACTGCTGCGCTCAGCCTTCAGTGTGGGTGCTAGGAACTCTGAACTCAGGCCTTCATGTTTGTGCAGCGAGCCTTTCCCTCATCAGACTCTCCTCAGTCCTAACCCTTGGAATAGTAGATATTCACCTGGCTTGGTCACTCTTTTCCACGGTGCCCAAGTAAGCAACAGAAATGACAGGCAAATTCCATATTTTGCATCTATACGCAGCAGGTTGACTGGTATAGATGCCAATCATTGGCCCCACCCCCTACTATATAAAACGCTATTTAAAAATTTTGGTAACACCAGGAAGATCCTTCCTCCCACCCACCCCCTTTCTCTTAAGGAAGCAGTGGTGGTGGAGGTTGGCTGTGGTGTCTGGTAGACTTTGGTGGAATGTGCTCTCAAGAAGAGCAGTTTTAAATCTCTTTCAGTACTTTTTTTTTTTTTTTTTCTTCTGTTGTTGACTGACTGTCAGGAGCTGGGAAGGTGGCCAAGAAGGAAATGACACATCGAGAGGCATTTTGCGTTGTGCAAGAGTCTGGGACTGATGCAAGGCTATATGGCCTGTTTACACATTCCTTCGCTAGCAGACTGCATGGCAGTAATTTAATTCAGGAGCGCATGGCATGCTGCAGCAAGGAGCCGTGGCCTTAGCATCCTTTCAAGGCAAATTATCGCAGCCGTTAAAACACGCTCACGTCCCTCCTGTGCACTCCCCTGGCTTTCCCCGTCTCGGCTTGCTTTCTCATCACCTGGGACTGGAGTTAGCAGCAGCTTTGCTGGGGAGGCCCATTTTCCACATGCATCCACCCCAGTTGATGTATTTATTTCTAACTAAATATAGCATTCAAATAATATGTGTGTTCTAGGGTTCTAAATCCACACACAGGCTCCATCCGAATGTGTCAGTACTTTGTCAGTTCAGGAATGGTTAGTTCTTAAAATAGTGCTAGGGACTGAGGAAAAAAAAAGATGTTTTTTTTTTCTTTTTATGGGGATGTTTATTATTTGTTTATGAAAATCACTTTTCCTTCTTCTGAAAGACAACTTGTGATAGGTCACTGAGAGATTCCTTGCTTCTGTTTTGGGTCATGTAGTATTTTACCCAGCGGCAACTCGATTTGTGTAGAATAATTTATACTGACAGATGATAAGGGAGAAAGAGTCATTGTTTTACTTTTGTGTGGTCATAATTGTTCCTAGGTAGGGTTTTTATATGATGACATTTATGCTGTCAATGGAAGCACGGTTTTTCCTTCACGTAAAATTCGCATTTGAAGTCTTAATTTGAGCAACTTATGGAAAAGCAATTGTCCTTGGCTTTGAAGCGATTTGGGAAGCGAAGAGAACATAAAAACACTTAGTTCTTAAGGATTCGTAGAACCTTTATACATGATGGTAAAAATAAGAGACTCTTCATGTTGTGGTGCCCAAGTAGCCAATGAAAGGCTACCCCGTGCTCCTAGAAACTTCTCTACTGGTCTGCTGTTCACTGGTGCTTAAAATCTACTTGCTAGTAGACCAACGCCTTTCTATTAAAAACGGAAGATGGAAGCTTTAACTTATAATGGCCCCAGAAAAGATTAAGTGGGGCTTGCCAGAGTATATGGGTCATGAGTCCCTGCTCACCTTGGAGACCTGGGACACCAACATTAAGCGCTGTAGTTGGCTGTGGGTTGGCTCTCACAGTGAGCTGCACGTATTGTTCACGACCTGCACACTTCAGAGTACGTTTTGTTGTTGTTGTTGTTGCTGCTGCTGCTGTAATTTTAAAGTAAGAGTGGTTTTTTAAGGGGGGGGGGGGCTTTTAGATTTTGAACTTAGCATTTTCTTGTAAAGATTTCCTGTCATAGAATTTTCTTTGTCTAGTTTTATTCTAAATACACATAGCATTCCTTCCCCTCTGTGGAGAAAAAGCATCCCATAATTCTTTCCTTTTACTGACTACCTTTACCAGCGTGGTCTTCATAATTGACTTAGTAAAATTAATCATGCTGTGGGTTCTTGTTAAAAAAAAAAGTCTGCATGTTCTAAACTGCAGTTACCATCTCTCCTAATGAGTGACATTTTACTTGGCCCTTATTTCAGACTTTCGGGATTAGTCCCCAGTGGTATAACTTGTTTATACTGATCTTACATTACTGGTGACGTTTATTGATCTATTTACCCACCCTTCCAGCCTTGCTTGCCTTTCTCTGGATCTAGGTCCTTCAGTCTTTTCTCTGATGACAACCAGTGGGTAGTCGGTGCTCAGGTTTTGTTCCTGAATGTCAGCAGTTGGGTGTGCTGGCTTCTGCAAAATGATGGAGGTGATGGGGGCTCCATTTATCTGAGATCCACACTCCTAGGTAGTCCTTTGAGTTACGACTCTCAGGCCCTTACTGGCTGGAGCAGAGTTTGAGAGAGTAGAATGTGGGGCAGATGAAAAGAGAAAGGGAAGTGGCTTTAAGTGCCTACAACTGGGGGCCATGAAGAGTTCGCCAGTGGGGGAGGAGGAGTTGGGAAAGAACATTCCCTAAGAGGAGTTGAAGAAAGGGAGTGAACTGAGTTCTTGCTTCTTGATTTTTTTACCTGGCTAGACCATCAGTTGCTATGGGATTTTCTATTCCCATTTATGTTAAAGAGCTCCGTCACTGAACCCGAGCCTCAGATGTTATCCACCCACTGATCCATCATCACAATGACTATCATCACATGCTTATGCCATATGCTTTTTGTCATTTTACTGACAATCTAGCCTCAGAACCAAAAGATGCTTCTTTTAGATGGAAGTGGGACAAAGGAAAGGGAGGTCAGAAAGCACATGTGTGAACCAAGAGACCGCGCTCTAAGGTGAGCTGTCTTTGGGCAAAGTGGGTATAGGGCTTGCAGTATGGATTGGTGTACCTCTCATTGGAAGCAAGAAGCAGCTGGTGGGAAACAGGTCAGCTGAGCCCCACTCTGGGTGAATACTCTAGCACAGCTTTTGATTGGGAGGGTGGGGACTTAAGATTGCATGCACTGTTCTCTATGCCTCCTGAAGGCTTGGGAATGAGCAGGGGTAAACTGTGGTCCCTGAAAGGCAATGGCCAAGGTACCCAATGCAGACAGTTGGATAGTAAGTAAGGAGAGAAAGAGGTGCATAAACCAAGAAGGGTTAGCCTGGGCTTCTAATCCTAGAACCTTGGTTTTGGTTTTACCGTCTTAACAATTTGGCCCAACCTGAAGTGGCTATGTGTTGTACCCCAAAGATGGCTTCTGAGTCTCTCAACAGGGAATTACCCTGTCTGGGCTGGTCCAGAGGGAAGGTGTGGCTTTGCTTGTGGTGAAGGGAAGTGGATGATGTGCAAGACCCTCCTTTGAAGACCTTGGAGCCATCTTAGTGACCCTGAACACACCTCTAAGCTCTCTGGTTCGATTTCTTCATTCTTTAAATGTAAGTAGGCATGAAGACAAGTTCACAGTGGCTGGGAGTAACTCCCCCAAGGAATGATCGTAAAGTACTTGGCACCCATGAAGGGCAGCGTGAATACCAAATAGTAATTACGTAGTGCCTTACTGCCAAAGACTTCCAAAAGCTGAGACATTACCTCATTGATTGTCTTTACAGCCCTGGCAGGGAAGCACTGGGCATTTTACAGGAAGGGAAACTGAGGCACGAGCACCTGAAAGCTAATTTTCCCTGTGTCACTCTGCAAGTCAGCAGATGATTTATAGCACTGGGCAAGGATCCCAGCTCTCTTCCTGTTCAGTTATTCACCACGAGAAACACTCTGATGTCTCTGTCATTGAAGCTGTGGAAGCTTCCAGAGCTGAGCCCAGTGCATTCCTAATTACTGTCAAGAAGTGGGTGCTGTGAGAAACAAGCTTGATGGTGCAGTCACCTCGACAAACAGAGTAGAAGTCTGACAGATAAGGGAACACACAGACGCATGAGATTATATATGTATGTATCTCTGTGTGTATTTAGTGTACCCTGGATTCACTCAGCAGCATTTATGTAGTGTCTAAAAGCCTTACGTTTTGTGAGGTGAAGTTAACAAGTTGTAGAAGTTAACCAACACTAATTGAAATAAAGCTAGCACTTGGAAACATACTAACCCTCAAATAATTACACAAATAGGAAATATAGACAAGTACGTGTGTAGCAAAAATCCTTAGAGAAGAAGGGGCCAGAGGAATAGCTCAATGGTTAAGAGCACTAGCTGCTCTTCTAAAGGTCATAGGTTCAATTCCCAGCACCCACAAAGCAGCTCCTAACCATCCAGTTCCAAAGGAGCCAACACCCTCTTCTGGCCTCCTCAGGCACTAGGCACGAAAGTTGTATGCAATCCTATGTGCAGACATTAACACATATGCCTATAAATCTATAAAATGATTTTTGAACAGTCAAAAATAAGAAATCAATGATTACTGGAGATGCAGATGTATTTTATTGGCAAACTGCTTGCCCAGTATACTCGAAGCCCTAGGTTCAATCCCCAGCACTGCAGAAACCATGTGGTGATACAAGAATGTAATTCCAGCACTCTGAGGTTAGAGGGAAGAGGATTGGAATTCAACATTAGTCTCTGGTACACAGTGAATTTGAGGCCAGCCTGGGCTACCGGAGGACTGCCCACTCCTAAAAGAAAATAGCGGTTATCTATAACAGTGTCTGTTTTGAGTGGTACTATCGATGCTGTGGTATACACCACCCCAGACAGCTTTCTAAGCTTGTGCGGATACTTGAGTGACATAGTGGCATCAGTAAACATGGAACTCTGCAGAACAGAACAGTTGCTTTGAAGCTGAAAGCAAATTATTACTGGAAGCAAAAGTCCTTTGCTTTAAGTCAAGCCTGATATAGTTTCCAGATCATGGCTACCTCAGGTAAAGGCTGGTCTTGCCTGAATGGTGTGAGGGGAGATGGTCTGAGGAGGCTCCTTTCGTCTTCTAATCTCTCCCATCACTAAAAACACAACATTATGGCTGACAGCATGTGTGTGTGTGTGTGTGTGTGTGTGTGTGTGTTTGACTGTTAGAGGCACATTTTAAAATCTAAATATTTATTGAAGTGGGAACATTTCTTCATTGACAAATTATTTCTGAGCTGTCACTAACATGCTAGGCAGCTACCAGGAATAGAATCGAAAGAAGAAAAGAATGATTATGGGCTCTGGGGGTGTGGCTCAGTGGGTAGAGTGCTTGCCTGGCATACACAAAACCCTGGGTTCAATCTCCCAGCACAGCATAAATTGGTTGTGGTGGTGCATGATTTTGGCCCCAGCACTCAGAGGTAGAAGCAGACCTTCATCTTTGAGGAGCCTAATTTTTATAGCAAAGATAGGTAGACGTAAGAAAAGGCAGATTTATCTATCACATCTGTTCATAGACTGTGGAGGGAACTTACATAAAGTAATAGAAACCAGTGGGCAGTGGAGACAGGGAAGAGCTTATTCTACAGTGGCCCAAAGAAGGCTCTGTAAGGGATGACACTGGGTATAGAACCTTCAGAGTGAGAAGAACTCAGCTCGGCACTCTGGGGAAGAAACTTCAGGGCAAAGTACATGTTGTGTGCAGAGGCCGTAGCCTATGACCCATATCAAAATTGAGTGTCTGATTGCGATAGGAAAGAGGAGCCTAAAGGTTGAGAAGGAGGGAATCTGATAAAAAAACGTATGTAGGGACACTGCACTCTAAAACCGTGTGTGTTCAGTGAGTCCCCCTGTGGTTGGTCAGGCTCGAGTTGAGGAAAAGATATGGACTTTCTGTGTCTACTCTGCTGGCTTTAAGCTTTCCCGTTAGGGTTCTTAGGAGGTCTTTGAGCTTACGTTCCGAGTGAAGGTTCTGAGGAGCGTGTGTGTGTGTGTGTGTGTGTGTGTGTAGGTGCCATGTGTGAAGGATAATGTCTTACACCACTTTTGGCTGACAAACAGTAAGTGGACCAGATCAGATTAATCCGATACTGTGGAGGATTATAAGACCCAACTCAACATGGGAAGGGTGGAAGCAAGACTTTGAAGAACTCTCTTGAGGAAATGGAGTGGGTGCCCATGGAGTGGAGATAGCTCACCAGCATCTGGCACTTGGTCAGAATACTGGG
The DNA here is from genome assembly GCF_011762505.2 of Arvicanthis niloticus. Classification (NCBI taxonomy): domain Eukaryota; kingdom Metazoa; phylum Chordata; class Mammalia; order Rodentia; family Muridae; genus Arvicanthis; species Arvicanthis niloticus. The sequence continues at coordinate 52,833,869 of NC_047674.1, read as the reverse complement.
TCCCAGGCAGTGTGTGGAGGGGGCTTCTCCTAAAAATAAACCAGCCATCGCAGCAATCAATTACCTGTTGGAGCAAATTCTCTTGGGGCTGTGCACATGTAACACATGAAGATCCTGGGCTTTTCTGGACGATGAGAAATAATTCCAAAGGTGAGCTGGGTTTCAGAACACATGAGCGACGTGGACTATTTCAGAATGTTTACCAGAGACCATTGTTGATGATTAAAGGATTGTAAAATTGAACCTATAAGAGTAAGTTGAAAGAGTTGGGATTATTTAGCTTCAAGAAGAGGAGACTGAAAAAAAAATGACTTAATAACAGACTTGGAAATTATGAGACTTATTAAGCTCTGTATGGTGGCCAGCTGTTTTGTTTCTGGGGAAGTTGGAGAAAGAAGAGCAGGTCATTTAACTGGAGCATGAGGGATTTGGGTGAGATTTAAGGGAGAGCAGGTTGGCTGGGGGAGAATTTCTGGGTAGAACGGGTTTCTGGAGATGGAGGGTTGGAACTGGGGGGACTCTTCTGATCCCGTTCATCTTAGCAATCTTTTGTGTGCTTAGGACAGGCAGCAATAATGCCACCACCTTTCTGCTTCTAAAAATCAAAGGCCTGATTTCTGTTTCCCATTACGGTTCTGAGGCCCAGAATCACAGGGGTTTGTGGACATAAATGATGAGGGTAATTTGTCTTGCTTCAGTGGCCATTAGAATCTTTAATTGAGAAAAATATGACCCAAAAGAGGAACAGGTCTGCCATGTGATCCCCCCCCCCAAAAAAAAATCGCTATTACTAACCAGAGAAGATCCATTGTGAGGAATTTAGGACTCCGTGTGAGAATGGTCTCCTGGCAGAAACATTTGGGTCTATTTGATCTGTGTGTTCCAGGAGCCTAAGGTAGTGTTTTATGAAATTGGTTCATTTTTCTCTTACTGAGAGAAATGAAAAGCGTCTCCAGGACACACCAGACTTCATTTAACCTGGATCGTCAATGATACGATCCAAAAAAATCACCCTCAAGGAATCCGTGGTCACGTGGGAGGATAAGAAGGAGGAAGTAGGCAGGTTTATTTCCCCAAACCAGAAACTTGTATGGATGTAAACGCTTACAATAGTGTGAAGCCATTGGACAGGGCTGAGCTGTGAAAGAAAGGCCGCTGGCCACATAGTTCTTCAACTCAAGGCTAGAGATTGCAGGCGGCAGAGAGCATTGTTTGCTGAGATATTTGGTTGTTTTCTCAGAGAAGCAGTCATGTGTCACATGCCTCAGTTTGTACTCTAACCCCCCCCCCGTGTGTGTGTGTGTGTGTGTGTGTGTGTGTGTGTGCGCGCAAGTGAGTTATAGGCCATATGTGGAACTTAGAGGACAACCTCAGACACTGGTCCTTCCCTTCTTGTTTAAGATAAAGCCTTTCCTGTCTGTGCTGCCTACACTAGGCTAGCTGCCTTGTGGGCGTCTGGCTATTCTCCTATTTCTACATCTCATTTTCTATAAAGCACCAAGATTACAGGCACACACCACGGTGCCCTGCTTTTGCACGGGATCCCGGGATTTGAACTCAGGTCTTTGCTTTTGTGTGATAAATGCTTATCCACTGAGCCTTCTCCTCGGTCTCCTGCTTTATTGTTCAATCCTCCCTTCGGCATCGGGCATACCTTCCCAAACCTCCTTTGTAGCAGAACATTAGCGTATCTGCAGCTGGTTTCCTTTAAGCAGTGGAAGGCTTGCTGATGAGATGCTGAAAAACAAAGCACACAGCCGTGTAGTTTGCAGATGAGTTCTTTACTTTGAACTAAGTGGGTCCAGTTTTCTCTGAAGGGGAAAAAATTAATGAGATGACAAAGCAGGCTTTGAAGCAGGTGACACAGAGCAGGAAGGCCGAGTGGGTGTGGTACTAGGCGAGGGAGGGAAAAGACTCCAAAAACCTATTTTTTTTTTTCTTTCTAAGTAACTTGGGTTTCTGGGATTGTTGAGCACATTTAGACCCTGAAGCCAACACATGGGTCACCATGACAGAGCCACCCACAGTCAATACAGGGTCAGAAGTCACAACCCACTTCCCTTTTATGCCTGACTTGCTTCCTTGTCTGTGAACTTTTCTTGATGGCTTTGGTACCTTAGGTTTTTATTTAGTTCTTTGAGTGGTTTCTACATTTGGGTGTCCCCTGCCCTCCCACGTGACTTACTTTCAAGCACCCCATCTCCAAGGATTCTTAAGTTTGCAGCTGCTAGGCCAACCCGAAAGGGATTAAGGCCCGTCTCTTTGCCTTGAGGCCAGCATAGTGATAGTTGGAAAGAAAGCCAGATGATGAGAAAGAGAGGGGGGTGTTGCTTAGGTCATTCCTTTTAGGGGTTACAAGTATTGTTAATCTTTATTAAAAATAACTCTTGTCTTTCCCTCCTTTATTGTTATACACATGTGGGGGGGCAGTGGTGGGCTAAGGGTTCCCTATTTTCTGCAACACCTTTGAAACATCATGAACTGTATTTGACTGCTTTTCTGAGGAATCAACAATGCAGTTGACTGTGTACTGCTTAATCTGAAGTGCCCGAGGGGTCCGCACTGCACCTGCACCCACAGGCGTCTCCCCTGCCCTTAGCAGTTCTTTCTTCCCTGAGGATTTCTTTTCCAGAGAAAGACTATGAGCCAGCTCCTTTGGTTTAAGTGAGGTCTGAGTAAGAGCTTTCCAGGTCAGGGCCCTGCAGAAGGTTGGCCATGTGGCCTGGAGAATGTCCACATCTCAGCTGAGAAGGACAAAGGGGTCTGTGAAGCTCTGCAGAGCCGAAGTATCAAAGGTGGACAATTTAGACAGGCCGTGATGGTCCTGCGTGTTAGTTCTTGAGGGCTTCCCTGAAGTCCCCTTAGCTAATTACCCACCAGTGGCACAGACTAGATATACAGGACCGTCTTTAAGGCCAGTGTTTTAGAACTCTAATAAACAGGAAAAATGTAGTTGGTCCAAGGGGCAGAATAAATCCTGCTTCATGTGTGTATGTATGTGTGTGTATGTTTGTGTATAAGTATGTGTGTGTATGTTTGTGTATTTGTGTGTATGTGTGTGTATGATTGTGTATTTGTGTGTATGTGTGTGTATGATTGTGTATTTGTGTGTGTACGTGTGTATGTGCGTATATGTTTGTATATAAGTGTGTATGTATGTGTATTATTGTGTATTTGTGTATTATTGTGTATTTGTGTGTGTATTATTGTGTATTTGTGTGTGTATGTGTGTGTGTGTGTGCGTGAGTGAGTGCAGATTCATATGTGGGAGGGTTAATGTGTGTGCTAGTGTATGTGGAGGTCAGAGGTCAAGCATCGGGTCTCCTTCCTTAGGAACCATCCACCCACTTTATTTTCCTGAGACAGGGTCTCTCACCAACAGTGGAGTGCACTGATTGGTTGCTCCTCAAGCCCCATGGTTCTGCCTGTCTCCTCCTCCCCAGCACTGGGTTGCTAGAGTAACCACCAAACCCAGCTATTCTCATGGATGCTGGGCATGGAGTTCAGCTGCTCTTGCTTGTGCCACAAGCGCTTTAAGGCCTGAGATGTCTTCCTCCAGCCTCACCCACTTCAGGCTCTGTGGGCTCCTTTTTGTCTCTTTTCTATGTGATGCTCATGCTTCTAGACTTCGCTAGGCTTTTCTACTGGTGCAGCATTTCCTTGGTAGAACCTGAGTAACTTGGGAAGGAGGGATGCCTTGTCCTTGGCTATCTAGAAAAGGGGCTAAGGATGGCTAGAAGGTACAGAAACTGTTTAATTGTTCTTAATTTGTCCCCTAGTAGCCCAAGGGAAACATTGAATGGAAGTGAACAGAGAGGCATGTTGTAAGATGAATAATCACACACACACACACACACACACACACACACAATTTTTTTTTCCTGAGGGTCCGTTGACTTTCAGTCACAGCTCTGGAGAAACCATGATGGGTTATGAACCTACCACCTCATTCCACTTTGTTGAAAAATAGCATCTGAACTGGGGGGAAAAAATCTGACATTGAAAGATGAAATGTAGCCTTTGTCCCATGAGATTTGTGGCACAAACTGACCAGAGGAAGTAAATGTGATGGTCTAGATAGATGGCTTTGGTTATGAGCACTTTTGCTGCATGTTAAGAATGCGGTGAGTCACGTATGGCTGTAAATAAAACTTTACAGGGAAGGAAGAACTCCCTGTATTGGGAGAAGTAGCAAGAACTCCTGGCTAATTTATACATGCTGCCCTTTGTTCCTTTTAAACTAGGACCAATTCCTTCAAAAAGGAAAACGTACCAGACGATTCATTGTTAATACATAATACAGTCTTGCTTTTAGCCCAGCCTGGCCTGGCGTTTACTATGTCGAGGCAGCCTTGGTCTCTCAGAATTCTGCCCGATTCAGCCTCCCCAGCGCTGGGGTTACAGAAGTGTGCTAAGATCCTACAGGTGAAGGATAGCCTAATTCTAGCCTTATGCCACCCGTGGCCAGTTTTTGGGATTGATTTTGATGGTTTTCATATCAGGAGAATAATGTCATCATAGAACATTTTAGCGAGGCTGCTGGAAAGCTTAAGGTTTGCCGGTTATTTAGCATAGTTGTTGTAAAATATTATTTTATGTATTAGGATTGTGTTTCTGAGCCTTTCTACTACTTGTCAAGGAATACCCAAAGCTAGTCATTGAAACCCCCTTTTCATCTTTCATTTTATTTCCGGTTGGTGACCGGAACTGTATTCCAGTGACTGTTGAGAATTACATTAGGTTTTTATTCTCAGTGATGTTGGCAATGAAATGAGTCAATCTTAAGAAAGGAGAGCTGCTTTAATAACGTGTCCTTATCCTTTACGTGTATATTAATTGGGCAAGCATTCATGCAGAGAGAATCTCTTAGAAGCCACACCTGTCAATTAAAAAGCCGATAGCCAATGAACTGAAGCAGGAAATAGGAGGTGGGACACTGGCAGGAAGAGAGGGGATTCTGGGAAATATTGAGCGACTAAAATGAGAGACTCCCGGAAGACGCTGGGAGAGACGCTGCGAAATATGCTCAGGGAAACTCGAAGGAAGAAGCAGGTCAGGACTGAAGGAGAGGTAACTAACCATGTGGAAAACATAGATTAGTTGAATGTTTAAAATACGTTATAAGTTAATGAGAAAATAAGCCAAAGCAATGGTCTAGGCATTTAATGATATATAATTGATCTCGGAAGCATTGCTGTTGGGAACTAAGTGGCTGGGAGGAAAAAAACTGACTTATGTTTTACACATTCATCCTTGGCTTGCCCTTGTTTAGGGCCTTTTAGTGCCCGTGCTGATGAAATAACTCTGAGAACCTGCTGGAAAGGATGCCAACAGAATAGGAATGAGGCTGAGAGGAGGGCTCACTCTCAAGCTTGAGTACATCTGGCCATAGGGGGCTTAATCTGTAGAGAAAGTGTACATATTCCCCCATTCCCTGATTTCATTCCCGATAACATCTATAAACCCATACGTGATACGTCCTACAATGCTGCCAATCACGCCAACCATCCGTTCCAGCCACGATCATGCTAAATATACCTTCTTGTCCTGTCTCCAGAACACCCGCTCTATCCTTGAGGACCCCGATTCTCGGTTTACCGTGTCATCTCTTTGTGTACCTTCTCAGCTTTCTTCTGTCCTTGAGACACTGTACTTCTTTTCTGGCCAAGGCAGGGGAACACTGCTCCACTTGGCATCAATGAACACATTTGAATTTTGTTCCTGAACTAGTTATTTTTCATTGCTATGTCCAAATACCTGCGAAGAAGCCACTTGTGAGAGGAAGACTTTATTCTGGCTCAAGGCTGGGTCAGTTCATCATGGTGGAAAGCTATGAGTACAGGAGATCTCCTATTGGTGGCCTTGAAGGCTGCTTGCTCATATCCTATCAGATCATTGCAGAAACAGGGCAGTGTTGTTCCTCAGTGGGCCATCTTCCTCTTCCCTTTTTATTCAGTCTGGTACTCTAGGTGATGGTATAGTGGTACCTAGATTCAGGTCATGTCTTTATCCTATTAATCCACCCTGGAAACCTCCTTACAGATATACCCAAAGATGAGCGGCCTCATTAATGTCCTAGGCATTTTTCAAAATCCAGTTATGTTAGCAGTCAAAATTAGCCATCACAGGTTCTACAGCTGAACAGAGCAAAACAAACAAACAAACAAACAAACAAACCCACCCACTCATCTAATGTGAAGGACATTTCTGTGGTGTGGAGAGGATACAATGTAATGTATACTGACTGACTCCTCCTCTGGAGTCTTCATGTCCCTTTTACAAAGGAGGAAACTGAAGCACCACTTGGTAATGTTGTTCTTCATGGAAGGAAACCGCTTCTTACCGCTGTTCTTACTGCTGGCCAGTATCTGTTCTACGGCTTGAATTTCCTGGGGTAGTTAGTTCTGGGGCAAAAACTATGTATCAGAGGTTGGAAGGAGTCTAAACTAATTCAGAGACCCAAATATTATTTTCTCTGTCCTTGGCACGAAGCATGGAGTCTAGGATATAAAGCACAGGGTTCTGGGAAGGAGTGCACCATAGGAATCAGCTGCACGTGGGACCCCTGCAGGTGCCACTAAGCCATTCGTTCTTCTTGGGGAAACTAGAAAGAGCATTAGTCACGAGGACTAAAGAATGTCACCTATTACATAGGCTTTGCTTTTTATTCCCTTTTACGATCTCACATATAAATATTATGCTACCGTTGAGAGGCAGTAATACTCTCTATTTTTGATAGATGCTGTGGAAAGTGTTTCAGTTTTTTAAGTTATAAAACCGTGAGGCTGGTTAAAAAAAAAAAAAAAAAAAGGCTTACCTGTGATTCGAAGTGTTTCTGGTTTCTTAATTTACATTTCAAATAGCACTTAATTAATTACTTCATAAGGAAAACATTTGGAAAGGCCACAGAAAATTCAGCATGAACATGTCATCTCAAACACGGCACCATAGAGGACTTATTTCATATTATGCCTGTAGTATCTGCTCCTACATGTGTGCTGATATATATGAATATATTTGGGTACACGTCATATTTTACATGTTTTCTTTACCTTCTAAGCTAACTTTGTCTTTGGATGGCAGTAGCTAGCCAGCTGTCTGCTAATCATCTCAACTCAAAATGAGAACTCACCTGTTTTGTAAAGATACTACATTCTAGAACCTACTTTTCAAAAATCGGTGTGAAGACATCTCCTATCTTCATTCCTCTCAAAGTCTGGCAGCACTGGTCATTTCCTGTTAAGCTTGCCTGCCTCACGTTGTCGAGTTGGCTCCTGGTTTACCTGTGTGTTCTCCCCTGTCAGCCTTTCTGTTTTAGTGGATGGTTTCCACATGTGCAGTATGTTTCATACAACTCCAGTTGGCTATGCTGGGCACCATTGACATGCTCCGAGAGACTCCTGGGTGCCATCTTCAAACTTCTTCAGAAGTTGTGTGTGTCATCCTTTGGAGGGGCTCTTAGGTGTTCTGTTGTCTTGATTGTGTCATTTATAAAATTCGACGTTAGTACTGTGACGTCTCATCTTGCCAGTGAGAAAGAAGGCTTGCAGAGTTGAGGGCCTGGGCAGCCTTGCACATCTCTAGTGAATACTTTAAAAATGGCTTAATGTAACTAAGACGTAAGTTAAACGTTGAGATTTGAAGCTGAGAATACAATGGAAAATATAGAAAGTATTACTAAATTGCCATAGTCAAAATAATTTAAGATTGCTTCAGCGTTTATGTGTGTGTGTGTGTGTGTGTGTGTGTGTGTGTGTGTAGGACTTATATAGAGGCGAGAGGATTGAAATCACTGTGGAGAGTTAAGTATTGGTAGTTTTACTGTTATTATCCTCTTTCATTCTGATGGGGCATAAAACAAAAAGGCAAAGTCTGTGTAGGGAAGCTTGCCTGGTTACATTGACTTGCTTGTTATTTGGGGCTAGGAGCAAAAGGCTTAGCTAAGTCCCACCACCAGCAAAGGCTGCAGTTTAGATCCAATGTAACCAATCCCATGGGTGCTGGACTTCTCGATTGCCTGTCGTCACAGAAGACGGGGTGTCTAGGACTAGGCAGGGGATGGGAAGATGCAAGGTCCGACAATGTCTTTTCTTATCCCCAGAGCTCAAGAAAGACAAGCAATGGTAGGATGTAGACTCAAGACTCTGAGATGCCATTGTTCTTAAGGACACCTGAAAAGGTTTCAGCTAAGAAGTATCTGGCTCAGCAGATGCCTTTTAAAAAAAAAACATTCTCTGAAATCTATCTGTAAGTGCAAACTGAACTGTTGCTACTCTCCATTCAGAGCTTTTGAAAAGAAGACCAGCCTTTAGTGGTTGGTTTTATTTGAAAGTAGAAAGCTGAGGGAGAAAGAGGTGCAGCCCAGGGCTGACCTCAAACTCACCAGCCTTCTGCCTCTGCCTTTCCAGCCTGTCCTACAGTGTGTGCCACCGCAACCAAGTGCTTGATTTTTATGTCACAGAGGCTAAGTGAGGATGAGAAAAAGAAGTTGGAGCCGTAAACTGGGGCCTGTAGGTCACACAAAACAATGCAGGGCATTGTTGGTGCCTTAGATTGGGAGGGTCTGAGAAGGTGACATCAGAGGCTCAGCCAACCACTGAGGTGAAACATCTACAGGTTGGATGATGGTGGTGTGTGCCTTTAATCCCAGCCTTGGGAGACAAAGGCAGGCTGATCTCAGTGAGTTTGAGGGTAGGCTGCTCTACAGAGTGAGTTCTAGGACAGCCAGAGCTACACAGAGAAACTGTGTCTTCAACCCTCCCCCTCAAAAATAAAGCTCTGCCCAACTGCACATTTGGGGTTTTGAAGCATGTCTTAACATTTAATAAGACCAGTGCACAAATGCACTTTGACAGACTCTGCGGACTCCAAACAGAGACGTGAGTTCTGAGGTGTAAAGTTAACGATAAGAAGGGTATTACAGAAAATGTAACATCTGGAATTGTCTGTGTGCCTGGGTGTGTTATATGCGCGAGTTCCCGAGCATGTCTGTGCAAGCCAGAAGTCAACCTTCGAGTGGTCCACAGGTATTGTCCACCATTTTTGTTTGCTTGTTTTTCACAGCTCCTACCTAAGGCTGGCAGCCTAGCAAGCCCAAGGGATTTCCTTGTCTCCATCTCTCCAGTACAGGCATTAAAAGTCTATTGACAGTGGTTCTCAACCTTCCTAATGCTGCAACCCTTTCATACCGTTCCTCATGTTGTGGTGACCCCCAATCATAACATTATTTTTTATTGCTACTTTATTACTGTAATTTCGCTACTGTTAGGAATCGTAATGTAAATATTTTTGGAGCTAGAGGGTCGCCAAAGGGATCACAGCCCACAGTTTGAGAACTGCTGGTACACTGGGCTATTTTCTTGTTGTTTATTTACTTACTGTGTGTTTGTTGACTATACCTGGGTCCTGGAATGGAACTCAGGTTAACCCATGTCCCCAGGCTTGCACAGCAAGGATTCTCCTGAGCTACCTCCTGAGCTCCTGGAATGGAACTCAGGTTAACCCATGTCCCCAGGCTTGCACAGCAAGGATTCCCCTGAGCTACCTCCTGCACTCCTTCTGAATTTCTTAATGAAGCTAAGTAGAGTCAGAGTCAGGATTTCACTTTGGAAATCTGGAGCATGAGAAAGAAGCAGTAGGCTACTGAAGAATCAGCTGTGTGGGCTGGAAGTGTGCACTCACTGGAAGTGTGCACTCATTGGAAGTGTGCACTCATTGGAAGTGTGCACTCATTTAGTGCCCTGTCTGTGTCAGTTGGTAAGCAGGGTCACTGCCTGGGTTTTTAATCATTTCTTCCCAGGAGAAATTAAGTCAACAAACAGCTGTTGATATTCTCCTTCTTCCTCTCCCTCTCCCCCCTCTCTCTCACTCCTCTCCCTATCTCTCTCGCTCTCCTTCTCCCTCCCTCCTGTGGAAAACCTGTAGCTTTGCTGCATGCTCTTCTCCCTCTCCTCTTGATGACTCTTGTCCTCCTCTTTGTAACTGTTCAGTCCCGTGCAGTCTCCTTTGTAATTTTGTTCAGTCCTGTGCAGTCTCTGTGCAGACCACTCAGAGTTGAAATCTCACCTCCTCTCTTCATCCTAAGCTCTTAATTTAACCGTCCTGCTGAGTTTACTTCGGCTCAGTTTCTTGGCTCCCTGGGCTTATCAAGTTTTTACTTATTTTTTATTATTGTGGTTTTATTTATATTTTGTTTCTGTTTATAGACATTGATTTTTTGTTATCATAGAACTCTCTTCTCACAAGAAGAGACTATATCCATTCCTTTTCTTCATTAAAGTCTTTACATGTAGTGTTACCTAGAACAACGACAACCAAAGCTGCTCTGTGTTGACCGTATAGACATGCTCACCCAGCTCTCTCCATTGTCTGAATCAGCCATGTAGCAGCAGGCTCCTTGAACTATTCTGCATATACTATCCCAGCTACATGCAGATTGAAATGTAAGGTATGCTATTCTCCTCATAAGGCATTAAAATATGGTTCAAAAGATAGCAATCCATTTATTATTAATAAATTAATATTGAATTGTATGATGCAATTGCATGCTTATTGTTTCTAACAAGTATTTATCAAACTCTATTATAATTAGTCAAAACTTGTTTTAAAATATTTGATTAGGTTTTTTGAGACTTTTCCATAATGTATTTTGATCATATTCATCACCCTTCCAGATCTGCCCCTATCCACCTTCCCACTCTACTTTGTGTTCTTTTTAATAACAAACACAAACAGTGAAGTCCAGCTTGTACTTGGCTGTGGGGCAATGCACTGAAGCTTGGTTCATTTACAGGGCCACACCCTTAAAGAAAACTGACCCTCTTCTCCCAGCAACCATCAATTGGGAATAGCTCCTTAACTAGGGGCGGGACTCCACAACCACTCCCAACACTCATGCTGAGATTTTGTCTGGCTTGAGTCTGGACAGGCTGTGTATCCTGTCCACTGAATTCATATGTGCAATGGCACTATTATTGTATCTGGAAGACGTGTTGTGTTATATTTATCCACTGCCTCTGGTGTATGCCATTTTCCAGCCCATTGTCTACAGTGATGTACCTTAGCCTTGGAGTGGGGGTGGGAATGTGGTATAGATGTCCCATTTAAGGCTGAGTACTTCACAGTCTGATTTCTGCACACTGACTAGTGGTAGGAAGATGTTATAATCTATGACGGGGAGTCTCCCTTTAACAGACCTGCCTTCCTTTACTATGTTGGAATAAAGAAGACAATAAGCAAAGTATTCATTCATATATATGTATGTGTATATATATATATGTATATATATATTATATATAGTTGATGCTAAGTGTTATATATATATATGTGTGTGTGTGTGTGTGTGTGTGTATGTATACATATATGATGCTAAGTGCTTTAAAGGAAAAGAGAGGAAGGAGACAGAGTTCAGAGTTCATGGTGGCAGGTACATGCTTTTTCATCCAAGTGTGGTAGGTGGGGCAACATGTAAGTAGAAACCGGAGTCTCATTAACATGTGAATCATTTAGAAGTGTCCAGGAGGAGGATCTAGGCAGTGTGAAAACCAGGCATTATCTCTAAACCCTTTGGCTTATTTAAGGCCTAGCAAGGAGGCCAGAATGGTTTCAGCAGAGTGGGTGAACAGGTAGGTCATGAAGCACCAGAGGTAGGTGTGTGTAGACATGGTACCCGAAGCCCAGATCATATAGGGTTCAGGTGTGTCAAACTTGTGGCCTGCAGGCTGCATGTGCTTCAGGCTAACAACAAATTATAAACTTAGTTAAAACACTAAGAGCTATTTTGTATTTTTTTAAAAGGTTTATTTTAGTGTGTGCATGTGTGTCTGAACATATGCCACATGTGTGTGAGTGCTCTTGGAGGCTTGTAGAAAGTACTGAGTCCCTTGAAACTGGAATTACAGGCAGTTTTGAACCATCTAATGTAGGTACTGGGACCCCAACTTGGGTCCTCTCAAGTACTTAGAGAGTGATTTTAAGTGTTGAGCTATCTTTCCAGCCCGCCTGCCTCCCTCCCTCCCTCCCTCCCTCCCTCCCTCCCTCCCTCCCTCCCTCCCTTCCTTCCTTCCTTCCTTCCTTCCTTCCTTCCTCCCTCCCTCCTTCCCTTCCTTCCTTCCTTCCTTCCTCCCTTCCTCCCTCCCTCCCTCCTTCTCTCCCTCCCTCTCTCTCTCCCTCCCTCCTTTCTTTCATAATGTTCAGTGTAGACTTTGTAATGACAGTGTCCTGTTGCAATGCAGGTTGGATGTGTCAAGCCTGGAGTGGTATTAAAAGCCATAGAGCAGAAGAAATCATGTTAGATAGAAGAGAAAGCTGAGGACAGAGCTCTGGGAAAAGACTCAAGATTTGAAGTCAGATAAAATCAAAGAGCTGGTGAGGGGCCCTGCGCAGTTACAGCCGGTGATGTAGGAAGAGCTCCAGATAGTATAGTGTCCCGGAAGCAAGGGACTCAGGGTTGCAGAGGCGTGTCCCCTACTGTGTTTAATTTTCATTTCTAGGAACTACCATTGGGCTGGGCAATATGGAAGCCATGAGTGACCTTGACCCAAGGGATCCTAGTGGAGAGACAGATTCCCAAGGCTGAAGAAAGCCAGTAATGGTGCAAAAAAGTAGACTCAAGAAATTTAAGCAGTAGGTTCAAGAGTGTTGGCTGTGATGAGGGAAGAGGATCTGAGGGAACAGAAGGGAGGAAACAGCATGAAAAGGAGTCCATTTGAACTTTGGATTATGAAACTAAAGCCCTCACTCTGACACATACGAAGTGAGTGGCCTTGACAAACCACTTTCCATTCCAGGGCTCAGCATCCCCATCAGAAAAATGTTAATGATAAAGCCTACTTATGCCTATTTATAATGAGAGTCTATTTATAAAGGTGATTATAAGAGGGAGTTTAGTAGACACTCGTCATCATTAAGGACTGGAGTATGGCTTTGCGGTAGAGTAGGGGACCCTAGATTCCATCCCTAGCACGATCATGGCCAGCCAACGAAGGGACAAAACCAAAATTCCTGAGCACTGTCACATGAACACAGTGTCCGTGTGTTTGTTAGTTTGTGATGGAAATGCTAAAGGAAAGGCAAGAACTTTGGATGAAGCTGAGCCCTGAAGAAGACGGAATCCAGGTAGAAGGAAGCTGTTGTTAAAGGAACAGGGAAGAGAAGGACCAGGGGAATGGGGACCATTCCTCTGCAACCCGAGTCCCTTGCTTCCAGGACACTATACTATCTGGAGCTCTTCCTACATGACCGGCTGTACCTGCGCAGGGTCCCTCACCAGGGAGAGAGGCTAGCCTGGTGCAGAGGACAGTGTTGACAGAAGACAGCCACTGAGGGGAGTCCTGAGTCGATGGAGAAGGTAGGAGGGTTGGATGGTTAGTTACTTAGTTCTTCAGCAGGCTAATCAAAGGGCTGATTTTGGATTCCTGCCTTATACAGAATTGTAGGGATTCTGTCTAGAGAGGAGCCTCAGAGTTGCAAATCAGAGAGGCTCTTTTAGTTTGGTAGGAAAGCAGGATACACAGATTGGAAGGAAGACACAGGAAGTAAGGAACAAACAGGCAAGGAAGCTAGCTAGAAAGCACTTCTAAATCCTGAGCGTGTTGAGGATGCCGGTGGAACATTAGGAGGTGTATGTGCCACTGAAGTCAATGTCAACGTCAGGGAGGAGAGAAGGGGGGCTGTGAAGGGGTGTCTTAAGGCAAAGCATGAAATAAATTGTAGGTCATCAGCTAGCACATGCTTATTGCATACCTACTGTGTGCCACTGCTAGCTCAGACTATAACACAAAGTATAACAGGAAGTGTGTGTGTGTGTGTGTGTGTGTGTGTGTGTGTGTATTGGGGGTAGGGATGAACCATTTCAGGGCTAGGCCGATCTGATAGTACTTTTGAGTCAGGAGGAACCTTTGTCTAATTTTCTGTGTGCCTGTCATACAGTTTGCTAAAGGAATTAGTTGTATTTAGTAAATGAATTAGCAATATTAGTTTTTTTTTTTTTTTTTTTTAAAATGTGATAGGCAGTGTAACTTAATTAAGCCTTAAAATTGTTGCTGGGGCAGCCATGTCTGGAATGCATGACTAGATCTGGCTTGTCCAACTGCTAAAGCATTCTGTCAAGCCTAAGCCATTTCAGGCACTTCGGTGACACTCAAATAAGTCAATATTCAGATGTAGACATTAAGTAAAAAAGAACATACAGAAAACTTTAATTAAAAACCCAGGGTAGAAAGGTCCTTTTTCTGACAGCCTGTGTTAAGCAAGTTGATTTAAACACATGCAAACATTTTAGAGTCGAGAGGCTACACTACATTTATTTATATTGTTGTGTGAAGTAACTCATGCTTGTCTTTCTAATCACTTGGGAGGTGCCGAATTCTTAAGAGAGGGTAACAAAGCAGGCAGTACGAGGTGCCAGCACTCATTCTACATTAAGCTAATGGGCGTGGCAGTCTGCTTCTGTTTTTCCTCAACTCTGGTGGTCTTGTAGGTTTTATGGGCTTTGGAAGGTATGTAGGAAAAGATCCCATGAAATAGCGTATGTAGATTTACATGAAACAGACACATGAACAAATACATCCTTTTCCTGACTACAAACCAACCTGAGGCAGAAATGGCGGGTGCTCGCTGCGCTGTGAGCTATCATTTGAATAATTCATCAGTGTCCTTCTTTGGCTCTGATGATTTGCATGGTAACCAATGTCCCTGCCCTCAGTGGAGTCTTGAAAACAGAATGGTGTGTTTGTAATGCCGTTGAAATGACGGACTTGAGGCTGGGTTTTGAAGCAGATGTTCAGTGGCTGAGCTTAATCTGTAGCAATGGCTTTCGAGGTTAAAACCCAAGTGTGTACAAGAGTAAACATTTCCCTTTCAGAGCAGATAATTCGAACACGAATGGATGAAATTTAAGCAAGTGGGTATTAACTACAGCTTCGTTTTGACACAGATGTCTGGAACGCATCACGGGTTACCACACTTTCTGGAATCTGAAGCAGAATAGCCTCTCTGTGCACACTCTCATAAGAAAAGGTTTGAAAAAGCCCAGACTTGTAGCCACTCATTGGAGCATCAGGCTCTGTAGGCATCAGAGTCTGAGTGGTGACAATCACAGGGCCAGTAGCTTCACAGAGCAGATGCCACCTGGGTGTGTGAACCGAGATGAGGAACATCCTATGGCCAGACCCTCATTTGATATTGATCAGTGACTTCTTGAGAGAAAGACTCTATATATACCCTATATATACACTGCCTAGATTTCTCTTTATGGTCTGGTAAATATAGGAAGCCAAGCCATGCTGAGGCCGAGCAGCGTTACATCACAGGCCTGCTTTTCTCCCCTCCACCCTTTCTTTTTTAAAGATGGGGCTTCACTATGTAGTTACGGCTGACATGGAACTTGTTGAGCTCCCAGAGATCACTCTTCCTCTGCCTTCCAAGCGCTGGGATTAAAGGTTTGAGACACTCCACTCGGCTCTATCAGGGTGTTTTAGGTGCCCTTATTTCTCCAAGAAAAGGGGATACTTTTTTTTTTCTGCTGTGGAGAAAAAAATTGCAATATTAATGTCTATAATGCCATTTGGTCTATCCTTTTTATCCCGTTCGTCTTGCTAATGGAGTTAAAAAGTGATGCTTTTTCTTTTACCTTAGTATCATCATATGAAAGCAGAGATCTCTTTGCAGTCATGCAGAAATTGGTCTTAAAACTTTTAAAAGTTATTCTCCTTCTTTTCCACACTCTTTTCTGTTTACTTTATCGCAGTTTGTGAGTTTAAATATAGATCATGTTTTGAGACAGTGGAGCAAAGTATTTGCATGTGGGTCTGATTCCTGCAAGTCAGTGGGAATATGTTTATGCTTATTAATCCCTGGGATAGGATGAACTAGACCGTTAGCTGGGGTCTTTGTATGTTACATTCAAAATCAGAAAAGTGTCTCAACGACCGAGATAGTTTCACACCTACATAAACATATCTTCTCTCTGTGTGAAGAACCGTCTCTTCACCTTGATGGGCAAGGTCACAGGGTGGCATCTGCTCCTTGGTTGGCAATAGTAAAATGTTCAAATGACTAAGAGATCTGCCGAGTGGTTGCCAAACCCAAGACTTGCACTAAGTAGAAATATGCTTTGGAGAGCTTCAGAGATGGCCCTGCAGTTAATGGTGCTTGCTGCTTCATCAAGGGACCTGGGTTCAATTCCCAGCATGGACATGGTGGCTCACAACGGCCTGTTCAAGGGCTCTGACACCATCTTCTCACCTCTCCAGACTACTTACTATATGGTTGTGGTGAACATAAATCCCCCCCCCCCCCACCTTTCAGCAAACCAGGATGACAACATGAGAACAGTGGAAAATGAAACCCAGATTTCCCCTTTCATTTTGTTGAAGGTCAGCACTCAGAAGTTGCATCTAAAGTGGCTCTTGGTAGCAAGAGCTGCCTCAAACCAGATTATTGAGACCTTTGCTTTGCTCTCTATGGAGCTGGAAAAACCAGCTCTGGCCAGTGTCTCAGCGTTATCCAGCACTTACTTTCTTACCGGAAATGGAGGAGTTTTCTCTTTAGAATATATAGGCATTTGAGCAGATCCACCTCTCACTCCTCTGGAGCAACATCCTCACAGGACCAGTTGCACCAGAAAGTGTCATTTTGATAGCATGGGTGACCCTCCTGTGCTTCAGCCAGATTCATGGGCTTTTAAGTTTTCTGAACAAAATACTGGCTGAGTGTGAGTAGCATTGTCTCTTGTTGTACAGTTCTCTGGTGGCAGTCTGCATGTCTGGGGCATTTGTCTGCGCTACAGCTTTTTTGCTGCATCTGAAATAAGGATACTCTGAAGGCTGTGACGTTAGTCCTTGAGGAAATCAGACTTCTGCTCTCTGTGCCTTAAAGGTGGATGACTGTCTTTAGAGTTTAAAATGTGACTCTTTTGTCTCTAGCAGAGCTCTGTATGATTCTCCCAGTGAGTCTGGAGAGCGGCATGCTTCTGAAGCAAAGTTTATCTGGGTTGTGGTGTGTCTATGCCTTGCCTAAGCAGTTTCCTATGGACATTTTGTAGATACTCAATGTCTAAGTCCCCATGTCACCCTTGGGGCTCCTTTAGAAGCTCAGGAGAATAATCTAAGGGCACTGAATGGAAACATGATGACTTTCACTTTATTCTCTTGTAATAAGAGCCTTTCACAATTAATTATATTTGAAGGCACTTGCCAACAGGTAAATATTGTCATTCAGGAGAGTTCTATTCTCAAAGGACTCTAGTTTTAGTGCCCTACTTCCTTGTCTAACAGCAGCACTAGAGCTGAGCTTGGAGAACATCTTCAGGCTATGAAAAGAAAAACAAAACCAAGGTAGATCCTTTTAGCCAGCATGGCCATTCTTTTTCCTTAGATACTTGCTGTTTGTGTCTATGGGAACCGGGAAAAACCACTTCTTAGCTTTAATCTTGAGGTGTTGCTCGTGGGCAAAAGCTCTTAACTTGCAAATCAGACAACCTGAGTTCAGGTCCTCAGAACCTGTGTAAAAGTCCAATGTGTAGCTTAAAGGACTATGATCCCAGCATTTCTATGAGAATATGAGGAACAGTGCTATCAAAATTCCCAGAAGCCCTGGCTAACCTGGGGTGACAGTGGAAAAGCAAGGAAGAAACTTTGTCTCAAACAAGGTAGAATGTGAGGACTGACAACTGAGGCTGTCCTTTGAATAACACACACAGACACACACATGCATACACTCATACACACTTATACACACAACACACACACATGCACACACACCCATACACACTAACACACACACACATACACACATTCATACACACATCCACACACAAAACATGGTTCACACACACCCATATCCATATACAAGAATGTATTTGTCTTTGTGTGCACATGCACACACATATACACATATGCACATACACGCACAAAGAATATTAACAGTATATACCACTATATAGTATTTATGATAACTCTATAAAGTAGGTGAGGATGCAATATTAATTTAAATATGAGGGCAAAAGCCTGGAGAAGTTAAATCATGCACCAAAGTCCCCAGGTTAAGTGAATCTCAAAGCCAGACTGTAATCCACTATTGTGGTCCAAGCCTGGGTTCTGACCAGGCTGGTCTACAGCTCTGGCTGGTTGCATAGCCGTTTTTTTAGATCCCCAGGAAGGGTAGGTTGACTTGGCTTCTCCTCACAGGTTGCCCCTGGTGACCCTTCAAGTATTCCAAGGCTTTGTACTTTCTAGTACATTCCATGGATCTTTCTACCTATTAATCTTATGGAGAGATAAAATCCATTTTACAAGTTAATTTTTTTTTTTTTTTTTTTTTTTTTTTGGTTAGGAATGTGTCTGAATCAGTATAGTTTGCCCACTTGAGAAGTTTACCATATAATTTCAGAGTGACAACAAAGACCACTTTGGTTCAATTATTTTTTTTATTTAAAGGCAAAGGAAAACACACAAACAGTCCCCATAATATTTTCTTGTTTAGCAGGTCAAATTTACTGCCCATAAGAATCCCTTTTGTTTATTGCTCTTTGGAGCCAGTATCTAATTTCTCTCTGTCTCTCTGTCTCTGTCTCTCTCTGTCCCCCCACCCCCACCCCCTTACTACTGAAGTTCTAGAAAGAGTCAGACTTGTCGCCTCCACTTCCGCATCGCCCACTCCCTCCCTGTCTCTGGCAGTCTGGCTTCCACTCCCTCAGCTACACTGCTGCCTGAAGGTTGCAAGCTCCAGCCCACACTTGCTTCCCTCTGCTGGGCTTTTCTCATCCTGTCCTTTCTGCAGCCTCTATCCTGTGGTTACCTCCTCTTTTATAGGCTTGTCTTCTGCTATTTCTGCTCTGATACCCCTGCCTGTCTGGCCTCTCCCCCTTTTCTCTTGCACTTCATCTTTTTCAACTCCCACCTATGTGAACATGACCAGAAGTCCTGAACTTGGCTTTCTGCCTCCCTGTTTCCTTGCTTGTTCTTTAAAATACTGCCCATGAACAGTCACTTTGATTTTGTAAACAATTCTCAAATCCCTGTTTTTCTTTCATCCTTACCATCTTCAATTTCCACCTCTTTCTTATCCTTAAAACAAATGCCACAAAGTCCGTTTGATCTCTAAATAATCTCCCTGTAAAAGCTACCCCTTCCGTGCCTCGACATAGGGAGTTGTAATAAACCAGGATTCCTGGTGCTGCCTAGGCTACCACTGTCTGTCTCTCACATGGTGCTACAGTTCAGTTCTCAGAAGTTTCAACTCTGATTGTGTCACCATGGGGCTAGGGTGTCCTGTTGTGAAATCCTCAGGGTTATTCTGTATTTGCATTATTCAATCAATGACAGATTTCTCTGTCTCTTTCCCTAGGCTCAGAATAACTTAGCACCATCTTATCTCTGTCAATCCAACATATTCCAATGGTTCTAGAATGTATTAAAGGCAGCATCTTTTTTTTTTTTAAATACCAATTACTTAATAGTGTCCCTTTGTTATCCTGAGATGAAATCCTTATATTTTTATACCCATCTGAACAATTTTCAAACGATAAATATAATACTGTAGCTTTAGTCCGAAAAGAAAAAGAAAAGAAAGAAACATCACTTTAAATAAAACTTCATTTACTCATTTTTGATACCTAAATACTTGGAAAAGAATAGCCAATGCCTTGAAAAATATAATCAGACAAACCAGGTGTGTAAGCATGCACAGATGCACCGTGAGTGCTGTGGCTGTAAGCCAAGATGGATGTAGGTGTGTGTTAGTGGCCAAAGGTGATGCCATTGTTGGTGAAGATTTCCTGAAATGTAGAACTCTATTCCTTTGTTTCTAGATAGCTTTATTTCTAGAGAACATAATGAGTTAAAAGAGAAGTGTTAGGATCTAGGCTCAGTATAATAACTCATCCTGTTTGAGTGTTGCTGTCTTTTTGGAAGCAGCGAGAGATGTGGAAACCCTTTCCAGTCTGGAGGACTCATCCATGTATTGTAGTATAACTGTCATCCCCGGCCTTTACCCACCGGATTATAGTGGGGTATCTAGTATGTGACAACCAAAGCTGTCTCCATGACAACCAAAGCTGTCTCCATGGATATCCAGAACTCCTACAGGAGTTTGATCAATGAGTCTGTACTGGCTAGGAAAAAGCTTTCTGAGGCTCTAGCCAGAGTGTCCCTTCCTCTCCTGCACACACCACGCCTCTCTTGTAGCACGTCTATTTTCATGCTTTGCCTGCTGCTTTGAAAAGGCTTCTTTCATTTCTACCTTTTAAAATCATACCCTTTGGAAAGCCCAGCTCCTAGTTTAAATGGTACACACAGCATTGAGCTTTCCTATAGGAGGGGTGTCTGTCTGCCTCAGGTCTTGCAGTATCATGGCTGTGACGCTTCACAATTCTTAATACATGTCACCTCCTGACAGTTGTTATGTGCTGCTACTGCATTACCTATGAGCTTTTAAGGTTCTGGAGCAGACAGAGCACATGTTATGAGGGGTTATAGTTCAATATCTTGTAACAAATGGAATGCCTGCCTAGTAGGTGACAAGTGAGTAAATGAATTGATTGTGTAAAAATAATATTTGTGGGAAAACAAAAAGTTTGGTTTGGATTTTAGCATTTAAAACTTGTATCATCTTCATGACATAAACTTCTACAAATTAATAGAAAAATAGTACAAATTAATAGAAAAAAACCACAGTGAAGGTTAGTGGATCTATGGCTTAGTCTGTGTATGTATTTACAAATACACGATCTCTGGAACTGTTACTAAAGATAAGATCATTCTTTCTCCATAGCAAAATGAAACCAGTGTTCCAAGATTGTAGAGAAAATGTGAATAAAGTGCCTCTCCTTCATTCGATTCTGAAATGTTCAGATAAAATCAACTTTGAAGTCAATTAGGAGGCCTGTGTAGTTTCCCTGCTCCCCCAACCCCATCCTGCCTTTATTCAGAAACCTCAAAACCGCTGTGGGTAATTCCCCATCTCACACATCCAGTCCAATGGGTAAGGAGGAGTTCCCAGAATCCACCACTTTCAGTACTTTTGACCATTCCTCTCCAGCGCTGTGATTAGGAAAGCCCAGTGCGCACTTCTATCCACCTTTCATCTCTAACTAGGGGAGCATGAAGCATCTGTACAGTTTTTCCTGCCATGGCTTCACTTTCTGTCATCCGAACTCCATTGCCAATTCTCAGCCTCCAACCAATATCCGTCTGAAAGAAATCAGACCCGTTCGACAATGAAAACCACATTGAAGCTACTGCACATTCCTGCTGCTGCTGCTGCTAGAAAAGTAGATATTAGTTCTTTTTCCTGTCACTCTAGCTGCAGCGTCTGGGCAGCTTCCGTGGCTGTGTCTTCATATCTAAAGGGTTAAATGGTAGGTGCTAGTCAATGAACGCATTGTTAGTGTTTATGATAAGAAACTTAACAGTTCTTTGTGTATAGTCCCCCCCCCCCCCCTTGGAAGTAGGAAGTATTTCTCTTTGACTATCGAGGCCTCGTAAAGCTAGCCAAGAACGTGATATGGGCGAATGACATGATTAATTTTCATTACTTTCTTCCATCTCTTCCCTCAGATCCATTTGCGCTTTGCTTGGACCTCAGCTTGATAGGAAAAAAAATTTGGTCTTTGGAACAATTTCCTCAATTAAAACCAACTCTTCTTGTAGCTCAAACGACAGCATTGAATACAGAGATATGCTCTGTCTTCAGGGACTTTACCTGGAGCCAAGAAACTCAGAAATTCCTGCCAGAGAGTGCACAGGAGTGTGTTATATGTGGAAAAGTGATCCCAGTACACAGATGTGGGGTCCCCAGTGATTCTGGCTTTCTTTCAAGACTTTCAATCACATCATCTTTTCTCTGGTATTTGGAGCATTTGTCAGAATTTCTATGAGTTATGTCCCTTGGGCCTGTGCCCTCTGGAGTTCTAAGGCTGGACATCACAGTGTCCAGTCTCATATCCAGTTCAGTTTCCCTCTGCAATATAACTCAGCATCTCTTATTTGGTGCTCAGAGCAGAAGTGCTTCAGACTCTGTAGTAAATGGATTTTGAAATATCTTTGTAGACATTGACAGTTGAACATTCATGGGCAAAAAAAAATCTGAAATCTGTAAACTTTTTGAGTATCATAGGCCTTTCAGTTTTTTCAGGTTTTGGGTTTCAACTTGAACATATCTCTGAAGACAAACTTTGTTAACTGAAGACCCCAGAGAGGGCCTGTGGCTCTTGGGAAAACAGTCAACTTCCCAGAAGTTCCATGGGTTCATTTTACAACCTCCTCTCTATTGTAAGTTCAAATTCCCACATTTGAGATTTGGTTAAATTTTACATAATAGTGATGTCCTGGGCACTTGGGATATAGCTTAGCCAGCAGGGTGCTTGCCTAGCAAGCAGGAGACCCTGGGTTGGTCCCCAGCACTGTCTAAAGTTAGTAGTTCAAAGTCATTCTCGGCTTCAAAAAATGAAACAACAAAAATAATGATATTGTAGTAGTCATGAAAATGGAGGTTTTTGTTTTTTTTTTCCTTTTCTAATTAGTGCCAAGGATGCAGGAAAAACTACCCCAGCTTCTCCCCTGTCCTCACATAAGCATGGGCCCTTGAGGCTTGGGGATGGAGCTAGGAGATTTCTACCAAGGTTTCCCCACCTCTTTTTAGTGTATGTGCTCCAACGTTTAAATTTCTGTGGAGTGATTCCCACTCATAGTCACCACCAGGTTTGTTATATTCAAACAAGCCCAGAGCAAAAGAGGTCCTGGCTGTAAGGAGTACATGTATCTTTATGCTGAACTGATAGTGCTTAGTGGTACTTACGGATATGATTCAGAATTGTTCAATTTATAAATTCATGGAGAATGTTTTATATTATGTTGCTGTGTCATCCTGTTCTTTTTTTCTTCTCCTCCTTCTCCTCTTATCCCTCCTTTCCTTTCTCCCCTTCTCCCTCTTCTCATCCTCTCAGTCATGGCAGGACCCATACCTCTCATCCTTGGCACCTTTCAAGCAGTTCCTTGGTGGTAGGGATTGGACCCAGGGCCTTCTACATGCTAAGCAACACCAACCTCAGCCTTTAATTACAGTCCCAAGGAGATGGTTGCTACTCTAAAAATATATATTGATTTTAGGATCATTGTTTTGGGGTACATGTGTGTTTGTGTGCATGTGCACCTGTGGGCACTTGTGCAAATATGTACATGCATGCCCCAGCTAGTGTGTGGAGGTCAGAAGACAGCGTTGTAGAGTTTGTCTTTTCTCTTGTCTTTGCATGGGGTCCAGGATGGAAGTCAGCTCGTCAGGCATATGGCAGATGCCTTCAGCCATGGATTTTTCTTATTGGCCTTTTGATACCCTGCTGAGTTAGGAGGGCATGTTTTTGTTATTAGTGGTTGATTTTCCAGGTTTGCCTTCTCTTCATTGAGTTCTGATTCTCTCTCTATTGGGACCAGTTTTCTTTTCTTTTTAATGATTTAATTTTAGTATGTGTCTTAGTTAAGTTTTCTATTGCTACAACAAAACATCATGACCAAAACAACAACAAACAAACAAACAAAAAACAAATTTGGGAGGAAAGGGTTTATTCAGCTTTCATTTCCACATTGTAGTCCATCATTGAAAGAGTCAGCACAGGAACTCAAGCAGGGCAGGAACCTGGAGGCAGGAGCTGGTACAGAGGCCATTGAGAGGGCTGCTGCTTATTGTCTTGCTCCTCATGGTTTGCTCAGCCTGCTTTCCACAAACCCAGGGATGGCTCCATTCACAATGAGTTGGGCCCTCCCCAATCAGGTACTCATTAAGAAAATGCATCATAGCCAGATCTTATGGAGACATTTCTCTATTAAGATCCCTTCCTGTCAGATAACTCTAGTTTGTGTGTCAAGTTGATATAAGACTAACCAGCACAACTGACCCTGGTCAACCTGACACCCAAACACATCACTATTAAACTATACCTTTCCTTTCTTGTTCATCCCCAAGATCTCACATTAAAAACATAAATAACTTTAAAAGTCCCACAATCTTTATAAAGTCAAACACATTAAAATGTCGGTCTCTTTAAGATATCCAACCTAAGACTCCAAAATCTCTTTTAAAAGTTCTAAGTCTTTCAGATGTGGAGTCTGTAAAAATCAAAATTAAATTAAATACCTTCTTTAAGATGGAAGAACTAGGCTTTGGTCACAGTTTGAACCAAGCAAAACCAAACTCCAACAGTATAAATAATTCAGTGTCTACTTATCTGGGATTCACTTCCAATTTTCTGGCCTCCACCAAGGAGCTTGAGTCATTTCTCCAGCTCTGCCCTGTGAAGCACACACAAATTGTCTTCTAGGCCCTGTCTGACTCCCTTCTGCTGCTGCTGCTCTTGATAGTCATCCCATGGTACTGGCATCTCTTAAGATGTTGGGGTCTTCTGCTGAAACTGGGCTGCACTTTCACCAATAGCTTCGTATAGATTTTTTTTTCATGGTTTCATGTCTGAACTTCTTTGCATTTCAAGCATTCAATAGCAAAGTTCGAGGGCAGCAGTAGTATTCTGACTAAAAGAATGGTCTGAGAGCAGAGCTCTGGGAACAGGAGAGGAAAGAAGACAAAGACTGGGGCTGGAGACGTGGCTCAGTGGCTGAGAGTATCCTCTTGAAGACAACCCCAGTTTGCTTTCAACTCCAGGAGATCCAATGCCCCTGGCCTCTGAGGTCACTAACATGTGTGAATGCTTGAAGAAAAAACTCTGATAAATGAAGTTTAAGTAGATTTGTTTTTCAATCATTTAAGAAAATTCAACCCAAACTTGCTTGGTAACATAGTTTTCAGGCAAGGGCGTCTGCATTTTTTTTTTTTTTTTTTTTTTATTTAAAGAGGCTTCGAGATTGACAGTTGTTTATTTATTTATTTATTTATTTATTTATTTATTTAACTATTCCCTAGAAACAAAACATGCAAAAATCTTTGGTATTGGTTGGAACAAAATCAAAGTGTGAGAGTTTTAGTGAAAAATGTAGGCAGGCCAAAGGGCTTCTGGGAAATCACTAAGTGAACTTCAGGGAGATAAGGAAAGTGTGTGTGTGTGTGTGTGTGTGTGTGTGTGTGTGTGTGTGTAGGGTTCAGTTAGATGTGTATGATGTTGGAATCTTGTTCCACTTTCAACTGAAAAAGGGTCCCTAGGTGTTTCCTTTCTTGCCAGGCCACACACACAGGAGCAGGGCTGTCTGTCTCACATGCAGATACTCAGCTGTGGAAGGTATTCTTTCAGCAGTATCCGCCTGTTTCTTGGCAAGGCTTTTAGGTAGTCTAAAGAAAACAGCCAGAGAGAAGCCACCGGGCCTGCCTTGTGGTCAGCATTGGCCTGGCTCACACCTGCTTCTAGCTCTGAGCTTGGCAGTGTGGCTACTGATTTTTCTGCAGGCTTTGTCTCTGTCTTTCCTTTTTAAAAAGAGGTTTGTGATTTTGGCTCACATTAGTGAAATTCCCGTGATCATCTAGAGAAACGTCACATTTTCTTGCTTTCGTTTTGAAGAGGGGTATTTTGTATACTGATTCAAAGAGAGGTGGGTGGGTTTTGGAAATCGGAGGTCTTATGAGGGGGAAAAAAAAGATCTTTCTGTAACACGCCAAATATGTTGGCCAAATGAAAAGGTTTCACCAGTTCATTTTCAGACTTGATATTTAATAGTCTAAAAGTGAGAACTAGTTCGCTCTGTAGCCAATTACAGCATTAAACTTCAGAATCGGGCAATCTGGCAGGACATACTCTGTTCTTAAGAGAAGATTCTTAGGCTTAAAGGGTGGTCTTCTTTGAAATTTGTATTCTTTGCTTTAAATCTTTATTTTTTCAGCATTTGTGTTGTCCGCTTCTCTGAAGAAGGGATTTTTTTCCCTATTCTCTTGATTATTTTAAGGGTAGTAGTTGAATGTTCTAGACTTAAGGCAAGGGAGTGGTTCTCTGGTCCCTCCTGCTTTCTGTTCCTTCCCCTAGGCCTCTTACCTTCAAGTGTGTCTGAAGGATCTCCAGGCATTGATGTTGACTTTGAGAGACACAGTGTTTTCTGCTTGTCCTCCCTTCTTCCCTTTTTCCCTCCCTCCCTTTCTCCCTCCTTCCCTCTGTCCTTCTCTCTTTTCCTTGGGTTTTCCACAAATGCCATCATGGTTGCTGAGTTGGAATGAAGTTCTCTGAGGAGAAGCTGGCTAACAGGAAAAGCCTGGCACCGCTTTGCATGAAGGTTTGAGTTATTATCAGGACCAAGGGATTCTGTTCTTAAAAGAAAAGAAAAAGAACCCTTAACCAGTGAAACATGGTTTGTCAATGCTGGAAGCCCAGCGAGACATCACTCCCCCTCCCCCCGACCCCGTGTTTGGTATGTTGGCATTTATGAATGTTTCTATGATAATCAATTGCCTCTATGCCTGTGTCTGATTGATAATTGTTAAACTTGGCCTGTCCATCTCCTTCCTTTCTGTTGAGTTACTATGTTGTAGCCAAATAAAGGAAGGCAGTGATGATACCTTAAGTACAGGACAGGTACTAATCTTCCAGGAAATTTACCTAGCATTCTACCCATTAAGGGTATGGTACATAAAAATGGCTTAATGCTTCTTTGAAGGTCTCGGCAGGCATGTGCGGACCACACAGAACGGGTTTCACCGCAAGTAATGGAGGGGAATTGTCTGCATTATTATTTTACTTGGATTGAGATTCAGCAGCCTTCTTTGGGTTCAGGAAACGAACCTCTGTTAAAACCATATGGCACTATTCTCAGAAGAGATGTTCGTAGCTGGCCACTCCCCTCAGACACTTTGAGTCAGGAGTTCCTGAAAGGAGTTGCATATATTGGGGGATGCATGTCAGCTTTCATTTAGGGCCCTACAAACACTTTCATGCAGACATTTCCTTGGGTTTTCCTCAAACACCATCGTGGTTCCTGAGTTGGAATGAAGTTCTCTGAGGAGAAGCTGGCTAACAGGAGAAGCCTGGCACCGCTTCGCATGAAGGTTTGAGTTATTATCAGGACTAAGAGATTCTGTTCTTAAAAGAAAAGAAAAAGAACCCTTAACCAGTGAAACATGGTTTGTCAATGCTGGAAGCCTGGCTTGAGGGTGGGTAGTGGCGTTCTGTCTAAACCCTTTGTGCACAGTCAGTTTCTTCTACTGATTTTTGCCTTTGCCCAGCATCAGCAGGTGTAAAATCGTCCTCTGAGCATCCACCACCCCCTTGCGAGTGTGCCCCATATTAGCTTGGACAAAGCGGAAGGTCAGGTGAAGAGATGTGCGGCTCTCTCCTGGCCAGGGGATATTTGAAAAACCAATGAGGTCAGAAACTCTATTAAGTAATGGTACCACATTACAGTTCTCTGAGGTATTTAAGGACACAGTGCAGTGTGTGCATTGTGATGGGTTGTTGCAAGCTTTCTCTTTTGGGAGATGGTTAGTCTTTGCTGGTAGGAGGTATATGAGCAAGTCACTGATACTTGTTTATGCCTCCTCATAAACCTGGAATTTCAGCAGAATCCATAGAGCATTGTTCAGACTGCCTACTAGAGACTGCCTCCCTCCTCCCTCCCTTCTCCCCTCCCTCCCTCCTTCCCTTCCTTTTTTCCTTCCTTCCTTTACACACACTGTGTAGTCCAGGCTGGCCTAGAACTCACATGTAGCCCAAATTGGTCTCAAAATTTCCAGCCTTCTGTCTCAGTTTTCCAAATAATAGGATTACAGATGTGAGCCACCACACCTGACTAAAACTAGCCTTTTGTTTTATACCTAAGTAGAAGGCAAGCTATCTCAACTCTGATACAGTTTCTTTCTTCCTAGGTATTTTTGTGGTGATCTTTGCTGCTGCTTCTGCTGCTTCTGCTGCTTCTGCTGCTTCTGCTGCTTCCTCCTTCTCCTTCTTCCCCTCCCTCCCCCTGCCCCTCCCTCCCCCTTCTCCCCTTGCCCTCCTCCTCTCCCTCCCTTTCCCCCTCCTGCTCCCTCTCCCCCTCCTTCTCCCCCTCCCTCTCCTCCCTTTTTAAAAAAAGATTAAATGGCTGCTAGCAATTAGACTCCTTCGGTCCCTGACCCACATCCTAAAGTCAATATTTTATTTATTCAACAAGCATGCAGAGGCTGTATTAAGCATAGTTTCAAAAGTACTGTAGGAGTAGATGACCTAGTCATGTCTGATCTATCACTTGACTCAGAAAGAAACTGAGGAAGAAAGAGACTCATGAAATCTACTCTGAGACATAAGCTGTGGATATTAATGACTATGGGACTGAGTGACAGAAAGCCTCAGAAACTGAGAAAGGCTGTAAGAACCTAAGGGCTGAAGTGGGCGGGGTCACTCAGAAGCACTTTGCTTTCATTTGGGAGCTCCCAGGAGGGTCTTATTAAAGATAGTAAAGCATTTGATTGGAATCTCAGATATCAGTAATTAGACTTACTGGCAGAACTTTGGGTGTATAAAATTGTAGGTAGATAGTCTATGCCTCTCAGAAGGCCCAGACTATGTGTATCTTTTATTTTTCTGTGTTTCTTTCATTTTTGTGACAACCTCCTCCCCCCAATCTTGTCCCTGGCTCCCCTTTTCAGGTCTGTGGATGGAAGTTATGACGTGGAAATGTCATGTGCTTTCCATTTGACTCAGGTGATTCCTTGAAACCCTAGTAGCACCTGTTTTCCCCTCAATTAGTATAGGACCTACTTAACATTTACTGCTAACTTCAAATGCTACCTTCTCAAGGACAGTTATTCCCCTGCCTCAATCTCAGCTGCAGTTGCTGAGCTGCACCTGTGTGCTGGCTCCTGCCTGCACTGTAGCTGTCTAATGTGCATCATCTGAGTAAGGTGGACCATATCCACTGAACTTCATTTTCAGGGTGGTGTTAAGGAGTAAAATATACTGTGAAGTGGCACATGCCGTCACAGACAGCTTACTTACGTATAAATAATTGTGCTTATTCCCTGAATGCTTTTTGAGATTGTTCTAGAATTTAGCAGCCTCTGGAGCTTTATTATTGTATAGGAAAAGGGAAGAGATCCAAGAATCTTCAGGCCAGCTTGGTGGCTCAGGCTTTCTTTCCAGGTCTCTTTACATGTGCCTTTGGCCTTAAGGTTGCAGCTTTGTAAATGGTACCACTCAGATTCTTTGTCTTTACCAACTGCAGACACTTTTCCTTCTTTCTCCTGATAATAGGAGAAAGTACAAATGCAGGGAGGGGGAGAGGAGAGAAGACAGCCTGAATCCACTTCATTTGTTCCCCATTTTCTTTAAGATTATCAGAGTGGCAAACTGTATTATAAGAAGAAACTGTATTATAAGGTCAGAGAAGGCCTGAGATGAACAAGGGTGTTGGTCATGCCAAACCGTATGGAGAAAAGCCCACGAGGCCTAACCCTACCTAAAGACTATAGGCTTTGGGGGAAGCTGGGAAGGGGAGTCCCCAGGGAAGGGCACACCTGTTGCATACAGGTGCTATTATATAGATTGAACAGGTTATATTTGAAATATATATATATGTGCATATGTATGCACATATATGTCTATATACATATGTATGTACATACATATATGTACACACACACAATATGCATTGCAATAACAGGCCATGAATTTGAAGTAGAGCAGTGGTGAAGGGCATATAGGAAGGTTTGGAGGGAAAGGGGGGAAGGGAGAAATGCTGTAATTAAGTTATAATCTCAAAAATTATAGAAGATGCTAAGCGTCAGGGATGTTTGCTGTCACTTCATGATCCTTGTATGCTCTTGGATCTTTAATGCCAGCCCTGAGCTCCACATTTCCCAGTGTAGTATTCAAGCCACAACCATTTTGTTCACTCTAATCTGTGCAAACAAGAGCCTCGGAGCCACTTTGACTTGACCCAGAAAAAACTGGCTGCTGTGTCTTGGTGAAGGTTTTTAGGTCAGGTACTTCCACTTCTGTAAAACGGTATGGTCACATGTGAACCCTGTTCGAACTTATCATGACCCTTAGAAGGATTATAGGATGATGCCCAAGAGGCAGCTAGAATGAGAGGCTGCAGCTCAGGGGAGACTGGACTTGCGTTTCCGCAGTTTTGTAGACTCGAAGCCCCTGGTATTAACCAGCTTGCTTGGGAATTGGGTATATGGAGTGAATGGAGGAGAATCTTAACCATGTTGAAACAAATTCATTTCATCTCCTTGCACCCAGGATAACAGGCTCTCCCAGCAAGCTCCTTGGGGCCTTTGTAGCAGGAGCAGATTCAGAACTATTTTGGGGCCCACTTATGTGTCCTCCACAGCAATCCCTGTGGGGCACTTTTTTTCCACACATTCTCAACCCGTTTTCCCATTGGCTCCACATGCACATGACTCTTGGAAGTGTCACACATTCCCCATCACTTCCTGGTGCCCCCACATACATGAGTTCTATGAATATTACAAACACATCTTAGGCATAGCATTTTTGGATTCCCAGCCTCCACCAAGGCTGGTCTTTTTTGCTGGAACACCAACTTCCTTCTGGTTTTGCAGGTTTGAACCAAACAGTAAACTCATGTCTCAGTCTCTCTGCGTTACACCTTTTACTTATTTTAATGTGCTTGTGCTGATCATGTCTGACTGCCCCCCATCCCTGTGAGCACTGCACTAGCTCTATCCAAGCTCAGCATTTACCCTCCTGGCCTGTAATAGAAAAATCATTTCCTAGCTCATTCCATGCCTCTTGCTAGTCTCCTTGCATGTCTGTCTTCTGTGAATAACATGATTTCCGTGAGCTGGAAGCAGTTCATGGCACACCCTTGCTTTAAATACTTTAGCAGCTCCTGTTATTTGTGGGATGATGTTGAGACAGTGTGGTGTGGTGACAAGGCGCTTCAGCATCCGATCTGCCCAACTGCCTCCCACCTGCACTGTTGTGGCTCATGCCAGCCCTGTCCAATTACTTCACTCTGTAGCTCCCTTATCTCGGTGCTTCTGCACCTGCTGTGCCCTCTGCTTGCAATGTCTTCTGCACCTGTGTGATGCAATTCTAGTTACCCACAAAATCCACACAAAGGGTCTCCTTTCAATGACAGGAGGCCTTCTCCATCACTCTTGGAAATTAAGTGTCTATTTTTCTGGGTCTCCTCTGATTGTTTGTTTACCTTCTTCTTCTGCTCTGTTTGACCACACTGTCCTATTAATTTGCCTGTCTGGAATGACCTTCAGTGTATTTAAGCCGCCAGGTACAGGCTACATTACCTGGAAATGGTTTCCCGTGAGTTCATGTTCCACTTGCCTGGTGGGTTTTCTCCTCTCATACATTTTGCACTGTTGGCATCCAGTGCTACAGATTCCTCGTTTGACAGATTAGAATGGTGAGCCACAGAGATGAGAAGTATTGTCTGTGTTGACACCAAAGGGATCAATAAATAGAGACAGTTTCAGATTTACATGCTCCTTGTGCAGTCACACCAGGCTTTAGAAGCAAGACTCTGTCTGTTGCCTGCCTGCTCACTCTTTCAAGTGCATCGTTATGTTCTCCCTCCCTCCCTCCCTCCCTCCTTCTCTCTCTCTCTCTCTCTCTCTCTCTCTCTCTCTCTCTCTCTCTGTGCGTGTGTATTGTGTGTATGATTTTAAGGATGGTTAGTAAGACCTGTTAAACCATTAGGCCAGTTAATACACATAAGAATGTATGTATGTACTGAGCAGAAGGAATATTAATTTCTGGGAACATTTTTGGTATGAGGTCCATGAGGTAGACAGGGTCCAGAGAAGAAATAGCCAGACCACGACCAATTCTTTAGTTGGTTCAGCCCACTTTGGCTTTCCCAGTGAGCATGTACCATTTTTGAAACCAACAAAAGGTACCAAACCAGGCTGAAGGCTGGAAACTATATATAAAGAAAGGTATGTCCAGGAGGCAGAGGTTTCTTGGTGTGTGTTTATAAAGCACATTAAAGAAAGGCATGTTGAGCCTTGAGATGATGGCATCTATCTGCAGTGATGTGGTATCTAGAACTACCCAGAACTCAGCTAGTAGCATTTCTGTCCCCTTAACTGGACCCTGCCTCTCATATACATGTATAGATATGGTAGGGGAGTAATATCAATTTTCACTCATACATGTGTATGTCTGGAAAAACTGGAAAAACTGGAACTGATGATTCAATATGAAACCCACAGATAGAAATCTACAAAATTAACTTGCCTTAGAAATAAAAAAAATTAATTTTAATCGTTAGTAGTTTTTAAACAAATATTAACAGATCTCAACCCACTTTTGCTTTAGCTTACAAACAATGGATATGTTCTGATATCCTGTGTCTTGAAAGCGAGGCAAAGTTTGCTGGCTTCTAACACCCTTGAAGACTATGCTAAAGTTCCTTTTATAAAACCCTGACTTGATCCTACTCAAAAAACCTGGCACCTTTCATGACAGAGTGGAATGTAAGAATACTTTAGCAGATCTGAGTAGGAGTGGAAAACTCCGGTAGTGTGGGGATGAAGGTGTAGACTTTTGAGTTCCTTAATCGGAGTTCACAGAAGATAAGAATGTTGGGATTAACACCGCAGACTCCCTTCATTACACATGGCTGAGTAGAGCAATTATCTGTCTATCAAGGCTAGGAACGTTTGTAATGCCGTTAAGGAAGGGTAGATGGATGGGTGGGTAAATGCTATTCCATTGCAAGAAGGTGCTGATGTATGCTGTAATCCTTGGAGTTTCACTTATTTAAAAAAATCCTTTTTATTTGGGAGTTATATTGTCGCACCCTTGCAGCTTAGGGAGAAATGATGTTTTATGTTATATTCTTGACCATTTTTCACCTCTGTACCCATCTGAGTTTTCTTAGAGGATTGTTTCAAAGACATCTTTTGTTTAATCATGTTTAAACAATCTGTTTAAGACCTGTTGCATAGATATAAACACGATGGTCCCTTAAGGTAGTAAAACAGACTCTGTGAGACACCACACATACTTCTCACAGAGCTACATCTATTATTATTATTATTATTATTATTAGCTATATCTAAACTACCATTTCATCCACATCTGACCTGAGAGGATAACAACACAGCTCAGTTGACCTAATCTGCCAGTCAGAGGACACCGACATTGACCCCCATGTGTCATCTTGATGTCTCACAATCAGAGAAGTGCAGAGCAGTGTACAATTGGGGAAGCCTTAGACTAGATTAAAGTTAAGTACTTCAAATCTGCCTTAATGGCTGTGTTTATATCTCCCCATTCTTCGTTTCTTTCAAAAAGTAATCAGGTTTTGCAAGCGTCAAGAAAATCACCTCATCTTGCCAGCTGGAACTGGTCCAGCTAAGGAAAGAAATCCGCCCCCCCCATTCTTTCCCTTTTTCTTCTGTGATCTTTACTGCCATTCAGGCTATAGGAGCTGGCTGAATTTTTTCCTTGGTTGTTGCTTTTTAACATTCTCTTCCCTTCACAGAAATGGGAAAATTGAGAATGATGCCCCATGGCCCTGGGTAGCAATCCAGGAGATGAGTGCTTCTTACTTCCTAATCTTTCCTCCTCTCTCTCCCCCTCCCCTTCCTAAAACACATAGAACAGGCCATAATCATGAAAGGGAAACCCGTATGCATACAAAGGAAACTGAGCTCAGGAGCCAGGGATTGTGTGACTGCCTGTGGGCTGTTTGTCCCCAGACACTTTGAAGAATAATGCCATCCATGTTCATCTGGTACCCTGACATACAAACAGCGATGATGTTGGCTCAACTACGGGAGCCTCCTTAACATGAAAAGCAACCTCATGTTTCTCACTGGGTTCTGTAACTGTCTTAGCACACAGAACTTTGGTATTTGTGAACATACAAGACTGAAAGAACCCAATGAACCTGTTTCCAGTGTCACATTAAGTGTTGGAGTTAAATGTAGACAAGGAGAAGAAGGGAACCTTCTGTGTGTTTCCCACATGGCCTGGCATGATACTGGATGTTGAGGTGTCCCTAGCAAGATGGGATGTATCGTGGTCAAGAGAGTCAGAAGGACTGAGGATAATAACAGCAAACTCTCGCTCTTGCAGCCCTTGGTGCTTTTCTCTTTTGGTCGTTCCTTTTGCGACATTTGGTCTATGAAAAAAATGAGGGTTGGATTGGGACAGGGGAGGGATAAGTTGACAGTATTTTTTTCTGGGAATTAATTGATCATGGAAAGGAAAGGAATTTGCTATTGGACTAGTGAGTTGGCTCGCAAGGTGCTTGCTGCCAAGCTTGTAGCTCTGAGTTTAATTTCCAGTACCCGCAGGGTAGAATGAGAAAATGGACTTCTGCAAGTTGTCCTCTGACCCCCACATGTGCGCCGTGAGTGTGGTCATGTCTGCATGCACACTCTCTGTTGCGTTCTCCTCTGTCCCTCTCACCCCCTCATATCCCATTTATTTTCAGATGATCTTTTCTGTCCATTCTTAAAATCCTTCTTCTCAGGTCTAGAGACAGGACTCAGTGGTCCAGATCTTGCTTAGCATGAGCAAGGGCTGGGGTTTGATCACCTAACATGGAGGTGGCAGGGCAGAGTGGTAGGCAGTCAGGAAGAGGAAAATAGAGAGAGGAAGGAAGAGAGGGAGGGAGGAAAGGAGGGAGGGAGAGAAAGAGAGAGGACAAAAGTTAAATAAAACCCTATTTCTCTGTTTAAACTGTCAGGAGTTTCCTTCAGCTTCAATATCTGACATTCTTTGAGTCCATTATTCCAAGACAAGAGAAGATGTTTTAAGCTTCTTTACTGGACTTTATTCCTGAGGTGTGACTGGTTGTGCTCTAGCACCATGGCTCTCCCTGCTCTCCCCAACCCCACCCGATATTCATGCTTTGGTTGCTGGGTTTGCCACATCCCCAGAAGGTAAAAGTTATAAAAGAACTTGAATTTCTGTTCATGCAAATTAGTATAGCACCAGCTCTTTCATTTGCGTATTTCTTGAAAGATCTTGAACTTCTCAACTTTCAGAAGTGCAGGTTTTGAAGCGGACAGCTTACCTGGTAGGCCTTCACTTCTCTCTCATATTAGCTAATTGTACTTTTTTAAAAAGTGCTTGCATATGCAAGTAAGAGACAGGACTTTGTGCTGCTGATCTAGACTGTGGCCTCTTATTAAAAGAAAGCAAATCCAACTTTTAACATTAAAAAAGAACTAAAGTTCCTAGAATATTTCTATGGAGTCTATGGGCTAACTCTATAATTATGTCTCTAGAGTAGATTATATTTTTCTTTTCCATAATTATATTTTACCCAAGAGCCTGGAAGAGCTTCAGCCTTTTCTTGGGTGCAACGATTCTTCCTGTCTTTTCTCTGGATAAACTCTGGATCAGTGTCTGTGTACCTGACTCGGTTTGGGGGAAAGGGGT
This sequence comes from Arvicanthis niloticus, assembly GCF_011762505.2. NCBI lineage: Eukaryota > Metazoa > Chordata > Mammalia > Rodentia > Muridae > Arvicanthis > Arvicanthis niloticus. The sequence continues at coordinate 52,798,582 of NC_047674.1, read as the reverse complement.
CTCTCAGAGATTCCTGATAGAGACTTTGCTTGTCTTTCCTCTGGAAATTGGTTTATATGCTAACAGGTTCCCTAAGAGAAAAGCTCATTTGTGAAATACCGTTAGAGAAGGATCGCCTGAAATCAGATTTGCTTGTTATGTGTGGTCCTGTGTTTCCAGCCACATGCTAAAATTACTCTAGGGCTCTGTCCCATGTCATACTGCTAGAGGCCTTAACTATGAAGATGGTTTCTGAGTGCTTTTATCATTCTAATCTAGAAATAGTTTTGGCCTAAACAAGATAGTATATGGTTAGGGAAAAAAGATGATTCAGCAGCCTTTCCCAACAGAGATGAGCGACTCATCAATTTTACCGTGGGAAATGCCTCCCAGCTTTTCCCCCCCCCCTTTCTGCTTTCCACTGGACAAAAGGAAAGATAATTTCAACTTTATCTTGGTTTTTTGTTAGTTCAATAGGAGCTTGTATGCACCTCCATTAAGATTGTGGTGGATATAACAGATGACAAACATCCTCAAGGGATGGCCAGTCAAGCTGAGGGATATCTATAGAATAATGGGTTTTGAAATTCTGTATAAATATTCGATGTCAACTTGTAGCAGGCTAATGCTCACTGAATGCCTTTTGCATCCAAGTGTAACCATGTGCCATGGACATCACATGTAGTTGGTCTGTGCTCAGTTACCAAGATAGAAACCAGGGGGGAGTCACACAGGCAGAAAACACCAGGGTGGTATGATGACCCAGTCCAGCCTTGGGAGGAGATTTTACCAAGTGCAGCAAATGTGTGTTAAGTTGTGAGGACAACTTGGACAAAGACATCAGACTTCTTTAAAGAGCGTTGGACAGACCACTATGAGCCACTGCAAACAAGAGTAATGACACACATTGGGGCCATATTTCCAGGTTCTTCTTTGCTGGGTTTGAGGGAGTAAGGTGGAGCTGTACCTGGATAGATCCAATGGATCTGAACAGGTAAGTAACATGAGATTTGGAGTTGGGGAACAGAAATTGTGTTAGGGGTTGTAGAAGCTCATACTTTCATTTATAGTAGGTGAAGAAACTAAGTCCCAGAGTCCCTTCCTGGGGTCATATGACAAGACAGTGTCCTCTTGAATGTGCTACGCAGCAGCTGCTGCTGCTGCTCTCTGTGGTATGAACCTAAGGCCTAGACTTTTAGGGAGTTGCTCCAGTGGGAATGGGAAACAAAGATCCCATTCCTTTGGACCATGTAGGAATGGCCCTGACTGGACACCATGGGCTCCAGGGGAGGAGGTGATAGATGTCTGTACACTGGATTTGGGGACCTGGAAGACTGAAGGTGGTGATGGTGCAGACATAAGGGAAGCAGGGGTGATGCTGACTCAGGTGGTTTGGGATGAGAGGGAGCAAAGGAGACTAACTATGGAGTGGGTGAGCATGGGCGTTTGATTCCTACCCTCAGCACACAGTCATATGAGGACATCTGAATGCATACAGGGGACAGCTTCGCTTTTCTCAAGGGCATTTTCGGTTTCACGCCCGTGTAGGAGTATAGAGGCTCAGAGCCTTTAACCTAGAGCCTCAGGGGTCATGAATTAGTTGGGTCAGCCCTTGACATAGCTTTCCCAGGAGTCTGCATAGCGCTCCCTGCGTTTGCTAGAAACCATCAGCCGAAATGCCAAGAGATTCAGAGCTGAGATAGCTCTTGTCTCAGTAGCAGATTTCCAAATAAGTCATTTGGAATTGAAGCTCTCTGTAGGGGGAGTGATTAAAAGGTAATAATCAATACTTCAAGAGACAGGAAGGTGCTGACTATATGCCAGCTTTACAATGCACCCACTTCCTGCAAACACACATCCCTTGTTGGGATGCTTGGGCTGCTGTTGGGATAAAGGGGTTTGAACTAAGGGGCCTTGTTAATTTGTCCCAGAACAACTTCGGAATAATAGCTCCACTGACCTGTAGCAGATTTACTCTGGAAAAGTGGTGCAAGCCTTCTCTTTTCACTTAGAGGACTGCTGTCAATCACAATATCCCGGAGCTCTTACATCCTGTGGCTTCAGACCTCTTGAGCTGTCCCATACCCAGTGATAATGTCATTAGCTAACATCTCCTTGATATGTCTCTGCTCTGGGGAAGCCCGCACGTGTGGCAGAGGTTAGAGAGCCACCAAATATCATTTTGTAGACCAGGAGATCTGTCTTTAGAGGGCAGTTCTCTATACTGAATCACATAGCTTAAGAACCAATGCCTACCAGCACTTGGGAGGCAGAGGCAGGTGGATTTCTGAGTTCGAGGCCAGCCTGGTCTACAGAGTGAGTTCCAGGACAGCCAGGGCTACACAGAGAAACCCTGTCTAGAAAAACCAAACCAAACCAAACAAAACAAAACAAACAAAAAAACAAACTAAAAACGAACCAATGCCTAGCCTGCAGTGATCTGAAGAGGGTGTGTCTTGGGTTAGATTAACAGCACATACATATTTGACATCATCTGGTCTCATATGCTACTTATCTTGTTTCTGTCAGGTGCCTTCCAGCTAGCTGGCCCTCTCTGCTGACCAGAATCTTGGCCCTACGGTGGGCACGGTGGTCTTAGCAGTGGAAATTTCCTTTCTGTCAAAACCAAAGACTCCCTTGTGCTTTGCACAGTGCCGTTCATTATCAGTTTTATTTTATAACGAAAGAGCTTACAAACACGCACAGAAAATATCCTGATAGAGGCGTAACCTCTCAGCACCTTGCATGTTTGTTTTGTCACGCCAGTTTTACCTGCTATTTAGCTGAACTGTTTTAAAGTGAGCACTAGATACCATGACATTTGACCCTTAAGTATATGTCAGTGTTCCTGAGAGCTTGATGAAAATCATTCTGATTTAATAGCTCCCATTCTAGTGTCCCCAGTTGATCTCCAAGCTAAACGTCTGCACTTTTGCCTTCACCTCAGCCATTCCCGTCACCCATAATGGCTAACTTTTTCCTCCCAGTATATCCTGAGCTTCTTGGAGGCAAAGATATTATCTCATCCCCTTTCCCACCCACCGCCTCCTGCTTACATTGTCTAGTGTGGATCCCGGGTGACAGATATGTAATACTCATTGACTGGGCCAGATGAACCTAACATGGACATGGTGATGATCAGCAGTGGGATTTTTTTCATTCCACGTTAGGGAGGCCCAGACATTCCACAGCACATCCTTTATGGAATATACCTCATCCAGTTTCTTCCTGGTATATCTGGCATTGTGGAGGAGGAGCAATATAACTCAGTGTCACTCATGTGGCTAGACAGTTGCCTGCAGCAGGAAGTTCTGGCTGGGGGAACATTGTTCTCAGAAGCTGTGAGACATCGCTCAATGTCTTGATTATAAAAATGAGCAAAGTGGGTCCTGTTGCAGAGCTGACTTTATTTGCATGCTCACAGACCACACACTTGCCAGTCTCTTCATGACAATTTCAGTTGCCTGAGTCTTGAAAGGAGAAGTTACAGTGGCCATTGCTGACTTTTGTGTGCATGGGGCTCAGTGGGGCTGTTGGCCACACTGTGGCCCAGGGTCTTAGTAGTTCTCATGTGTCTCTGCTGTCAGCATGTGTGAATGCTGTGACCTTTTGCTCATGCTTTTATACTGGTGGCCCTGAGTCTATTGCAACAAAAGTCATATTCACCCACGTACACTGGGACTTTTTGAAAGAAATCTTTTTTGAAAACTACTTTTTTGTTCTTTCCCATTTAAAATTCATTTTTGCTCATGATTTCCCCTGAATGGATTCTGCCGCACTGTTATGTCATAAAATAAGCTGGTTGGCAATGGGAGAGCAAAGACCATTACGGCTAATGATCAGGAAATCCAAGCGTTAGTCCCACCACTAACCATGTGACCTTGGGAAAGCCATGTCCTCCCAAGGGAACTCGGGGTCCTCTCAGGGTCCTCATCCTCAAAAGAAGTACACTGCTTTAAAATGTAGGGTCCAGATTACATCTGTTACCCTTTTCATCTCTCCAGTTTTAAGTTGCTTTCAACAATGCTTAAGGATTACAGTGAGAGAAAAGGGAGATTTTCAAACAGCAAGTGAACTTTAGCATAAATGCATGGCCACTAGTCCAGTTTTCCAGGAAGCACCAATCAGGGCCTGTTTCTAAAGAAAGACTTTGGCTACTGGCTTCTGTAAACGTTGCAAAAAAAAAAAAAAATCATGAAGCATTTTTAAGGGATAGTGTTGTAACACGATGCACTAAGTTTTCTTCCAATCAAGATGTTTCTCTGAAAGGGAAGTCTGTTGACCTAGTCGGTGGTTGCATACATATTTATTGAGCACCTACTGTAATGCAGGCCCTGAGTCGATTATAAGAACCCAGCTGTTCATAAGAGACAGGCACTTATTCTTGTGGGATTTCAAGTTTTTTTTTGAGGAGGGACAAATAAATATGCAAGATAATTACAGATTGTAACAACTGCTACAAAGGAAGTAAAGGCTGTGTTCAAGAGCGTGGGGACATCTTTTGGTTATGGGAAGCAGGGCGAGGATTTCAAAAGAGGTAACATTTACTCTAGATCTAAGCAATAAGAAGTGGGCCATACAGAAAAGTCAAGATTTTCATCTTGGGAGTATAGGGAAGTCCTGGCATTGGGAAACTTCAGAGCAGACAGCGCCAGACCCTCAGAGAGTTAGATCGGCTCTGAGACTAGGGTTGCAGCTGGAAGAATACAGAGAACTAAGGAGATAGGCGAATGTATCAAAGCAGAAGTCCCAGCATTTGGGGGCCAACTGAGGAAAATAATCTAAGCTCTTGACTGCAAGCAGCCGAGTGGCCAGTGATGTTCATTGACATTAAGGACTATATTGGAGCAATAGGCTGTTTTGGAGTGACTCAAGAGTTCCATTTTGAGTATACTGAATTTAAGATGCCTATGATACATCCCAAGGGATCCTTCACAGAGGCCATGGGAGATAGAAACCTAGAACTCAGGACAGAAGGCAGGACTCCATCTAGAAATAGAGGAATCATTCATTGTTGTGAAGGTGGGGTTTGTGCTGGATCTCAATCTTGGGCAGTGGGTTTTTGGTCCTGCCTCGTATTAGATGACATAGAGCTTTAGAAAGATAACTTTCCTCCAGAACCTACACCCTAAGTATTTAATTTAACCCACCCACTCCAGGATCTGGATGTCCATATCTTTCAGAGTTTGAGGGAGACTTTTCCTATTCAGCCAGTCTAGAAGGATGACTGCCTTTGGGAGAAGGTTCAGCTAGAGATGTTCCAGGATGTGCTTTTATACAGTACCCTTCCCCCATATCTATGTGTGATTTGTATGAGCACATGTTTTCATGAGTGTGTACAGGTAGGTGTTCTTGTGTGTCTTTGTGTGTGTGTGTGTGTGTGTAAAAGTTTGAGGTTGACATCAGAATCCTTCCTCAGTTGCTGTCCACTTTATTCACTGATACAGGGTCTCTCACTGGCACCCAGAGCTCACTGGTATGGGGTAGTCTTGCTAGCCAGTATGTTCTGGAGATCTTGTCTGTCCCTTCTGAGTGCTGGGATTGTGTGAGCCCTATGCTTACCCACACTTACTGGGTTCCAAGGATCCAAACTCTGGTCTTTTTGCTTGCATGGCAGGTGGGTGCTTGCCCACCGAGCCACTCTTCAGATCCTAGAGTCTTTTCTCTAGATTCTTTTCCCTAGAGCAGTAATGGAAAAATTGCCCAATCTGCCTACTGCTCTAAGTAGCTCCTCTTTAGGGGTGAGGAAGGTTTAGTCCTCCAAACAGCAGGATCAGTTACTCTGTCCTTGTCTCAGTCTGCGACTCCGTTGTGCCCTGTGTTCTTAGTTTCTGGAGGGATTGTCTGGTGCTGATGACTGCAGCCTGTCTTTCAGCCATCGTTTGAGTACCCCATGATGTGGTTTAGTGGCAGCCACCATTCGTCATGGTTGAAAGATGAAGAACCTGCTTGGCTTTTGTTTGGCATTGTGCTGTAAGGGTCTTGTTGTGGTTGTGGTGGTTGCTAGGAGACATTAGAGAAACACAGAAACTGCATGTACTTTTCCATATTGGCATCCTCTGGTAGACACTCCATACATTATTCTAGGTTGTCTGCACATCTGTGGTAGCTGTCTTTGAGGATAACTCTGAAAAAAAAATGATTGGGCCTTTAAAAATGTCACCTGCTCTTTACATCTTTCACACCCAAGGGCTATTCAAAGTCCTTTCCTCTTGTCTGCATTCTTCTAATAGGAACAGCACTGGACTGAGAGTAAATAAAGATGTGCCCATACGTCACACATGCCGAACATACAGTGCAATGTATATGAGTTCATGTAAGATTGCACAGCCTTCTCTCTAGCCTTCAGGAAATTTGCCATGCCAGAAAGTGGATCATTAAGAAAAGAACTTACAGGGACAAGTTCATAAGCTTTTAATAGCTGTGTCAGCATGAGAGAGAGAACAGAAAAGAAGGAAGATGAGGAAGAAGAAGAGGAAGAGGAGGAGGAGGAGGAAGAGGAGGAAGAGGAGGAAAGATATTCTGTGCATCTGACTATGACAAGTATTTGTCTAATAATTCCGATTGTGAAACTGGTTAGAGCCAGGCAGCTATACAGAGAAGTTCCGCTACAGCCATTTATTTATTAAGATAATGGGTGAGTTATTGTAATTGAACTTTGGCTATTCTTTCACCTTATGTTGAAAACTAGTCTTGATATCTCACTGAGCTTACTTCTTAAGAGTTCTAGGCACACTAAGTCACCAGAGACAGCTCAGAGAGAAAGACAGATGATGAGGCCTCACGATGGATAGGAAGCTTACTTCCTACATGCTACAGCTGTAATACCATCCTGGCCAAGCTAGTCAAGAGTTGAGGGCCACGACCCAGGTACCCTGCCCGAGTAGACCTTGGTCACTTCATCTATGAATAATTTATTAGTTGGGGTCTAGGGGGCTGTTTTGGGTCACCTCTAAAAACCTTTAGGTTTCTAAAATCTATTTGCAATCTGTATAAACTAGGGAAAAATGACAATTAACAACGGATTTCCTTTGTTTTTTTCCTGATCATGTTTTCAACTAGGTCTAGTCCTTCTGTTACATCCAATGCCCAAAACACACACTGGCAGGAAGTAGGAGGTGGGTGCATTTCAGTTAATGGGCCCGGTTGGAACACGCTTGGCTGTGGAGGCTGCTACACTCATATTACCAAGGCTTGGCTTCCTGTCTGTTTTCTTTGGGCTGAGTAGGCAATGAAAAAGGAGACAGGAAAATACATTTTGGGGCAAATAAAATAAGGAATTTGTCTTATGAAGACAGCTTATAGCTGGGGAGTTCTAATGCTCAACTTAACCCTCTCCTGACACCTTTGTCCCCCTTGTCCTGTACACAGGGGAAGGTAAGGTGTCACAGCACTTAAGACAGTGACAGATGCTCGTTCCCGACGAGGCTATTCATAATTTGTGTTCGATGTTTTTACTTGTATGAGTAATAATACAAATTCCCTTAGTTTTGCTTCAGAATGCGTCCTCTCATGCAGTCATCATTCCAGCACCATGCCTCACATCAGCTCCTGTTGTTTGAGCATGCGTTCTAAAGTGCTGAGCAGCAGATAGGGGCTCCCTAGCACAGTGATCCACTCCTGTTAGGTGCACAGTCACACACAGTCACTGCACCAAGACACTGCCATATTCCTCTAGTGGATAAGTTTGTGAGTTTTGAAGATGTTGCAGTACTTTGATCTATTTTTAATTTGCTTGTTTCTTTAATACCCAGATTTTCTTTGCTATAGAACTTGAATAAACCAGAAGAAAAGAAAGGTCTGTCTGTCTGTTTCTCTATGCCTCTTTCTATTTCTCTCCCATCCCTTCCTCCTTCCCTCCCTCTTTTTTTCTCTCTCTCTCATCTCTCCCTTCCTCACCCCACTTCTCCTTTCTCCTCCCTTCCTCTCTCCCTCCATTCCTCTGTCCTCCCCCCACCCCATGTCTCTCATATTGGGTGGTGACATTCACAGTCACCTATTTGGCCCAGCCCCACTTTCCACTTTCTTGCATAAAGCTACAGTGGTAGATTTAAAAGAAAACATATTCTGTGTGATTTAATAGGGTGTATTATATGCATCTGGGCTTTGGCATATCTCAAAATACTCAGATCCCTTTGGAGAATCTGACTTTCTTTGCTTATGTTTCTTCTTCCCCGCCCTTTTTCCCTCCCCCCCCACTTCCTGCCCCTTTTACTTCTCCCCTCCTTCTTTCTTTGTGTTTTCCTTTTTTGAGTTTTAACTTTTAAGCAAGGAGTAGGTAGGTAGCTGTAACATAAAAAAGAAAAAAATCACTATAGTCATTATGGAAATTTGCCTTCAAAAATGTGTTTGTCCATGCTTCTTTTATGACAGTGTAGCAGACTCCCTGAGCTTTCAGATAGGCTCCCCCATTATGAAGCAAAGAAGGGGTTCCCTAGGGTACTCAGTCGTCTCATCCTCTCATTGGCAGGGCTAGAGGAGGCACCTAGAGAGTTCCTCTTGACTCCAGGCCACCTGTGGGACCCTCAGTCTCCACATACAGATAGGATTAGGAAGGCCTGTCACCCTACAATGCTTGAAGAGCAGTTTGCATAGACGGGTCATAATCAATATCAGTATTGATAATTCCTTGGCTTAAACCACCCAGTATGTATGTTCGCATATCTATAGAGCACGATCAATTGTTCAGCTAATTAATGTGCTTTTATTTTATGATTTGCTGTTTCCAGGGCACAGACAGAAGCTTGATGACTCTAAACCTAGTTTGTTCTCTGACCGCCTCAGTGATTTAGGGCGCATTCCTCATCCCAGTATGAGAGTAGGTGTCCCGCCTCAGAACCCACGGCCCTCCCTGAACTCTGCACCAAGTCCTTTTAATCCACAAGGACAGAGTCAGATTACAGGTAAGACAGACACATAGGTTTCACTTGGAGCCTGGCAAGCTGGGGGTGAGGGGCTACCAGATAAGATGTGTTCATTCCGTGACTTCTAGAGCCGCGATCGGCTCATGAAAAACTTAAGATGCGAAGATACTGATTTCTTCCTTTTTGTTAAGACCGTTTGACATTCGATAACTTCGGGATGAAAATGAGGGTTTCTGCTAAATGCTGGGGTTTACAACTATGTCATGTACACTGCGGCGGGCGGGAAGAGCTGTGGGAGAATGTATGATGTAAATTCTATATTGTATCCAGGTAGTGCAGGGGACAGCATTACAACCTGACCATTGGAAGATTAGTGTTGCGGGTTCAGATTTGAGCTTAAATTTCTTACACATTAACCGTTTCATGTAGTTTGCTTCAAAATAACCCAGGGCTAAAAGGAAGCCTTGATTGGTAGTTAGAGGCAGGGTCAGCGAATAGTTCTTAAGGCAGACAGAACCCATTTTGGATTCCCAGTTAGCTCCGGTTCTCCACACTGCATTTCTGTTTATATGCTTCAGTGAGCTGGTCACTTTGTTTCTTCTTTACATCAGCATCATGTCATCACTGGGTAGGATGCATCAAGGTCCCAGCTCTTTTTGGTTTTCTACCCCATTGGTGCAAACACAGATCTCACATTAGGATCAGTTTGATTGCTTTGAGGTCCCATTGACAAGAATAGTGTCAGATCTTTAATCTGCATATCAAAAAATATCAAGAGGTCAAAGAATATTATGCCATCTACTTGCTGTCTTTGCTAGAGGCAGACTAGACTAATGAGAAAATGAGTCAAAACAAAACATGCAGTAAACCCTAAGTGTGCATCTTTTTTGATGGCTAGGTTTTCCTCTGTAGTGGAAATACTTAAGTATGCATAGCGGTCTTGAAATGGGAACGTTCATGACCTACCTCTTTTCTCCTGCCCATATTATGCAAATATATTCTTGGATATTTTCTAAGAGTTCTTTTTCTTTCTCTGGGTTTGTTTAGTAAATGAATGCAGTTGCATAAAAGTAATATGGAATTGTAAAAAAGAAATAACATGTATCAGGACATTGGTGAGCACAGGATATTGGTGTCATGAAAGAGCGTTAGTGCTCAGTGAGAGGACCACATTTCAACCTGTCTGAAACGTGAAACAGCATGCGTGAAGCAAATGGCTAAAAATGTGTGCTAGATGTGTTCATGATAAAAGTGCAAGGGTGAGTTCACACTAGCCTGTGAATGTTACGACTTTAAAATACTGGACTTTAGTTGATTAAAATTCAAAATAACCATCTTATAATAATTCTTAGACTGTGTGCATGTGTGTATGTGTGTGTGTATGTGGGGTATGTGTTTATATATTATTTGTAATCACGAATAATTTTATATGAATATATACATTGTATGAGTTGGTAACCACTAGGCTACTTAAGTGTTTTATTTCTATGTTCTAATCTTTAACTATTTGTTAATATATTAATGACTAATGGTTTTACTGTTTTGCTTACTTTAATGTGTATGAGCGTTTGTGTGTGTGTAGTGCATGAATGTGGTGCTCTCAGAATCTAGAAGAGGACATCAGATCCGCAGGAACCAGAGCTCATGGGTGTTAGATCTTCTATAAGAGCAGCAAGTGCTCTTTACTGCTGAGCTGTCTTTCCCGCGATTCTCCTACGATGGGCCTTTAAAATGGTGCTTTGAACCTGTCTGGTGTTAGTCACTTAAGAAGCCTAAATCTATAAGTAAAGTCACAGGAAAGCTCCATTAGCTAGAGCCTAAAAGTGCGGCTTAGGCGTCGTTGCGCCAGACATTGCAAAGGCAGTGGGGAGGGGCTACCTTTAAAGGCATCCCTAAATGTAGATGTGCAAGTGAGCTTCTGAGAAAACAGGGGCATATGGGAGACAGAGCATCTGCGATGGTCAGGAGTGTGAGCCCCTCTGAAGAACAGATCCACCTCCAGTCAGCAGCAGCGTCTCTCCACCACCTTCCCTCTTGGGAGGATCAGGGAGGTTGGGCTCCCTGCTTGCAGATGCTCAGCATGTTGGTGGCAGGACAGTGAATATTCCCTGGGTCTGTTTCTTAAAATGAAATTATGAAAGTCCACAGGTATTGATAGCATCTTAGAAGTCTGTCTTATAAATATTGGTCCTTCACTTGGGGGCCTCTGGTATTGGTGGAACAATTGAGGATCAGTTATTGTCACTGTTCCTCACTGTTCTCTTCTGGTCGTGATAGCTTTTCTTCAGCCTCCAAATACAAAGGTGTACACATACATCTGTGACATGCTTTGCTCTTGGTTGTGTGAATGTTCTTTAAATTCCCTCACATTGTTGCATGAGTGAGGGGGGGGGGCAAACATACCTGCAAGTAGTCAGGGATATGTCAAGTCTTGAAACCAAACAAGTAGGAAATCCAGGAACACCCAGGGCAGGAGCTCCATCATGGGAGAATGAGCAGATTTCATCTCAGGATTCATCTTCTTGTTTATTTAGTAAGTGTGCTTTTGAGCCCAGCACATTCAGAGAGCCCCATCTTTGGCAGGGCAGAGAGCAGGGGAAAGTGCTCTTCTTCATCTACTCTCACTGAAGAGGCTCGTTTGGATCTTGGTCCTCCCTCACGCACCATGCTTTTCATAGTAGTCTGCATACTGACGAGATAGAACTCCTCCTCAGGTCTTTTCATTATCTTCCTGGGAAGAGCCTTTGTCAAAAGGCCCCTCTCCATTTTCTGAGCAGTTGTAGGGATGACATTGTTTCTTAGCTTCCGTGTATCTGTTTTCCTCCATTGGCTAGTGTGGACTTCTCTGAAGCAAAGAGTCTCACTAAATGTTGACTTGATGAGAATCTAGTAGAGAAGAAATAGGTGCAAAAAGACATGTATATCATGCTTTTCTTGTTTGCATAGGCTGTGCTTTCTAATTTCTTATCAAGGCCATTCTTGTTTCCTGAAGGTGAACTATGACAGAAATCCCATTTCTATATAAAACTCTCTGCTGTTAAACCAGTTGGTTTCATACCACAGGGAGCTGCAGAACTCACTTTCTTGAGACTTGCCTAGAATAGTAACTTCTTCTTGGCATTTCCTATCACCATTCTAGTTCATGTAATTCTCTACTTAAAGATGTTGGTCACAGGACCTGATTTTTTCTTGTTAGCTTGGTTCTCTTGAGTTGTTTGTCCTCCAACAGTTCCCAGTGGTCATGGTTGTATGCTTACCTGAAGTTCTTCATCTTTGCCCAACATCAAAGGCAGATGACTTCTTCAGAGTCCCTGAACAGCAGAATGAAATTCAAGGAAATCGTTAGTGCTTAGTTTTTCATAATTAGTCTTTTCTAATGTCTCTTGCAGTTCCTAGGGCCAAAAGTTCTAGCCATATGGTGGGCTGGCTTCTTTGCTGTGCCAGGCCGGTGGTGCCACTCTGTTGATGTCTTTGATGGCTCATGTTCTTTCTGCCTGAGGGACCAGGGCCTCCCCACAGCTTCCTGAGGAAGTTGCTTCCTCCCCACCTCTTTTTATCATTCTGCCATCTGCTGCCTGTCTCTTGGCACCAGGAAACACATAGCCTGTTGCAAAGGCCGACCCCTTTTGACTCAGCATGTGGTGATGGTTTTGGAGGTTGAAGATGCTGTGGTGAGAGGTGCTCCTCATGACAGCTGCCACTGTAAATCCTCTGCATGACACAGCTATATGTAAAAGTAATTCTGGTCTCTGTGCGATGGAATTTTGATCTCATCACTGGAAGGACAGTATATACTGATATTTTTCTCTTAATCATTCATGCAGGAAATCAGTTGAGGCTTAATGTTTTGCTAGCCATCATTGTAAGCAAATCAAACTAATGCAGTTTTTGTAATGGATTTTATGAATTTTAGAAATGCAGTGTTTCATATCTGGAATCTAGTTCACATAATCTTCTGTGCAAATATGTTTTTATAACAGGGCCTGGTCCTCTCTCATTAGCTTACATTTCAGTGACATTTACAGCCAATAAAGGAGCAGTACAAGTATACAAGACACCATTTCAAAATAAGTGTCCAGGAACATGAAATGAAGCGCCTAGTACAGAGCGACTTAGGAAGGGAAGGAACTAATGTTGATTGTAAAGTTGGGAAGGAGTCTTTGGAGACAGGCCTGTGAGGAGCAGCACATAAGCGATGGGAGGACTCGTGCAGATGGGAAGACTCAGGAAAAAGCAGGCTGAGGCAAAGCTACGGAGGGCCTCATAAGCTATCATAAGGAGGGGATCCTGTGTGCAGTGCAGTGCCATTAAAGGCTGTTTTCTAATTACCAACATGTTTACATGCCACCTGCAGGTGCTCTGTATAAGGTGCATGCATCCCATGCGCCAAAGGTAGAAGTTAAGTTATGTTCAAGGTGCTGCTCCAGGAGCTGATCTGCTGAGACTGTGGAGAACATAGAACTTGGTGGTGGTGGTGGTGGTGGGGTTAACCTGGGCAGCTGGAGGAGAGTGATATCATTTTATGACATGGGGAAGATTTGGGGAGGGTATGAGTTGTTTGTAAAACACTACATGAAAATTAATTTTTCGTGTATGTAGATGCTAGAAGTACTCAGAACAGCGTTTGTTTGTTTGTTTGTTTGTTTGTTTCTGCTCTGACTTCCACTTCAGTAGTCCTTTAGCCAGGACTAGATTCTTGCACATCTGCACAATGGACTGTCATATCATTTGGCTTTCTCCTTGTGGCATGTGCATGCTGCTCATCTGACGTTTTGCTCACAGTCTCTTTAGTAATAAATACGCCATCATAGTCCTACTTTTTAAAATCCTTCTGTTTATTGTTTTCCCCAAGACATTTTTTCTTCCAAACTTGGACCAATCGCCACTGCCTCTGCCAGGCCTCTTCTGACCCATTCACTGAATCAGGTTCCCCTGCCACCTTGTGCAACGCTCTGTTACATCACGGTCCATGTGGGGACAATGACTTGACCACATTGCATCAGACTTTCCATTTTTCAAAGTCTAAGGCCATGTTATATTACTCTTTGTGTCCCTATTGTCTTCCATAATGCCTAGGGCTTGGTGATAAATGAATAAATAGGTCATTGATTTCTTCCGGAAGTATGATGGAATATTATCCTGGTCTTAAGTCTTTGTAGTTTCTATTTGATTGGATTCTTATTAGCTATCATTTATTGTTGCATATCATGAGCCAGGCATTGTTCCAATGAGGTTAAGTCACACACCCTTCACAATGGGTCTTTTAGGTGGGTAGTATTGTTGTGGCAACTGAGGGCCAGAGAAATAAAGGAGCTTACCCAGGATCCTGCTTACAACTACTGACTATTAAATAAAGGATTTAAGAAACATCCACATAGTTCCAGGGCCAAGTTGAATATTGTCTTAGGTGCTAGAGAAGACACATTTCTTAAAGGGATACCTCAGGAGTGTCTGGTCTGTACTTTAACGTGCTTATTGATGCCTTAAGATGTTTTGCAAAGATTATACTTTGTAGATGGCTAAAGTCGATTCCATTGTTAAATTTGTTGTTTCTGAGTGTCAGATTTTTGATGGACAGTCACCTGTACCTCTATCATTTTGGATGTGTCATTAACCATCTAAGTGGACACATGTCATATGTGACTGCTTCCCTTTTCTGCTTTCCACTGGATATTATTTAGGATTCTCAGGGGAGATAGTGTCCTAAAAGAGATACATTAGGAACATCTGGCTTGTACTTTAATATGCAACAAAATCATTTTTTAATGATTAAAGTGCAGTTCTATAAAGCATGTGTTCATAGTGATAGTTTTAAAAATAATAACTGGAGGGGAACTGTTTGCCAGACAGTCTAAGGCCATATAAATTGCATGAGCAGTTATCTTGATGGGGTAAGGTCATCTTCCTCCACTTCAGTCTGATTCTGTAGTCCCTTGGGGGAATAAAGCTCCTTTAGAAACTAAGAGGCTCTCCAGCCAACTATGCCAGCAGGATTAGCCTATGCATAGCTGGCTGACCTAGGCCCAGCCCACTGTTGCTTGTCCTGAAGCAGTTATCAGAATAATCCTCTCAGAAGTAGGACAGGACAGCTGAGTAGTGTGTGTGTCTCAACTTGCTATTCTCTTCAAGTGCAGAGTGCCCACATGGTTCTGGGATGACAGACAAGCCGGGAGGAGACATGGGCATGGCTGGTGTGGTGGTGGTTGTGCATGTGACTGGTAGGGAACCCAAGAGAGGCTCAGGAAGAGTGGCTGCAGGGTTCCACCAGTGTGGATATGGAGAGGAAAGTAAGCCAACGTGTCCCTATTACTCAGAGGCACCGTGGAGCCTAAAAGAGGTGAGGCCACCAACTCAAAAAAAAAAAAAAAAAAAAAAAAAAAAGAAAAAAAGAAACAAAAAAACACACACCATTGGAAGTAGTTCTGTTTTCCATTGGTGGTACTGTGTTTGAGTTTCTGAAGTCACCGGAAAGTCCTGCCCAGGCTTCTTCCTTTGAGAACCAGTGGGCAGGGTGTCCAGGTAAATAGGCTTGCTGCTTTGCCCATGTGTGTGCCGGAAATCTCATTGGAGGAAGCGGCTGATCACAATTCTTATTTAAAAAAAAAAAAAAAAAGCGCAAATCCTGTGTGTAAACACTGTCTCCTGTCTGTTAGCTTTGGGAGGCGGCCTCTGAGTACAGTTGAGATGAGGCACAAGTTCCCATCTTTAAAGAGCAAGGCTTCAGGCTCATGCTGTTGCTTAGTCTGTCAGGAATACCCACAGAGTAACTTAGAGAAGGTATTTGGATTTGTGACTGGTGGGATTCCCTTATTCTCTGAAGATTCTTCTAGAATCAGAGAGGGATGATTATCTGAGAACCATCAGTTTCTTGTCCCAAAGATTCCTTTTTGTATTTTCTTCTTTCTGGACCAAAAGATCCACAGCTGGCATCTAGTAAAAGCAAGAGGAGTCTGTGTGTTACACCTTGCTTCATTCTGGTTGAATCTGTCTTTAGGCTTCTTTCCAGAAAACATGTTGGTTTCATTCTTCCATTCTTTTCCACAGCATCATATTTTTCCTTATAGTTTCATGTTGGTTTTATGTACATGTATGTACATATGTATATATACATGTATGCAATATATGTATACAAGCAATTCCTCTTTATTAATTGCCTAGGGACCTTGCTCCCCACCTTTCACTTCTGGTGATAGCCTGTAGGCCAAAGGCTCAGGGGACTACACTGGATGGAAATATACCACCAGAAGGCAGATCTGGGGGTCTGGGGAGGCTGTCAGGCACATCTGCCCTAGGTGCACTAGACTATACCGTGTTCACCCTTAAGTTTCTGGGGCTTCTTGCAGAGATCTACTATGCATTGCCCATGTGGGGTGAATGACAATGATAATTTATTTATGTATTTTCAAGCCAGAAACATATCCTAAGCTGTTCTTCATTTGATGTATTGAACATATAAATTATATGCGTATGTACATATAATACTTAATACTAATTTGTATGTAATATTTTATCACTTAACATATAAAACATACTCCAGGAATAAAATTGCATAAAATTAGAGGCCTTCCTTGTTCAATCAGAATTTGCTCTCTAATAGTTTAAAAACAGTTTGCTTTAATGGAGTTTAGAACAATAGCCTTGGCAGAGGTTGTCAGTGTTGACTTATCTATTGACTTAGAAAATTGGAGCCTGAGGAGATTTCTGAAATTCACTGAGCTGAAATAGGAAATCTATGTGTCTGGAAGAGAGCTTTGACAGGGTGGTTTTAAGTGGGGATGGGGGGAGGCTTTGGGAGGAATGTTAACTTATGTGTGAGATGTCACCAGAGTGAATAGAGGGAAGGGGGAAGGCTTAAACTCTTGATTTGATTTTTAATTGCTGGTTGTGGTGACTTTGGGGATCACATGTGGCTTGTGGTCTATAGGTAACTTTGCTGTTGGATCGCCCCATCTACCACCCCAATCCTGTCTCTCACAGCTGACCAGAGCAAGCGCCGTGCTGCCCTTGCTCAGCTTCCTCTTTGGTATTTGTTTTATGGTTCAAATTCTCCATCCAGTGATTATTCCTCACACCTTACCTCACTGTGAAGCTTGGAAAGATGGCTTCTAACCTTTTTAGGCTGTGGCAAAAATAACAGACAAATGTAGGACCAGAAGGCTAGTAGATGCCTTCTTCAAATCAGGCTATGGTTTGATTAATGACCACTTACTTCCTGGTAGACCTCTTCGCTGCTTAAACATCTGAGAGGTAGCATCTACCTTGGCAAGATTCAGGTACACATCAGGCAGGTGAGCTTTCTACTAGCTGGTTGCCCTAAGAGTCCCGGGGGCAAGTTTTAAGGGAACCTCTTCTGCCTTCCGAGTTCCACAGTGATTGAGTGTGAAAAGTGCTTTGTATATAGGCTTCTTAGCAGGACTTCAGCGTTTTTTAGTGGACTGGAGGCATGCTGACACTAGCAATGGCTCCAAAATATTAATCAGAACTAAGAGTTTTACTAACAGCAAAGACATTTTCAGAAAAAGGAAGATGGAGTAAAGGGTTATACATCACACTGCATACATATACATACACATACACATACACATGTAATACACATGTAATATATGTGCAATATACGTGTAATATACATGTAATAGACATGTAATATACATACACATGTACACACATATATATGAAATCTCCATTGTCCTCAGTCTTTGGTATATTTTAGTATCACCTGGGGGAGACCATTAAAAGGTTCTTCAGCTTTGAATCAGAATATAGGAGGTAGGTCAACAAAAATTCCGTTTTAATACCCCAGGGTCACGTTGCCTATTCAGAGCCAATTGTGATGCAGCCCAGGCAGTGTCAAAAAGCCTCATTCTTATAGTCAGATTATGTGTTGAGCCGTTTAGTGTCTTCTGCTTGTCTCTTGGTTTTTCCAAGTGCATCCCCTAGACCCCACCTTGGAGTTCATTTCAGCTGCTGTTTTCCTTGCATGTCCTTCCCTGGGTTTGCCTTCAGCTGGATTCCTGCCCTTTTTCTGTTATGATGCTGTCAGAAGGGAGAGTTTTAAATGCCACTGACTGTGCCACCCCACTAAACAAACAAAGCAGAACAAAAAAATAAGCCCGAATGACCTTCTTTTGCACTTAGTGTGAACGCTGGTGATTCCAGCACAGGCCAGCAGCTCCTCCCCCTTCTGCGTCACCTGGCTCCTCCCACTTCTGCCTTCTCATCTCAGGCTATGTTCACCCTTTTGTCAGGCTCCGTAAAGACACTATCTGTCAAGTCCTCAAAAGGACCACACTGTCTCTTTCCTAGGAACTAGATACCTGCTGTCTCTTTGTTTGTCCCCTGTTAACTCTACACAGTTACCTTCTTGGCTTCTGCCTCCTGACAAGGTCTTGGCTTAATCACCATGACATTAGGAAAGCTATGTCTGATGCCAAGGTTTCTTCCACCATCTGTTCCTATGGTGTCATAGATAGCTCCTTCTTATAACTTATCACAGTTAGATGACGATTTGATTAATGTCAGTCTCTCCTATCCAGCCGTAAACTCCAGAAAGGAGGAATTGCTAGTTCTATTTTTATCTATCACTGATATTCCTAGAGCCCAATATAGTACCAGACAGACAATAGTTTTCAATGGATGAACAAATGCCTAGGGACAATGGATAATTATATACCTGGATATAAATGTTACCATGCCTGAGGTGTGACACTCCAGGTACCCTATCTGACTAAAATTTGATTGACGCCAGCTCAATTTGAACTTGTATTTACTGTACCCATACTGATTTGAACTTAACGTCATGCCCCTTGACCAGTGCCATATCCTAGTTATAACTCAAATTATGAGCATACCCTTTGAATCTTACTGCTTTCCTTCTGTCCACCTTACCAGCAAGGTACAGGTTGTGATAAAGCTAAGGCCAGCTTAGATGTGACATATGACAGAACCTTCTGAGTCTTCTCTTGGGGTTTTCTTTAAATATGGACAGTGCCCCCCCATTTCTGTCTCACACTGTCCTGTGTTGTGTCAATGAAGACACACCTGTCAGCTCCCTGCTGAGAAGCACAGCTTTTTCTGGTTTCTGCCATTTCAACGTCCAGTTCTAGGATACAATATCTTTGGCTACACCTACCATTTCTTATTCTCTTCCCTGCTGCTGTCTCCAGGGATTCATTAAGCCCCACGTTTGCATTAATAACCCGCTGGCATGCTTACACAGCACCCAGTTTTATCCAAATGGCTTGCTGCTCTGTCCTGAAATTTCCATTCACAGCTCTGTGAATCAGTGGGTTGGTTTCTTGCCAAGTGCCTTTGTCTGCTAGCTTGCTTGGTTTGGGGACCAGATGAGAAGTCAGAATCCTATTCTTGGGCTTTCCCTATTATGAGCCACTTTGTGATGGAAGGTCCCTCTCTGTGACATTTCTCATCAGCTGTCTTTCACACTCATCTTGAGTTAGCCCCTGCATGGCTTCTGTCCTTTCTGTTGCGAGGCTGTCTCCGGGAAGGCCTGAGCAGGGAGCTCTCTTTCCTGAGCAGGGATCAGAATTTTATAGGTGGGAAAACCTTTCCCATATCCATCCTTACTTTGAGAGACCAGCAAGACTCTGATAATGTAAGTTACTGGTCTGTGGCAGCACACACGTACATGGCGGAGGCTATTCATGTTTAGATAGCGCTGGTCATTCAACACGAGGATCTGAATGGAGTGAAACAAACTCATTCTGAAAATTCAGTCTAGCTGAAAGGGCTTTTAGAGAACGCATAGGATGTAGCCTTGAGTGTTCCCTGTACCTTGTTTTGAACTATAAACGTATACAAGTATGGATGAATGTCAAAATATGTTTATTGTGACAGGAATGTGTGGGAAAGAGGACAGACAGTGATTATCTGTTAACATAATTGGCCATATTTGATCCTAGTAGTTAGTGGTCAAGAGGCATGGCTCTAAAGTAGACTCTGTTTACACTTCAATCTAAATACTCCATTTTTCTCAGTGAATACCTGAGCCTCACCCAGTCCTACTTGAATACTGAGTAGGGAAATTGGGTAAATGCTAAGAGGCGGCAGTGGAGGGGCTGTAGCTGGGCTCCTCACCTGTAGCTGTGGCCACTGCAGAGACACTGGATGGAAATCTCCGCTGTTGCCTTGTTTTACACGCAGTTCTTTTGGCATTGCCAACAGGAAGAAGCTTTTGTGTGCTAGCCCAGGCTTTGCCATGGTTCCCTGCTTCCTCTCTTCTCTATGTGAAGTCTAGCACCATGCCCATGGTGTGTCTCCTTGTGATTCTTAGGAAAACCAACCATTTATACACTCATGAGTGACTAAAGTGTTTATCCATGGAGACTTGCTGACACCAGCCTAGCAGTCTGGTTCCCTAGTCTCTCTTCTGCTGGGCTCACTGGCTGTCACACTCCTTCCCTTAACAACATTTAGAAAGTTCCACATGTTTTCCTAGAGCCAGTTCAGAGGGTCCCTCCCTCATGCTTCTTATTCTTAGTATCTAATGTTCAATCATACAGACATTTTGGTTATTTCTAAGTTTGAAGGCAGACAGCCCCTCCCATATCAGCTGATGGAGTGTGCAGCCACCCTCCGGTCTAGTTCCATGAGCACAGCCTGCTTTCCTGGTGTCCCTACCTTTGTGTGAATGGCTGTTTGCAGTTTTGTTGATGGATGTCAGACACCCAAGCTGCCCCTTTCCAGTTGCTTTCTTGCAGCCTGGGCCTTGTGCTGTCTGTGCTGCCATATTTGGGGTTTATAAAGAGAAAGCAGCATATGTGCTCTTTAGGAACTCAGAGGTAAGGTGCAGGGGCACTGTTGGAGGTGGAGAACTTAGAAAAACCGCTCTGCCATTGGTGCTTTATGGCTTCTTTCTAACCTCGGACTGTTCTTGAAAACACACATATATGCTTGGGACACACAGCCTCATTATGTCAAATGCTTGGTTCTTTTAAAGCCTTTTCCCCCTCTAGTTTCAAATGTAGCCCTAGCTCTTAGTAACTGCTCTTGGTTTCTTGAGGTAACTGGGATTTCCTCAAGATTCGTGATCACCGTAGTTCTGAGAGATCATATAAGGCTGCTGGGTGTTCCTGGTGGCACCGAGAGCTCGCTTCCATGCAGCTGGGGCCTTTTCTTTCTAGTTACCTGTGTTTCCAGGACCATCCACATCTCTGCTGCTCTCCTCTTTCTCCCATACATCACTCCTGTCCATCACGCCTGTAAGGACAACAGGCCCATTATTGGAAAGACCTGATGTTTCTCTCTCATATTTATGTTACAGGCCAGATTTGATTTTCAGTTCCTGCTAAACTCCTCTTTTTTAGGCAGTAGGAGTTTGTGCAGAAGTAAAGGTGGAATGATACTGAAACATGTTGGTGATAATTTACTATTAGTGTGTGCACATAAATTGTAATGCTAAAGGTTTTCTTTCTAGGTATTAATATTTATATAAAAATATTTACACTCCTGCAATGCAGTGAGGAACTTTGGACACTGGTTTTGGAGGTTGGCACATTAAACAAGAGTGAGCTGTAGTTCTAAAGCATCATGGGACTATCAAAAGTTTAACAACAGTGACTGGGGACACGGCTTATGGTCAAAAGCAATGCTGTTCTTCCAGAAGACCCAGACTCAGTTCTCAGCACCCACAACCAACTACACCACCAGTTCCATGGGATCTGACGCCATCTTCTGGCCCCCATGGGGACTGCACACATTTGTCATGGATACACACATGAAGACAAAACACCCATACATATAAAATAAAAATAACCAAGTCTTTAAAAACAAATCTTAAAAAGCCCAACATCAGTTTTGATTTCTTTTGATACCTTCTGAGAGATTTTAGATGCATTTACCCCTCACCCAGGATATGACCTCCAGGCCATATTTGACACTTTCATGCTTTGGGCTTCAAAATCAACACTAATCTTAGTTTGGAATCAGCCCCTAATGCTTTCATCCTGTTTCTGAAGACCCCAAAAGACAAGCCACACCATGTGGCTCTGGTGGGTTCAGGCAAAGGCACCCAAGGCTGAGCTGATTCATGATTAACTAGGTCTGTTGCAGAGCTAGGTTCTGTAATGTCTCCAGTACTGATTGTAGTGATACCTGCTCTGACTCATCTGAATACAGAGTGAATCCCAGAAGGCTCAGGTTTCTTCAGAAAGTGCTGTTCAGAAAGCACTCGTGAGAACCAGTTAAGGTGACTTATCTCCACTGTAGACATTAATCAATATATACACACACACATACACACTCACACACACACATACATACACACTAATGCACATATATACACACACACTTACACACATATACAGGTACATACACACTCATACACAAACACCCCCCCACACACATATACAAAAGCATATACTCCCACATATATACATACTCATACACAAACATAGCCACATGTAAACATACATACACACATATACACATACATGGCATACATACATAAATACACACATGCAAACATACACACATACAAAGACACATATGCATACACACATATGTTGTGGTCATATATTTAAGTTAAGATTACATACATATTCTTAATAAACAGATATTTTTGTTATTTTTCTCCCATCACAAGACTGGAAAATTGGAGGCTACGCTATTTGAAAAGATGGAACTTTCTGTTTCTGAGATGAAACCAAGTCCAAGTAGGAGCAGGGTCAAAGATAAAGATGATTGATTCGGGACATCTGTGTGATTAACGCAGAGGCAGCCTGACCATGTGCTGAGATCTTCTCAAGCTTGGGCAGGAGATGGTTTATTTCTCCTTGTGTTGCTAATGAAATTGAAGCTTAGACAGGCATGTCCTTTGTCCGGTCAGTGGCCCAGAAATGGTACCTGTGAGATCGATGGTTTGTTTGCTCATTCACCGAGGACTGGGTAAGGCCTGGGACAGGGGCCACTCAGAGGACACCCCTTCAGTATAAGGTTGTTGCCCCTCATACCTTATTTAGTATGATAAGGTATAGTACTTCTTGTACTTTATTTTTCTTTAGTCTCTCTTGTGCCTCCCCCCACCATTGTCATATGATCTTAGGATGAGGACTGACCTTGAAGGAGATTGGCTGAGCTGCAGTCAATCCTCTGAGAGACAAAGGACAAAGTATTCTTCCCTTGTTTAGTGTTTAGTGAGAACATCCTTGGGAAAGGCTTCCACTCAAAGCAAAGTTGTCTTTTAAGGGATCATTCTAGTTGACATCTGGCAGGCTGAAATTTTGTATAAAACTTCTCTTTCATAGCTTAAGAGAAATTTAGAATGATTAATTACGACATTTTATTATTATGTTATTTATTTAAGCCACCCGGAAGTTCGTTGCTGAGTGGCTTGTATGCTCAAGGCCTGCATTTAATTAACCATCTGATCTCAGAAGTATCGAAGAGCTTCGTGCACACAGAGATAGTCCAGATAGTGTGGAGTCGGACCTTTATTTCATGGATGATGATGCTGATTTGCCATTCACTGTGTATTATTTGATTTGGCCACGGGGGCTTAATTCAAAGATGGTATTGCCAGCTCCATTTAAAATCAGCAGCTCTACGAGAGACACCTTAGGTCATAAGGTCGAGCTTGCCCACATGAGTTGAAAAGTGCAATGATAACTTTCACATAGATCTTGGGAGTTATCAAAATGCTTTATTGTCATCTCATCTTCCAAACGTGACAGTAGTTATTATTGTATTCATTTCACAGACAGAGCCTTTTGGCTACTAAATAGGTACCACAAGAGGCAGTCAGCTAATCAGATCTGGCGTGATTCCTGTCATGCTCATGAAACCCAATCAGGATCGTTATTCCCAGTTCACAGATAAACCTCTGTGGCTAGGCGTTGAAGTGACCTACTCAACACAGTGGGGAGCTGTACACCTAGCCTCAGTCTGTCTTCACGGCCAGTGGACATAGCCACTTGGCCACCTTCGCTTCAGCATGCTATGCAGCTGATGTCACGTATCTAAACTGTAGGCTGACCCTCCATTGCACATGTCTCAGTAGAAGGCCTGTTCATTTCCCACTGTCCTGGGCTGTCTCTCTGCACAAGGAGAACAGCTCAGCTCATGTCACAACCAAGCACCCTCAATCCCTTTGTAATATGTATGTATGTGTGTATGTGTGTATGTGTGTATGTGTGTATGTGTGTATGTATGTATGTATGTATGTATGTATATATGTATGTTGTCGGTTGTCCTTTTCATCTGTTCAGAATGTGTTTGACTCCAGCCCCTTGCCTTTATGAGACAGATTTCCTGCTCTGTAAGGAGCCAACCCTTTCCCATCTGAAGATGGTTTCCCATTTCTCTAAATAGTAACTTACATTCGTGGTGGAAGGCAAAGAGTTATATCAGTATCTGAGGATAACAAGGACCAGTCACTCAGAGTTGAAATGCTGCCAATCTGTACAGTCTCAACCTTGGGAGTTTTAAAGCATAGAAATTCATTAGTTTTAATCATCAAATATCTTTTTGACTTCTGAAGAAAGTTTATGTTATTATAGTACTGACTTTTTCTTGAGTCATAAACTCAGGTAAATGTTTCTTAAACTTGAATTGGGGGTGTCCCCCCCATATCTATTAATGTCAGTAAACATCAGATAAATATCCAGATGTATTTAATTATTTCCACTCAAGGAAGTATGTCCTATTTAGATAATCTTTAAATAAATTGTTTCCAAACTGAACAAATAAACAAGAAATAGCTGAAACTCAGCCCCCTCAGCTACATAGAAAACCAGAGGCTTTAAACGAGGAACTGGCCCAGGAAAAATCTCAGTCTCATTATGTATTCATTTTTATTTTGAGAAATAAACCTGAATTGACTGTTCAGATACGTTTTTTTTTTTTTTAAATTAAGCTGTTGATTTTCAAAGAATAAGAGTCAATTCAATGGCGAGTTTTATACCCGTTCCAAATATGCTAAACCTCTGATGTGTTTTAAGCATGGAATGAAAAATGAAGACTATTTTGTGTTTGTTGTTTGTTAGTTCTGTTTTAAGATAAGAATGTAAGAATGAGGGCTGCAGAGATGGCTCAGAGAATTGGGTCACGTACTACACTTTCAGGGGTTTGGGAGTTCAGTTCCCCTGGCAATGCATGCCTTCCAACTGCCGACATGGCCAGCTCTAGGGGATCCAGTGCCCACTTCTGGCCCCTGTAGGCACCTGCTCTCATCACACACATGCACACGCACACGCACACACACACATGCACACACATTGAAAGTCTCCTGTTGTAGTAGTCTCCTCCTAAATAGATTTCCGTGCAATCTCATATTCCCATGATCAGGTTAGTATAATAATCCCTTTATGGATGAGGAAACCCAGGCTCTGTGTGGTCAAGGCCAAGTGGGGAACCAGTTATAAAACAGTTGCAAAGCCCATCTATATGCAAATACACCAACCATCCTGTAAAAAGCCAACTTTGTTCATGTTTGAAGTTAGCATGACAATTTTTAAGTTTGCATTTAAAATCAATTAAGTGAAATTTGCATATGATTCTGTTAGTGGACTTTTGAGAAAGATTAAAACACAGTCTTTATGTTGGAAATAGCAACAAGCTTACCTTCTTATCTCTGCCCAAACCACCCTGAACACACCCAGTTTCACCTAATCCAAGAAGCTATGCATGTTTGGGTCTAGATAATACTTGAATGGGTAACCCATTGGGAATCTCAGGTAGTATGGGCTCAAAGGGGAAAACACAACACAACACAACACAACAAAACTGCCTTCTCTTTTCTTAGGTAAATGGATGCTGGCTTTTTAATAAAAGCCTTGAGCTTCCATGTCTCAGAACCCAGCAGAGAGATGTCAAAGGCATTGTCAGCTCTCATCAGTTAACCTTGATCAGTTTTCTGCCCATCATTTTTATTATCAATGACTGTAGGAAGCTCTAAGCCACAGTTCAAACAGATGATATTTTAAAAAAAGAGAGAGAGAGAGAGAGAGAGAGAGAGAGAGAGAGAGAGAGAGAGAGAGATTTGAGTGGTATTAAAGCATTTCCTATTCTCCTGTTTGGGGTCATCGTCTTGCTGTCAGGAACTTATATGCTTGCTCTTGAATCTGGATGGCAATATAGCTTTTCAGTATTTAGTCACAGTTGGTCTTTACGTTGACTTTTGTCTTTTCTCCCAGGTTATTTTCTGGTTTTGCTTTATTATTAGATAATGTATCCTGCTTCCTTCTTTTCTAGTGAGTTAGCATCCTTCCTCTCCTCTGTTCTCTTCCTCATCCTTGCCCCTGGACTCCCCCATTAGAAAATGCCATCCCAGTGACTCCCAGAGAGAGAGCTCATTGCAGGGGAAGCACAGAATCAGGCACTCTAAGAAGGAAGAAGCACCCCAAAACATGGCAGCCAGATAAACAACAGTTAAAGGCACAGTCTACATCTTTTGACAAATAATATGAGTTAATTGACAGAAAAAAAATATAATTAAAAACTGTGTTCAGGGAAAAAATTTTTGAAAATACAGAGAATAAATAAAATAAATTCTGCTTTTTGAAAATAAGCAAAGTGGATTGTTTTCTAAATGGCCACTAGACCTTCCAAATAGAAATATTTATGCATAAGAGATACAAATGGGCCTTATGCACAGACGTACACACCCATTTTGTCATGTTCATTGAGACATCAAGTCTACAGAGCTCTGGGCGACTTGAGGCCTAGAAGGGAGAGGCCGTGGGATTTATTTATTCTTCTTCTTATTTATTTTAGAGTCTCATTTTTTTCTTCTGTGCTGTGTCTTAAGTTCTGGGCTGCATGGGTTTTAGGCTGTGGAAGCTGGAATACTGAACAGGTTTTGTGTTTCATCTTTTTTTTTTTCCTTCCCAGATCCCAGGCAGGCACAATCTTCCCCGCCGTGGTCCTACGACCAGTCTTATCCCTCTTATCTGAGCCAGATGGCGTCCCCATCCATCCATTCTACCACACCGCTGTCTTCCACACGGGGCACTGGGCTACCTGCCATCACCGACGTGCCCAGGCGCATCTCAGGTAAAGACCAAGCTTTAACTAGAAGCCCACCCCTGCACAGGGGCTGGGGTGGGGGTGGTGATGGAACAAGCCTGGCTTAGCTGTGCTGCTCACAGTCACTGTCTATGTCTATGGAGACAAGTGACCTTAGGTACTCAGTCTTCTGCATGTACGGGGCTCTCAAACACTTGAACATTCTTAACTAAAGAGATGAAAATCCACTAGAGATGTCATACTTTTCTTAAGATAACCTTTAGTATTACCCAGTCAGTTACTGTCCTGCAGAATTGTATCCTGTTAGAGGGGTACTGTCTTACAGCTAGCACCTTTTCTCAAAGGTCACATGCTACATCTTCCTCTGCTTGTAAGCCAAAGGACAGACTGATGGTAACACCCTCCATTCCTAAAACCCAGGCTCCATAGTAGCTAGTTCCAAGAGAGACACCCTCAAGCTTAAGGTATTTATGAGAGAGACCTAGTCACTCACAGCACTGCGAGCCCCAGAGGAACCTTGAAAGGCAGCATATGGCAGCTCAAGGTCAAGGCACACTGTCACTCTATGGTGCCCCCCACACTCACAAATCTATCTCCCCAAAGACCCCCAAAGCTGTGGATATTTGAATGTGCATCTGCAATGACCTGGCCACCCTCCTCTCTATCCTGTAGGATTTAGCAGAGGGAGCCAGAAAGTTACCATAAAGACTTCAGACAGACCTGTAGAGCGAGAAGCTAAAGGCTCTCCCCGACCATATGAGTCCCATAAATAAGGAAAGCAATCCCCCCTCACTGTGATATACACCCCACTCTCATTAATAATCAGATATGACTCCACAGGGCCACACAGCCACTGTGTCTCAGGTAATCTTGTGTCAGCCTTTGGGCCCCAAGCACCTGTTTGACTCCTGGCCAGGTTAATGCCTTTCTTTCTCTCTTTCTGTTTCTGTTTCTGTGTGTGTGTGTCTTTCTCTCTCTATCAATTGTCTGCAAAGCTCGGAGTCGTTACTCTCTTGCTGAGCCATCACTGACAAGCTGAAGCTCCACCAGCAGGCTCCCATTAGTCCACTCTCCTTTGTTTCTTTCAAGTTGGGAGGAGGGAAGGCTTTGTTTCTCAAGCGAGTAGCGGGAAAGGGCTCTCTGGTCCCAGTGTCTTCACATTTTCTGCTGCAGATGGACTCCCCTGGGGTGAGTAGGGATGGGAGATGGTGGAGGGAGAGCTGGAAGGTTCTTTGGATAACCATGTTTCCACATTTTATTGACCACTGCTGCCTGTGCTTATGAATCACATGACATCTGTTGGGAGCTGGGCCAAGGATCATGTAGTATGGTCGTTTAGTTTTCCTCTGTTGAGTGAAATCACTGTCTCCTTTAGGCAAGACATCCATCAGGGATACAGGAGAGGAAGGAGAAGACACACAGGGGGCTAGAAAGTGTGCATGGGGCTGGGGTTGACTTAGTTTTGATTGTTTCACCTGTATTTCAGATGAAGAATTGTTTTTACTTAGAACCAAAGTTCCTCTTGGACTTGTGCAAGACTTGTGTGTGTCTAGGGTCCCTTTGGGCTTCCATCAGACTAGTCCTTTGCAGTTGAAGCAGATTTTTTGCTCTTTGAAAAAGCTCCAGTGGAGAGATGGCTCAGCCATTATGAGCACCTGCTGCTTTTAAAGGATACAAGTTTGTCTCCCAACACTCACATTGGGCAGCTCAAAACCACCAATGACTCCAGTTCCAGGGGATCTCATAGCCTCTTCTCGTTTCTATGGGGGCCAGGCACACACATAGTACACATACATACACTCAGGCAACCACACATGCACAGAAAATAAAAGTAAAATAAATCCTTGAAAAGAAAGAAAGGGCCCCAGAGGACAATAGAGACACAAACCTACATAGTATTGTTAGCGAGGTGTGTTCATATATAGATTCATCATGGAAACCGCTGTATACTGCCTTCAACAGATGATCACCCAGTGGGCTAGGCATTAGAGTTTGCTGTTCACACATGTGATGCGGATCTAGCTGGTTATTTTGTTCTTGTCACTTCAAGCATTTCCATGAAGAGTGACACTATAGCTCGTTTCCATTCTACAGAGAAGGAGGCAGGAGCCGAAGCTGGCTGGTTATACAGCTGTTCATTGATCTTAAGCCAAAGGCAGGAATGTGCCCCCACTTTATACTGGTTTCAGAGGCAGTTCAGTCCAGTTTTGTCCTCTTCTCTGAGCATCTCAGTGAGTCGTGACTGGTAAGAGGAGTAACATGGAGCCAAGGTGGGAGGTTCTGTATAAACATTACAGAGAACAGAAAATCCCTCCTGTCAGCATGTGGAGAAACAGGAAGGAACAGGCAGCTGTGGACTGTCAGGATCTGAGAGAATCCTCTACCTCCTGACCTCGCTCTTGGTTATGGGACTATGCCTGAACTGGAGCACTACCTGATGGCCTCAGATCATACCTCAAGGGGCGAGTGCATGGTCCACTCCCCAGGGCCCATCCTTGGGATCATGATGGAGAGATGGTTCTTTTGTAGGGTCCTAGGGGCCGAATTACACAATTTCTACTTTATCATTATTTACCTCAGTATATAAAGCCATCCTCAAGATACATGAGACTGGCCTTCTTCCTACAAGATTTGAAGGTTTTTTTTTTTTTTTTCCTCTCTCTCTCTAGAAAATAAAACCCTGTGGATGTAATATGTGTGTACCATGCCAGGTCCTCTGGTCTGCCTCTAATGTAGACAGCTCAAATGCCAACCTCCATCACCATACCCCAAGAAGTCCTGTGGTCATCTTCACGATGCTTTTGGGACATATCTCCCCATCTAAAGGGATACACAAAAATACTTGCCAGTGATGCTAGATGACCTGACTTAGGTTTATGAAACTTTATTAATTACTGGGAAAGTATACACTATTCAGGATAGACCTGACACACAGTATGTGGCATTATAGCTGATATACTGAAGCTAAGTTGTTTTTAAAGTTGTGTATCTGTATGTCATTTGCAGGAAGGCTTGGCTTAAGTTA
This sequence comes from Arvicanthis niloticus, assembly GCF_011762505.2. NCBI lineage: Eukaryota > Metazoa > Chordata > Mammalia > Rodentia > Muridae > Arvicanthis > Arvicanthis niloticus. The sequence continues at coordinate 52,768,738 of NC_047674.1, read as the reverse complement.
CTGTAATAAATAGGAACCTAAACTTTTTAAAGGAGATTATTTGCTTAATAAAAACGAATTCCCACAAAACACATTTAAAACAAAAAAAAAAAGTGATTTGGAATATTTCAATGTCTAAATGAGTTAACACTCCTGTGGAGTTAAAAAACACACTTCATAAAATATATAGCACACAGAATTACTGAAGTATTCACATTATTGCTATTAAGATTTATAATGAATATTTACAGAGCTAAACTCAGGACATTCACAAAAAGTCACCAGAGTATCAAGAAAAAAATTAATTATGTAATAAATCAAAAATCTTAAGTTGTACTTGTATTTACTAGGGATGGGAGAGTTCTCTGTTCCAAGAATAGAAACAATTATAAAGATGAGTTTCTAAAGAAATTCCAGTTCACCCTAAAATGCTATTCAAAAGGGATACTCTGAATGATTGTACTTGAAGACCCCAGTAAAGGAGCGGGTTCTTCATTTCCTCTGTGTGTGCCCTTGCCTCTAACTTTTCAAGTGTGGATTCAGTTCTAGAACCTAACGAATTATGTCCGTAGTATACTCTGTTTATCCCCTATAGTTTTCTTTCTGGAAGCCAGGCAGGAACAAAAGCAGGTCTACTAAAACGCTGGAGCCCAGATGCCTGAGCTCCCCAGTTCATTACAGAGGAATGTGTGCTGCTAGAAGACTTGAAGTTCACAGGCACAGCATGAAAAGAATCAGGGTATTTCCTCTTATTCTCATTCAGCCTTAAATAGTGTTGTAACAACAAGAGTCACAGGCTCATAAGCAAACACCAGTTTACTTTTATTTAGCTGACAAAAGGGTCTTTCTTCATTGTAATGACTTTGGAGCATACTCAGTTCTATTATAAAAGTCAGGTTCAGCTTATCAGACACCAGCCTCATGACGTCACAGTGCAGAAGCAGCCCTGAACATCCTGGGCTTCTTACCCCACCACCTATATTACAATAAGTAAGACCTTCTATAATAAACTAAGCGTGGGGAACATCCTGACCCAGGTGGCTTTAAAGGTGACCTCACCTCATCTCATGATGTGCCACAGAAGTAGGCAGAGTCATTGCTCAGTGCTTCCTTAAAGAAATAGGTTGAGACAATGGAGACAATGATACAGAAGCTGTATCAGGGCTTTACCATTGTAACAGTGCCATCTGTCACCAGTGCTGCTGGGTTTGTGCAAGGCGCTTGTGTGGCTTCACATAATGATTACAGTTAGTTTTCTGGAGGTCATTACAAAATACTCTGTAGATAATTATTGACCTTCAGACTGTGTTTCATGTACGAATCCTGCCACTGAAAGAAGGGAGATTCCTTACTGACTGAGTCTGTACTTTTGAGTCCAATGGGGAGACCTTATTCTCTTCCTACCTTGGAATCTACAGCCCTTTCTACTTCAGCTGGCTCTTTTCCCTTCCTTCCTCTCTCCTATCTGACCACCTCTTCAGTGACGTGGAGGTGGAAGGGACAGGTGCAGGCAATTCCCTATGGCCTCTCTCAGTGGCCTGCAGTACTCTCTGGAGGTTCCATTAATGACACATGCTGGACACACAGGGAAGAGTCAGAGATGTTGTCTGCCTCGTTACTTTGGGAGAGGCCACCAGGAGTTATACTGAGAACTTTTTCATGGCATATGCTTTTAATATATATATATATAAAATATGTGCCACAGAAGTAGGCAGAGTCATTGCTCAGTGCTTCCTTAAAGAAATAGGTTGAGACAATGGAGACAATGATACAGAAGCTGTATCAGGGCTTTACCATTGTAACAGTGCCATCTGTCACCAGTGCTGCTGGGTTTGTGCAAGGTGCTTGTGTGGCTTCACATAACGATTACAGTTAGTTTTCTGGAGGAAAAAAAAAATATATATATATATATATTTACTTTTCCCTGACAGTTTCTTTTTCTTTTTCCTGTATAAGCAAATAGTCTTGACTCTCTTCTTTAAATATCTTAGTATCAGAAGCAGTTTTGCTCAGCTTCACAAGGCTGTTGAAAAACTTTCCATCCTAAGGGCTCTCAGTTGATATTTCCCAAACTCAGCAGCATAGACTGTAAAAGAAAAAAACAAACAAACAAACAAACAAAAAAACAAGCCACTGACAATTATTGTGTCCATACCATAGGTATAGAAATTTCCAGCGGGGAGTTGGGCGGCCGTGTGGTCACTTGAGATGCATCAGGCCCACGTAATTGAAAACCTGGTGGCATTTGATGGAGTTCATTTATGGATCAGTCCCTGTCAAGTCTCCTGAGTCCAGATTTTAAAATCAATAGCTGCAGTGGTGTGTCCCATCCATGGGAGCACTTACTTCTCCATGTCCAAGAGCAAGGCCTCCCTCTTGAAGAAAAGAAAAAGAAGACTCTAGCAACAAATACTAATAAACCAGAAAGTTAAAACAGCCTTAATTAAATATTAGAGATCCTCCATTTTTTTTCTGCAGAAAAAATATTAAGAGCCTGTTTGGTAAACACGCCTCTGCCACAGCACCACTGGCAAGTAATTAAGTTCAATGAGAGCCACTCTTATTTTGAAGAGGGTCTCTGTTTAAAGCCATAAAGGGGGGAAGTTGTTAAATTTAATGGACCCTAAACAAAGGCAAGTGCCATGTGTTAACAATGGCATGTCCCATATTCCTCTCCTCATATCAATGGTGATTGACCTGAACATTTTCAAATTTGTAGGTCAGGGTTCATCTTGCTTTCCCTAAAAATAGTCTGTCTTTCGACAAGAGCAGATGGTGTTTTAATCCCACTTGAACCTCCATTTACTCTAGTGCTGGGAACAAAGACATGGTTTCCAGTTCTGCCCTGTCCATCGGAGAATGTTGGCGCAGGCCGTAAGGCTGACTAAGCCTGTTTGCATGACTAATTGCAGTTATTTTTAGTTAGCCTTGGGTACCCCAGCTCAGTGTAACCTGTGCGTGTGGTTTGACTCTGATTTTTTTAAATACATAGATCTTGTCAATTGTTACCGGGGCAGGGTGGGGGTGGAATTTACCTCTGACATGTGCAACCACCCACACAAAGGGCACAGATCTATTAAAGAAAGGGGCGATGCTTATACAGAGACAAAAGGCACGTGATCACACATTTTCCTATATGGTTTGATGCAGCTTGCTCTCACAGGAGTGTGTGAGCCCTCTGACCAGATGTACTGACTTTCTCGGGACACGGGTTGCTGTGACCCGGGAAGAGCATGGAAATAGTTTAGCTGAGGAAAACCTGATTTTAGTTTCAGCATCACTAGGAGTCTTTGTGCCGTTCTCAACTGCATCCCTTGGCTTAGTGTGTACCTCAGTGGCTCCATGGAGCAAAGTGACTCGACATTGCTTGTCAGTCATATCCGTGTATCTCAGAATGCTTCAAGGAGGAAGGCGACATCAGGACTTACCAAATAAATGTCAGGGAGAAAACCAAGTTGCATTACTACTTTTGAAAGAATAGAAAATGCTGATGTGTGTGCGCACATCATCACATATGTATGGTTTAAATTAATAGTTATGCTTCATAGCAGTTCTGCCTTATTGCAGGAAGACTAAGTAGAACATAGAGCTTGCAGATCCTTCAGCCACCACCCACCAACTCCTGTCATTTATGTCTTGCATTATTACAACTGAATACTGATTCACTGCTAGGACATTGAGCACACAGTCTACCTCAGGGTTCACATTTGGCATTGCACAGTTCTGTGGGCCTTGCCGATCCTATAATATCTCAGACCCCACCATTGCAGAATAATATAGACTAGGTCCCCACTCTGCCCTTCATACCTACCTAATAGCACCCCCCTCCTTCCAAGGCCCTAGAAAACATAGATATTTTTACATTTCTATGGTTTTGAACTTTTTGAAATAATTGGGATTAAAAACATATATGGTAGAAAATTGCTATATTTTTAAAACTTAAATACTCTTTCTGCACCCCTATCTTCTTTTGCCATAGACTCTGTTCATGATATTTCTGTTAGAAAACCTTTACACACACACACACACACACACACACACACAAATAAATTAATGTGCTTAATTAAACAAGGAGGGGGGAGATTTTGTTCACCTGGAACAACAAAAGGCCAAAACTAGAGAGACTTTTGTTGTTGATAAGGACAGGAAATGACACGGCCAAAGTGTGCATAAGCAGTATATATTTTTATCTCCAGCTCCTATTGCAATGTGTTTCATATTTAGAGCATATATCAAGACTACATCTGTTTCCAGAACTTTCTGCTAACAGTTAGTAATCATGCCAAAACATACTCTAGGTCCAACTTGAAACCAAAGGATCAAATAGAATTTTTGATTTCTAATTTTGAGCCTGACATTAATTACGGCCATCATGCAATAAAGTGTCAGGGGCTTTTCTGAGAAAATGATGGACGTTACATGAACTCAGTGGTAAGTGGAAGGAAAAGCTGTTCTCCCAGAACAGAGCAAATGATCTCTCCTTGACAACTGTCATTTCTCAGGAAACCTCACTCTTCCTGGCACCAAATTTTCCTGAGGTTTTTCACGTAAGGGTTCATGTCACCCTGTGGTCCCAGTTAGTGACCCCTGGGTGTGCTACTGTTGCCCTTGTTTGAACCTGGTACTCAGAGTCAAACTCCATCTTTATCTTCAGCCTCTGTGCTGTGTTGTTAGCCCTTTACATTCCTTCTTGGGTTGGATATCTTCCTTCAGTTACTTCAATTCAATTTATTGAGTTGAGTTGAAGTGTGCCAAGGCAGGCCAGGAATGGCAGACGTAGAGAGCACAGTCTCTGTGTTAGAGAGACATAACCCTTCTCATCCAGGAGACATGACATGGCCAGCAGGGAGCTAGATCACAGTCATGTTGTGATGCAGCCCAGGATAGACCAGCAGAAGCCACAGATGCTTGGAGTCTTAGTGAGCAGGGACCTCCTGCACCTCTCTTCTGCTCTATTAACTTACACTTGTAACCCACTTAAAGCCAATGCCTTTAGGAAAGTAAAAAAAATCAGATTTTTTTCTTAATAAAAGATCATCCTTTTATTCTGAATTGCTTCAACAATTTTATATTTGCAGCTTAAGCAGTTGCCTATATTATGTTTGGCTTTGTAACATTTTTTAATAATGATTCTAAAAATATCTAATAGGAATGTATGAAATCGTGTCTTTCCTTAGCTGGATGGAAAGCTCCTGCAGCCCAGGAACTAGGCTTTTAATCCCCTGCTATCTCTCTGTAACTCTGGCTGGATTGAAAGCTCCCTTAGGCCCCAAATTGGGCTCCATAATCCTTTTCTATCTCTCTGTAACTCCTACTTTCGTGCCCTCCTTGCTTTCATAAATGCCCATGGGAAGCCATTGCCTACAGTTGGAAAGCCTGCTCAGTAGACAGTGCTGTGAGCCTACGGGCTCACTGTGCTGAGGGTTTTTTGAGACTAGTTAATGCTTCTAGAAGTGGGGTCCCAGGGGCGATGAATGACTGCTGCCATTTACCTGAATTTCATAGTCTGTAAGTACATATATGTTCCAGCAAGAGATACAGTGTGAAGTCAGCATGCTTCCCTTAATAAAGTGAAACAAGACAGTCTGAACTATGCTTTAACAGGTGTGAGCCCATACGTTTGTCACTCACAGCAGTTAGAATAGACAGATATGCAAGTGTTCATGACATGTACCTGAGTTTGCTCTCTGTTGCCGTGGTAAGCACCATGACCAAAAGCAACTTGGGGAGGAAAGTATTTATTTCATTTTATACTTCCAGGCAACATTTTATCACTGAGAGAAACCAGGGCAGGAACTGAAGCAGAGACTGTGGAGGGGTGCTGCTTACTGGCTTGTCTCCCATGGCTTGCTCAACCTGCTTTCCTAGGTATCTTAGGGCCATCAGCCTAGGGATGACACCACCTGAAGTGGACTGGTCCTCCCACACCAATCATTAACAAAGACAATGACCCTCAGACTTGCAAATGGGCCAATCCAATGGAGGCAATGACTCAGCTGAGGTTTCTTCTCCCCAGGTGACTCTAGCCTGTGTCCCATTGACAAAGGCTACTTAGAAAAAGAGGTATGTCATTTGTCCTATTCATAAATACAAACGAGGGTCATGCATTCTAGGAAGAATGGAGACATTAAAGTCCCTTGCTCTTGGCACTGCCCGTTGCTTGCTTCATTGATCTGACTTCTTAGCAAATAGTGGTCCCTCCCAGCTGGTCGAGATGATTCCAGCTCTCTCTGCAGCCAAAGTGGTCATGGTTCCAGCTGTCTGTGTAATTGGTAATAATGCTACAGCTAATGGAATAATAACAACGAAAATGATGGTTCTAAACAAGTCCCACCCTGTGCCAAGGAGGGCGTGGAGTCATGATGAATAATCAACACATCCATGTGGCCACAGGAAATCCATGCATGAGTAAGAAGAGCCCCTTCTAAATAAATAACTATGAAGAAATAAGAACAGACTTAAGACAATTAGTAATAGTGTTGTTCTCACCATCATTTGAGAAATCAGCCCCTGAGCTCCCTGTCTGTACATCAGGAAAACACAATCTAATCAGCATGATGTAAAAAGCTCATGGAGAACTGACTATGTGATTCTAAAAGTGAAAGTTTGGTCCTCTAGGCATTTAACTGAGAAAGTTAAAGTTCCCTGACTTAAAAATGGCCAAGTGTCAAAGAATCCCCTGAAGGGTTAACAAGACTCCTGGGGCCTCTTTAACTTAATCACTGGCTGAAGCCTTTGAATAGGCAGTGCATCCCTCAGAAGGGCATCGGAGATACTGAGGAAGTACCAGTTGCTCCATCAAAATTGTGTTGACATGGTTTCAGGAAAGCATTTCCCCACAGCCCCTGACCAACCATAGCATCACTGAGAGTGCACTGGGCACAGGACAGGGCTGGGATTTGAGGAACTGGTGTGTGTGTGTGTGCCTCTGAGTTCTTGAGCTGATTGCTGAATTTCTATGGGTCTAAGTTTTCCTGCTGAGTGAGCAGACCTTGTGGGGCGTGGTATCTTCTAGGGTAGATCATAGAGCTTTGGATGTTGGCAAGTGTAAGTTAAAGCCAGAATGTGTAGGTTTTCCATAGGGAAAAGATGTAGTAATCGTATCAACAGCAAACCAAATACAGTGTCGCTAATCTCCATGAAGGTGAGGGGTTATTCATCGAAGGAATCACTTATCATTACGTACTTCCAATAAATGTCAGAGAAAGCTATGCTTTGGTATTCACTTCCTTATGAGGGCGTTAATACCCAAAATGGTGAGCATTCAGACCCTGTCCACTGATCCCAGCTGAACACTGCCTAATGTAGGGCCTCAGAGGTGCGGTCATCAGAATCCATAGATAGACCAAACACTGAAGATTAATTTTTTTTAATTAAGGGATTTAACTTTGTCATTTTTGCATGATGTTATGTGGCTGACTTGTGTTCATTCTCTAAGAATGAGTGTGACTAAAGTTCAGGGTCAGCTGGTTCTCCTGCAGGCTGCAGCCCCTCTCTCTAACCTCAGCTGCCCAGGCTTGGAGAATAGGCGAGACCAGAGGACAAGGCTCTACTGAATAGATAATAGTTATAGATGCAGTTAAAGAATCCTGACAGCGCTCTTGCTAAACCATTGATGTGTGTGTGTGTGTGTGTGTATGTGTGTGTGTGTGTTCCAGTGTGCAGGTGCCCCAGAGAAGCCAGAGATTCAGAATCTCTTTGTAGGTCTAGTTGCATGCAGTTGTGAGCTGCCCACCATGGTCCTCTGGAAGAGTGGCATACTCTCTTAACTCTCCAGTCCTATAAAAATATGTCTTAACCTAAGTTACTACCAATGCTAAATCACTCATCCATTGAATCTCTACGACTTGTAGAACAGATCCTGATGAGCAAGGCAGAAAAACTCTCGGAGCTTTTGTGTTGTCAGACAGCTTGGTGACTAAACCCTCAGTACAGGGAGCCAGACCCCTTGGTAAAAGTCTGGATCTCATAACTAGTGAGGACACTCAAGCTCGGTTTAGGCCAGAGCAGTGGCAAAACCAGATTTCATTGCAGCAAAAGGCAGTAGACAAGGTGCATTCTGGGACTGAAATAGTTCTATGTGTTTTCTTCCTCCTAAAATGCAGGTCGTGTCTTTTCAGAACTTTCATAGATTTGCATCCAGTTCCTCTGACTTTTAAGGTCAGCACATAGGTGTGACCAAGCTAGCTCTGCAAATGCTCACTAGACAGGCATGCTGGGAGTAGGCCGCAATGCCCACCAAGTGAAGAGAACCCTGGGTGAGGAACTAGTAGTGAATTCAGGCTCGTAAGCTGGCGTTGTCCATTTGAGAAGTCGCAGTGGGGTCTCTCCATGGAGTGAGTATTGCCGTGAGTGGAGGACAGAGGATTCAAAGTCAGGGCTGAATCCTCAGTAGAAAGGCCTTGACCTCAGAAGAGCTGGGGCCTTTTTTAGTCAGGATCGCATAACTGCCAGCTAAAATGAAAGGAGAAAGGCTTAGGTTGGCAGGGCTGTTGGCATTGCCCTTATAGTAAGCCTCTACTCCCTCCTCAGGTTCTTTGGGTCGCAAAGAGATTTTCCTCAAGGTAGCAAAATGCCTTAGTAGCTGAGGCACTTGCTACCCAGCACATCAATCTGCATTCGATTACCAGGCCACAGATAGTGAACAGAGAGAATTGACTCCCACAGACTGTCCTTGGACCTCTGTCGCTGAGCCATGGTACATGTGTGTTTTCTCTTTCTCTCTCTCTCTCTCTCTCTCTCTCTCTCTCTCTCTCTCTCTCTCTCTCTCTCTCTCTCTCTCTCTCTCTCTCTCATTTCCTCCCTCTCTCCTTGCTTTGCCAAAACATTTGATGAAGGCAGTTCAAGGAAGGGTTGACTTTAGCTCATAGCTCTGAAGAATTCCATCCATCATAGTGGGACGGTATGGTGGGAGGAGCCGGAAGCAGCTGGTCACATGGCTTCTGCAGTCGGGATGAAAGGAGAGCTCAACTTCCTTCTTCCTCTAGGACCCCAGCACAGGGAATCTTACCACACCATTAGGGCAGGTCTTTCCATCTCAACCCAACCCAGAAAGTCTCACAAATGTGCCCACGCATTTGTGCTTTGGTGACTGCAGCCTGTCGGGCTGACAATCATAACCAACTATCCAAGACAATGAAAGAGGACTACAGTTAAAAGTAAGAATCAGTGAGAGGAAGAGGCCAACCAGAATGACAGATTGCAGATAGAATCATCCAAAGCAAAGAGCAAAATGCGAAGCCTGGGTGATCTATTGGCAAGAGGGGTGTTTTCTCCCCCATGAGCCAAGATGCGTTTATGCATTTGTAAACAACATTGTATTTTTTGTTACATTTTGGTTTCTTCAAAGTGAACCCAATCTAAACGTTTGCTTAGTCACATTTCAATAAGGTTTAAGTTCTAACTGCAAGGTGCAGAATGTAGGCCTAACGTTTGGGGGAAAAAAGAACTTCCTAAAGGATTTATAACAATGTGTAAAAGATGTGACTATTGATTTCCCTCCTCCTGACATGGGGAGAGACTATACAGGACTTGCATCAGGCTTTGGTACCGCCCCTTCCTCGTTATGTTACTGCCTGAGGAGTAAGTTAAAAACAGATCAAAGGGGCCTCAAGGTAGGAAAAGGAAGACGTGGTATGTTTCGCTCTTTGTAGACTTTATTTTTTTATTTTTATCTTTTAAGGTGTATGTGTGTTTGTGGTGCATGGTTATTAGTGTGAACGTGTGCATTTTGTGCATGGGGTGTGCATGGAGGCCCAGGGCTGACAGCAGGTGTTTTTATAATCACTCTCCACCTTTATTTAATTTTTACTTCACTTTTATTTAATTTTTTATTGCTTGTGTTTCATATATTAATGTAATAAATTTCATTTTCACCCCATTTCCCTCTCTTATCCCCCCTCCAACTACCGCCCCTTTTCTCACCTTTAATTTTTGCAATGGAATCTCCCACAGATTGGGCTAGGCTGGCCAGCCAGTGAGCATCAGAGATCTGCCCATCTCTCCCTCCACCTGCCTTTAGCATTGTGGCGATAGGCATACTGCCCGGCTTTGTGATGGGTCCTGGGGATCCAAATTCAGATCTGTACGCTAGTTTGGCAGGGACTTCATTGTTGAGCCTTCTCCCCATCCCTGGTAGATCTACGAGTTGCTGTTTGACATGTAGTCTTTGGACCTGCAAAACTCTGCTTTATAGCATAGGTAGTGTGTCTTGTGCATTGCCACCTCCTCGGGATGATCAGTTGTATCTTTCTGTTCTGTTCCTCTTTGCTACATTTTGGTTTCCTCAGAGTGAGCACAGTATAAGTCTTCCTACTTTCATTTTAATAAGGTTAAAGTTCAATTTGTAAGGTACAGAATGCAGGGCTAAAATTTTTGGGGAAAAAAAATCTTCCTAAAGGATTTATAACAGGTCAGATAAAACTGTACCAGAAGAACACAATTTGGAGCCATTCATGTGAGAACAGTTACCTAGAAGTGAGTAGGCTTCAAAAATACATAATTCATACACAGATTAGTTTGGATTCCCGGAACTCATGCAACCCCCAGTCCCCATTTTCTTTTGTTCTGTGTTACACACTTGGTTAATAATTAGTTGCTTTCATTTTGTAGCAAGAAAACCTGGATTTTTTTTTTTTTTTTTACAGTGAATCTGTTGCTAATTGATGACCTCATCTGAAATGGTAATACTGTTTTTAGTAAATGAGGACCGTTCTTGACAAGCACGGTGTGTCTACACATTGGGTAGAATTGTTATTAGTTTATTGGAGAGTCTCACAGTTGTCTAATGGGTAGTAGAGTGAATTCTCACCTTTTCTTACTGAGGAATCTGTGTGGCCAAGAGGGGCCAGGACTCCGTCATTCTGATCCTTTGCTTAAACAGGACTAGGACCAGAGCCCATATTCTGTCCTGGGCTGTCCTTGCAGCTCCTGGGCATTCTTTCCATTACTGAACATAGCTGTGGTGACCAAGGAAGAGAGAGACCTCACCTAGAATTAAATCCATCCTTCTTTCTGCTTCTATCCTATCCTATCCTATCCTATCCTATCCTATCCTATCCTATCCTACCCTATCCTGATGTGAAGTTATGTGAAGACATAAGATGTGCAGGCAGCCGACAAAGCTCAGGAATGCTCTTATCTCTGCTGCCCCACTGCACCGGAACTGCAGGTCTGTACATAACCATAGCAGTCCATTTACCCAGGCTTTGCATCTGCACTCAGTTCTTCACACACATGAGGCAAGCATCCTTAACCACTGAGCCAGCTTGCTAGCCCCAGGAACAGATGTTTTTGCCCTGTGGCTTGGCAGCGTCTTCCTTCTGGAGCCATCTGGGTCCATATCTAGTGTGGGCTCTATATTCTGACTCTGAGAGAAGTAAAACTTGGGTTTTGATGTTAGCAGACAGAGACTGCCCATTATCTGAAGAGCTACACTGGCATACTCTCCATTGGCCTTTTGTCCCACAGTCCCTTGGCAATACTGCAAGGCACTCTTTTCCCTCATTAAAACAAATAGCACCTTAATATACAGTTAGGTGTGTCTGTTTATCCTTGGGAAACAGAGGGCTTCAGGTCTCAAAGACACACAAGGGGTCAGGGGCAGCCACAGACTGATGCTGCAAGTGGTCCATTGCTGGTGAGTTTATTGCTATAGCACCAAGAATAAACACTGAATGAAGCCCTCTGGAGGGTGTGTGTGTGTGTGTGTGTGCACACGTGCGTGCGTGTGTGCAGACTGTGGAATGTTATCAAGTAAAGAGAAAGTGAAAGGAGTCCCACTTGGTGCTAGTATTTATTTATCTCCTACCAAAAGGAGAATTTCACTATTTGAGTTTTGCTGTTTGGAGGCTTTTGCCAAATGCTTAACAATCAATAGGGCTTGATTTCTCATTTAAAAAAAATGCCACTCTGAGAACAAGGGTCTATGTAACTAGGATGTGTTTGTTTTTGTTTAAGTCATTCAGAGGGGGAAATCATCTCTTGTCCATTGTTAAAAGAGAGGTTTCAATCAAAGGAAAAGTCTCCATATTCTAAAATATACAAACAGTTCTTTGAAATGGATGCCAAATCAAACTCTAAAAGGGACGTTTTCTTGCAGAAGTTTTGAGTTAATTCTGTGTGCAGAGCTTGAGTGGAAAAACTCTGAGACCATTGGAGAACGAGTTGCAGTGACGCCACACTTAGCTTCCGAAGTTACATAAGGAACTTTGTCTTACAGTGGTCCGAGCCGAGCCTCTTGTCCCTGTTTTTAGGCTAAATCTTAGTAACAAAGAGAAAGGAATCCTTTCAGACTAAGTCAGAGTTTCAGTTAAGTAGAAGGTGAGAGTTTGGTTTCTGACAACATTGGATCTGAACAGCCACATGAGAAAGCATACCAGCTCTCATGGATAAAAATTAAGTGATCATTCTTGGGTTTTGTTTCCTTTCATTGTTTGAGATGGGGTGTCTAGTGAAATAGCCCAGACTCTCCTTCAGTTTGCTGTCCTCCTGCCTCAGCTGTCTGAGTGTTTGGGGCTACAGGTATGTGCTATCATGCCTGGTTAAGTGGTTCCCTGATGTTCTGGTTAGCTTTTCTTTTTTTTTTTTAATTGAATATTTTATTTATTTACATTTCAGATGTCATCCCCTTTTCCTATTTCCCCTCCCTAGGACCCCCATCCCATCCCCCTCCTCCTTTATGCTTTTATATAATTTTGATTACATGCATGTATTAAGGTCAGTTCTGGGTTGAGGGTCTAGCAATATAATAGATGCAAGTAGTCAAGAAACAAGCAAGGCATTAAACATAATTCCATGAGCACTCCTGTGATCACTATTTCTAAGGGCTTATCAGGATGACCAAAATATCTGAGCCTACTTCCCTGTCCTAGCGCAAAGTCATTTTCGTGTCTGACGCCTACTTCCTTGTTCTAGCCTAAAATTTAGATTCCTGCCTGAAATTACTTCTTTGTTCTAGCCTAATGTGTCATCTGAGAATAAAACCCTCCATTGAGAATATGCCTCCATTGGATTTGTCTGTAAGGCAAGTCCGAGAGAGAGTACTATTGATGGGTGGGTAGTTCAGAAGCTCACTGTGGGCAGTGCCACCCCTGAGCAGGTGGTCCTGGGTGATAGAAGAAAGCAGGTTAAGTGAGCTAAGGACAGTAAGCTGCATCCCTCCGTTGTCCTCTGCCTCAGTTCCTACTCCCAGGTTTTCGCTTTGAGTTCCCTCCCTGACTTCCCTCAGTGATGGAGTTTAACCCCTAAGGTGAAACACTCCCTTTTTTTCCCAAGTGGCTTTTGCACATGGTGTTTATCATGGCAATAGGAAGCAAATGTGGACACTTGTTTTGAGAGGAATTCTGTGTGGTCTCCTGTCAGGATTCTATTTGCACAGAAGTAGGTGCCAACAAGGCAAACCCAGTGTGGAAAGGGGACACAATTTTGTTTGCCCCACCAATAACTAGCTGGGTCATAGAGGTGGAGGCAGTTTCCTTTCTTGACAAAGACTCACTGTCATTGCTGCCTGCCACGCCCACCTCACAGACACTTTGTGAGCATTAAGCCAGGTGTTCATAAAAACAGTGGCAGTTTTAAAATGAGGGAATGTGAGTGTCTTAGTTAGTGTTTTACTGCTGTGAACAGACACCATAACCAAAGCATCTCTTATAAGGACAACAGTTAATTGGGGCTGGCTTACAGGTTCAGAGGTTCAATCCATTATCATCAAGGTGGAAGCATGGCAGCATCCAGGCAGGCATGGTGCAGGAAGAGCTGAGAGTTCTACATCTTCATCTGAAGGCTTCTAGGAGAAGACTGGCTTCCAGGCAGCTAGGACAAAGCCCACTCCCACAGTGAGACACCTACTCCAACAAGGCCACACCTCCTAATAGTGCCACTCCCTGGGCCAAGCATATACAAACCATCACAGTGAGATTCCATATTTAAATTTAATTATAACTATCGAGAGGCAGTGTCTGTGTGAGACCTGATTGTTTCCTGGGACTGGTGTTAAAGGATGTGTTGCCCAAAGGATAAGGGAGCAAGGTAGGGCCGGGGTCACAGCAAGAGAAGCACTGTGGAAGTCGGGAGTGGGGAGTGCAGGAGACCAGTGGGTATGGGGATGACTCAGGGAAGTTCTGAGGGCTCCAATCCACATAGGTATAGTATTGCAGGAAGGGCAGCTGGTTATTGAGGCACGAGTCAGAAGGAAGACACAAATTGCCACAAGGACAATTTATGATTGCATAATTGACAGTTGTAATGCCATGCTTTTACCCTCGAGCATGTGATGTCTTTCATCTATGTCTCCGAGAAGGGCTTCAGGGTATTCAAAGGAAGCAGGATGGTTCTGATTCCAAAAGAACTTAGATCAGTAAAGGGGGCAGGGTGATTTTTGTCTCTTTGCAAAAACCCATACAGGTTACAAGTGGAGAGCCCAGGAAGCATAGCAGGTGAGGTTGCTAGGGCCCATGGTATGAAGGAGGGAACTCCCAGTAGGAAGGGATTACGGGCAGATTTTGAAGGCTGTTTGCAAATTTCGAGAGGAGAGGAGGGTTCAAGGTCAGGAGAAGTAAAAAATGAAAACCAAGGCAAAGTTGGGCACCATGAGCAGGCCTGTGATCCTGACTACCCAACAGGCAGAGGCCCTGAGGAGTCCCTCAGGAGAACGAAGTTCAGTTCCCTCAGGAAGCTGCAGAGTAAGCCTTGAAGGTCTGCAGGGTGACTGATGGAGAGCCTGCCTCAAAATATAAAGAGGGCTAGAAATAGCTAGCTCAGTGGAAGAGTGCTTGCACACCACGTAGAAGGCTCCAGGTTCAATCCCCAGTATGGAGAAAGGGAGGAAGGGGCGAAGGAGACCAAGGCAAAAGAAGTGGGGAAGTGTGGGTAATGGAGAAAGTGGAAGGGACCCAGGTTGCCTGGAGCATACAAGCCACAAATGAGAAAGAAAATGGTGGTCATCTGGTTCAGGATCTAGGTTTGGGGCCTTGGGCAGTTAGGCTGTACGGCATGCCCTAGAGTCTACATTGGCTCATCAGCATGCCAAGCCCTCTTAGTCTACCTTAGAGAACCATAGGTTGGATTTTGTATGATTCTGTCTCTTGCATGATTCTGCCATCTGGAACCAACTCCTTCCCCTGGCTTGTCTTGTGGACCAGTGTGAGATTTGTTGGAAGATGTCTTAGTTATGTTTCTATTGCTGTGGTAAAACACCATGACCAAGGCAACTTACAGAAGCAAGAGTTTATTTGGGGCTCATGGTTCCCAAGGGTTATGGTCCACACTGTCAGGGACGGCAGACAGCAGACATGGCGGCTGGAGCTGGAAGCTGAGGGCCCACATCTCAAACCACAAGGAGGAAACAGAGCTTTTGAAACCTCGAAGTCTGTCCCCAGGGACACTCTTCCTCCCACAAGGCTGTGCGTCCTAAGCCTTCCAAACAGCACCAGCAGCTGGGGATCAAGTATTCAAATGCTTGAAAATTATGGACATATGGGGGGGGTGTGGATCTCATTCAAACTACCCCAGAGGGCTAGTTTGAGGCTGGGTTGGGTTTTGATGTAGAGGGGCCACTTCATAGGACAAATGTCAAATTCTATCCAAAAAATACAGTCTGTGCATTAGAAGACAGTAGAACTCAGCCTCCTTTTCTGATGTCACACGCCTCTCTTCTCAGGCAGAGTCTTTTATAGAAGGTTCTGGTTGGACCCTTAGGCTGAGTGTGTGTGGTCAATCAAGAACCTCAGCATTCAGAGTCTCGAGTCATAGGTTTTCTAGCTTGCTCCTGATAATCAGTAACAGAGGTAAGAAGAAGAGATGGCTACTGTTTGCCATGTGCTTTCACTGTCCTATGACAGGAGTCAGGGCGTCTAGGGAATCTAAAATGTGATTTACTTTGGCTCACATAGGACATCAGTGATATTGACAATATCCAAATTCAAGAGCAGGGTCAATTATGGTAAGAGGTGACAGACACCACTTCTCCATGCCACATCTCCTCTCTATCCCATAGCTGCCACTGAGAGTCTATCAGGACCTCCTTCGTCGGAGTTGACTTGAGACTGTTCTTGAATCCCCCACACCTCAGCAGAGATGGTGTCAGTAGAGCCACACAGTTCTAGGGTCAGGTCCTGGGCCACTGTGTACTCATCTGCTTGACTGTAACCTTAAGGGAATTACTTCTTTGAGCTTTGAGTTTGTCATTCTTTCAGTTTGTCATTCAGAAAATGGGGTTGGTGACACAGTCTCTTTTGTATAAGATTTATTTATAATGTAAGTAGCAAGGATGCCACGGAGGGCATCCTACTGGTACTGACCAGAGCTGACCAGAGCTGACCAGAGTGTGGTAGTGCAACCAGATGCTGGGTTGGCCTCTCTTTCCTTTAAGCCAGTCTCGGCTCATACTGTGGGATGCTGTAAAGATCAGATCACTTAGAGGGACTCAGATATAGTCGGGGGGAAAGCAGAGCCTGGTTGGTTAAGCAGTCACCAGATCTGGTTCCCAACCCATCATCACCCAGTAATGGCGGGTCAGCATCCCTGCACCAGGGTTTGGGCTTGCTACCAGGCTTGACAGAATGCTACTCAAGAGTTTTCCACTGCAGCTCCGCAGAGGGCAGTTGAAAACACAGGACTCCTTCACCGTGCTTCCCCAGCCCATTGCATCCATAGCTATCCCGAAGAAAATATTTTTAATCTCACGTTTTATCTAAGAGACAATCATGTGAAGTTTTAGTCTGTTTTAATAGAAGATATTTTAAGCTACTACTGTCACCTAGCTGTCCTGTAAGAAGCCTTTCCACTTGCTGTTTTCTTCTGTTCCATGGCTTCCTATCTATCAGCTAAGCTTTGGTGTCTAACATGTAAGATGTCAGGCAAATTTCAATTTTTAATACAATTCAAGTTACCACTAGCTCAAGCCATGAGAAAGTACCAGGTTGTCCTCTCTGTATTTTATCTTTAAATAAATAAATAAATAAATAATAAAAAAGAAAGAAAGAAAAAGATTTTCTTTGGAACCATTTATCATTTAGTTGTAGTTTTTAAAATAATCTTAATTGACCACATATGCTATCAAATAAGAGTTGATCTTGTAGCCTCTGCCTCCCGCCCGCCCCTGCTCCCCGCCTCCCTTGTGTGGGCATGCGCACTTCACTGCTTTCTGCCGGGATGTCAGAAAATTAATTACGCTGCTCCGGGTAGATACCATCACAGGAAGGCCGCCCCAGATTCAAGATAAGATTACGATATGAAAGCTGTTCTTTTCAGGGGGAAAGACTACTGCGTTCCAGCCTCTTCGCCTTGTTTTCATAGTTTCTCCCATTTTAATCCTGGCTCCATGTTTTCGTAGCCATGACTCATTAGTGGTTTTTAATTTTTCTGAAACTGAAATAGGGTCTGAAAGGGTGGATTAGCCCCCTTTTCCCTCCTTTTTCCCTCCTCTTTTTTTTTCCTGGCTAATCGGAGGAACGCAGCCACATCTGAAGCCACTTGGCTCATTATGAATTTCATGGAAACTGATTCTCTGAAAGTGTTTCCATATGTGTGTTCCCAATATATCCCATCCTCTCTAAATGGGAGCACAGACGTGTGCATGGGCTGGAAATGGCTTCAGGATGTGACAGAGCAGTCATATGACTCGCGGCACCGTGGGTGGCCCCTTCTGAAAGACAGGGTGTCCTGGGTGCTGGCCTCCTTCCTGCAGCGGATCTGGTTTCAAAGACTATCCACCCTTCCTTTAAAATGTTCCTAATCAAGGCCTAGCAAGATCGTTCCCCCTCTTCCTGGTCCCTCTTTTCCACCCTCACAGCCCTTGGCTTCTTCCTTCTCCTTTGCTCTGGGTCCCTGGATACATACAAGCTCACACAATCTTTTACGTCTGTCCCCTTTCCCTTTCACATAGCGGAAGTATATTATTCCAGCAATATCCTTAAAACCGGGGTGGGTTTAAGGAGTAGTTGCTGTTTCTGGAGATTTCCAGAGTCCCTGCTCTTGCCCCCTCTCCTTCCTCCAGTGTCATAGACTTTCTTAGCCTTAGGATGTGCTGGCCTGTCTGATTTTGTGAGTATGCTGTGGATAGTACAGATTATTACAACATTAAAAACAAATATTTATACTGGAGATTTGAGGCTCTCTCTCTCTCTCTCTCTCTCTCTCTCTCTCTCTGTGTGTGTGTGTATAAAACTACAGAGCTTATTAGTCATTTTATTGTCTTAAATATTGGCTCTATTTCTCATTCTGATGTTTCCTTTAGCATGGTCTTCTACATTCCCCCAAAGGGCGTGTTTTTCTAATTATTAGGGGAAGAAGCGAAGTCCAGTGTTGTTCTGCTTAGTCATGTTTAGTATGAAGGGATCAATTCAGAGACAACTGATATAAAATCCCTTTAAAGTCTCAGTGTGAAGGATGCAGAGTAATATTTTATGTAAATCTAAAATTGATTCTTGGATCACGCCTTCTGGAGACCAAGTTGATGTCTATTTGCCCAGCAGTATTTTTGAAGCGCTTGCCTTTCCATTATGTGCTGTAGAGTATCTAAAGGAAGGATGGACGGGAAGATTCACTTGGAAAAATCCTGCCTTTGAAGCATGAGGACCTGGGTTCAGATCCCAAGCACCCATGTGAAAGTCAGCTCTGGGGGAGGTAGAAACTGGTGGATCCCTTGAGCTTACTGGCAGACCAACCCAGCCACATTGATAAGTTCCATGTTTACAGGGAGACTCTGTCTCAAAACATAAAGCAGAGAGTGATGAAGACGACGCTGAGAGTCAGTCTCTGGTATCTGCCTATAAACATGCATATCCATCTACACACACCTGTGCACACACACCTGTGCACACACACACTTATACATGTACCCACTTGCACACACATGAGAGAAAGAGAAGACACACACAAACACACATATGTATACAAGACAGACACATGAGAGAGAAGACACACACGCACACTCACACGAGTTCATTTTCTTAATATGATTTCTTTTTTCAAGTAACAAATTGACATTTAAAAATAAACCTTATTATAAAAAACTTTGCAAATAAGTAAAAATATCACACACTAAAATTAGCCAGACCCAAAGTCTATACAACGTAATAAGCTTTTATATAGTTAGAATTAGCATTCAGAATGGAAGCTGTAAATTAAATTTTACACTTTTATTATTGAATCTGTTTTATGCACTTATCCACCATCAACAAAACAAAACAAAGCAAACAAGCAAACAAGCAAACAAACAAAACCAAGATAGAATTAGACCTAGAAAACCAATCAGCTTTGTATTTTCTTTTATAACTCATGCCCATTACCTGCATCTGGTCCCTCCTCATCCTCTTCATTTTATGTTATCTTGTTTCTCCATGTTTCCTGTAGCCATGTGCATATTTGTTTCCATATATACATATATTATTGGCTATATCCCACTTGTGAGAGGCTGAAAGTGCAGTTTCTTTTTGAGATCATGTGATCTTACTTAATAATATACATTCCATACATTTTCTCACAAATTTAAATTTCATTTTTTTAGAGTTAAGTAGTATTCCATTATATAATATATATAAAATATATATATATACATATATATATATATAATGCCATATATGTGTTAAGTAGTGTTTCTATCATATATATTAAATATACCTATCTCTATATAGATATTTTCAGATTTTCATTATCTGTTCATCTTTTGAGGGACAACTAGGTTGATTCCAGTTCTTTGGTCTAGTGAATAAGGCAGCAGTTAACATGAAGTATAGTAAGATACGGAGTTCTCTGGGTATACACTGAGGAGAGAGAGAGGAAGCTGGGTCATAGGTTGTTTTTGTTGTTGTTGTTTTGAAAGAAATCTCCAAACTGATTTCCACCATGGCTATGTTAATTTGCTCTTTTTTTTTTTTTAAGTAAAAATATCTATCTAAAAACAACCTTAATGCCAATGACCATGTTTTCATTTAAATGACTTGGTAGTATTTATGGACACAAATATCTCAGGTGTGCATGATAAGAAAGTAGTACAAATTTATACTCCATGGGAAGTGGGTGTTCTTCTCCTGGCCCTGAGTTCTGCAGTTGGTACTTGCCTTGCTCTGGGAACCCTATGTGGGGTAGCCACAGCCAAACTCACCCGAGAGCCCCAAGTTTGTGTCCCGTCCACAGGAAGCACTCATGCAGAGCAGCAGAAGGGCAGGATATGTGGAAACGACTGTTGGTGTGCACAGAGGCTCACCGTCTTCACACCTTTGCACAGCAGCTCGGGCGCCTCAGCAGCGGGGCCAGAGCTGCTTGAACTTGGCTGAGGGATGATCAGCTCTGGTTTTAAAATTCTTCCTCTTTAGCTTACAAAGGAAGAGATGGGAGTGAAAGAATTCCCCTTTCCACTGTGTTTCCTCAGAATGCAGATCTAAGGAAGCTCCAGGCAGATCCTGGGCCCTTCCCAAGATCACTTTTTGTCTTATCAGGTGGCAGAGGAGCGGTGGGGATGGAGAGAGGGATGTTGGGTCTGTGACTGGAGGACACTTTGGAGTCCCTGTTGTCTCAGACTCTCATTTTTTATCTGTCAAAATCATCTATGCTTCATTCTCTTTAACTTTTCTTTCCCTCCCCCGCCCCACCCCCATTCTAGCTATGGAGCATAGGTCTGTTCACAAGCTAGGCAAATGCTTGTACCTTTGAGCAACTTCATCAATGGTGATTAATGACTTTGAAATGCTGGCTGTTTACACAAGTGCAGATGTTCAGAGAGATTCAGGTTTTACCCCCATTACCTTACTGACTCCAAACATACCATGACTTGAATGGCCGTGATGGACCCAGGCTCATGGGCAGGGACAAGTGTGCCAAATGTCTGGAAGGGCACGCATGACTGCTCTGACTCTCCCCGTTTCCCTGTTTCATCTCTTCCCCAAGGTCTTGCCAGTATGGAGATGCATGCATACTGGCTCTTGGGTAGAGTGGGTGTCAGGAAGGAAGGGACAGATCGCTAATAAAACAGGGACATCTGTTTCTGAGTGGCAAATGTTGCTGGATGGGTGCTTTCTCTGAAGTCTGAGGTGAGGTGACTTGATGAGGGCTGAGAATGTCTTTGTGTCCATTAAAAAGAGCATTTAGCAAGGTTTTGGGTATGTAGTGTGCTTAAATTACATTTTGGATTTAATGGCAACATTGCTTAATGCTTCTTTTTTATGTAATATTTTTATCGTTTGTTAAGACAACATCTTCCTATGTCGCCAGCCTAAGCTGGCCTCAGACTCACTGTGTTGTATCTTCTGAACTGATCTTCCATATGCCCCAGCCTCTGGAGTCCTGAGACAACAGACATTAGCCACCTGCAGCTTGTTAAAAAATGTATTTATTACTTCCATTTATATGTAAATTGCATGGCTATGTGTGCATTATATCTGTGCCGGTGCCCTTAAGGCCAGGGTGTACCTGATCCCTTGAGCTGGAGCTACACTGAACACTTTAACTGCTGAGCCACCTCCCCAGCCCCCACCCAGTGCTTCTGAGGCTTGCTCTTTCTCTGTGTTGTGACTGCACTGGCCCTGTCACTGGGGTGCTGATGCTTATGTTCGTTCATTTACTTGTTTTTCCTCCAACTGCCCACATATTTTTCTCATTTGAAGCTCTTACAATTGTACCAGGCATGTGAGAGGAAACTAAATCTTCTGCTGTCCAAAGCTGACTCTGGTTGGAGAGAGCAGACCGAGAAACAGCTAATAAGTCAGTGGAGTCTCCAGCAAGGGCTCAGGAAAGTGGCGTAGGAAATGAGTGTTGTCGGAAGGGAACCGAGAGGAGGTTGTTATGTAAGCAGGCAGTGGGGTTGGGGATGAGCAGCCAGAGCGTTGGAGCGGAAGAAGCCTGCGCACTACCAGAAGACAGCAGCCTTGCGTAGGTCTTGTGTGGTCTGTCTTCCCAGGAAGGACGTCTCGCGCTAATAAAAAAAAGTTCGTGAGCTTTATTTGAAATTTGCTGAAGCAAAAGCTCCTGCCGTGTAACCAGCCCTAACATACCGCTGAAGTTAACACCTCTGCTGGTCTTCCGCGCTGCAAAACGATGTCCTTACATGCAAGGACGGGCTCCGAGCGTGCCAGTGTAGGTTCAGTTAGATTCAAGGCCCTTTTTATTTCTTCTGCCCTTGCCTCTTTCTGCTGGGTCCTGTTGGTTCTACTAAATATTTAGTGGGGAAGCTAACGTGCCCAGTTTCCCTGTTGATGCCCCTTGCTGACAAGTAATTCCTCCATTATCCTTAAAGTCCAGGTTCTGTTTATTATAAAGACCTCTTGCCTGTTTCCAAGCAACAGCTATTTAGTGAAGGCATCCTAAATGATAAATGTATCTTAAAGGTAGGGCTTAGAAATGGAGATTATTAGCTCCTGGGCTGGAGCTCTGTGGTAGACTACTTGTCTAGCACCTTGGTAGGTTTGATCCCCTGTACTTCAAAACGGGGGAGAGGGACCAGAGAAATGGTTCAGTGCCAATGGCCTCTTTCAGCCTTTATGGGTATCTGCACATGTATAGAATACACAGACACACAGACACACACACACACACACACACACACACACACACACACACACACACACAGAGAGAGAGAGAGAGAGAGAGAGAGAGAGAGAGAGAGAGAGAGAGAGGGAGGTAAATATTTTTTATTTAAAAAGAATGTCTGATTATCCCATTAGCAAGCTCTGATGAGAGATCTGTGCCTTCAACAGCTGTCTTTAATTGTGAGGCAGACATGAGCCAGCGTAAGTAGCAATGAATGAAAGACCTGTTGTAAGGATTAGAGGCCTGAAAAGCCAAGTCCAGAGGCTCTCTTGTATCCCCCGTGTCTGGGTTTACACACTTTCCCCTTCTCTGAAGACTCCCAGAAACCTGACTAGGTAGAGAATCAGCCTGGCCTCTTTCCTCTTACAGACCTTGCAGGGAGAGGTAGTGTTCTTACTTTTACCCTTGGTTTTGTTTTTATTTGGACCTCATGGGCATTTTATTAATGTACTCTTCCCAGTATGTCTCAGTGCTTGAGAGGCGGTGGCCACGGCTGCTGCTGTTTTCAGGAGCACGGCTCTTTCAGCTCTCCCTTATCGAAGCTACATTTGTCTGAAAGCTGTCTAGTTGTGGCTGGGAGTGGAGACAGCAGCTGGGAATGAAGCACATCTGCAGGAACCCAGGAGATCAGAGCTCTTGACCTTGACCCCTTGACCCTGACCCCATCCTTCTTGTACCCTGAGCAACTGAAACTCGTTGCTGTTAACAGATTAGATCGACAATGTTTCCAAAGTGGAGCATTAAGAGGGTTCCCCCAAACTAGTAATTATCATTGGGGTGACACTGAGATACCAAGAGTCTACTTAAATAATTTCCCTTTAGACAAGTATAGTGAGAAGAATGGGGAAGGGGATGTGGTGAGTTCAGCCAGATTCCTTGAGGGTAAAGGATAATGTAGACGTCTGTCCTGTCTTAGAAACCAAAGGGTGGGTGCAGACTAGCTCTGTCTCCTTCACTGTGTGGAGATGGTGACTGTGTGAATGGCTCTTCTCTGGACTTCAGCTTTCCTAGTTGTCAGATGTAGTTTAAATGACAGTCCATTTGACTTTCCCATCAGTGTTTGACCAGCAGAGGGAAGCTCATGGGAGATCAGGGGACATAGCAGAAAGTGATAAGTACGAAGTTTTATGGAAGTCATTTTTAATTTATCCAAAAAATTCAACAAAGTGTCACAGTTCCCTCCCTGTCATGGCTTTCAAGTTTACTGTACAGTGTCACTCCGTCCCTGTGGTGAGTCAAACTAGCGTCATCCTGGGGTTTCACTAACTCCTGCCAGCCCCCAAGGCACAGTGAGATGCCATTTTGAAACTTTGATTTTGTTTTGAGATAGGCATCTCAGCCCTGCAGCCCCAGCCTGCCGTGAGCCTGGAGCTCACTAAGTAGTCGAGGTTGGCCTCAAAGATGCCATAGTCTTACCATAATCTCCTTAGTCCTGGGAATTACAGTTTATGTCCTCTCAACAGGTTCACTTAAAAATCATTAGATCCAGAAGACCTCACGTGGATGGTAGAACCCTCAGTTTCCATTTTCAGCACAGTTTAATGTGCTTTGTGCACAGACAAGATCATCTGTGGGCAACAGCAAAGAGAATGACCTTAGCTTGATTTATTCAGTAGCTGGGAGCTTTAGGATGGCTTTGGGTTGTCCTGAGACTACAGGCTTGTCATTGAAGCAGGGTTGGGGGGGTGAGGTTGAGGGCTTATTCACATATTCAAATTAGACAGTCATGTTTGCATATGCAAATTAGATAGAGTCATATTTGCATGCACAAATTAGATGGTGTACAAGTACTTCTAGAACTCTCTGGGGTTTTATCTTATGGGTATTTTTTTGTAAAAAAACAAGTTGAATTGACATTTTCCATAGTCAATTCTGTATTGGTTCTTAACTTTTTAAAAAATGTTTGTGGCTGTAACAGAAAGGAAGAGTGTCATTGTCAAAAACACCCAAAAGGGAGCAGGTCTGACACACTGCAGCACTTGTACAGCCCGCTCACAGGCTCACATGAAGACCCATTCAGGGAGAGACAACGTAGCTGCATTTCATCCTTCTGAAACAATGGTTATACATAACCTGAGGTTTCTATTGGGATCCCTCCCATCTGCCCACCACACGGGACAGTTTCTTATTATTTCTTCATGCCCCAACACACTACAGTTTGCTTCAGAAGTAATGCACATTAGCATAAAGTGACTGAGCAGATTCCAGAGAAATGCTAGTCTTCGTAGATTACAGAGTCTCTTCTACTTTAGTTCACTCATTCAAGAAGTTGATCCTCAACACACGACCGTCTCAAATGACTAGAAGTGACTACTTAGATACTTGAACCCCAGTAGACACTTATTCCATTGTTTCCATTAAGAGAAATGAACCCAAGCAGAGCTCATCCACTGAAAGATGATTGTCAGCTTGTGTTAGTTAACATCTCTCAGCCCCAAAGCTACCACGATCTTGGCATATCCCGCTGAGTAATCAAAACATCAGCAAAATGTAGCAACTAAGACATAGGTGTGTGTGGTAAGAAGAAACACAAAGCCGTATCAGAGTTTACTAGCAGGGCTCCCCCCCCGCCCCCTAAAGTCTTTTAATGAGATTTCTGCATCAAAATAAGTGAAACCATATGGAATGTTAATTATTCTTAAAACATAGTTTTAAGGGAAAATAAATACACGTTAGAAGCCTTAAAAAAAAAAAAATCAACGTGTCTATCTGTGTGTGCCTGTGCTTCCTGGAAGGGTAAATGTTGACATTGTAAGTGTGGCTTCTTTCCGTTTTAAATTACTCGTGCTATTCTGGCTTTCTTCACATGCCCTGGGGATTGAACTTAATGCACATGGAAGGGGCCTGCCTGTATCTATTAGGCAGCCCCTCAACTTCACCTAGATGCTGGGGGGCAAGAGGGCTGCTGAGGACCACCTGTGGCCTCTGCTTGGGGTCCTGTTTGAGGCAGCCCATAAACACAGGGCAGGGAGGCGGGTACTCTCATCTGCTCCTATGTCTGAGTCTGCCACTGTCTCTATTTTATTTCCACCTCCTTGTCAGAATTTCATTTAGGGGTATGGGACGGGTGAGGGAGAGGCCAGTCAAGGAAGGAGGGGTTTATAAGAAGCAGACCGCAAAGTGGCCGGCTGCATGCGTTTTAGTCTGTCATCTTTAAAGTGTTTGCTTTTGGTGTTGGAGGCAGATCATTTGCTGTCCACCTTCTGCAAATGGGCCTGGGGATCCTGGGAAGGCACTAGTGAGGGATGGGAACACCCTCCCCCCCCCCATGCCCCCAAGGCCCTTATTTCTCCTCCTGCCTTGGAATTAATGACATAGACCAGATGTCAATCCTAGAGCTGGAAGGGAACTTAGAGTTCATCCCCTCATTTTCCAGATGATGACACTGCCACCTCTGACTTCTGCCTCTGGCCTTCCTCTCTCAGTAAGAAGAGCCAGGCAGGTGAGACTTTTCACAATTGCTGGGCTGGGCTGGGCTGGGCAGGGCTGGGCTGGGCTGGGCTGGGCTGGGCTGGGCTGGGCTGGACTGGGCAGGGCTGGGCAGGGCTGGGCAGGGCTGGGCAGGGCTGGGGCTGGGCTGTCTTATGGCTACTGTCTTCTGGTTTGTGAGACAAAAGGTTTTAATTGTTATGTTGCTTTAAAGCAGTCACTATGTACGACAAATGCATTTCACACACTGAATCCCAGTGTATGATGAAGATTATAAACAATGTGCATTTTAACAAACACTCCTACCCTTTGACAGACCCTTTCAAGACACACAGCGGGCTGTCAGAGAAGGTTTGAGTACAGATTGGGCTGAGGGACAGTTATGGTCGTCAAGATTTGCCCAGCACTTTCTCTTATAGCTAAAACCTGTAGCAGAGGCAGATGGGAGAACCTAAGACATCACAGACTCATCATGAAAATATGGATGTAACAAAGGGGCTTATAATTCTGTCAATTCTAGAAAATTATAGTCAACCCCAAGATCACAGCTGTGAGTCTTATCCATTTCAGAAAACTAGTCTCCATGTGCAAAGTCTCTAGCCAGGCTTTCAGGAGTTAGACAGTAGAGGTATCTCCTAAGGAATCACTGATGATAGCTTGTGAAAGTTCTAGTGGGCATCCATCTCTGCCTCTAAGCTGTGAAGGCCCCAGGGCTCACTCCAGTGCAGGGGACAGGGAGCCGGCAGGGAGCCTCTCTGGCTAGTCTCTCCTAGGCATTAGGCCCTAAGGAAAGCTGCTATGGGTACCTGGCCTAAATCAGGTCCCATACCACTCATCAGTGCTCTGACTGTCAAGGTCCTCACCACATCCCTCCACCCCATCCTCCACCCTCCCTCTCGATACCTTCTTATCTAGTTTATGAGTCAAGGGAGAATTTCTGAGGGCTAGATTCTCCTTGACACCCCCAGAAAAGCTAGATAGTGTTAGATTACTGAAATCTGCTTTGATTTCACTGTGACTAAGATGACGATTATAATAAGAGTTTAAATTCTCTTAAAGGTTAAAAGAAATAGTAAGACTATGTTAAAGGAATCTGTTTGGTGCACTTTTCTTAGCAAAAAAGCCCTGCCAAAGGGGAACAATAGTCAATCCTATTACTTTGGGTTTATTTTTTACACTGAGTTAGGAAAAGCCATTTGGTCTGATTTAGTAAAAGTTTCACTTCAGATATCCGGGGTGTAATAAGAAACAAAAGGATGGGGAGTGGGAATCAATGAAGATCCAGCCTTAAACGTCTGGCAGTGATCCAGTGCCTGGAGTTGGGTTGGCTTCCACACAGGGCCTAGTGCATTTTTGCTTGTGAAAGCCCTTGGGGACTCTCTGGGTGTGGAGAAGTTAAGGATAAATACCATTGAGACTGTAAGGTGAACAAGTCTTTAGTGAGGTGAGCAGTGCATTTGAAAATCTGTGTGTGACTTGCTGTTCCTTGGGAGAAAGCTCAAGTTTCCTCTTCTGCTTTTTATTTAATTTTTTAAAATCTTGTAACGTTTCTATCATTTTAATTGATATTTACAGATTTTTCCCTCCCCATCTTCTGTTGTAATTTTTAGGTGCTTCAGAACTGGGCCCTTTTTCAGACCCCAGGCAGTTCCCAAGCATTTCATCCCTCACTGAGAGCCGCTTCTCCAACCCACGAATGCACTACCCAGCCACCTTTACTTACACCCCGCCAGTCACGTCAGGCATGTCCCTCGGCATGTCCGCCACCACTCACTACCACACGTACCTGCCACCACCCTACCCCGGCTCTTCCCAAAGCCAGAGCGGACCCTTCCAGACCAGCAGTACTCCGTATCTCTACTATGGGACCTCGTCAGCTTCCTATCAGTTCCCAGTGGTCCCCGGGGGAGACCGGTCTCCTTCCAGGATGGTCCCGCCATGCACTACCACCTCGAATGGCAGCACGCTATTAAATCCAAATTTGCCTAACCAGAATGATGGTGTTGACGCTGACGGAAGCCACAGCAGTTCCCCAACTGTTTTGAATTCTAGCGGCAGAATGGATGAGTCTGTTTGGCGGCCATATTGAAATTTGTCAACCATGGCCCAGTGGCATGCAGGGGCCACATCCCACATGTGTTAATATATACATATATAAAGAGAGTGCCTATATATGTATATTGATTAGCTATCTAGAAGATTTCTCATTCACTCCCTGGTCATGGTCTTGCAACCCTAAGAGGGTGGGGAGAGTCATAACTGGGTTTCATATTGTTTACTATTTAAGATGTCCCCTTTACCAAGGAACAAACTGTCAAAGATGTTGTCTGGTCTGTTTTCGTAAGTGACCTTGTTCCCAAGCCAATTCAGAGAGGTGGACTCTGGGTCCAGGAGAAAGAAGAGCCACTTCCTCCCTGTGCTTTGAAACCACACGCCTCTGCTATGTGGAGGCCGGTGCACTCTGCAGACCAGCTTACAAAAAGCCAGATGTGGTCCACTCAGAAAGGGACGAGAGGCAGCGTGGCTGCTCTCACTGCTGTCCACTCTGAACACCTGTTCCATAGTTTCCTTCAGACTTGCTACAGGGACTCATTTGAACTTTTGAGTTCACTTTTTTTTCTATTCTAAGAAAGTGACTTCAAAAATACTGATCAGGACAGATTATTTTATTTTACTTTTTTATACTCCCTTACTTCCTGCATTTAACCAAAAAGAAATCCCATTCCCCTCCCCCACTCCTTCTGCTTCTCCTTTTATGCAAAACTGAAAATGGCAAATACCTTACTATAGCCATAATGATATAATGTTTGAGTTGGCTGTGTGTTATTTGTTTTTCTTTTTTCTTTTTTAAATTATGAATATGTGTAAAATCTGAAGTAACTTGCTAACGTGAATGGTCATATAACTTTAAAGATATATTTATAATTATTTAATGACATTTGGACATTTGGAACATTTCTTAGTGTAAATGCTATGTTGACTTCGGTCTCTAAAAGTGCTTCTTTTTAAATAACAAGTTTCTTCAGTGGGCTAG
This sequence comes from Arvicanthis niloticus, assembly GCF_011762505.2. NCBI lineage: Eukaryota > Metazoa > Chordata > Mammalia > Rodentia > Muridae > Arvicanthis > Arvicanthis niloticus. The sequence goes on along the minus strand of NC_047674.1, from coordinate 52,739,772 downwards.
AGCCATGTCGGAAATATTGCTAAGCAATTTCAATTCCTTCAGGCATAATGTGATTTATTTTGAAGATAACTCCCATCTCCAAATATTTTAGATGTAGTTTGTTTTCATGATGTATGAAGGAAATGCTATGTTTCTTTCTTTCTTTCAGGTGTTTGATTGCCTTTGACACAGCTTTGCCTTTAAAAGCAATAATTAGGGATTAAAACCAAAACAAAACAAAAACCACCCAGAGCCCCGTGGTCCTTTAACACTTAATGCGGCCCCTTTACTAGCATGAAATGCTGGAGACATGTGGTTTCCTAATTTCTTCACTTGGGGGTTGGGGTGGGGGTGGCCATTATGACTCTTGTCATATTAAAAAGCCAAGCACACATGATTGGTTGAACTGCAGAAGAGTGTTCTGTGGTCTCAGAGTTGAGCAAAACTTTAAATTGCAGGCAGTGTGGCTGAGGGCCTAGTCTGCTGTGGTAAAGGCTCAATCACGGCATGTACAGCCTAAGAATACAGACACATTAGGAGTCTGCACCTACCAGCCTTACCACACAGCCATTCAGGGGAACCCAAGAGTGCCTTACCCAAGGAGGTCTGCCAGCAGCTTTCCAAAAAGTAGAATGAAGTCACTGTCCTAGGGAGGCTGATCAGCTGAAGTAGCAACGGGTAGCTGATGTCAGTAGACACAGAGCCTGTGGGGACCCCCAGGAGGCCTTTGATATTAGAGCTCTCACTAGGGAGGGCCAAAAAGAAAAAAGAAAAAAAAAGCAGAGAAGGCCACAAACCAATTGGTGTCTGCCATTGTGTGTGAATTTGAGACCCAGCCCACCTAGGAAGATGCATTATTCCTGGCACCTTGTGGCCAGTCCGAGTGGGACTCCCTAATCTAAGCCAGGGGTCATTCAATGACATCACCAGGCCAATCCCAGCATTCCTCCTGCACAAGTGTTTGTGTGTGTGTGGGGGGGGGCTAGATTGGGGTGGGGGTCACCTTCATTTGAATCCTCAGTCATTCTAAGAGTTCTGCAGGCTTTTGCCTTGAACCCCTAAATCCCCTTGACCTCTGCTCCTTCTCAGGTTGACCTTTGTCCCAGTGCAGGACAGTCCAGGTTGCAGATGGCAACCTATGTGTGCCTTCAACCTGTGTTTTCCCCAGAATTTATCCTGACTCCTTCTGATACGAACTGAGGGGGGAAGAAACCCACTCTGCACCAAAGCAAAACACTTCACCTTCTAAAGGTTGTGTGTACCAAGTATACGCAGATAGTCAGGCCACCTTTGTGTTTCTTAAGATAGAAATTGTAACTGATGCTATTTATTGTTTGTGTGTGGTAGCTGGAAGCACACCACGGTCCACGTGTTTGTCTGATGCCTATTTCAGCAGCATTTACAAAGGCCAGTGTCTGGTTACACGTTTCAGTTTTCATTAATCGACATGAAAATGTTACCATCGGTGCCAGCTGCACCCTATTTAATTTTTTTTTAAAGGCACTATATTTGTACATTATTTTTTTAACGTTAAAGGGCTTCTTCAAGTTTACAATACAGTTATTAAGGGACCAGAGGGGATGCGTTAGTGCCTAAATGTTATTATAGTGGCTGCAGGCAGCAACCCAGAAACATTTTTGAAAACTGTTTCCCTCCGTCCTCCCTTATTTGGGAAAAATTCAAGTGCTTTCTTCACCTTTCAGGTGCCTCACCAGGTGACTCCCGTTACTTAGAACAGCCTTTCTTCTGGTTTTATTTTTTGTTTTTGTTTCTTGTTTGTTTGTTTTTTGGGTGTTTTTTTTTTTTTTTTTTGGACTAGGGTTTAAAAATTCCCCCTTCCTTTTCCCTTATCTCTTAAACTTTTCATTTGCACTGGGTCACATGTATGATTTGTGGTTTTAAGACCAAAGCAATGTCTTGTTACTCGTCTGGAACTGTTTATGTGTACTAACCAACCCTCCACTCCACTTCCCTGGGCTTAGATTGACACGGTTCTCGAAGGAGCACAAACATGGCTGACATTTACAGTGGGAGCCACACAGCCATATTAAAAACTACTCTTTAGCTGTCTTAGAATTTTAACCTAGGCCACAGTTTCTAACGGGCCCCGTGGCTTTGGTTTCAGGTTAGGGGATGATGCACAGGCAGTAACAAAGACTTAATGGATTCAACTAGTTTGCCCTCACCCTTCACCAAGACCCTAAGAAAACAAACAGAGAAACATCTCCACACCATTAGAGACTGTCCATTGTAGGTTCAGAAGGGAGGAGCCATGTTGGGGTTTCCCTCTCCTCCAAGGAGAGAAGGCACTGACTGACCTAGTTACAGAGAATGAGCCAGCAGGAGAAGAAGCAGTTGTGTCTGTGGTGTTTGAGAGACTAATGAACAATAAAAGATGATTCTCCCAAGCTCTGAATGTGGTGTTCTTAAAGAAGATGATGCATCTAAAACAAAAAATTTTTTTCTATGTGGGGACTTTCTTCGTTGTCTGTTTACTTCATGTTTACAAATAATTGTTTGCCTTTTAATGCAGTACTTTAAAAACATGTCAGCCAAAACCATGACTTACAGTTATCTCTTAGGTATTCTGAATAAAATTCCATGTCTTTCCATATGCCTACTGTTCTTAGGTTTCTGCGGAACAACAACAAAATTGTAGCATTTTGTGTAAATACAGCTTTCGTTCTTATCTTTTATTTTTCTGATTGCTATTGCCCAAGATTTGCTTTCCATGCACGTATTGTACAAATTCTGCTTTGTGCCACAGGTCATGATTGTGGATGAGTTTACTCTGAACTTCAAAGGGACTATTTGTATTGTATGTTGCAACTGTAAATCGAATTATTTGGCATCCCCCCCATGATTGTAATATTAATTTGAAGTTTGAATTTAATTTTCAATAAAAAGGCTTTTTTTTCTTTTGGTTTTGTTATGTGTGTATACTGGGTCTTTTCTCATCTGTGTCTGACACTTACTCCTGTCTACATCTAGGATGTACCAGAGCTACAGAACAGCAGGGATCCTGTATCTCTTAGTGAGCACTGTGCTTGCAAGTTTGCCTTACATTTGCAGGAGGAGGCAGAGACTCTAGCCATCAGTGTTTGTCCTTAGTACCTGTGTCTGAAGAAGGGGGTACCCATGGCATCCTACTGTATGAAGAAGGGGGTACCCATAGCATCCTACTGTAAAGCCCCTGGATGAGGCAGGCTGTATAGACCTCTGAGGACAGGAACTGCACCCAGCAATTAACCACCCTCCTCCCAGCTGTCCTCAGATCCCAGGTAGCCCAGATACTGGGAGTTGTCTATTTTCTTTCCCATATCTCTTTTTGAGTCTTCAGAATCAAAAACCAAAGCCCTGTGGTGAGTAAATTGGCCCAGAGGAATCCAGTTTCAGAAGCTGGGAAACTTAAGTGGAGTTTGAGGACTTTTATTTTGTTTTGTTTTAGGGACAGTATTTATTTTTGGTAAATCCTTCCCCTTCCATGAGGCTGACCCGTTACTTGCTTCATGGCCCATCTGTTTGACTTTCCACAGTTCTAATATAGGAGTCCAGAGACCATGGTCTAGAGATGCTGGATCAGTGGCCACATCGGCCCCCTTATCCTGGTCGCTAGAGCCCTGCCTCCTAGAAGAGGGTCGTTGCCCAAGAAATCTTGAAAACAGTTTATTTCTAAGACAAGGAGACATGCTAGAAAAACCTGGCTGAACTTTGACGAGAGAATTTGTAGCTCTTTCAAGATGAATATTGATTTATTTAAAAATAAACATTTTCATGGCTTTCAAAGGCACACAGGAGGGGATACAGAAGCAGTCTGGTCTCTCTCGCTTTGCCCCAAGCCACATCTCTCCATTTCTCCGAGCCTTGAGTTTCTTGCTTACTATTGAGATAGGCCAGACAGATCTCCGTTGTGTCCTGAGCCTTGTGGCGTATTTATCAGTAGCCTCAAATGGATGCCAAAAGAACTTCTTCTCAGCCACCCAAAATAACCCTAGGCATTACCAAATGGGCAACATCTCCATGGCTTATGTGGAACTGGTAGGAGGGGATGACTGAGCTGTCAGAGGGCTGCTGCCATCTAAACCAAGGCTATCGGCAGAAGACTGAGGGGCTCCCCAGTAACACATGCATGCATGTGGCCCTTGTCTATCCCTTCATGTGACAGACCTCAAGGATTGGATGGAGTGTTCCTGGCTTAGCTGCACACCTTTCTTTCCTCTCTCTGCGGGCTCTGGGCAGCACAGCTGGGTCTGAGGTCTGCCACGAGGCCAGCATTTCTCTGGGCTGTTCTGTTTCCTCACTACAACAGCAGGCAGCAGAAGAAAGTCAGCTTTCCAGTGCTTCTGACCCTTGGTGTCCCAAATATTTAATCATGAGACATTTCTGTGAGAGTGGGAGTTTCCTGTTAACTCACTCTCAGCCGAGACTGGCCCAATAAACACCTTAGTTCTCTGTTACAGAGTTTATTTGGCTGGGAAATGGGTATTGCCATGTAAACAGGAAGCCCCCTGAAGTTATTATCTACAGATGTGGTTGAAGAGCCACATGTTTGTATTTATGAGATTTGAAAACAGTCTGGAAAGCAAAGGAGAATGTCAGGGAGCCCTTGGTCACGGCACAGGTCTCAAAGCAAGGCAGGCTCCCCCCCCCCCCAATTCCTTTTGAGAATGGATGACAATAAGACAACCAAGAGCCAAGGTGAAACAGTGACTCGCTCCCTTGACAAAGCTACCACCTGGACCTAAGCCATTGGGTTAGAGGTAGAGAATCAATTTGTGGTCTCTGTCCTAGCTCCCTGAAAGTCAGTTTGGGGGCCTTTCCTAGAAAACAGTGCTAAAATTGAGTGACTGGGGACAGCAACGTTGGAGCCCAGGGTCTCTCAGGGGAGGTGCATGTCAGTTCTGAAAGATGCGTCTAATCCGCTTGCACCCAGGAGCTGCTCATCCCTGCTCACTGCAGTGTGTCCCCTTCCCATGCCTGTCCTCTTCCCTTCTGGGCTTTCTCCTGGGTCTTGAAGTTAAGAGAGAACAGGTAGGACTATGAACAAATTCTTCTCTCCACTCCATCCTTCCTATGCATCCCATAAGCCTCTTTGGGACTTCCTAGGTGTTTCTCAGCAATAGCTATTCAATCTGAAGACATTGGGAATGGGAGTTTTAAAGGCTACTCCTCAAAACTTTGATAAGGTCATGGTATAGAAGACAACAGACTGTGGTGCTGGTGGTGGTGGTGATGTGTATCTATGCAAACATGCTTCAGGGAAGGATGGAGAGGATAGTAGCCGATTAGAGAGAACTGAAGTACACCTTCCCAGGGATAGTGCTGGTTTGACTAAGGTGTTGTTACTGGGATTGGGGGGTGGGGCACTTGAAGAAAGCACTGATATCCCAAAAATACTAGTTCTTCTTTACATGGACAAGTGACACAGTGAGTTAAAGAAGCATGAAGAACTTGACACTTGAGAAGAGGCCATTGCTAATTTTTGTAAAGCTTTTATTCAAAAGCTGCTTGTGACTCAACCCAGCCCTGTTGGTCAGAATTGCTCAGCCAATCAGAAAGCAGAAAGACACAATTCTGGAGGCTTGCTTAACCTTTACTAAGACTTCCATCATTTTCGTATCTTGTCACAATGATGTCTGGCCATTTTGCACAGTTGTTTTGTTTTTTGTTATTTTTTTTTAAACTGTTTTATCTGTATACATTTTTTTTTAGCATTTCAAATGTTGCTTGCTTCTTTCCACTCACCTCCATGTATGTGTGTGTAGTGTGTATGTGTATTTGAGTGTGTGTACTTACACATATGTGGGGAGGATGTGCATTGCATGAGGGGGCCCAAGAATGACATATGGAGCCACTTCCTGCACTTTATTCATTGAGGCAGGGTCTCTCATTTGAACCCAGAGCTCACTGAGGTGGTTAGTCTGGCTAGCCAGCTTGTCTCAGGGCTCTTCTCTGCTTTCCTTGTCTCTGCCTTCAAAGTACTGGCATGACAGGCAGTCAATCATGGCCACCAGGGCCACCATGCTTTCCTGTGGGTTCTGGGCATGCAAATTTAAGTCGGTCTCATGATTCTGAGTCAGGGACTTTATCCACCCAGTCATCCCCACAGCTCACCTTTTAAAAGCTACGTGCTCTTACCAGCTCATTTGGTCCCACTCAGAGCCACTAGGAAGTGAAATATCCCACATGCCATTTTTAAAAAGCAAAAAGCAAGCAAGCAAACACAACATACCGAAAAGATCCTACCCCCTTTCTCTCTTTCTCAACAAAATTCTGCTAGAAGACAAAGTGACAAAGGAATGTGACTTGAGTTAGGAGCAGAACAGAAATACAACCTGTCTTCACGTGGCTTTGTGCTGTACAGGTCTTAGGAAATTTCTAGGGTGTCAGAAGTGCTAGAATTAGCCTGAATGTGGGGGAAGGGTAGAGAAGAGCCAAGCACAGGCATAGTGCACTTAGAGACCGTGTGTTAACTAGGAGTTCCAGGAGCTTCCAAAGTAGAATCTCATAATGGGTTGATTTACGCGTACTACAGATGTATTATTTAAAGCCAGCAAAAAGCTCACCCAGCACAGGACTTAGAGGGCCGGGGATACTGATGAAATGGTTTAAGGCTTTAAATGCCTCTCTCATCCTCTCTTTCCTAAATCAAGTCATTGACTTGTTTTGGAACAGCATCCTTTTCAGCCAGTCAAGGAGTTGACCAGTTTCACTTTCTGTCTGAGAGAGAGAGAGAGAGAGAGAGAGAGAGAGAGAGAGAGAGAGAGAGAGAGAGAGAGAGAGAGAGAGGAGAGAGAGGCTTTTGGCCTCTACTGATGCAACCTTCAGCCTAACTTTTCCACTGGAATTTAATATTTAAGATTATAGATCATATATCTGCCTAGACAGAGTAATCAGCCCTTAATAATTCTGCATCACTAAGGTCTGTCAGATGATCCTGGGCCAGAAGGCTGAATATCAGATGCTCCAACGTTTTGTAATATAGGGACTGTCCAGGTGTTCAGCAGTAGCTATAAAATAGCTAAGTTTTAGAAGCTATGCTTTGTGCTTCCCATAATTTCAGTTAACTCAGTCATTCTGTATTTCTGACAGAGTTGAAAACTTATAGTCTCATAACCAATCCTGGATATTTACTTTGAGAGAAAAGATTTGAGTGGATGGTTTTCAGCTGACATCCATTCTAAAGCCAAGAAAAAAGCCAGGTTCAGAACTAAGTGTTTTAGTTAGGAGAGATGACAGAGGTTCTGGTTATTCAACAAAATAATGGACTGGGTATGAGGACTATCTTGTACCTCATTGGTACAAATTGGTATAATTATGCTCTAATTGTATTTTGAGGGAAAAGTTTTATTTTAACAGGAAGGGTGATATGTAGGAGGAGCTAAGATGAGAGGGTTACCGAGAGGAAGAGAAGGAGTAAGGAGAGGAGGAGGAGAAGGAGAGGAGAAGCTAGGTGATGAGAGAGAGAAAGAGAGAGAAAGAGAGGGGGGGACATGGAGGCAGATGTTCACGCGTCTCCACCAGTCAAACATAGTTGATATATCTAGGTTGGGTATTGGGTTACACTTCTGATTGAGCATTACCAAACTTATAAAGCCTTTGATTAACGTTTTTAAAAAATTGTATGAAAGCAAAAAGGAAAAGGGGGCATGGGATAGGGGTTTTCTAGGGAGGGGAATTGGGGAAAGGCGATGGCATCTGAAATGTAAATAAAATATCCAATAAAAAAAGAATATAGATCACAAGGGTCATGATGGCTTTGTCCCTTTGACAGGAGGGGAGGAGAAAAAAATGTGTCTGGGTATGAACATGTCGTCCTTGGGATATTGGCAGAGGAGAAATTCTAAGCTTACCATGGAAGAAGACTCTCTCTGGAATCTTCTAGAACAGGTGGCACAGAAAGAGGCTGGTGGGACCAGCTTGAGGTTCTGAGCCATGGGAGGCAGAGAAGTACCTGAGAAGGAAGCAAGAGCTGAAATCTGAGCAAAGAGTTAAGTGGTTAATAAAACTTGGGCTTTTTATTGGCTAATAAAACTTCTCAAGGAATATATATATATATATATATATATCTTCAGGCTCATATATACATACATATACACATACACATATACATATATATAGGTTCCTTCAGGTTCCTAGCCCAGTGCTCAAAACCAGAAAAAGACAAAAAAACAACAAAAACTAGTGCTTAAATACTAGTGCAGTTCAAGTCTTGTTTACTTTTTCATTTCCGCAGTTGAAAAAAAAAAAAAAAAAAAAAGCCTTCTAGTGCTTCAGATTTATCACTCTGGAGCTTAGGACCAGAGGATTTTTGCCTCCTCAGGAAAGGAAACCTTAAGCCCAGCCTCTCTCTGTTTCAGGAGAGGGAGACCCATGGTGGAGACTTTAGGAAGAGGGAAGAAGGACAGACACTGCATGGGCCACGTCTCTGGTCTTGAATGCAAATGATCTCTGTCCTTTTATTACCAGGGTACTGTTCTCCCGACAGAGCGGGATGTTCTTGTTTTTAATAATAGCCAGACCAGATGCTAACTGCTCCCCAGCGACACACTGGATGAGCGAGAAGGCAAACAGCTGATTCCTGTTAAGAAGAACACCAAGAGAATAAGCCAGAAAGTATGAGAATTCTCTGGAAGCTTTTGCTTTGTAAACCCCTGTTTGGCAGAAAGATCACAGAATCCGAGCTGAAAACACAATGTGTCCCCCCTGTGCCTGCTCCCTGTCCGGCTGCTTGCTGGGACCCTGGAGCCTCTTGCTTTGCCATGCAGCCCTGTTCTGAATTATCCAGGGGACAGGCTCCAGGTTCCTCCAGAGGGAGGGCCCAAAACTCTGGTCTCTTTGACTTTGAATGACTGTAGAAAAATATTCATCAGTAGGAGGAGCTTTTCACTGGCTCCTTTGCCATAGAAAATAGTAAAATCCTGACCACGAGCCAAGTTTTTAAAATGGCATCTTTGTTCCATCTTTCTGACTCCCTTCTTCCTCCTGTCAGAGTCCATCAATCTGTCAGATTCTATTTTGTTTTAGCATAGGAGCCATTTGTAACAGGCTCTCTACTATCCTAATGACCTATCAGAGATGGTACGGGCCTTCTTGTTCTGAGAGGAGGTGGGCTTCCCTGATATTATTTCTGGGAGACTGAGGTGCCCACGGCAGGGGTCTATGTAGACTTTTATAGTCTTGGGATTTGGCTCCCAGGGTCATATGGGAGGCTCATCCCAACAGTCACTTTTTAGGGTGCTTTGTTGTTCTTCCTGCTCATCCTCAATACCCTAAACATCCTTTTACCAATGGCCATTCTTTCTGTTTGGTGCAGAAAGAGCTCCCAGACCTTTTCCTCCCATGCTATACTTGAAGGTCAGGTAGCCTAGAGGGTACCAGGGGGAGCGAGAGCAATGTGTTTCGATTTCTCTTTTGGGTACATCAGAGCTGGTAGCGGTCACAGAGTGCCTTGGGCACCTGGTACTTTTTGTAATGTTTCTTTTGTTTTATCTCCATTTTCCCAGCGGCCCCCTGAAGAGGTTACAGTGTTTCTGTTCCCACTTCACTGATAGGAAGCTGGGGTTCAGACTTGTCCCAGGTTACAGGGCTATTAAGTCTCAAGCCTAGATTTGCCTGATTGCAAAGGCAGCGCTCCTAAGTCCTGGATTTGCACACAATCTCCTTTCTCATCTATATAATGGAGGCTATGCGAAGCAAATGAATTAACGAGATACGAAAATGCCTTGCAAGGTGTCTGGCACGTAATAGGTATGAAATAGAGGGTGCCTATTATTACTCATGATAATTAAGATGATTATTTTAAAAAGCATACGAAAAACTTCCAATTAGTTTGAATCACAATAAAGCCAGAGCCACAAGTGGAACGTTTTTATGCACAATTTTAACATTTAAAACAACTGAAAGTGATAGTTTTCTATAGACTTTGAACCTCTTCCCCCCCCCCCTTTTCTTTAAAAAAAAAAAAAAAATATGTGTAGTAGTAGGGACCAAACACCAAAGCCTTCTGCTTGCTAGGCAAGCACTTCAACACTGAGCTAAATCCCTGATTCAAATTCCCTGCATTTTTCCCTGTCAAACGTGAAAATTACTTTTGCAACAGGCCTCTTACTATAGGCACCTTCCCTAAGCAACACAGAAACTCTCGTGTCACATCAGCCATGAGCATAAAGCACGTCCACGCCTTCAGAACGGAGATCTTGACCCTACGTTGACCCCAGCTATCTATGGTCTCTTCCAAGGTTTTCCATTTAGTTTCATATAAACACAGCTACTGGCAAAAAAGAAAAAAAAAAGTTATTGAACTCCATTTGGCAGTTGTTGGACTCATTTAACAAGAAAGAGAAAGACCACAGCCAAGAAACCCCTGTCAATCAATTCCAACTCTTTCTCCTATGACTGACTGTGCCTCCTTCTCACCCCCACACCTGCAGAAGGGAGTCACACCTGGTTCCCCTTTCTAAGTCATTAAGACGGTGCAGTGGAGGACAGAGGGACTGATCTAGATGATCTAGGGCTGGGGAAAGCCACTACAGCCAGCAATGGAACCCCTGGGGTGCACTAGGTTTTGCATCAGAGTCTGGAGTGTCAGGGGAAGCCTAGAGCTGAGACATAAGTGCTCCCTTTGAACATAGCGGTGGTCCCCTCCCTGAGTATCTTAAAACAGTTTGCAACTGTCGAACATCTATTTCTTATGAAATTAAGATTTATGTAAAGCTGGGATGATCAAAATGACTTTTCTCCCTCCCTACCAATCTCTCCTTCCTCTCTCTCTCTCTCTCTCTCTCTCTCTCTCTCTCTCTCTCTCTCTCTCTCTCTCTCTCAGTAAATCTTTATTCATCTCCTAACTCTAGGTAGAATAGTATGTAAGATGGCTGCCGCCATGAGAAAGCTACAAGGAATCTTCCTACTCACCTTAGTCCATCTCAGAGGGTTTGGCCACTCATTTATTTATTTTAAGCCAAATCAAAATGTCCAAAACCAAAGATTAAAATGTTACAATCAGGAGCTGGAGAGACTGCTCAGTGGATAAAGTGCTTACAGTACAAACTTCAAAACCAGAGTTCAGGTTTATCAGAAACCATGTAAAAAGAAGCTAGTGTGGTGGCCACCTGGAATCCCAGTGCTAAGGAGACAGACATGTGATCAAGGGCTAGCTGGCTGTTCAGACTAGCCCGATTGATGGACTCTGGGTTTCAAGAGAAGCTGCCTCAGGAGAGACATGGATAGCAACTGAAGAAGACATCTAACGTGAACCCCTGACCTCCATGTACAGGTGCACACAAGACTAGTGCATACCCCACACATTATACATGTGTGTCCCCTGCAAGCACCTATATACAAACAGGCACACACACACGAACACACATGCCAGTGGGAGCTAAAGATGTTCACCATTTGTTTGTAGAGAGAATCCAGGTAGCTTTGATTTCTGTATATGACCATTTCTGTTCTTTTTTGTTTGTTTGTTTTTTCTCATTTCCTGCAACACTGAGTATCTTTAAGGTAGGTAGTAGCACTTTCATTCCCACTGCATGTATGTGTGATTTGCTGTTTCAAACAGAAGAAGGCTCAGCTATCTTCTCCTTCCCATCCCAGTGGCTTTATAGCCAGCTCTGCCTTAGGGAGTCAAAGGATGTATGGGAAAGGGGCAGCAGGAGGCCACAGAAAGATGTGGGTTCCAGGTCTTTAACCCCTACTAACTAGATACATGACCTTGAACCAGCCACTTCACCTCTCTTGACCCTCTCCTTAAGCATGGACAATAATAAATTGCCTGCCAGACGGTCTGTTGAGGGACCATACAACGTTCACCTATAGACTCGAATTAGCTTTTAAAATGGAGACATTATGGGGACTTTTAAGTGCCAGCTAGAGTCTGTCAAATGTCAGAGAGAATAGGGCCCATTGTTTCTCACGGCACTGGAAAAACGGTCATTTTGTAGAGGAAGCGGAAATGAAATCCCGAAGAAGGGGAAGTCATTTCTGCAAGATCACACCGTGTGGGTGCAGGCCTGGAAAGCAGGGCTTTGGGCGGTTCTTTCCAGGAAGCTCCGGCACTCTCTCATCTTTGTAACAGAAATACCCTGTGCTTCCGATTTTCACTTAACACTTGAAGTTTCGTGCACTGTATTTCCATTTGCTACAAACTGAGTCAGGCAGAGCCGACTGAAACTTTCTTGTGTTCTTCCCAACACACAAATTCTCTATTACGCTTCAGATAACTAACCATCTCAAAGACCGCACATTGCCCTCTCAAAGGCAGGACGAAGCGAGCCTGCCAGGTCTGACCTAGCAGGTGAGAATTCAGTCTGAGGCACTTGAAGCAGTTCATCACTGGACACAGCCTTCATATCCATTGGCGATACAGCCATTGACTGATTTTCCTGTCGTGGATATGAGTTTTTCCAGTGTAGGACCCTTGTCTTCCACGCCCCCAGCAGTTTTACTGACCTTGCTATGAGGACTCTTGTGTTACATTACATGCCAGTCGGCAAGGTGGGGCCACACTGTCCAGTATCATGATGGTGAAGAACACCTCACTTCTACCTCTTATCTTTTTTTTCTCTTCTGTTTGTTTGACCTATGACCCTTCAATCTCTGATGTCTCTTCAATCTAAGAAGCAGGGGAGTAAAACTATATGCTAATAGGACAATGAGAGCTCACTAGAGTCCAAAGTTGTCATCAGACGAAGTTACAGTGTAATTCATCATAGGACCTCCCCTCCCAATTCAATGACAGATACACTATGGTCGTGCCAAATGCTGACCAATTCAGGTGCTTCTGCACTGCAGGAAAGGAGGTGGAATGGGGAGGGAGAGGAGGAACCCAGCTCTGCCCCATCTTAGCTTGAGAAAAGAGTGGCCATTGCTTTGCATCTCAATTCCCTAAGCTAGTCTGACCTTAGTGAAGGGTTACGGTTTTTTTTGTTTTTTTGTTTTTTTTTTTTTACTTAGTAAGTTCAAATACTGACTAAGCACTTACTAGACATGATGGATATGAACATGAACGAGACATGCCCCTGACCCTAGCATCACGAAGGTCACCTCATCTGCCCCTAGGGGTAGTTAGAGACACTTCTCCATGCACAGCAGGAGGTATGACAGAGACATGATCCAAGGGCCATGGAGCTACCAGCTCCTGGGAAAGATTTGGTGTTGGAGCCTCATCAGGATCAATCATTTTTCGCCATCTTAGATCTGAAGCTAAACTGGTACCCACCCTGTCACTCTCTGCCTCTTTTAAAGAGCTGTGGTGCTCCATGCGTCCAGACTTTCCTTTGGAGGCCTAGCATGCCCTCCAGGACTTCATGTAGAAACGCCCGAGTCTATTCTAGCTGATTGGGCCGTGGAGCTCTCCTTTCATAAAAATAAACTAGTCCCGACTCTCACCCTTGAAGAACAGGAGTATTTGCATTTCAAGGGACATTTCCTGGAGCCATTCAAGCCTCATCTCCAACTCCCCTTTCAAAACCTTCTTTGGGATGGTTTTTCCAACATCTTTCATCTCCCGTCCTGGAGCCACAGCATCCCTGTAGCCTGTGTGTCTCCCTGTCCAGCCAAAAACCTACCCTCATTCCTTCTTGCCCAAGCCCCCTATCCAGATGCCTTGAAATAAGAGAGGACTGTGTCCTTGGCCACCATGGGTTAGGGGGAGAGACGGGTGGTAGGGTGGCCGTGTTGGCTTTACCTGAGACTCATTTGGAGAGCTACATTCATTTCGGCTCCTATGGGAGCCAGTTTGTTGATAAATGGAATCATTATTAGGGTTATCAGAACAAATAAAACACTCGGCCATATCCATAAACCCATAGGTACCCCTCCCAAACCACTGGCTGGTGGACCTCGTTCTATTTCCGGCCCTGACAGCCTGCCAATTTGTCATTCTTTCTGGCCACATCAAGTTCCATCGGGTTTGAGTTTATTGGCTATGCAGCAAAGTTTATGTTGTCACAGAAATTAGCCTTGATGGACAGGGATATGGCCAGGGGATCAGGAGAGCTCAGTACACTCATGCTATTGGCATGGCTTAGATGTTAGGGTGCCCAGAGCCCTCTCCAAGAAAAATCAAAGTTGGCTCTTTGTAGCAGCGAGCTAGTGCAACAAGACACTCCTGAGGGACAGGGGCCTGGATGTGATTGCGAGCTGTCCAGTTCCCTTCCCACCCATCTGCCAGCCCGCCTCCCTCTGTAGCCCCCGCCCCAGTGCCAAAATTGTTCCCCTCACAATGAAGGCAGGACTCAGAGCCTGGGGTTAAGCCTCTCTCTCCTACATTTCGTGGTTAGCTTTCGCAGGTTCTTGGCTGGTTGACAATGCTGGCTAATAATTCAATATTTCTTACTGAAATACTTGACCTTATTGTTAGTTTTCGTGACAAGGGGAATTTAAAGGAGCTGCAAAAAATGCAAGCGAAGTGCGGCTGAAAAAGGCCAGGGTCTGCCACAGAGCAGTGAACGGTTTCTCTTTCTGACATCTATAAAATTTAGGTGAAAACAGGTCAACATTGATCTTGGCAAATGGGAAAGCCAGTTCTATTGTTAGCAAACGAGGTTCAGATAGAAATTCGAGTCTGGTTCAATCAAAACCACATTTGCTTTTAGAGACCAGCGATGTGCTTTCTATAAAAAAAAAAATGAAGAATATTTATATAGACACAAAGTAAAAATATTCTTGGCCCAGCAGATCATCTTGTGAGTGTCAAAATCAGCTCGGTGAAGCAAAGGAGTCCCTTTCCTGTTCTCTTGAGATCTGCAGGCCTCTGACACTTTGCATCCCTTTTCTCTCTGTTTCGAACTGGCAAGGGCTGTTGGAGATAGAAACCATATACTAAGCAAGGGTCCACATCTCCTGACAGAGGGACTTCTGACAGCCAGCTAGCTAGTGGCTGAGAAAGACATGAAGCTCTCCTGATTTGGACTGAGCTTTACAGTCACTTTCCTGGTCTTGTCTCAAGAGCCTCCCGTGACCTGTTGGTGCTCACTGAGGAAGGGCCTAAGAGCTTACGAGCTTGCCAATTTCAGCCTACCAGGTGTTTTGGTGATATATTCTCTCTCTCTGCCTCTCTCTGTCTCTCTCTGTCTCTGTTTGTCTCTGTCTCTTTCCCTTTCTCCTTCTGTCCTGGGTCAATCAGAAGACCTTGCCCCAGTAGGCGTTAGAATAGCCCCAGAAGGAAAGAACTGTAGCTTTTCTTGACTACCCCACCAGCACATGAAGTGCTAAGACCCAGAGACTCTCTGCTAGGCTTAGGATTCTAGAAGCTTGACTCTTTTTCCAGGAAATTATTTTATTTTAGTTTAGGTGGAATTTGCATAAAATAGATCAAAATATTTTTAAATGGATGATGGTGAGGGCACCGCTTTCAGGTTTACTTTAGTTACTTTATATGTATGGATGTTTGGCCTTCATGCATATCTGTGTCTGCTTTGTGCCCAAGGAGGGGAGAAGAGGGCATTTGGGTACCCTGGAACTAAAGATACAGATGTTTGCAAGCCATCATGTGGGTTCTGGGAGCCAAATCCAGTTCCTCTGTAAGAGCAACACATGCTCTTAACCACTGAGCTGTCTTCCAGGCTTCCCACCCCTTCGTGGGCATTTTAATGTACTCTCAGCATTGGGTATTACCCCTCCTAAGTCTAAAGCACAACCTTAGAATGAAGCCAGACACACAGGAAGCACTTCCTCCCCCCGCCCCCTTTTTTTTAATTCTAGATCCATTTGCGTGTCTGTGTAGTGCATATGACCAGAAGACAGCCTTGGGTGTCATTTCTCAGGCTCTGTCCATCTTTATGTTTCATAGACAGGATCTTTCACTGACCTGGAATATACCAAGTAGGTCAGGTTGCCTGACCATTGGCCCCAGGGACCCATTTTTCTGTACTTTCCCCAGCTTTGAGATTACAAACAGGTTCTGCCGTGCCCAACTTTTTAAAACTTCGGTTCTGAGGATCAATCTCAGGGCTTCTTGATTGCAAGGAAGCTTTTTACTGATTGAGGCCAGTCCCTGAATCCAGCTTTTAATACAAATTGGTCCATTTAGCTTAGTTTTTATACGGTGTCTTGTTAGGGCTCCATGATTTTAAATAAAACGTGGTTCTGTTTTCAGGGAGGATTGGGAGGGACTATTACACGGAGCAGCAGAGAACCTTAGCTCGGGCTAAGTGTGGGGCAGGGGAGAGCCAGGATCTGGACATCATAGTAACCTAGTAACAGTATCAGCCTTGAGGCCCTTGGGTGGGCATGGAGTGGGAATCGTAGTCTAGGGAAGCTTCTCCTCAGCAGGAGAGCAGGAATCCTTAAAATCTGTAACATTTTCAGTCTGCAGCACACACCCCCCACCCCAGGAGGCATCTTAGTTCTTTCGTTTGTGTTGGGAGACATCCAAATCCAGCACCAGGCAGCCCCTGCTTGCAAAGTGACCTGACTCAGGTATAGAAAGAACCCTTCATGGGATGCTGACTAGCTACCCTTTTCAATCCATATTGTCCCGTAGGGTAATCGTTTTCAAAATGCAAACAATAATAAGTGTTCCAAGTGTCAACTGTCTACACAGGCTGTAGGTAAGAATGGGAAGTTTTCTGCTTAAGATTAAGAAGAAAGAGTTGGTGGAGCCCATGTGTTCCCAAAAGATGAAGTGCTGCCTTAGGTTTCTCTTCAAACATCCTCTGCCTCTGTGGGAGGGGCATTGTGAGACAGAACTGGGTTGCTCTAAGTCCCCATCTGAACAGGTAGGAGGTGGTCTCTCTTACTGAGGTCCTTATGAATCTAAGGATGGCTTCAGGGTGAGACTGAAACACGAATTTAGAATACAGAAGCCAGACGTGGCTCCTGAAGTTACAGGACTATATCCTTAAAAAAGAAAATTCCAATTGTTTGGCCCAAGGGTAGGGGGAGGCTGAATCCTGCTTTGGTGCACGTGGTCTAGGGAGGGTGTAATGGACCATTGGGACCGGTAAAGTTTAATCATTTAATAGGGTAGTGACTTCAATCATTTTTATGTTTAAATATAGATAAACTAGAGAATGCATTATAAAATTCATAGGATTTTAGAAAAGTCCTAACAAAATAGGACTTAGAAATAGTCTTACAGCAGATCACTTTAGGTGACTGGAATTGAGAAAAAAAAAAAAAGTAAATCTTATGACTGTTTAGGATACATCCTAGGAAGCCTATAGATAAGTTACATCTTGTAGAATTTTCTCCCCCTTTATCCCTTTATCTTCCTTTTATTCATCCAGCTCTGCCCACAAGCCAGCAGGCCCCTCCTCTGTGAAGGCATCCTAGCCATCTTTGACCCTGGTTGCTCTGACATGGTGAATGTAGGCTGACCTGTTCTCTGTGACACTCCCTTACGCTTACACCGGGTCTACTGCTAGCTGTGAGATTACATCATGGCTTAGTGGTCTCAAACAGCAGCCGTGCATTTTTAACAGTTCAGTTCTGTGGGTCAGGATTGTTGGCAGAGCTCAACAGGGTGGTTTTGCGCTACAGGGGACCAAGCTGTTTGTTGTCTTGAACTTGGCCGCATCCAGCATACGCTGGACTGGGAAATTCAAGGAGCTTTCTTTCACTGCTTAGATCTTAGTAGTCTCTTTCTCCACCTCTCACTCCTCCCCCTCCTCTCCTTCCTCCTCCCCCTCCTCCTCCCCTTCCTCCCTCTGTCTCTCCCTTCCTCCTTCTCGTCCCCTTCCTCTTTTTCTTCCTCCTCTCCTCATACCTGGGTGGCTTGGAATCTCCACAGCGTGGTAGCCTCAGGGTTGCTAGGGTACCTTCATGGTGTAAGTTTCCAAGAGTCACAAAGATAGAAACTCCAGACCTTTAAGGTCTCCTCTTGAAAGAAGACTACTTCTACTGCACTCATGTTGGTCAGAGCCTGTCACACACGAGCCAGCCAAGAGTTACGGCAGGAGAGACAACTGCCACTTGTAGTTGAATGGATCTCTGTGAAAGTCAGTTCTCAATGATCCATGGCAGAGCTTCCTGGGACTTGAACACTTAATAATTACCCATGTGGTATCCGTTACAGGTGTGCAGGGAAAAGAGCGCTGAAGCAGGAAGCACCCCTACCCAGCCAGCTATCCCCTTCACCAAAACACAAGCACAAGAGGTATCTCTGTCATGCAAAAGGCGTGTGCTGTGTGGAAAAGGTTTGGCCCCTAGTGTTTTGATAAAGGACTCCTCGTTATTTGTTTCCTTGAGTCCTTAGATGAACTAATAAGTAGGTGTCAAATAGTAGAGGGACCTTATTAAGGAGAAAATAACAGTGTACACCCCTTAACAGTTTCAAGCTCCCCAGGTAAAGCTGGGTGGCAGGATTCCTCTAGAAATGCCTAGGGCGCCCAGAGGCAGTTGGGTTGGCAGGGCTGGCCTGCTCTCACTCAGAGACTCAGCAGGGTCCAAAGAGCCACCTTTTCAGGGAAGGAGAGAGAGAGAGAGAGAGAGAGAGAGAGAGAGAGAGAGAGAGAGAGAGAGAGAGAGAGGAACTGTCCAGAGAAAGAAGCTATTGTGTGTTACCCCCCTAAGCAGCTGATGACAGCACATAGGAATGCAGTTTGGACCTTCCCTTATAACCATGACAGATTACAGACCAAGGAATGAGATTCTGCAAGCATTGGAACACAAGGGACTGGAGGGGACAGGAAACAAGGTAGAGAGGAGAAACAACGTCTTCTGGGGGTGCCCATGCTGATTGCACAGTTCTAACCCATCCCCAACCCCAATATGGGGCTTACCTCACTGGGTCTCATTTCTTTCATAAGAGCAATGGGGATGGTGGTTTTCAAGGACTTTTACTCTTAAAGAATACATGAAAAGATCTCAGAGAGGTACGTGGTACCTGGCTGTAGAACAAACACATGATAAACACAGACTTCTTTCTGACATATTACAAAAGGAAACCTTAGAAATTGTTAAGCCCAATTTATAAATGACATCTTGCCAGACCCCTCTATCCCAGGGTCTTTGGACTGCTTCAGAGATGGCAAAGCCCCTAAAGGGTGTATGTCACGGTCTCACGTTAAGTGACTTGGGGCATAATATATTCCACATGACCCTAAGGAATGTGGAGTGGCCAGAAGATGACAGGTTAGCTTAAGAAAACATTAAACAAATAAGCAGATCCAATTAAAATAATAACAAATATCAACATGAAACTCTCCCAAGTTGCAGAAGACTCTTCTCTCTCTGCAGCAATTTGTATTTAGGGTGAAATATTATTTTAAAGGGCAAAGTTCTGAACAATAAAGTTAAAAAAAAATAGAAAGTCTGTTTTTCCTGACTGACTCTTCCCCTCCGTGTCCAAGTCTACTGTAGAGAATTTTATGTGTGACCAACATTACCTCCACCTTTTCAGCTAACTCTGGGGATAAATTTAGTGATGAGGACTGGGGGCATTTTGGTCTATGGAATTCAGTTTTCCTGTTCAGCAGTGGATCATGGGGCCTGGATTCTATGAGATTGAGGCTTTGCTTTCTCTTACTATGAACAAACCACTCAAGAAACAAAGCAATATATAGTGCTCACAAGCTGATACAACAGGGATGTAAGTGCTCCTTGGTGTGAAGACCTGAAGACCTGAAGTTTCTTTGAAGCAGTCCTAATTTTTTTTTAAAGCTGGGCATATTGGTTATCCATATTGGGCATATTGTTATCCTAGCACCGGGGAGGCAGCGATGTGAGGCTCCCCAGCCAGGCCTTGCCTAATGCTGATTCAGGCTGGTAAAAGACTGCCTCAAAGAAGGAAGATGACATTCCTAAAGGATAACACTTGATGTTGTCATCAGACTTCCATACATACCTGAGCACACCTGCACATCTGTACATAGCACACCTGCATGCACATCTGTACATAGCACACACACGCGCATACACACACACACACACACACACACACACACACACCGAGAGGGGGCAGGGGGAAGGAGGGAGGGACAGAGAGAGAGGAGAAGGATGCTTGAAAGGTTGTGACTAGAATCTTCTGAGGAGTCTTCATTCACTGCTAAGGACCTGGGCAGAGATGACTGAAGGAGACCACAGCTAACACAGAGCCTTCCTCGGGTCATTAGACTGCTTCCGTGGTGGACTCCTACCTAGGACAAATGTCCCAGCCAACCCTGTGACAATACCTCGGAAGTCACCTGGCTTACTTACTCCATATTACAACGGTCAAAGCAGTCGCATGTGTATCCCAAGTTAGGAATAGGCAACTTCCCTCTGAAGGAGTGTCAAAGAATTTCTAACATGCTTATTCAACTTTCACTCACTGTGAACTGAATGGCCATGGCCAGTGAAGGCTCTGATGCTGCTCCCTGGGGAGAGGGCTTTCTAGGAGATGGGACTTAGGCATGGGTTGATTGGTTCTCTGGGCTACGACCTGGGACTGTGATCACCTGCTTTTTAACTACAGTAGGACTTTCTCAGTGGACAGCAAGAGAGCCTTTTAATAAGAGCCTTGAGCTGGATGTTGTGGTTTTCTTCTAGCCACAGATGGTGGTGATGCAGGGACCTCTCCCCAAGAACTGAGACTAGCGACCAGTATTAAGGAAGAGGCTGGGCCCCTCCCTCCAGCCTTTGCCACCTGTGTACATAACCAGAAGCCTTCAGAGATCTTTGGAGTAGTGTTAGGTGAGGTCAGGGCATTCAGGAGAGTGAATGGAGGGAGAGAGACTGCATGTGAGCCAGCCAGGCAGTCTAAGTCCTTAGCAGCTGGAATGATGTCCCATGTGTGGCCAGGCAGCCCCAGCACCGGCATGGTCTGCAGCTAGAAACACAAATCATTGTGTCTTGTACTTCTGAGTAACAGTAGGATGTGGAGAGGAGAGGTTCAGAGCCTACTGCGTGCTAGGCAACCTGTGTCATTGGTCTATCTCCTTGAATCTTCAGAGTAAACCTTAGAGATATCATTCCTAGCCTAGAGTTAAAAGACCTAGGTTCAAAGGGGTTAGATACCTGGTCTCAAGGCCCAAAGGGCAGCTTCCAAATCAGCCTGGCTTCAGACAAGAAAGCCACCCTCTACACTTCTCTTCTGATGTTTCACTTATTTCTTTGGCTCTAGAAATCATAGGACTTCTATCATCAGACTTCCTGCTGCTTGCAATCTTGCATCTCCCCCAAATCAGAGCTGGAGGGAGTTTCCTGTGAGCTAAGTGAGGAGATGGTGCCTTTGCAACTGTTCAGCTCTTAATGAAATGGAGTAAAACACCCTGAGATTGAAAGATGCAGCTCCTGAACCTCAGGAGCTCAGCCTCAGCTGCTCCTCAGCTGTGGTAAATGTCCCCACCCCCACATTCTGCCGCACAGGGGTGGCTTAGGAAGTACTGAGAGGACTGTATCTTATAACCCACACGATTGTGAATTCAATTCGTGTTTTTAGTGGCACCCGGGCTATTTGATTTTACCCAGGTCTTTCTCAGAGGTAACATAATAGACTCCATTTTTCACAGCATGTGACAGTTTGTGAATTATAAAACACTCCCATAGTTGATTCTATTTAATGTGATCACCTTGCAAGGTAGGGTAGGCAAGGATGGAACCAGTTAGGTAATAAAAGTTCCAAGAGGCTGAGCCACTTGGCCACAGTCCTATAAACAGCGAGTGGAAGAGCCAGGATTACAACACAGCCTGTCTCACGGCACTTTCCAGAGAGGGAACTGGTGTCTGTTGTGCCTGGAATTATCCTCAGGCCAAATTAGTAAATCAAAAGCAATTTACCATAACTAAGTGTGATTGCGGATATAGATACATGCGAAGGGCTGACTATGTCGCCTCGTTGGCCGTGGTGAAAGCCAACTGAATATATAAAGAATAACCCACTTATTCACTTGCTTATGCATTCCCTGTAAGATTTGGGACGGTGGATCCTGGGAGTCAGCAAGGCAGATGAACAGCAAAATATACAGTGTATGGCCAAGTTGTAACAAGGGCTCTGCGTACACAAGAAAAGCAAAGGGGCATGAGTGGACGCAGGCACTGTTTTAAACAGAACTCCAAGGGAGAAGGGAGTATAGATTGTGAAGTTGTGGTGCTGGGATCACACTTTATGAATACAAGGTAAGTCCTCTCCTCCTGGGCTATAGCCTCAGTCCAGAAAGTGATTCTTGAAGAGAGCCTTCTTTGGCAGAAGCCAGAAAAGCGCTAGAGAATGAGCTGTAGTCTGAAGCAGAGCTGTTTTGGACACCAGAAGTTGAACAAAGGTCCCCGGCAGGCATAGACCTTGGTGGTTCCCACCCACCCACCCTGGTACTAACACAAAGCAAACTTAGCTTCTTTATTGTATTGTATACATCATTGTCTGCTTCTCTAGTACAATGCCTGACTGGAGAGATGTGTGCTACCTGCAAAGCAGTGAGCCCACAGGGGAGGCAGGAGAGGACACTAGGGGGAAACAAGGGAAAAACATGGCGGTCCAGTAGACTGAGGGATTTGGGTTCTGCTCTGAGGTGTCTTGAAAAGCCCATGGTATGGTATTGTAAGATTTTTTTAAGCCAACTTTTTATTCTAAACACTTCATAGATTCAGAAAAACGGGATGAATTTTGACGGCTGATGAACATGGAATCTGCACCAGTTACTACACCGAAATACTCAATATGTGATTTCTAAGAAACTTTGATAAAGCAGTCTTACCTTCTATTATTTATTCACTAAAATGATATACTAATAGGCAAAATAATACTATGTTAAATTTTTATTTCTAATAAGTACAAGTACTTACAGTTGCAATATTTGATAAATAGCAATACATAAATTGTAAGTACTAAGTAAATATAACAAGGAATAACAGTATAAGTTAAATATAAATTTAATATAATAGGTTGAAGTTTGTCATTGTTCAAGAATATTCTTTATAGCTATTTGTCTAGATTAGTTTTTATTGTTAGGTTGACACAATGTAGAAACACCTGGGAAGAAGGAACCTCAGTTAAAGAATTACCCATTAGCCTGTGGCCATGACTAAAAAAGATTTTCTAGACTGATGATAGACATGGCAAGGCACAGCCCACTGTGGGCAGCACCATCCCTAGGCAGGTGGGCCTGGGCTATTTTTATTAAGAATTAGCTGAGCAATCCAGAGAATGAGCTAGTAAGTAGCTTTCCTCTGGGTTTATATTCTATATTCTATATTCTTTTATATTCTTCTATATTCTTCTATATTCTTTTATGTTCTTCTATATTCTTTTATATTCTTCTATATTCTTTTATATTCTTCTATATTCTTTTATATTCTTCTATATTCTTTTATATTCTTCTATATTCTTTTATATTCTTCTATATTCTTCTATATTCTTTTATATTCTTCTATATTCTTTTATATTCTTCTATATTCTTTTATATTCTTCTATATTCTTCTATATTCTTTTATATTCTTCTATATTCTTTTATATTCTTCTATATTCTTTTATATTCTTCTATATTCTTCTATATTCTATATTCTCCTATATTCTTCTATATTCTTCTATACTCTTCTATATTCTTCTGTATTCTTCTATAGTCTATTGAGTTTCTGCTCCAACTTCCTTCCATAAGGAACTGTTAACTGGAAGTGTTAGGTGAAATAAATTCTTCCCTTCTTGAAGTTGCCTTTGGTCAGCAATGTTCTATCGCAGTGACAGGGAGGCAGATTAGGATGTCATTTAACACCCCTAGGGTTAAATCCAGGTGCCAGAAGAAGAAGGCCAGAGACATTGAGTGTTTTTCTTTTTGTCTCCTTATCTTATTTTTAAATAAAGATACACTTATTTTTGTGTCTGTGTCCCATGTAAGTACCTGGCTCTGTGGAGGCCGGAAGAGAGTGTCCGATCCCCAGGAACTGGTGTTACAGATGTTGTGAGCCACCATGTGGGTACTGGGAATTGAACCCAGGGCATCTAGAAGAGCAGCCAGCATTCTTAATTGCTGAACCACTTCTCCAGCCATCTCCACCTTTTAATTTTGTGTAGTCTTCTGGATACAGCTCTGTGAAGACAAGGGCTTGGATGTCTCAGAAGACAAATATCCTTTAGAAACATCTAAGAGGAGAAAAGTAGGAAACGGTTTTGAGCAGAGAGGTTGAGACTGACTAAGGGGGCCTTGGGCGCAAAGCTAAGGTGAGGATGGCTGGGATCACAGATAGCTTTGAGATTCATTTTTTTTAGGATGGTGTATCTGGCAGCATGATGCAGAAGGGTTTTGAGCTGAAAATACCTCTGTGGCGGAATGCGCAAGATGATGTCATCTGTCTCTGTGTTTAGCTTCTTCAGTCCTCTGCTTGCCCTTGTCCTTATTCTGGCTTTTCCTATACCTCTACTCTGTGACTGACTGGGTTCACCTGTTCTCTGTCTCTCTGCCTTTCTCTCCCTTCTTTCTGGCCTTTCTTGCATAGCTCTGTCGTTGGTGCTCTCATCTAAACTGTAGAACTCTATGAGAGGAAAGCAGGAGTCTGTGTTACAACGGAAGGCCTCCATGCAAAATTTGAGAGGAAAATATGTAAGCCACTGAATCTGGAAAGTTAACCATTTGTACTTTTTTTTCCGTATCTGTGTAGTGTGCGTGCATGTGTTACGTGTGTTTGCATGTGTATGGGTACATGTGTGTGCATGTGCCTGTGGAGCCCCAAAGATGCTATTTCATCCTTCTCCATTGCTCTCCACTTTATTTATTGGAACAGGATCTTTGGTTGTACCCAGAGCCAGTTTCTTCTAGTCTATCAAGCCTGCTTGTCCTGGGAATCCCCTGCCTCTGCCTGCCAAGTGTTAGGATTACAGGTGGCTTTAATGCCAAGCTGGCTTTTATACAGTTCCTGTGGATTCAAAGTTCCATGCTCATACTTTTGGGTCCCCTGTATCTACAAAACCATCTCTCCAGCCCTCAACATTTGCCTTCAACTCAGCTTCCTGACCCTGTGAAACTCCTTCCAACTTTTCCCCTAGTGTCTGCAGGCTCCTTTATCTCAACAGGAATCCAGAACATTAAAAGGTTTCAGGCTTTGCCACACTCCTCTGCAGCATGAAGTGTGATCCCTCCGTATCCTGGTGAGGGGCACTGGTGCTCACAAGCAGCATGTTCCTTTCGTTAAAGTTCTGGTGGCTGTTTTGAAGTCTAGAGAAATTGGGGAAGTCAGGTCCATGTGGTGTCCTGGGTAGGGGTGACCACAAGGACTTTGAGATATCTATCTATCTATCTATCTATCTATCTATCTATCTATCTATCTGGAGCTTAACAGTGTCTAGCCTCATAAAGAACCCAGTGAGAACAATGACACATGAATGGTAAGTTTTATGAGAGCCCATCAGGTAAACTTGATGTTCTGCCTTTCCATCCTACTGACAATTGTTGACGAGTGTTTCACGACCAGCCATGTCTAAAAATAAAGAAAGAAAATAGAATCTATTGTATGTAACATTTATTATCCATTTTAGTGATGCAAATACCCCCCCCCCCACCATGGCCAAGTTCATGCTACTAGTTCCCATTGGCTGCTCCAGGTCGCTGGCTCAAGGACAGCTCTGCTTTCTGCTTCCACAAAGTGCTGAAGATCAGGTTCCTTTTTGGGGAGGGTATAGGAGGTCCTGGAGACTTTATATATGATTTTAAGTCTACAGTAGAACCACAAATGCTAAGAATAATATGATTACATAGTTGATTTCTTAGAGGAGATAAGGATAAAGAAGAAAGTTCTTGCAAGGAGTTTTGTCTGAAAAAAATACAATTACTAGTCAAGGAGCTTGTATATTGCCTGAGTAAGGCTGGAGTATGGGTAGAATTTTCTACAATCTTAGAGTCTGCAGATGCTGATCCTGATCTAGGCCCTCAGTTCAATGTTCTTTGACTGCATTGACTTCAGAACTTCTGGTGGCATAGAGAATGTGACATTTCATAAGCCAAATATAAACATAAAAATAGAAAAAAAGAAAACAAAAAAGCAACTCTTTCTCACAACTCAAAAAAAGTTGTGAGACAGCAACTCTTTAAACATAAGCCAGGGAGGGTTAGGTCTGAAATGAGATAGGATTTGAGATCTGAAGAGTCTGGGTCTTACAATATGAGCCACTCAGAAGCAAGCTATGAGATAGAGGCTCTAGAGAGTCATGCGTGAGTAAGGGAAACAGGTGGCTTAGAAACAGAAGCACTCTCTTCTGAATGCATTCCTGGCCTCTGAATGCATTTCTGGCCAGTGGAGTATGCTCAGAGATAGGACAAGCCTGAGGCTGAGGTTAGATCACAGGCCGTAGGAAGCTCTCGGAGTGAACCAGGTGCACATGGAGCACGTGCCTTCCCTATTGAGTTGCTGCATTCTGGCGGTTCATACCTATCTTCCCACTGTTGTTCCGTGAGCTTTGTTTGGGGTTGGAAGCTTTGTGTGATGCATAGAATGGACAGCTATTAGCACCATTCAACAGCAGTGAGAGCAGGGGGAGCATGGATAGAAGAGATAGGCACATATACCTTCTGAACAATGTTTGACCAGACAGGCCTTGTGTACCAACTGCTGTAGTAGAAATCTGTGGGCTAAGGATGAAGAAGGGATGCACTAGGGAGTTAGGAAGCCTTCTGATTCAGTGTGGGAAGCTTGGGGACCCTCTATAGCAGTTCAAGGGACTGGAGCACTATTGTGTCCTGAATATGTGACCTACAGCAGGAAGCTCTTGAGACTTCAGCTTCTATAGCTACACACTCTGTGATGCTGGTGCCACAGATAGTCTTCAAGATTTTGTTTGGTCCTCTATTTCTCTTTTTAAAGCAAGGCAGGTGCTAAGTTGTCTATGAGGAGTACAAGGGTAGGCTAGGTCTAACCTAGCCTCCAGACTCAACCACTCCATCACCCCGGGTTTTCATTACCCTTGTTAGACTCAATGGAAGATGGTTGCATCTTGTGTCCAGATTGTTTCTACAAGCCAGCCAGTTCATGGCACCACCGTTTTGAGTAGCATACTATGTGCTGTTGGTGCATGTTGATAATAGCCCCTGGCTCTCACTGTGCCTGGGTTAGGAGTCAGGAATCTTCCCGAACAAGGTGTCCCATACTACATCTGGACATAGTGGCTGTCTTCTTATATTGGGACGAGGATGAAGGACTTGGGGAAAGGTTTAGCTTCTCAGGACTCCTGATCTGAAATGCAGCTAGTCACAATTTTTCTGTTCCTGTGACTTCTTTTTTTTGCACATGTGCTCAGTGTGTCCCAGTATAGGCGAGTTCACACGTATGTGTATATGTGTGTGTGTAGGTGTCCCTGTGGGTGTTTATGAACACGTAGGGTGATATCAGGTTTCTTGATGGCTCTCTGTCTAATCTGTCGAGGCAAGGACTCTCACTGATCCTTGATCTTGCCGATGTGATGTGTCCAGTCTAGTTGGCCAGCTTGCTCACAGGCTCCCTGTCTCCTGCATCTGGAGTGCTGGGATCACAGGCTGGCTGGCCGTGCTGGGGATCTGAACTCAGTTCTCTGCTTCATTTCCTCATGGATCCAGTTCCCCAGTTCCCCAGCTCCCTACTCTGTCTTTTGATTGATGAGACTTGGGAAACTTTCCCCCTTCTCCTTCTACCCGTGGGACCCGATGCCCAAAGTGCATCTTATCTCAAAGGAACCTCATCCTAGAAAAGGTTGCAATAGCTCTAGGTGGGCATGAGAACTCCTGGAAACACCGGCACTCGATAGAAACCCTGTTCTTCCCACATGAAAAGCATAACCACTATCTAATGGTTATTGAGAGATTCCCGAATAGTGGGAACAGGAACACGGACAAAGATACAAAGTGCTACAGAGAACATTTGTCATCCCCAAGCGGGGAAGATGAGGGAGATGAGGGAGATGAGGGAGGCGGCAGAAGTGAGAGGTGGAAGAAGTAACAGATACAAATAAGAGTCCCTGCTGTGCCCGTGGGGTAAGTAACAGGTGAGAGTCAAACGAGGCGCCATCACAACAGCCCACAGCAACCAGCCTTTCAGCGTAGGAGCTAGTAAAATGTCTTCTGGAAAATTCTGTCACAGTAGCTCACACCTTTCTGATCATGGTCCGTTGGCCACATACCCTGGAGTTCATGGGTCGAACTCCCATATCTGAAGTGTGGGGACTGAGATGCTGCATCAAGGCAATGACCCTTTGCGGTTGCTAGAGACACTCAGCCTTCCAGGTTGGGACACCAGGCCACACCCTAGCTCAGTTCTTTCTCTGCTGTTTCAGCTCTGTGCCTTTCCCGGGTCTGCTACCCACACTCACGTGCTACCAACCCACCCTGCTGCTGGCCAGAAGGAATATCTGCCAGTGTCATAGGCATAAAGAACAAGGTTCTGAAGAAAATCTGGGTCAAGCATGGCTCCATGTACTGCCTACTGCCCATGGGCAAGGGTTTTATGAGGTCTTTGGCATTAGTTACGTTTATGTCACCCCACTGTCATTAAAGTGAAGCACACACGGTATTAAGTGGTGAATCCCTCATCCCAATCCCCACCCCGGAATGCCAGTGCTTGCTGAAACAAAAGAGCTATATATCATTAAAGCATTGTGTTGCTAGGGTGACCTTACTCTTGGTTTGCACAGGAAGAAATCTTGTTCAGGATCATCATCTGGATGAAGTCAGCAATGGCCCTTCACTCTCAAAGCTTTCTAATTTGACTGAGACATTGTTTCTCCTGGGATTTAGTGATCATTGACAGGATTCCATGAGGCTGGAAACTTACTCAAAGATGCCTGGACCCATGAGACCCTAGCCTAGGCTTTCTCTCTGTGGGGCAGCACTTTATGTCTGTCAGGCCTGAATCACTCTCCAAACAAGAATTCTTCGGTTAGTCCATTAACAAAAACAACAGGCCTGTATTAATTTCAGCAACGGCCTTGGAATGAAAAGACTACTAATTACTCCAATTAACCAAGCACATTCTGTGCACATGTTCAAACAGATATAAAAATACCATCAATCTGGGTCCCAGGGTTCTAGAGATGGTGGAATGTGTAAACATTTGATGGAAGAAACTGTGACTTCAGAGGGCAATACAAACAAATTGGTCTGTTTGTTTGCATGACTGCCTACTTGTGGAGAGCCGACCAAGAGACAAGGAAGACACCAGGGTGTCTCTCCTAGTTTATGTCTGCAATTATTACCCAGAGGATACAGAACAAAGAGACTCCTATTTATAGCCGGAGTCTAAAGGGGACAGAGGAGAAACTTAACCATGAGAAAACACAAATAACGATTGGTTTTTAATAAAAATAAAAGTAGTTTATCAAGAGGACAAACTGTCTTCAGGAGTATATGTAACTCCTCCTTCCCTGATTCTATATAGTCAAGGTTCTTTAATGTCTTTGTATAGGCCAGTGACGTGGCTCAGTGGTGTGGTGAGGGTGGGCCAGCTCCACGGGCATTGGCTGCTTTTCTGGTGGAGTCTAATTCTAGGGCAGGACAGAGTTTCGCTGGAGTTTCGGGGTTGGAGGTGCCCCAGTACCTCCTAAGGGAGCAGAGCCACTAAAGGTCACCTTCCCTGTGTGTTCCCATAGCCTGGTCATTTCGCAGGGCTTACACCTATGAAAGTTCTGTAATGAAGCAGGGAGCGGCAGTAGGCTAAGCAGAGAGGGTTCCCTCAGCTGTGGAGATAGCTCATCCATTAAAACAACTGTCATGAAGTGGAAAGACCTGAGGCCCAGAGCCCATGCAAATGCTAGGAGTGGCCCACCTGTAATTTCAGCCAGAGAACCACAGTTGGTCGATCCCCAGAGTAAGTTGGCTAGTAACTCTGATTTTTATTGGGAGACTCTGCTTGCTTCGACTTTCCGCTTGGATCAACTGTTCTTTCCAACACAAGCTAAAGCCTCAGTGTCCTTGTTGTTTAATCGGATGTTCACTTACATTATTTAGACTAACCAAACAGTTTGGATTCATTTTTAGCACCTTATATTTTTAATGATAATTATCCCTTTCCTGTTCTCTTTTCCTTTATTCTTGCTCTGCATCTTTTGGTTCGTTCACTTCACTTTCTGTTCTAATCACTTTACCTCATGACTTCTCTCTCGTCTCTTTTACTGGTCACCTACGATTTTAATCTTTTGTGTTTGAAATAATAAAAATTAAAGTTTGAAGATGTTCTTGACTGATGCAAGAAACACGGCTTTCTTGGCTGTGATGGCTTATCTATAGGTTTCATGTGGGTTTTTTTTTATTATCTATAGGTTTCATGTGGGGTTTTTTACTCACTTGGTTTTCTCTTCATCTTCAAATCCATAAGCTGGTGCTTGATGCTCTTGCGGAGACCTGGAGTTCAGTTTCCAGCAGCCTCCTTGGGCAGATCCCAAGGGCAGATCCCAAGGGCAGATCCCAAGGGCAGATCCCAAGGGCAATTCCCAAGGGCAAATCCTAAGAGCAGATCCTAAGAGAAACTCTAGAAATATGGGATCAACAACTTCTGGCTTGCAGGCATCTACACTCATGTAGACACACTCCCACACAGAGGAACACACAAGTTTGTGTATGTATGCATGCACACACCTACATTATATATAGTTTAATATATATTTGTGTAATTACTTAATTTCCTTAATTAATTAATAATGCTGCAATATAGTACTATAGTTAGAGCTAGGCATTCCTGCTGTTTGGCTTCCTCCACATACTGCTTTGTCTCTGCCTATTGCTTATTTACATTTCAGATGTACCTTCATTGATCATTTTCTTTCTAAAGTGGACACATTCAGTCTTTCATTCTTCCTTTCTAGAAAGGTAATTTGTCTTAGTATTTTGGGCTGTTATTTATTTTTACTTCCCCCTGCTGTCTTTAAAAACTCACCTGTTGGCATGTGAGTCTCCATCTGCCTATTCTCTCCGATTCTCCCTCCACCCCCACTCTGTAGCACTGAAGCTTTGCTAAGGTTTATCTAAGGGTGGATTTCTTTCATAGTTGTTTTTTTTGTTTGTTTGTTTTTTTTTTTTTGTTTTTTTGTTTTTTTTTTTTTTTTGTTGGTATTTTCTGGGCTTTCTCATTGTGTATGCTGGTGTCTTGAATTAACTCTGTCATCTTTATTTCTCTGTCATTGTCTATTTAAATAAATACTGTTTCTCTCCGTCTTCCTGACTGTTTCCTGTAGAGAATCACCACCGTTTTCTAGACTCTCTAACCACATTTATAGTCCTCATTGTTTGCATTTCCCACTGTCAGAATCTATATAATTTCTTCAGTATTCCAGTTCATCTACTTTTAGTCTAATAATTGAAATTTTAAATTTTAACTGACTTTTTAAAAATAAATTTAAAATTTCTATTTGCTTCCCTTTCAAGCACGGCCAGTTCTGAAAGTCCCCTCCGTCCTTTGTTGGTCATGCAGTCTGTCTTCATATCTTTGGAACATATGAGCCATACTGTGCTTATGTTCCATTTGACTGACTGAAAAACGGTGGTTTCTGAAGGTCTGGCTTTAGTGTTTGCTTCTGTTGTCTCTCTCAGGGTGGTATATTTACTTGTGTGTTTAGTGACTTTTTTTCCCCAATTGAATTCATTTTCTTTGCAACTTAATATGTAGGAATTTTTGGAGACCATACTTTAAAGTATTTTCTTCCAGGGAAGACTGGGATTTGCTTCTGTCAGAAGCCCGGGGGCATCACGAACTTGGAGCCAATTTAAAATTTCAGGGTTTTCTTCCAGCCACACTGGTTTGTGTGTGTTAAGGCCCCCAAACTCATAAAAGTGCAGATCTGTAATTAGAAACTAGAAGGGAGTTTTGTTTTTAATCTTTTTTTCTTCTCTACTCAGAGGTAGGGTCGACCCAGGAGTGCATTTCCGTTTTCTTGTTCTATAGGGTAGGTGTTTTCCAAGTTCACTTATGAGAGTGATGCCCTCCAACCATCCTGGAGTGTTTGTGGGTGTCAAGGTTCATACTTCTGTGTGGGAAACTGAGTGGTGACTCTGGATGTGGGATTTTCTGATCATTTTGAGACTCAAGGAATTATGATTTTTGTTTTGTTTTTTTTTTACTAGAGCCATCACACTCATACAGGTATGTTTTAAAACTTCCTTATAAAATTTTAATGAATATTTACTTATTTTTCTATTTTTATGCACAAGTATTTTCCCCATATGTGTGTATGTACACCACGTGCGTGTTGGATGCTTCCTGAAGTCAGAGAGGGCATTGTATCCCCTGGAACTGGAGAACTGTTTGTGAGCTGCCCTGTGGATGCTGGGAATTGAACAAGGGTCCGTTTCAAGAGTAGCAAGTGCTCTTAACCACTGAGCCATATATATATATATATATATATATATATATATATATATATATATATATATATATATATGTATTGGTTTTTCAAGATTTCAAGACAGGGTTTCTCTGTGTAGCTCTGACTTTCCTGATACTCTGTAGACCAGGCTGGCCTCAAATTCAGAGATCTGCCTGCCTCTACCTCCCAAGTGCTGAGATTGAAGGCACGTGTCACCACTACCCAGCACACAATATATTTTAAAAATCACTTTTGTTTAATATAATATGATGGTCTCTTTTAAAATCCTTTTGCTCAAAAGGCAAGATTTCTTTTTTGCATTTTAATGTTAGGTGAGTTATTCTTTAGGTGTTAGTTACTATCCATCAATAGAGATGAAATAACTCCTATGCCATTACAGTTACATTGACGAATGAGATGTTGGATCTAGTTTTTTTGTAGGAACCATTGGATGGTAGTTACTCTACCAAGGCTGTTACTCTGCTACCACTGTTATCAGCAACAACAGTGGCCCCTCATGGCACAGAAGGAGCTGCAGTCTCGATGTCTGTGAGAGCACCTCTTTAGATTCCACATGTGATTTCCATCAAGCAGTACATGTCCTTCCATGCCTGGTTAATTTCACTTAACAGGGTGCTTTCCCTCAACAATGGCAGGATTTCATCCTTTCTGTGACGGAATAGAATTTCATTATGCCCCACTTCCTTTATCCACTCTTTGTTGATGGACCCTCAGAATGCTCCCATCTCTTGTCTATGGCAAACTGTTCTGTAGTACACATAGCAGTGAAGGGGTCTCTTTGGCATATTGATTTTTATTGCTTTTGGAGAAATATCCAGTAAAGGAGTTGCTGAATCATATGTCCATTCAATCTGTAGTCTTAACATGAATTTCCATCTTCTTTTCCATAATGGCTGTACTTTTCACATTTCCATCTACAGTGTGCCAGGGTCCACTTTTCTCCACCAGCATTTGCTATATTTTTCTTTTTGTATTTTTTGATCACAGCTCTTGTTACCACAGAGAGGCAATAATACCTCATTGTGGATCTTGAGAAAATTAATTTTACATACACATTGAGGTATTATGTGGAGAGGGACATTTTTTTTTTTAAGGAAAAATCAAACCCACCACTCTGAAATGGCATAGACCAGATATGAGCCTTTCAGGCATGAGTCCTTAGTGATTCTTTGAGCCATGCTTCTGATACTTGTATGTGTGTGGGCTAGAAGCAAGGCTCCAGTTGATAACCCACGTCAGAGCTCATAGTGGAAAGACTTCCGTTCTGTGCAGCTTGTGTGGCCAGGCTGAAAGAACACCATTTATTGGAAGTAAGGTGCTACATATACACAATGAGGTGTTATATTTATTATTTCTATTTTAAATCATCTATTGAACAAAGAAGACAGGGCAGGAGTTTTTAATGAGGACCTGGGTCACACTGGGTTTCAGAACCCCAGAGGGGATCGTAGCATGACTGTGATACATGTGATCTTGGCTACGTAGGTTGAGAAAGCTCCCACCACCTAATTTCTCCTATTTGTATTACAGGATAATAAGGTGGTATAGCTTTAAGGAACACATTTTAAATTCTGTGCTCTCACCTCTGATTTTCATCCACATCTCCCCTGCACCATCGTTCACTAACTTCTAAGACCCATAACTAGTGATAACCGTAAGAGTCCTGCTGAGTCTGATGGCGTCCATTCAGAATCTCACCATCCTGTGAGTGAGAAACATAGTCAGAGCCTCGGTAGAAACAGCCCTTCACATGGCTTTGGTGCTCTGGCTTGATGGGATAGATGCTCACCCATCTCAGAAGTGTGAATGGAAACGAGAGGCTATTACAAGGCACCATGATTGCCATCTAAGGAGGCAACTGGTGGGAGGCAACAGGCAAAGTTGGGCCACACTTACAGAAGGCTCATTGCTATATTTCTAAGAAGAGTCAAGAAGTAATTCAAGCCAATCAAAAGAAAGGCACTGACTGTATCCTTGGGCCCACAATGCACCAGGGCCTGAAAGCTCCTTAGGGCTGCTCTATCTTCATTAGAGGCGGAGATCGGCAAGTGTTAGGTTTGCTAACACACTCCACCTGGCAGAGGACCATCATGAACAGTCAAACTTTGCTGAGTCCCTGTAAAGCCGTCTTCCTGTCAATACCTCGTCTGGCGTGTAAAATGGAAACCTCATCGTTGCTTTTCAGTTGAGGACTGTAGTAGTTATTTTCTCCTTGTGATAGAATGCTCAATGAAATCAGCTTAAGGAAGGAAGGGGTATAGGTTTGGCTCATGGTTTGATGGTAAATCTATCACAGTACAGAAAGCATGGTGACAGGAGCTGATGGGGTGGCATCTGCAGGGTGAGGGAGGGGCGGCTAATGCTTAGAGCACAATTTCTGCTTTTTATGTGTCCTAGGACGATAGCCCATGGAATGGTATTTCCCACAGACAGGAGTTTTTCTACCTCAATTAACACACTCAAAAAACTCCTTCAAAATAACATGCCCAGCGATTTGCCTCCTAGATGGTTCTAGATCCTTTGAAGTTCACTGTCAGTATCAACCTCAATAAGAATGCTAAGGCTGAGAGAAGAGAACCTGCTCATAACACAGTTAGTCAGTGTAGACGTAGTAGGAACCAAAGCAATGTGATCCCAGCACCAGAGGTATTCAGGACCAGATCACAGGCTCTGAGAGCATCCTTGTTGCTTCCTAAAAGAGACCCCCACAGCAGGAGTTATAACATCCTACTTGGATATGTTTGGGAAGGTTTGGTCCCTTATCCTTCAAATGCTATTGTTCACGGGCTAGATTGTCCTAAGCCGTGGTCCCAGTATTCAAATAGGAAAAGACACAACAGTCATTCCACAATGCAACTGAGATTGGAAGCCATGAAAGCTAGTGTTTAGAAGTATCTAGAAGCTTGGCATCCTGCAGTGGTACTAGATTTCCTCAGTGAGCTGTCCAGCTGAGAAGGGAAAAACCTCATTAGTTGATGGTAGTACCCAATGGTTCGCTGAGATCTCTCAATGGACCCTCTCACAGTAGGTGAATGAAGGTTCGGCAGTTATATTTCCAACAGTACCATTAATAGTAAAATGGGTCCATCATGCTGCTTTTATTTCCTCCATAGGAAGTTTGCCCTGTGCTCACCATCCCATGACTCTATGGAATTAGGTACATGACAGATGGAGGCTGGAGATGCAAAGCTTCTAGACATTTCTAAACAGCAGGTCATGTGGCTTACCATCACAATTGTATACGGAGCTCTTAGTATTTGTGCATTTGACAGAAAAGGGCCAGGTCCTTTGGAAACAAATTCTATCTTTATTGACAGACTAAGTGTACCATGCTTGAAGCCTACAGCACCCAGTGGAGGTCAAAGGCTCAAGCTTCGCTCTCAGGAAGGCTTGAAATCTGGGTCCATCCCTATCATATTAATCAGGAGGTGTGTGGCAAACGGTCTAATTTCCCTGCATCCTGGTTTCTTTCATCTACAGAAAGAATATGACTGGAGGGATTCCGTAGGAAATAGTCTCCATCCTACACTTAGTAGTTAGCACAAAATAAAATACATTTGTTGCTAAGGAGAAGAAGCAAAGAGGCCCTCGGTGGGGAAGGTAAGCTGTTTAAAGAGGAGGGTGGAGAAGGAAGCTGGGTTCTTTCCATTTCTTTGCAATTTTAGTTAATGTGTAAGACAAGACCTCCAGGTTCCCCCTTTCTCAGAAACACCCCAGTGCACAAACTCTCCCACCAAACACAGCCTCCTGATGTGGTCTGCCCTGTTGCTCTCTCTTAAATGGAGCTACTGAAAGGTTTGGCATTTTAGGAAGGAAAGTCCCTCACATGAGGTGGCTGCCCAGTGTTGGATCCCCAAGAAACACAGGTAAGGAGGTAGCATGAGTGTAAGCCTCAGGGGGTGGGGCATCTGGGAGAAATATGAGGGTGGCCTGAAGGGCGAAGAGCAGAAGAGAGGTTATATTTGATATTAGCTGAGACTCCGCCTCTGCAGCCTGGAAGCTGGGAGGACATGGTCCCTCCCACAGGAGCATCAACAACTCCTTTCTCATGCTCAGAGACCAGGCCCACCATGGAATACGGGCCTATCATGCTCCCTCCTCCCTTCCTTCCTTCCTTCCAATCACTGTGCCAACCCTCCTTTACCTGTTTACTTGGTTTGTGGTTTGAACTTAGATGTGGTTAAAGAGATGTGATCTAAGGACAAGCTGTCACCCTGCTCCTCCACCCTAGAAATGTCCTACTTATTCTCCGACCAGAGTATGACAAGCCCGAGGTAGCAGATTGGGGGGTGGGGGGAGTGCTTTCTGATTCAGTTTCCCCTGAGAGGGTTCCACGTATTGGTGTGTATGAAAAGCTGCCAGTTGCTGGGGAAGGGTTGGGCGTGGCCGCAGTGAGAGTTTCAGTCACTTATTCCTGCTTGTGTTTGATAAGGATGGTTTTAGAGTATCTAGAGTCAGCGTTTCAAGTGCTTATTCCAATCCTGTCATAGATGTGGGAAAAGGGTATCTGTCGTCCTATTCACTCGCCACTGGGCAAATGACTCATGTGTCAAACTGTTGAGGGTGGGGGAGAAGTTGTGACACCACTGAAATGGTCTGGCCCAGGTAAGAGATGGTAAGAGAGTTCTGATGGTAAGAGAGATCCACCAACACTTAAACCCTCTGAGGTCAGATCATTCCAGAGTGAACCAGATGTTATTGACCTGGTGGGTATGCACCACGCATGCTACTGGCAATTTAGTGGCTGTAGCAGATGTGCCAGGAATGTGTGTACAATGTTGGGTGTTGGCCCTCAGTGTCCAGCTGTTTGAGACAGGGCCTTGTGCTGTTTATCACTAGTGGTGTGTGCCAGGCTAGCTGCCCACCTGTCTCTCTACAGGAGCACCAGACATGTCCTCCCTTGCCACTTGGCTCTTCATGAGTTCTACTTATCAGAACGCAAGTCCTCATGCTTAGGTGGTAAGCATTGAGCCTACTGAGCCGTCTCCATCCTCCTGGTCTGGACTTACATACACTATCTTATAATACTTACCACATTTACTCTGTGAATAATACTAACCAGAATTGCTTTTCCATGTGCTCAACCGATCTGTGCAAAGTCTGTTTATTTTCTAAAGCATTTAGTATGTAAAAGATGTTCAACACACCTTTTTGTAAAAAAATGTAAAAGCCCTATTAAAATAACTTTCATACAGTATAGACTACATATTACAGAAAATTCATACTATCTATATCATAATGAGCATCTACAAATATATGTTATGGGAGTTTGCAAAGTACAATCATGTATTAAAGTTGTTCATTATCTCAGTATTTAGGGATCGCCACTGAAAACATTCTGGGTATGTTAGTCCAGTTTTCAGTCGGGGCCCATTTATGACAGACGGATAACTTTCTAAGTTTTTCATCTAATAGTTTTGTCCTTTTTGTAGTCTGAATGAAAAAAAAAAAAACCCACAAAGAATGAATCCAATATGTAAACCATTCCCAGTATAAGAGGAGGTGAAGTGTGGAGGAGGACCTGCAGGAGAGTTGTCCTGGGGAGGCACCTGGGTATCTGAAGGAGAGAGAGTGCTTATCAGCTCAGGGTGAGGGAGGGTGGCTGGCCAGGGGATTCTGACAGGGGGAGGCACATGTTTCCATATAGAGGCAGATAATGAATAGTCACAAGTGTCTCTGTGGCATCACTCCTCATAAAAGCATCCTTATGTATACACCGACACCATGGTGTGTCTCAATACAACCTCGTTGCTACTGAAACTTGAGTTTCATTGAATTTTTACATATTATAAAATAGTCTTGTTTTTTTTTTTTAAATTTTAAAAACCACTTGAAAATGTATCTTGGCATACTTGATGAATTTTTAAAAATAAATAAAAAGGAAAGAAATGACTGCTCCTGGGTATAGCAGAGAATGTTTTTTTTTTTTTTTTTTTTTTTTTTGTTTTTTGTTTGTTTGTTTGTTTTTTGTTTTTGTTTTTGATGATAAGATGGGGAACATGGCCAGAGGCAGGGACATCTAGGATAGTCCAAGGTCAGCATGACTCCCGAGTCATGTAAGGAGAGGGAAAGAAGGGAGGGGAAGGAGGGTAATGGAAGAGGGGAGGAGGGGAGGAGGGAAAAGGGGAGACAAGAGAGGGGCAGCCTGGGCCAAGACACTGGCCAAGAGGGTAAAAGGTAGATCAAAAGGGCTGGGTAATCAAGATGGCTGGATTATATAAGGAAGGGCAGCTGGGGGAAGGGAATCTCAGTGCTGGGCTGAAGAAGTTAAGGTAGGGGGCGGGCTGGGTATGCCAGCCATACCCTCTAACAGGTAGGGACTAAGGGATGCTGGGAGAACCTGGTGGTCAAGTCCATTTCAATATGTTAAATCGGTTACCTCAGCTTTTTATTTGAGAACTAACACTTGGTACCCTATTTGCCTAGGGTACAACGTTTGCAGACATACAGAGATAGCAATGTTAGGCAGAAGGGAAAGATCAGAGGTAAAAGAAACCTCACAAGTTTGGAGACCCAATAAGAGTCATCTTCTTGATGGCTGAGTGTGAACCGGAAGATGTGAGATGAGAGGGGGGAGGTGGCTGGAAAGCAGACGCCCACTGCTGACTAGGCTTCCTGTACCTCCAAGGGTTTCAGTGTCAGAGAGGAAGGTCAGTTGCAATGAGCTCTAGAAACAGATCCAGTCCGGGCATGTGCCAGGACTGGAACCATTGTTCAGACTATGTCAAGTCAGGACATCTAGTGGTAGGTATGTTCTGAGTTCTCCCTTAAGAACATGCACCGGGAGAACTGGGTTCCAGCCACCAGGGGAACATCCAGGGTTTAATATAGCTGACCAACTTCAGGTGGAGGACAGACGCAGGGAAACGGCTTCTCTAGGGACAGACATCTGTGAGATCCCAGCAAAGCCAGGTCGGGAAATGTCTTCTACAAATTCCTTCAAATAACCTGGCTCTGGATTTCTTTTCCCACCCCACAAGTTTAATTGCTGTGTGGCGTCACCAGTCCCCCCTGCCTCGTGTCCAACTCTCTTGACTGTACAGTCAGATCATAAGATCTAAATGGCCCTGTCACCATCCCCGATCTAAATCCTACTTGAAAAAGGCTGAGGATTTTCTTTTTTATATCTTTTGCTCCTAACTTTGCACACTACCGGGAGACCTCACCCTGCAATGACTTGATGCAGTCAGAGAATAGATTAGATTTGCCTTCAATTACTTACACCCTACTGAAGTCACACATGTAAGTCAATGAGACAGGACACAGCCCCAAGCCCCTGTGGCCTGTTTTCTATGCCTCACGTCCAGTCTTAGCCTGGATCCTCTACAGGTTTACCGAATTTCCTGGAACATGGTGCTCTGGTGCGATACCTACCTCCTTTGACCCCATCAGTCCCCCAACTTGCAGGAGACTTTCAGCCTTTGCAGTTGAAGTTACTCAACCAGGGCAAATGCTGGAGACTGATCTGCACCTTGCAAACTTGCTTAGCACTTGAAGCAGGGGATTTTCCAAACCGACTCGACTCACTGTCCTGGTTCGTAGGCTTAAATTATGAAGCAATTAATATACAGCACATAAAACTGTCCACTCTGTTTGTTCTTGCTGTCATATAGTCAGTAATGATGGCAGGGACTGACTAATGAACGGCCTGAGGATCTGTGTATACACACACAGAGAGAAGGGGGGGGGGTATAACCAGTATAGATGCTCATGCCTCTTGCTCATGCAGGAGCATCCCCTTCATTTCTTAATGTTCTGCTCATAAATAGCTCAGGTCCCCCCCCCCACTCTCTCCTTCTTTTTTCTTTTTCCTTTCTTTCAGACCTTTATGAAATTTAAGCCCTGTTTCTCATTTTATTGCAAACTCTTTAAGAAAAGACATTTTTCATACTTCGGACTTTCTCCGATCTCTCTCCTAACCAGCTCCGTGCTCTGCACTGTATCTTCCATGGCTGGCAGGCTTCCAGCGACAATCCTTAAAAATCCCTTTACAGTTTTAAAGGAGAATACAAGCTCTCATTTACCACTGGATCGAGTCAGAAAATAAAGCTTAAGGCCTTGACAGGCCTGGATATTTTTTGAGGCCTAAGTCTGATTTATGGCGGTAGCCAGCAAACCAGGCTGGTGAAATATTTGCTGCTGCTCCCAGGGATATGGAAAAATGAAGTGTGAAGTTCTGGGGAAAGCGGGCCACAGCCTTCCAGTCACTAAACACTCCCACCAAGTTGGCAGGGGAACAGAGTCCTGGGCTGCAAGATGAACCTCAAAGGAATAGAAGAGGAGAAAAGGCCCGTGCATCGTGTCAAAATACTGCCAAGTCTTAGCGCTGGCCATACGTTGTGTGACACAGGGTGGGATGTTTATGAGGGGCTTTAGGGAGGAAAGAGAAGAGAAGTAGTTTCTTCCTCCTTTATTTATTCTGTTTGCTTTACAGCTCCCCTGTAGGGGTTTCTGTGCGAGCAAAGAAATTAAGGCAGCAACAGGAATGTAGGAAGTCGCTTAAGCCCCCTCCATAAAATTGCTCTGATTGAAAAATACACCCTGATTAGAGAAAGCTCTGGCTTGCCTTAGGGCTTGTAGCTTCTAAAATGGGGAGACAGACACACAACTTCCCCAGCCACTGGGTCCCCAGACCCATGAGCATGGCGTCTGGGGTGTGCATTCCCATGAAAAGGGAATTTCCTAGAGATAGAAGGGAGGTGGGTTTTCCCCTCAGAATATTCTCGAAATGAGTCACCGCAAACACATGCCAGGTGAAACACTTGGTGTTTTCCCCCCCTCTTTTCATTATTTAAACAAATAAGTAAATAAATATTAGAATATCTTTTTAAAGATTATTTTTTTAAGGTTTATGAATACCCATGGTCCCCTCAAAGAACTTTGTCTACATGCCAATGTTATTCATATTGGAGAAGGGTGATGTTCTGTGGACAAGCTGTTGGGTTTTTTTGTTGTTTCCTAAAGTGAGAAAAAAAACCAAAGCTGTGTTCTAGGTTGATATGTTTGATAAACCAAGGCTAGAAAGGGCAGACTCGGAAAACATGTAACTCATTTTTTTTCTCGTGATAACATATCTGTGGAAGATCAATTTCACATTTTGATTCATTTTGAGATTTAGAATCAATCTCCACCCTTTTTGGTCTGCTAGATGGAGATTTATGTCTCAGTGAAGTGTCAGAGTCAGTTGGGGCAGTGTCAGTAATTACAAGAACATTTATTTATACCCACAAGTAGTCATCCCCCTGCCTCTCACCAACCACTCGTAAACACACCTATTCTCACTGGAACGGACTCGCGCAGTCCTGCTCCGACACCCCCACAAAAACTGCCTCACCCATTTACTCCTTATCACACAACTAAGCTCTGAGGTAATTTAAGTCAATAAACATTTATTATGTCTACCATGGATAGAGTGATGTTGGGCAAGGAGAGTGGGCTCAGGGCTGGAGTGGATGACAGAAATCCGGTCATAAGCTGTAAGACCCTCGGTTTGACAGCGGGAGAAACTTCACTTGGGTCCATTTACTGTTTGAGAAAACTGACTCTTTAAGGTCACAATAAAGCCAGTTGCTTCCCCACCATCCCTCAATATGGTCAGGGGAGAGCTGGAATCCTGTGCAGAGAAACTAAGCTGCATCCTCGATCCCTAACACCGTCCCAGGAACTCTAGTATGAGCTGCAGGTTTCCATCTTGTGGGAGGGTGTGTGCCCCTATAAAGCAGGAATCTCACTCTGCAGATGGGGAAACAGAGGCTGGGTGGGGTGATTTAACCATAAAGCAAGGAAGCCTGGATCTGAGTCCCAGTCATTCCAGCCTCTGCTTAGTCTCAGCCCACATCTGAGCTTGAATGCCAAGTCTCCTGGCTCCTGAGCCCACAGGGTTGCTACCTACCTACACCCATGCTTTACATGAAGTAGGGTTTAAGACACAAAATCACAACAGGGGCTCTAATTTAAAGGGGCCTGGGTACAGACTACCGAACACTTAGACACTTAGCGCTTTTGGAAACTCCTGCATTTCAGCCTTAGGGAACTAGTAAGGAAGCAGATCTCTGCTCTGGGAAAGTCTGAAATGGAGGCACAGGGGAGCAAGCAAGGTGGCTGGACCTCCTGTGTGGCTGCCCTAGTGCTTAGTAACGCATGTGCTAAAAGCCATTCTAGAAGATTCTTTCCTCTGTGGTGACTTGCCTCCCACATGCGGCCGTTAAAACACATGCCCGTCATTCAAATATTTTAGCAAATGTCCTGGCTTCCCTCCACTACCAAAATGAAAGTGAAGGTGAAGTCATTCAGGGGCCACTAGAGGAGAATTCTCACCCACCATGGCTGCCCATAGATTTAAATGTCTCACAGGAGACCCAATTAAACAGTAATGAGACCCCAATTCACCAAAGCATCGTATTTTCTGGACTTTTTCATCACTCACTCTACCTAGCAATTTAATGATGAGTTTAGGATGTGACCTCTTCCCACAGGCACGGCTCCTACCTCTTCTATTTTTATTGTATTTGGGTCCTGGGCTTCAGATGGCTTTAGTGTCTTAAAAGAGTGCAGTCAGGTTTTTCTAACCAAGTTACTAGTTGTATTCTACACAAACCGTGGTTTTGCTGTGACCCAAAGTTATTGGATGGAAGCCTGTCCATCATTTGATGACATTAAGCCTTCAAGATGGTCCCTGTGATACAATGCCAAGGAAGGACCCCAAATCCTGTGGGGCACAACAGGTGCTTCTCTGTTCTCTGTTTGCAGAATAAACCTGTCTTGTGGCATAAGGTATGCACACACCCCTCTGTGGTGTGTGTGTGTGTGTGTGTGTGTGTGTGTGTGTGTTGCAGACTAGAGCTTGACTTTGGGAGTCGTTTTCAACTGCTCTGTACCTTATTTTTACTTTTGAGACAGAATCTCCCGTTGAAATAGGAACTTAATTTGCTAGGCTGGGTGGCCAGTGAGCTCCAGGGACCTTCCTAGCTCTGCGTCCCCAGTACTGGGGCTACTGAGGTGTGTCACCATGTGTGGCTTTTACGTGGGAGCTGGGGATGAGAATTCAGGTTCTTCTGAGCTTGCAGCAGGTTCTTTATCAAATTAGCCATTCCCTCAGCTCAAACTGTCCATCCTCCTGACATACCTGGAAATTCCCGCAGGAGATATCATAGGTCTTGACTGCTAGATCTTCAGCTTCCTGGCACACCCATTCAAGCTCGGCAGCCTTAGAACACATCTCTGGACCTCCTATCCTGTCTTTCCTTTACAACTGCCCTTCTCAGAGTCCCTTGGGGTCCTTAAAGATATCCTCCAGTTCATCTCAGGCTCACTGTAGGGCATTGCTGTGGGATCTGCATATCTCCCAAGTCTCCGATCTGTGGGATCTTTTGAGAGGCATTTCTCCCAAGGGTGAGTTTCAGGGGAAGAAAGCAATGAGCTGTAGAGAGAGACTTTTCTGGAAAAGAGCAGAGTGTCCTTTTTTCCCCCTTGACACAGAGACCCCCAATAAATGGATGTATGTGTGCGTATGTGTGGGTGAAAACTAGCCACCCACCTACTCACTCATCCATCTGCCCGTGAGGAACAACAGTTCTGAAACAAGGCCCCCACTCCCCCTGGCTTGGGGAACACATAGCATCACACTTATTTGAATTGAAGACTGAAGCTCCAATATCTCTGAGGAAAGTGAGCCTGGCTTGGCTAACTGGATTGGCAGAGTCACTGCTATGCTGTCTAGGTTATTCAGCAGACATTTCCCATAACTGAACAGTGTAGTCTGTTTGCAAACCGAGTACAC
Organism: Arvicanthis niloticus; assembly: GCF_011762505.2. Classification (NCBI taxonomy): domain Eukaryota; kingdom Metazoa; phylum Chordata; class Mammalia; order Rodentia; family Muridae; genus Arvicanthis; species Arvicanthis niloticus. Next base: position 52,695,820 of record NC_047674.1, on the reverse strand, counting down.
AGACTGCTAGGCAGCAGGTCCTCTGTGACATTGAAATGCATTGTGATGATTCAAGAAATTGAGATGTCATCTTAAAGCTGCACAAATATTCTTTTAGGGTGTCTGCAAGCAAATCACTGAGAGATTTTGAGGAAGACTAGAGACGAATGCAAGGAGAAAGCTCGTGCCTAAAAACCTGGGATTGGAAAGCACTCTCAAAGTTTCAGGAAGCTTGGTCTGGAGAGATGGCTCAGGGGTCAACAGCACATACTGCTCTTGCAGAGACCGGGAGTTCCCAGGAACCAAGTCAGGCTGCCCACAGCTGCCTGTATCTCTTGCACACTGAAGTCTAACACCCTCTTCTGGACGCCATGGGTACCTACACTCATGCACACACACCCACACACAGATACACATGTATAAACACATTTAAATATATATATATATACATATATATATATATATATGTATTTAAAATAAATATATATTCTAATTTTTAAAGAGAAGGGTAGAAATCAGAAGAGAGATAAAATTAAAGAGGAAAACACTGAGGAGGGTACTTGTTAAGGGAAGGTAGGAAAGGGATACCAGAAACGTGCTTTCTGTCTGGTGACTTCTAGGGAAATGGTGTGTACAGAAGCTGAGGCTATGTCAGTCAAGGCCTGTGACATCACCTGCATCTGTCTAGTCCCCACAGCCTGTTTGGATTTGTTATGTATGTCTTGGTGAGCTGTCCTCTCCTGTATGAGAGAATATGTTAATCATTCAGATATTTTTTCTCCACGGGGACACCTGATTTCCAGCAAGGGCTGGGCACAGTAACACATGCCTATAATTTCAGTGTTGGAGAGGATGAAGCAGAAAGATTACTGTGGGTATAGAGGGCATGTTGAATTACATAGTATAGTGAGTTCCAGGTCAGTCTGGGTTATATAGAGTGAAACCTTATTTCATAAAAATACCTAGAGAGAGTACCTGCCAGTAAGAGTTTATAAAACTCAAGCACTTGTGAATTAATTACTTAATGTTTATATACACACACATGAGTGTGTGCAGGTGTACAAGTGTGTAGATGTGCATGTGCACATGTGTAGAGGCTAGAAGAGGGTACTAGCTCCCAGGAAGCAGGACTTACAGATGTTTGCAGGGTGCCTGGCTTGCTACGTAGGTGCTGAGATCTGAACACAGGTCCCCATGCTTAGAACAGCAAATACTCTTAACTACCAAGTCATCTCTCCAGCCTCTCTTTAAATCTAGCTATAAAGGATTTTTTTTCCAACTTGCCTACCAAATCATTGACCTTAGCAGTTCATTTAGCTAGTTGTCTTATAGTAGGCTGTGAGGATGGAGTCTGTGTGTCACGCAGGTGGCTCTGAAGTTGGGCAGCGGAGGGTTGCATGCCGGCACTAAAGTGTCCAAGCTGAGCTTTCTTAAACAAACACTTCATAAAACAGAGACATTTCAGACCCTGCAAGAGCAGCCAGTGCACAGCGGAGGATGCACAATTTAGAGCCCGGGTGATGCCCGGGGTTGCTGCCTAATTTACTGCTATCTGGCCTTTGCTACGCCTCCATTAATCTGTCAGTTGAATGAGCTCTAATTATGCATCTTGTAACCTAGTATGCTATAGCACACAGTGTTTGAGGGGAGATAGATCTTCAAGATTTACTACGTAATTGCTGGTAATCTCGGGGGATCTCCAAAACTGGAGGGAAAAATCTGCCTTCTCCCAACTACCAGGAATGCCATCCGAGGCAAAGAGAAGCAGAGGCACATGGCAGGGGGAGCTGCAGTTTAGCTCATGATTCAGTGCGAGCTCACAGCCCGACAAAATGCGAGTCATCTTGCCATGTGGCTCTAATCTGGGCAGCCCAGAGTCAGGGACATATAGCATGCTTGGTTTGCTTTCTTTTGAATGGTTATTAAGAAACTTCATTATTACCTCCAAACTGCCTGTTGCACTCTGCCCTCCTCTTTCCTAGAGTAGGCTAGACCATTTTAGGGATGGATATGGAAGAAGGGAAGGGATTTGGATGGTACTGCTTTTTGCCAAGGAGGGTTATTTTGTTGAGATGCTCTCTGTTAGTGGTCCTCAAAGTCCCTGGGGCTCAGCATGTAGAGTAACTGCTTTGCAAGCAGGAGGACCTGAGTTCAAACCATAGACACTGGGTGTGGTGTCCTGAGTTGGTGATGCCAGAGTTAAGGAGGCAGACGCTGGAGAATCCCTGGGCTTCACTGGCCAAGCTTGTCAAGAGCAAGAGGAATTGGTGAACTGCAGGGCTGGAAGTTTTCCTCCAATCAATACATGCATCACATGCAAGTCCTCCCACACTTATGTTCACTCCTATATACAGACATGCACACACACATACATACACACACAGATACACATATATACACACAAACACACATATACACATACATACACACATAGACACATGCACACACACAGAGACACATGCACATAGACACACAGACACACAGATACACATATATACACACAAACACACATATACACCCACAGACACATATAGATATATGTACACAGACACACACAGACACATGCAGATAGACACACAGACATACACATACACACATGCACGCATGTACACACACAGACACATACACACATTTAAAAAACCCTATTAGTTATTTGTTGGAATCCATATTTAAATTTTTATTACATTTATTTATTTTATACTGTGTGTGTGTGTGTGTGTGTGTGTGTATTGAGAGATGTATACATTCCTGGGAAATTAGGACATCTCCAATCTTTTCTCATCAGCCCCTTTCCTTTCCTGCGTTCACTGATTTTTCAAATATTGTCTTCCGATGTTTCTGCCTGGTGTTCTCATCTGATTCACACCTCTGCATTAGCAGCGTGTTGTGGACAAGTCATAATGATAAAAGGCTTTTAGGCCCATCAGAATAGAGCCGCTCACAGTAGAAAGATTCAGAGCCCACCAGTCCTTAAGGAACCTGGGGGCCTCCGGGTGGGACAAAGTGTCCCCAGCTGCTGGTGTGCACTTCTGTTCTGGGAAGCACAGCTGTAGTGACCTAGGGATCTCTTGTCAAACCAAACATTTTTCAAAGGGCAAGGAAACCCATCTCCATCTCACCCAGCATTCATTTCTTCGTGTCCTTTATTCCTAACAATTAGTGTCACAGAAATGACTTCAGAATGTGATTTTTGGTCTCCACAGAAAGACAGACTGTAGGCTGACTTCCAATTTTTGTATTAAATCTCATTCACTCTTAGTCCAGTTTCTTTTGGGCTCATCTTGGTAGCACTCAGATAGAAAGCAAAACACTTCACTTCATTGCAATTCTACGGACTAAATAAAAAATACCAAACCTTTAGTGTTTGGTTGAAACTCAGACAGGCCCCCAGGCACTGGTGAAAAGGATCATGGGATCTTTAAATGACCCCAAACATATAAGACTTTGGGTTTTATGGACAACCCTTAAATTCTCTGCCAGCAGCCCCTGACTTTCCTTTGACCACATCGGAAACCAAGTTCTCTAAACAGAAACTGAAGCCATGATACGTTCTGTCACTTTGGTGATATATCTCTCAGAATATTATAAACTGAGTAGCTAAGTTTTTCATTGCCTTAGAGACGTCCGCAGCCAGAGATCTAAGGACCGAAAGTTCACGTCTCTCTCCATTAAGAAATTCAGTTCACATTTTACTCTGCCTCAGGCTTTGATTAATATTCTGGAGTCATTGTGCAGCCGTCTTTGGGATTATGAAAAGTGATTTGTCTAATCTGAATGTCAGTTCCCTTTGGGAATCTATGTAGGGGAGAGAAGAAAAAAAAGACCCAAACCAATGCGTTCTGGCTGTTGCTTCGAGAGCATTTTGCCTAGCAGTTGCCTTTCTGTTCTGGCCAAGCATGCTGGATAAAGAGCAATTTGATCCATGGAGTGTGGCATGACTGTTGTCATCATCTGCAGACCAATTCATCTGCAGGACTTCACGTTGCACGTATCAGCGCTGGAAGTGGCTTTTAATGAAATCTCGGGCAAAATGAAGTTAATATGAAAAAATGAGCGCAGAAACATCTGCTTCTGGTTCCAGCTGGCTAGGGGGATCATGGTTGTGTAGGATTTAGGTCACCACATAGAGCTCTTGACCCAAAGGATAAATTATGAGAGACCTGTCTGAAGTCGGGACTAAAGGACTGGTAGATGTTTTAGGCTGCTGGCCTATCTTCTCTGGGTGTGAACTAGCCTCCCTCTGGCCAGCTTTTCCTCTCTTTGTAACCATCAAACCTCCCCACCATCTAAGCCACGCATTCACCTAGATCCTGTGAAGTAGATTTCCTTGAAGTGGGTTTGTCCTTTTCTGGTGTAGCTTCCTCTATGAAAGCGATACTTCCTCTATGTGATGTGCACACCTGTTTAAGGAGAGGTGGCCAAGGCAAAGCTGTCTTTTCAGTCACTTTCTGGAAGCCGTGCCTCACCTCAAAGTGTTAAACCAAGTTGGAGACTTTTGCAGTGATTTGTTAGGGAGGTATCAGGAGCCACTAGGGGATTTTCACACGTCTGTGGTGTAGAACCCACACCACACTTGCTGACTTCTAAACATAGGCTCCATCCTACCTCAGGAACCTTGCTTTAATTGGTCACTGGGATCAAAAGGCAGTGTGGAAGCATGCGAATTTCGGCATGTGAGGCTCAGATACAGGTTGGATGGGGTCCCTGTGGGTCACTCTTAGGAGCCCCTTTCAGCCTTTGTGTAAGCCAACTTGTAGGGTGACTTAAAACAGTCATTGAAGTGGTCTGAAACTTTACTCTCAGCCATCTTTGAAAGAAGCAAGGCTAAGTGAAAAGGCTCTTCCTAGTGTCTTGTTTTTCCTTTTCCTCCCTTTGGGGGTGGGACTCTAGCACTTATCGAACACGGATATCATATTATCTATTTAAAGTTGCCATCTTTGCTATTTTCTAAACAGAGTCCTCTCCCACCCTAGTTTTCTCCATTGGTTTACATCTAAATTTTTTTTACCATAAGTTTTCTCAGCGCTCTTCCAGTTAATTTTTATTTGGGTTTCATTTAAACTTCAGGAGAGCATTGAACTGGTCCAACAGCAAGCTTTTGAGTCCAAAAGTCTGTCTTTGGATCCTGCCTCTACCATTTAAAACAGAAGCCTAGCTTCTACGGTCTTGGAGGGAGCATGACCAGACACCCCTTTTCTTTTCTGGTATTGCTATGAGGATTAAGTTGGAATTATAGGGGCTGGGAAGATGGCTAAGTGGGTAAAGTGCTTGTCTCACAGCACACAGACCTGGTTTTAGTACAACCAACACAAAAGCCCTAATTCCAGCACTAGCGGGATGGAGACAACCAGAGTCCCAGGGTTTACTGTTTAGCCAGTCTAGCCAAAATGGCGGGCTCAAGTGTCAGTGAGAGACCTTGTTTCAGAACGTAAAGTGAAAAGTGATAGAGGAAGACCCATAGTTGACCATTGGTCTACACACACACACACACACACACACACACACACAGACAGACGTGCACAAACAATTTAAAAAATACAGGAGCACACTGCTTGGTACTTGGAGCATAGGTTATATACAATGACAACTAAATCCACACCATGTCTGCTCAAAAGAAAGAATTATCAGAACTAACCAGGCAACAGCGTCTATCTCTGACATCGCTTGTCAGTATATACAGACACTTCAAGTTGGCATCTCCAGAGCCCTGAAGCATCAGGAGTCTTCAGATATGGATTAGTAGCTCTACCAGTGCTTGCTTCAGTTTGAGCTATGTGAGTCATGGCTTCAGCTAGGCAAGCTCTTACAGTCTTTAAAACCTGGTCGCCTACCGTCACACTGGCCGCCTTACTACCTTCTAGTATTGTGAACACTACATTAGGTACAGAGTAGAGTTGACGGATGGTCTGGAGTTAGAGAATGGGAAGCCTGTCAATCATTCTCCCAAGTGGAGTCCTGTTTAGGCAAGTGCCCTGGTGTGCTTTCCTGTTACTGTGATAAACACCATGATGAAAAAGAGCTTAGGGAGGAAAGGGTTTATTTGACGCCCGTTTTCGGGTCCATCATTGAGGGAAGTGTGTGAAGGAACTCAAGAAGGAGCAAGCAGAGTGGAGAGTACGGCACTTACTGCTATTGCTTGCTTTCCAGTAACTGAGTCGAGTGGTTCACAATGACCCTGTGATGCATTGTCCTCTTCTGACTTCCTCAGATACCTACAGTCACATGCGCATTTCCAAGACACACTCATAGACAGGTAATTGAAAAGAAAGTCTTTTTAAAAAGAGGATTAAAAACAAAGGAGCAGATATATCAGCAACTTAACACTAGCAGGAGATCAGCCCTGACCCAAGGATTAGGCAAGGAAGTGACCGGGTAACCAACTATGGACCAAAGCATCAGCAGCCTTGTGAAAGCCAGAGAGAGAGAGAGAGAGAGAGAGAGAGAGAGAGAGAGAGAGAGACTTCAGCTTTGCTCTAACGTATTAACTGATATGTTCAATTTTCAACAACAATGAAAAGTATAAATGACATGCAAAGAAACAGAAAAGCATGATTCATACACAGCAAAAAAAGAAAGCAGCCCAAACAAGCTGTCTTTGAAGAAATCCAGATTTAGGAATCAGCCGACAAAGACTTCAAAGCAGATATAATAAACATGTTCGAAGAACTAAGAGGATCCATGTTTAAAGAATCAGAGGCCAGTGTGGTGATGACATATCAAATGGAGAGTGTCAGGGAATCAGACCGAAGCTGTGGAGTTGAAAAGCACAGCAAGGGAAATGAAAAATTTGCTGGAGTCCCCTCAGCTGCAGGTTGGAGAAACAGCCAGGGAGGGACTCTGCAAACTGGAAACAGAGCCATAGGAATGTTAAAACTCAAGAGGAGAAGGGAAAGACAATGGCAAGAATAAAATTAGCACAACTCAGAGACTCCTGGGCCACTGTGAGGGCTTCTAACACAGTGTGAGTCTCAGGAGCAGAGGCAAGAGGAGGAAGCAGACAAATACAGGAAGAACTGATGGTTGTGAGATCTCAAAATGATAAGATTAATTGTAGTATACAAGAAAGCTGGTCATGGTGGCACATCCCTAGAAACCAAGTGCTTTGGAGCTAGAGATGTGAGAGTCAGGAGCTCATTCCATTTTTTTTTTTTATTTTTTTATTTTTTTTTTTTAGATTTATAGCAAGTTCAGGCCTGGACTACATGAGACCCTGCCTCAAAGTAAAATAAAATAAAATAAAATAAAATAAAATAAAATAAAATAAAATGAGCTGGGGAGGGGACTTAATGAAAGAATATGCACTGTTCTTGCAGGGGACACGTGTTGGGTGCCTCTCTGTTGCCTGTAGCTCCAGCTGAGCTTTACACAAACCACATCAACCTTGTTATTAAAAAATAAAATTAAAATCTTAAGACAACAGCAGCAATTCCTAGAAACTCAGCCAACAAGGAGTATAAGAAAAGAGAGACTTCTGGAGATAACCAAGTATGGAAGACAGAAGAATGAGAAGCAGCAAGAGAATGACATCTCACATATTCAAGAACAATATCGCTATGGACAAATTTCCATCACAAACACTGGAGACCACACAGCTTATGACATAGTAAAATTACTAGGAAAAAAAATCAAGCAAGCATATTATATTCAACAAGCTCTCTTTTAAATAAGAAGGTGAGTTAAATCCTTTCCTGAATGAACACATAATGAGAGAGTTCATTGCTGGCAGGTCTACTTCACAAGAAATGTCGAAGAAAGTCTTTTAGGTTGAAAGAAAAAGGCACCAGAGGGTGAGGGACTTGAACCCAGAAGAAGAAATTAAAAAAACAAAATTCCCTGGAAAAGGTAACTATATTGATCGATAAATACAGAAACTGTATTTTGTGTTTCCCTTATTTTCTTATTAGATTTAAAGGATAATTACATAAAACAATATTTAAAACTCTGAATTGCTGGGTGTATATAAGGATTTTATATCTGCATATATGAGACATATAAGACATAAAATGTAATGTATATAAAGTATATAAAATGTTTTATATGTGTTTACATAATAGAGCAAAAAAGAGAAAGTGATGTAGAGCTATACTTGAGTGAACTTTCAACCTTGTTTTGCATTTTATTAGGAGTGACCTGGAGGAGAATGAGATAAACCAAGTCCTGTTCTATGGGTGGGGTCATGGCATGGCTCAGTCAGCCAAGTGCTTGCTGCACAAACATGAGGACCAGAATTTGATCTCCAGAACCTAAGCTAAAAAGTGCTATGCTAGGTGTGGTGGTGAGTGCCTATAAGCCCAGTGCTGTGGAGGCAGGGACAGAGCTGCCTCTCCAATCAGGCTAGCCCATTTGGATAGCATCAGGTCAGTGAAGGACCATCTCCAAAAACAAGCTGGATGCTACCCAAGGAAGGACACCTGAGGCTCATCTTTGGTCCACCCCCCCAAAATGCATACTGTAATCCTGACAGTAACACCTAAGACAGAAAATTTAAAAGTGTCTTAAAAGTCAATAAAAAAAACATTAAACTACAAAACATATCTATTTGATACAAAAGAACACTACAAAATATATCTAGTTGATACAAAAAAAGGTAATACAGGAGGAATTAAAATGACAGAAAAGAAAAACCATGGCAGATGAGAGCCCCAAAGTCTGTATAACCAGGTTGAAGGTAAATTGATGTAACCAAGGGGTAGAGACTGTTATGCCACATCAAAAACAGGATCCCAGTAAGTGTGAGTTTATAAGATACATTTGAGATCAAAAAAGATTGAAAAAATAAAAATGGTTATTCCACATGAAAACTAAATCCAAGGAAGCTGGGTCTAGCTATATTGATTTCAGACAAAATAGACAATGGGATAAAGAAGAGAAACAACAGGGATAATGTATAGCCTCAGTTGAGAGATCCATGGTGGAGATAACGTCATAAAGCATTAAATGTAAAACACTCAAGGACAGATCCCTAAACTGTAAGACACTAAAGTTGACAGAATTGAAGTGAGACAGAGATGATTCAACAGTCATACTTAGAGACCATGTTACCTTAACATGGAAAGGACAGACAGACAGCTGGGAAGAATGTACTGGACAACAGCACCAACTCAGCTGACCAGCTGACATCTTTTGATGCATCCTGTTCAACAGCAGCAGGGTACACATTCTTTCCAAGTATGCAGAGAGCGTTATCTGGGACGAGCTATGTGCTGGACTCATAAAACATAGCACTGATAACCTTAAAAGGATTTAAACAGCACAAAATATTTTCCTGACGTTAAACAATCTTTCTAAATAACTCTTAGGTCAAACAGAAGTCTAACTAAAAATTAGAAAAAAATTAGATGAGAATAAAAATACATCCTTTTTTAAAAAATAAGATATTTTATTTATTTACATTTCAGATGTTATCCCCTTTCCCCATTTCCCCTCCCTAGAACCCCATCCCACCCCTCCTCCTTTTTGCTTTTATTCCATTTTAATTAAAAGCAAGTATTAAGGACAGTTCTAGGTTGAGGGACTAGCAGTACAATAGATGCAAATAGTCAAGGAACAAGCAAGACAATAAACATAAATAGTCAAAGAACAAGCAAGGCATTAAACAAAAGTCTGTGAACACTCCTGTGATCACTGTTTCTAAGGGCTTATCAGAATGACCAAAATATCTGAGCCAACTTCCCTGTCCTAGCCCAAAGTCATTTTCATGTCTGAAGCCTACTTCTTTGTTCTAGCCTAAGATTTAGATTCCTGCCTGAAATCACTTCTTTGTTCTAGCCTAATGTCAGATTCCTGCCTGAAATTACTTCTTTGTTCTAGCCTAATGTCAGATTCCTGCCTGAAATTACTTCTTTGTTTTAGCCTAATGTCAGATTCCTACCTGAAGCCCACTTCCTTGTCCTTGGCCAATGTCATATTCTTACCAAAGCAGCCCATTTCTTTGTCCTTGGTTCATGTCAGATTCTTGCCAAGCAGCCCCAAAGACTCTCCACCTCTCCCCCCTTTTTATTTCATTAACAAGACTGAACCTGTCTTAGGTCATTCTGACAAGAGTGCCTTCCTTACCCATCATGGAATATGCATTATCAAAAGCAATTCACTTTTGTCTCAGGTTGGTAAGGTTCTGTGCAAAACCTTATCCATCCTTGGCTTGCTAGCCTGTTAATTTAATAACTCTGTCTGGGGGTATAAAAATAGGTCTTTAAAGTCAAAGTGCTTACACACTCACAAACACACGGGAGCTGGAGAGATGGCTCAGTGTTGAAATTGCTTGCTGCTCTTGCAGAGAACTTGGGTTCAGTTCCCAGCATACAAGCCAAGAAATTAACAACTGCCTGTAACTCTAATTGCAGGTGATCTTCTCTCGTGTGTAAGCAAGTGCGCATGCACGTACACAATTAAAAGTAGAAATAAATTTTATTAGAATAAGTAAGTAACAGAGGTAAAGTTTTTATATCATATAACTCACCCCTTAGAGTATACCATCCACTGGATTTTATAATATCAAGCTCCACAACCATCACTGATAATTTCTGAACATTTTTGGTCTTCCAAAGAGAAATCTTATATTAGCTATCACCCTGGTTGTCTTCTGTCTTTCATTTCCTCATAAACACCAACCTAATTTTTACATGTGTGTGGTTGCTTACTTTGGACATTTCACTCAAGTTTTTACCATGCAAAACGTATCTTGCAAGGTCTGCCCCTGTTGTAGCAGCGATCAGCACTTGGTTGCTTTTGAGGCTGACTTGCATTGAATGGAGAAGCCACATTCTGCCTTTTTATTTAGTTCATAGATATTTGAGATGCTTCCAATTTGAGCTACAATAAATGCTACTTCCATGGTGTGTGTGTGTGTGTGTGTGTGTGTGTGTGTGTGTGTGTGTGTGCATATTTCCAGTTATCTTGGATTAAAAACCCAAACATGGAATTAATTGGTAGCTCATATAGGAATTCTGGGCTTCCCATCCTGAGGGATGGTGAGTGGCTTCTCTGTGTGTGAAGATCTCAAGGCTAACATAAAACTAGGGTGAATGGCAAAAATGGTTCCTTGTAAAATAAGCACCAAGACAAGAATGTGTGTGTGCTTCCTGTGCTGAATGTTCTGCCGAGGGAAACCAGGGAGGCAGAGGATGTAAGGAAGCCAGACTCAAAGGAAGAACTAGAGCCCATCTGTCTCTAGATGACATGAATTTGTAGATAGAAAATTATAAAGAATGTCCAAGAAAATATTTAAGGCTAATAATCTAGTTTAGAAAGGAGCAGTATATGCAGCGGACATGTAAAAATTATAATTTCTGTACACTCACCATGAGTGATTTAAAATTAAATTAAGATGGGCTCAGTTAGATGGCTTCCTGGTAAAGGCTGCTTGTCACTCAGCCCCAGCACCTGAGTCTGATCTCCAGAACTAGCATGGTGGAAGAAAAGACTTACTCATGCAAGTTGTCCTCTGACCTCTCACGTAATTAGATAAATTTTAAAAAATAAATTTAGACAGTAATGATTTACATAGAGTTAAACAGGAGAAAGTCCTTCAGAGTACATTTTAAAAGGAGCCTATAAGACTTGTACACTGACAAACACAAAGCCTTGTTGAAGGAAAGTAAGGATGACCTCAAAGAGCAAGGAGGGCATCCATATTTGTGGACTAGAGAGCTCAGTGTGCTGAGATAGAAATTCTCCTCAAATGCTGCTGATTCAACGTGATTCCTGTCAAAATTTAGTCTTGCTTGCATATATGGGAACAATAACACTAACATTTATACTTCTTTACATAGTTAATTTACAGATTTTTGACAAAAAAAAAATGGCATTCTTTCTAGTGCTCTTGTTTTGAGGAGTTGGCTTTCAGAGGTCCTTATGCCGTGGTTTCTTGAGTGTTGCTAAAGAGAGTTACAGCATCCACCTTTGAAAAGAGTGGGGATCTCAAATAGTATAACTTTAACTTACATCTTAATCTAAAAATAAGTAAGTAAATAAATAAGATAAATTAAATAAAAATTAAGCACAACAGATAGGAAGAGGAGACTAGTGAAAGAAAAAGAAAAAAATTGTGAAATCTATGAAGTCCAATATTGATTCTTCACAAATATCCAACGGTCCTGATCAAACAGTAGGTAACCTGCTGTGGAGGGCACTTTGAGCAAACCAGCAGTGGGCCCTTAGAAAGCAGAAGGATTAAGGGACGCTGTGAATGAGGTCATGCTACAGATGAAGAAGTCTAGATGAAATGGATAAACTCTGAAAAAGGAACCAGATAAAAACAGATGCAAGAATAAAGAGAAAATCTGAAGAGATTTATGGTAAGCAGATACATTAAACCAGAAGAGAGAAATCCTCCCATAAAAGCATGCACTGTCTTTATGTACTAATGAGTAATTTTTCTCCCCACCCTAAATGATTGCCTAGTTTCTTTAGCTGTTCCAGAAAATAAGGTTTCAAGGTTCTGAATGTGATTGCTGTCCTGTGCTGTTTTCTATAGCTATGTACACTGATGTGACCAGAGGGCTAAAATTTCCATCTCAGGGGAAGCATATTTTGGAGCTTATTTCAGTAATATTTGGTGACAAAATGAGTCAGGCAAACAGAGACATTCAAACCTTAATCAGATTCGGCAGGCTCCATCATAAGCAGGGCCAGTCTTGAAAGGTGATTTTATTTTAAATAAAATACCATACGTATGCAAACACATATGCAAATGCACACAAAAACACAACACACATGCACAGACACATATACAAATATACATACACATATTACACTTCCAAATATCCATACACACATACATACACACTTCAAAACCAACTAAGCAAACAAAATCCCTGCATTCTTCCAAAGATTGATCTACATGGTCAAAAGAAAGGTCACATTTCCAGCCAACAAATGAAGAAACTGATATTGAACGTCAAAGATAGTGTAATACCAGAGATGTTGAATGAATGGTTAAACTTCTCACTTGGATTTCCAGTTAAGACATCAGAGAGCCAGAGGGCCTAGGTCTAGGGCCTGGGAAATGCCCCAGTTTGCTGCTGACCATAATTCAACTAATTCTCTCTGTAAGCCAAAAGGATACCAGAGAACAGTCCTTGGACCCAAGGAGTCCCATGGAAAGACTTGCTGGTCTTGTCCTGCTGGCATGCTGTGTTCTTGCCCAACAGACCTGTGACTGAAGCTTCCCCAGGGTGCTGATTGGCTATGCAACTGGCTGATTGGAAGTAGCCATTGCAATTAGAATAGAAAGTATTTTTCTTTTATGGCATAAGTGTATAATTTAAGGAAGTGGCAGAAATTCTAGAGTAAACATAGAGAGAGAAAGGGAGGAGGAAGGATAGTTTAAACAGAAATTCATGAATCAGAAACAAGGATTCAATATGGAAAAATTAAAGCACAAACAGATTACAACCAAGGGGATAGAACTAGAGACACAACATCAAACATATTTTTAAATAACCTCAGGCCATACATTTGAAAGTTCAGGTGGACAATTTTCTGTTAAAGTTGTTACCAAACCTGGCTCAAATACACAGAAATACCCAGACAAACATACAATTACTGAAGGAATTAAAAGATGTCTAGACTAGGTAGTCTGTGAAAATCTCTGTCTCCCTCCACCAGTATCTTTGCCCCTCTCTTTGTTTCTCTGCCTCTGTCTCTCTGTCTCTCTGTCTCTGTCTCCCCATGCACTCACAGACTCATAGAAGCATATATATTTTGTGTGAGTAACTTAAATATGCAAAATCAGTGCTAAAATACTTTCCAATTGGGATGACAACCTCTGTGTAGGCACACTAGATGTGTGTCCAGTGTGAAGTTGTCTACGGTTTCTAAAGGAAAGACTTGGGAAAAATCAGTGTTCTTTTGGTAATAATAACTGGTTAGGTTTGCGTGTGTGTGTGTGTGTGTGTGTGTGTGTGTCTGTTCTGACTGTCTGTCTGTGTGTGTGTGTCTGTCTGTCTGTCTGTCTCTCTCTCTCTCTCTCTCTGAGAGAGAGAGAGAGAGAGACAGAGACAGAGACAGAGACAGAGACAGAGACAGAGAGAGACTGCTATATATGGTGTCAATGGTGTCAGGTCAGGCAACTTGCAAGATTTCAACGACTCCCCTGCCTCACTCCCTTATCTCTTGGTATTTGCATCATTAGACCTGCACTGTTAGGTGGGCTATGGGGCTGCTGAACATTGGGCATCGAACTTACGCAGCAGGCATCTAACTGGCTGAGCTATCTTCTAGCCCTCAGCTGGGTTTTTATATGAGGCCTCTGTTGATGCCTCACTCTTGAGATCAGTGGGGACAGGGAACAATGAGAAGGGGCCTTGAGGACAAGATTTTATATCTTTCTCCTTCCGAAATATGGAAGAAGGTGCTTCAACATTACCAAGGGCACAAATAGGTTGGGGTGAGGGGCAGAACCTAAAATCTCTGAAGTTCTATACCTGTGCTACTGGCTCTGCAAGGTTGCATATATTCTAAACTTAGCCTTAGACGATATGTCAGGCTAAGTCTTCCCAGATCAGTAGCTTCCAGATCAGAAAGACCACCCCCATTCCACCCCACCCCCACTCCCCACCCCCGTGCTATGCATCTCCCTCTAGAAGTTAGAGGTCAATGTTGGGTGATCTCCCCAGTTACTCTCCACTTTATACTTTGAGACAGGGTCTCTCCCTGAATCCGATCTTCATTGTTTGGGTATCCTGACTGGCCAGCAAGCCCCAAAGTTCTTCCTGTGTTCTCCCTCCCTTCTGATGGGATTATGGGAGCACGCTGCCATGCCCAGCATTTTTGCTGTGTGTGCTGTGGATCTGAACGCAGGGCCTGCTGCTTGCACAGCAATCGCTGTGCTATCTGAGAAGTTGTCCCAGCTTTAGAAAGGCATCTTGGGGTGGAGGTGTTTGGGATAAGACGCCACCCAGTGAGGCCGGTGTATAACATGTGACGTGTAGAGACAGAGTGCCTCTGCCCGTTGCAGGGATGAAGGACAAGATAATGGAAAAGCTCCCAAGCCGATGAACTTCTAGCTCTGCCATGAAGACTATAGATATCATATCACCTTCTCTTGGCTGCTCCTCAAGAGCTGAAATTAACTTCCACTTCTAAAGTTTTATTCCCTGGTGAAAAAGAGAGCTAAATTCTGAGCACACACCTTAGGAGGAAGAGAAGTTTAATTAACCAGGTGCTGAGACCCTAGAAAGAGGATGACACCAATTGGAAAGAGAGCCACAAAAGGGGACCTGGGGACAGGTGGCAGGAACACCTTGTCATTTAAAGGAGCCTTGGCTGAATGAGTCCTCTGCTTGCTGAGTCCATTCCAGAAGGTGTCTAGCTGCAAACAGATCTCAGAGGGCTCTCTAATCCAACGGTTGTTTTTCAGGTTCGACAAGGTAGATTTCATTTCATTGCTTTCTGCATTTTCTTTTTATCTTAGATAAAGGGTGTGCCTGGTTTTTCTGCTGTGAACAATGGCCTGATTGTCAGAGGCCTTGTGTGTGTGTGTGTGTGTGAGTGTGTGTGTGTATGTGTGTGTGTGTGTGTTGCCGTGACTCGTGTTTTTGGAAGTCTCAGGGGACAGATGATATCCATGAATGATGTCCCAAGGGTGTAATCAAGGTGAGTCACTCTTAAAACCAGTTTGATCCATCAAGGGGTGCCAACTGCACCTGGCTCCCAGCTGAGCATACTCGATGTCTTCTTCCTGTACTGGTTGGGGTCAGAAGTGCATTTTAGAGGGCTTTCTAGTTTCCCTTGAGGTTGAGAAAGAGTCTGCTTCAGGATTTCTGAAAACATATCCTTGCAGGCAATATTATGAATGGAC
Organism: Arvicanthis niloticus; assembly: GCF_011762505.2. NCBI lineage: Eukaryota > Metazoa > Chordata > Mammalia > Rodentia > Muridae > Arvicanthis > Arvicanthis niloticus. Next base: position 52,680,039 of record NC_047674.1, on the reverse strand, counting down.
CCACAGTAGCATGGTAGCAGGAACGAAGAATTATTTTATTTGCTGCCATTCTTTAAAGTAGTTCTGATGTTAGAATTTCCTTCTCTTATCCCGTTCACAGAGCATCCCTTAGGCTGGAGGGGTGCAGATTACCAATCTTTCTACTTCTTACCTCCCTGATAGTCGTTTCACAATCATGGCTCCTGGGTTGCTGACACGGCTTATATAATATTCCACAGCCCCTTCAGTAAGGCAGGGGCAGAATGGGAGAGCACATGTGAGTGTCGAGGTTAGTAAGCTCTTGTTGTAAATCCCCCCCTCTCCCCATTCAGACAAGCCCAAGTTCCTGATGGCATCTGAGACTTAATTAGCTATTGAAGTGTGTCCTATCATGCCCTTTGCAGAGGGCTGGCCTTCCAGGAGTTTGATTGGTTCCCAGTCCTCAACCCCACATCACCTCATCCCCTGGGCACTTGTTCTCAACCAAGTCATTCTTGTTACTTGTGTTTTCTTGACTTTTTCCTGAGGACAAGGATCTTAGGACGCTTGGATCAGTCCAGCTGTGACTCTTTATCGCTCTTAATCATGCTTTTAGGAATCGTTATTGCCTTGGCTTCACACCCTCCCCCCAATCAGACATGCTACCACCATGACGATTAGGTAGCCAGCCCTCCCTGCTTAAAAATTCAATTTTGAAATAGCTGCCTGGATCTCATCTCTGAGAGAGAAGACGTGTGGAGCCTGGAGATGCATGTCAACCTGAACATCTGGCTAGCGGCCGGGAGTGGAATTCCTGGATGCTGGACAGGCTCCTTGCTCTGTGGTCTCTGGGGTTTGCTTGCTGAGCGACTCCACATCGCCTCACTTCACAGATAAGGAAGATGTCATCCCCACGGCATCTCTGATTTCGGCACAAGCTTCAGAAAGCCCCAAGCAGCTAATCTAGAACACGGTGTTTTAAGCCCGCTGTAATCACTAGCCAACTCTGAACATATGCACTGCACATGACGGGGCCTTTCTCCTCAACTGTAGCACTGTGGTGGTGGGGCTGTGTTCATGTTTTCACTCCCAGTTCCAATGGAAGGTTCTCCTGCTGGATGCTGGGGACAGGGAGGGGGGCAGCACTGAACCTGAGGATGGCGCTCCTCCAGCAGACAGCCTAACAGCCCAGTGGGATGCAGGGGCTGAATAGAAGTCAAGTGTTTGGTCTCTTCTTGCGTTAGCACCAGCAACGCATGAGAGTCACACAGGATCCCTGTAGGATTGCGTGTTCTTATCCTTGCCAATAGCTTCCCCCAGACCAGGAGGGATCAGTCTGTTCTCACTGAATCAGGATCCAACTGAGCCAGGCTGGAACAATGGGATGCAACAGAGAGATTAATGAGATAAAGCTTAATGGAGGAGAGATTTGAAGTCTCAGGCTTGGGCTTAGAAACCAGCTGTACCAGTCAGGAGCAGGGAGGGCTGAGCACCCAGGGGCACATGGGAACAGGCGTGAGATGTTTAAGTTAATTGCAAGAGAGACCTAGAGCTTTTTTCAGAAAAAGCAAGTGGAGAACAGGCTGAATGGGTAGAAATATCGTTCTGAAAATGATCTCACAGAGTCAAACCAATGCAAACCTGGGTTCTGTGCTAGCCCATCCTTAAGAGGGCACCTGATATCCAGTACATGGGGCCGGGGAAAACTGCCATGGAAGCCTGGGGTACCTGCGATGCAGCAGGAGAAACCAAAGATGTCCTTTCTGAGACCCGAGGAAAGGTCTTTGTAATAGGATGGTTGCTTCCTAGAGAATTTTCTGGGACAGAACCAACCAACCAACCAACCATCCAACCAACCAACCCAAATGTGGTTGAGCTGAAAGGAGAGGACCCTTCATTTTCTCTTATATTTCTCCTTTCCCCTTCTCCTCTCCTCGTGGCCCTTCTTTTCCTCACCTCTTTTCTTCTCTGCCTATTTTTGCTTTCTCAAGCTGACCCCCAGTTCCTAACAATATCTCTTCACAGAAGTCATAGAGGAATTCTTGTTAATATTACAAACTTACACAAAAAAGAGCAACTCATCAACCAACCAAACACACACACACACACACACACACACACACACACACACACACGATCACAAGGACTACCTTCCTGAGATTCCCCACCGTCCAGGTCCAGCCTGGGGAGACTAGAATGATCCCCAAGGTCATCTAGTATGTGAAGCCCGGCTGCCTGCGAGTGACCCAGCTTTACTACTTCCTTGAAGGGACTCCTTCACCAAGTTGCTCAAACCCTCTGAGTCTCAGCTTCATAATCTGAGAGAAAGAGATAATAGTAGTACCTCTCCTCTCAGAGGGCTGCAACCTAAGTGAGCCCTCCATGTGTTCTGCACTGAAAACAGCTCCCGGCGGGAGGTAAATTCCACAGACATGCTAGCTTTCTTTTCTCTGCTGGAGTTTCCCCCCCACCGCTCCTCTGTGAACAATCTTTTTCTAGGGTTTCATGTCTGTTCTTTCTGAGTTTCCTAATGCTCACAGAAGCACAGGTGACTATCAGGTCTTTTCTCATTTTTTAGTCCTGAAGTGAGTACACGACACACATTGTTCATTTTTTTTTTTTAACATGATAGTGTATCTTGGAGATTCTTAGTTGACAGGACAAAGAGAACTTCCTCATGCTTTGTCACAGCTGCACATATACGGAAGGACTTTTAAACAATCACAGCCTGTTGTAAGACACAGCTCTGACTGGAGGCATTCAGACAAGGATGAGACAGTGGCTTCTCTGGATGACAGGACTGAGATTTATGTGGTAGCGAGGTAGTTGGCTAGGACACAACCAGAGCCCCTGATCTTGTGTTTCATTTCCAAAGAACAATTAAAACAGAGTCAGAAGCACCAACTGTTGCTTTGTTTATCTGTGTCTTTGACCTGAGGCCAAGCCAAGGCTGGGCCAGGTGGATTTTTAGAAAGGGCACTTGCAGGGCTAGCCTGTACCATCTTGTAAAGCAGTAGGAATTGAGTGAAGAGTCCATTGCATCTGCTGGCCCCATCTGAAGCCAGCAGGGGAGACAAATGACTCTTGTATGGAGATTCTGAGCCAATCTTTGGACGGTAGTCTCACTGGGACACATCTTTCTGGGATATCGTGTCTGCTCCCCATGTATCAGCCAGGAATTCACAACTGCTGGCCTGACTTCAATGGTGGCCAGCAGGCTTGGGTTTTCAATATCAGTGAAGACTCTGCAGTCCTACCGCACCTCTTCTCTGAGTGCTGAACCGGAAACTAGTTTAGCTTTTTTCAGTCAACTGACAGTTTAACCACCCACTGCCTGGAAGGAGTGCCTGTCTTATAATTAGAAGGAGAACCTCTGATCCCTGTGGTGAAAAGTCCCCAGCAGCCCTTAAAGGTCCCCTAAGAGATCTGTAAAACTGCAGGGCCTGCTGGAGTAGCACGTGGCGTTTCCAGGCACCAATTCTTTGGGGGAAAGTAGCTAAGAAAAGTGTTCTTTCTTCATCATGCACTTGGTCAAGTGTGTGTGTGTGTGTCAGGGTTGAGACCCAAGAAGGTACTAGGAAAAGGAAAGAAGGCTATGTATTGGGTCACATGACCCCAGCCACTAAGTGGGTTCTCAGCAGTGAGTTAAATGCAGCTAGCAGACTCAGGTAGAAAGACACAAGACATCAGTAGCTGCCATGCCATGTTTCCCACAACATTCATGAACCAAACAAGATTAAACAAGGAAAAGCAAACTCACTTTGGGATAAGTCACCAAAAGCACCTACTAACCCCCTTCATCTGGAGGGGAATCCATCGTGAGCTCTGATTATGCAGTCTGCTGCAAATCCCCCAACCACAAGGCCAAGCCTTACACATTTTTAAAAAGGTACATCCAGTAATAAGCTGCACATTTTAATGTCTACAATTTGAAAAGCTTTGACATCCGTAGACACCCATGAAACCATTACTATAGCCGAGCTAATGACCTTATCTATCGCCCCCAGTAGTAATCCCTCCCTCCTGCTCTCCCTAACTTTCCTCACATCCAACCAATCATGAATCTATTTTCCATGCCTGGACTCTCTCAGCTCAGTGTAATTATTCAGAGATTTAGCTATGTTTTTACATGGAAATGGTTCTTGCCTCCTGTTTGTTTGTTTGGGGCAGGGTGTTGCTTAGCCCAGGCTGTCTCACATTCACTGTGTAGCTGAGGATGACCTTGAGCTGCTGTTTTTCTTGCCTCCACCTCCCAAGCACCGGGGTTGTGGCTATGTACTGTCACCACTGTGTATGCGGTGGTGGGATCAAACTCAAGGTCTGATGATCGACAGGCAAGCCCTCTACCAGCTGAGCTACCCCCCCCCCCCCAGGCTTCAGGTCATTCATTCATCGTTTTTCTTGATCATTGAGTAATATTCCATCAACAGCACTGGATCTTTGCTTATTCACTCACCCGTTGATGGGTGTTTGTGCTGCTTTCAGTTTGTGTATGCTATAAATAGAGATGCCATGGATACTCACACGCGTGTCTCAGGACACAGACTTGTGTTTTCTCTTCAGTAATTAATTCAAGCGGCACGTAAATTTGGATTTAATTCCAGGGAGATGTTTTATCACATCTATACGTGGTGTAATATTCAAATCAGAGTATTTACCTCTTCAAACCTTATTTCCTTAAACATTTATTTTTAATCAGCTTATAGAGTAGTGACATATTCGTACATGCTTAGTTTTGGTTCAGCCAATAAACCAGTAGTTCTCAACCTGTGGGTTTTGACCCTTTTGGGGGTTCAAATAACCCTTCCAGAGGGGTTGCCTAAGATCACAGGAAAGCACAGATATTTGTATTATGTTTTCTTCTGCTTTCCGTAAATTTTTTATTTACGCTATTTAGTTATGTGTGCATGTGCATGTGAGTCAGTGAGTGGACACACATGTGTTCCACAGAGCACACGTGGAGGAGGTCAGAGGACAGCTCCTATGATTTTTTTTTTTCTACCATGTGGGTTCTGGGATCGAATTTAGGTCATTTGGTTTAGCTGCAAACCCTTTTTACCTGCTGAGCCATCTCGCCGGCTCTCTTACACTTCCTTAATGCTAACCCGCGCAAGAGCAAAAGCTAATAATTCTGATGACGTCCAATGTGCTTTTCTTCATGTACAGACACGTTTTGGACATCAGGACTGGGAAACCTTTGCTTTATCCTAGCATTGCAAGCATCTCCTGTGTGTCCTTCAGAACTTTTAGGCCTCTGAGTCAATCCGAGTTAAATTCCATGTGGTTCTCAGTGTGGATGGAAGTTCACTTTCTCGTAGGAATACGTAATGGCTGCAGCAACATTTGAAAATCATTTCCTTTCCCTTTTGAAACGCCTTTGTGCTGTGTCAGCAGTCAATTAGCCGTGTATCTGTGGGGCTTTTTCTTCTTTTAGCCTGAACCCCACTCTGCCACAGTCCCAGTTCCAGGGCTAGCACAGGGTGGCGGTGGTGGCAGTGGTCGTGGTGGTAAGTGGTGGTTTCTACTCTAGATTTCGCCAGCCTACCTCATTTCCATCTCGTCCTCAGCTCCAGTTTGATGCGGCTGTCTGAAGGACAGTGAGAGAGTAAGGAAGTCAGATGGCCTAAGGGGGCAGCTGGTCTCTGCGGTGGGGTGGGGTACATGTGCTGACTCCTGTTCACACCGTACCCCACAGTCAACACTGAATACATCAGAGTTAGCTAGAGTTCCTGAAAAACTCAAGAGAATCAAGCTTCTCACAGAGCCAGCAAGTTTCAGAGATTCCTGGGGCCCGAGAAGCGCTGACTAGATAACCTAATTGTTATCTTTAGCTGTAATTGTTAGATAAGATTGTCCTCCGATATACCCGAATATAAGATACCTATATGGTGAGCAGCAAGATGAGAAAGAGTTAGCTCCACGTGCTAATGAAAACTTGGGCAGGTGTATGTGAGTGCATGCGTATGTGCAAGTATGTGTGTGTGAAAGCATGGGTGCATAGGTGCGTGCGTGCATGTGTGTGTGCGTGTGTGCATGTGCGTGTGTGTGTGTGTGTGTGTGTGTGTGTGTGTGCGTGTGTGTGTGTTACATTTGAGTGTGTGAGTCTGTGAGGCCAGAACAGTGTTAGGTGTCTTCTTTATTTCACATTTCAAACTGCTCACATTTCAAGGGCTTAGAAGCCATGTACAGCTTGTGGTTTTCATGCTGGACAATGTTTTTGTTTGCACCTTGCATGTCTGTTACCCATCCCCCACCCTTTTCTTTAAGTCTTTATTTGGTAGAGGAATCCTTGAATCTATATACAGGATTCCTTATTTTTTCCTTTCCTTTTTTTTTTTTTTTCTTTCCTTTTAACCTCTCTGACAGAAGATAGGGAAGCAGAGCCTAAAGGAAACAAAACTCACAGGGCAGATTGGCTGACAAAGGGGGAAGAGATGAGGCACTTTGACATCCAGTTGTTAGGTACAGCTGTTTATAAAAGTCCAGTCACATAAACTGGACTTTTCTACTGGATAAACTGAATGAAACCAGAGGTAGCAAATGCACAGAGCTCACCCCTTCCTAATATGTCTCACTATTCTAAGTGATCTTGAGGTAATTTCTAGCTCCTGGACCCAAAAAACAGGAACAACCCTTCCTGACTACTTGTCTCAGCCTGAGATTGGTACAAGTGTTTGTGTCACAGAAAACAGCAAGTGTTAACCAGTCTGGAATTTTCCCCACGATAGATGTGCCTGCTGTTAACTGAGGCCAGTACCTCTAGAAGACTCCAGATGGTACTAACTCAGTGAGATAAGGCATGCCATCGACATGCAGCCAATGCTAGCGCTAGCTCTGCTGCAGTGAGTGGAGTCGGAGTGGACTAGGTCACAAGGTCATCCATCCTTGGCCCTTTCTCTCCCTCTGTTCCCAGGAGGGAAAGGATGTTTATCTTGTTTGAAGCAGCCAGTATCATTTCTATTTTTTCCCCTCATTCTAGGTTTTTCCATATTCAAAGTTTGAGTGATATTAACCCACAATTACAGCAGATTCTCACTTACAAAAATTATTCTTTAATCTTTTCCCTCCTGCTGTTCTAAAGGTGTTGGGAGAGACTAGGAAAGGCTTTAGCATTTACATGCCAAACAGTCAAAGGATTCCCTCCGAAGATATTTATGACTTGTTTTTAACCTATCATTTCCAATCATTTCTACAATGGCGTTCTAGTTTTCGGTAAGCTAAAATTTAAAACAGCATGTAAGTAGTGTCAGGCATCTTTGAGGTCTTGTTGAGGCACAACCAGCTGGCGCTAAGAAGGGGAAGAGAGAGATTTTGCATGAAAGGGCTTCAGCTGAACCGGATGAGTCCCCGGGCTGCCCAGCGTTTGGGGATGAATCAATTAAAAGGGAGGTGAAACGGGAAGGCAGCAGACAGGTCTCTGCAAACCCAGGAGCTTTTCGGCTGAGCCACCCTCCCTCCCACACGAAAGCTGCCATCCATCCTTGGAGATGACATATGAGATGTTTGTAATGAATATGGATTTGGTGTGATTTCATCTCTTTGCCAAACTAGCTCACAGAACTCATTCGACTATGGGCTATGCTAAATGAGGTTTTAAAAAGTGTATTAGAAGGCTGACTTTTGAAGTCGCTAAGATAGATCAAGAGGTGCTTTCGGGAGAAGACATTGGGGACCGCTCTTTCCTCGTGCCCATGGTTGGAGTCCTGTTTTGATGTGTTTGATTTATTTGGGTGAGAGACCACGGGGATCTGTCTTGAGAGGCCTTTGACTTTTAAGAGATTCGACTAGTTGAAACCTTATGTGTCTTAGGAAAGAAAGCTCTTTTATATCAGAGTTTAAAACTTAGAGGTGGAAGAGACCTCAGAGGTCTGTACAGTAAACCTAATTCAGCCGCACACGGCCTTCCTGCATGTCTCAGGCTACTGTCCAGCTCAGCCCGGCATGTCTCTTGAAAAGGCTTGATCCATTTCAGGGGGAGCTCATAGAAAACTTTGGCTACTTTGACCCTCAACCTGACTTCTTGTACTGTCCCAAGTTTTGGAAGTTAGAGATAGAGAAAGAAACCATCCGGGTAATAATTCAGACCAACCTGACTATTACTGATCCATCCCCATACATAAGCCCTGACTTAGGTAGGTTGGGAAGAATACAAGTACAAGAGGGGTCTGAGGATTTACCTCGGTTGGCAGAGTGCTTGCTTAAAACTGTAGGTTCCATCCCCAGCACTGCATAAACCAGGTGTGGTGGACCATGGATAAAAGCCCAGCACTGGGGAGGTCCAGACAGGGGAGATCAGAAGGTAGTCTCAGTGTTGAGGGCAACCTAGCCTACATGATCCCGTTCCTCAAAAAATAACTTAAAAAATATAACAGGATCCACTCTCACACATCACACAGTGACAAATGCTCCAACAAACCTTTAGGCAGAAAATGAGTCCAGAAGGGAAGGGAAACAGAAACAGTTGGTGTTTGGTCTGGCACCTGAGTTCCGTGGAATCTTCATAGGACTACACAATGACATTGCTAAGCCTCATTTTCCCCATTTTTTAAAATGTAATGTTGGACTCAGTGCCCTCTAAAATCTATCACCGACCTCGGCTCCCACAATCCATCTCTCTCTTCCGCAATGGTGGCTCCGGCTTCCATCTTTCAGGTTTGGGCTAGCTAGTAAAATGAATGGCAGGCTCAAAGAATTCTTCGTTGTGCCTCCTACCCACCCTACCCCCTCCCTGGGAACGATATTGTTGATTTAAAACTAGTTTGAACAAAGCGTTCAGAAAGAAACCACAGGCAACCATCTCGGGGAGTTGGCAGAGGATGACCCCATGACCTCAGAGGCCTTTTCCAAGCTCTAATTTTTATGATTCACTAATTTACCCCACCGTGGTGCTCAACCCTGTCCGGGAATCCAGAGTTCAAAAAAGATGCCATGTAAATTGCTGGAGGTAATGAGAAGGCTGCCGGCATGGTAGGGCCAGAAGTGTGGTTTTCAGTGAAATTAAATGCAGGAAGATATTTAAAGAAGCCAGAGAGGCATTCCCTCACTTCCTTCTAGAAGCTTCCATGTTAAGGAGGGTATGGTAAATTTTAGATTTGTACTTTTCAGTGGTTTGACTGGGTTTTTGCTATGTGGTGAGTCCCATGGAGCCTTCCTGTGTTTTGGAAACCCTCTGGAAATGAGTTAATGAGTTTGGGGGATGGCTACTTGGGTAAAGGTACTTGCTGCCAAGCAAGACAATGTGAGTTTGATGCCTGGGACCCACATGCAGGAAGGAGAGAGCTGACTCCTGAAAGTCATTCGTCGACTTCTGGAAGTACTCCAGGCCATATGCATGTGCCCTCCCCAACACAGAATTTAAAAAAATTAGTAATTCCAACTTTAAAAACTGGTTGACACAGATTTCTGAGTTTGAGGCCAGCCTGGTCTACAGAGTGAGTTCCAGGACAGCCAGGGCTACACAGAGAAACCCTGTCTCAAAAAACAAACAAACAAACAAACAAACAAACACAACAAAAAACCCAACTGGTTGACGTAGGTGCGTTCATTAATGATGAAGCTCTTCTGTCACACATAGAATTTATTCCAAAAAGAGACACTAAGAGAAGACTGAGGTCTGTCAAATATATCTCCTTTTGAAGACACAGCCAAGGTATGAGACACTTGGTATTCAGTAACTCTCATTCTCATGAATTTTAGTGCTTTCTACATTGCCCTCAATATAAAGACTCTTGTCCTTTCAGGATATTTTTTCCCCGCCGGACATTTTACAATATGACAGTGTACAAGCAGGGCAGTTATCTACAAATACAGTATTACTGGAAGGTCAGCAAGCCAAGAACCTTGGATATCCATGGAGTGCCACAAGAGCTGATGTGGTAGAGAAAGGGAAGAAAGGGTTGGGCAAACGCTGGGCATCCCCACGTGGCAGGATAGCAGGAAGCTGCTTCTGAGGTAGCACCTTTTCTTGGAAGCCAGCTATGCAGAGCACACCATGTGTGGTGTGGTTGGTGCCAAATGTCACATGGGATCCAACACTGGTGATTCTGGCCTGTGATCTGAAGCCAGCTGTGCAGCACAGACCATGCATGCCCATGGTTGGTGCAAGTGCTTCGTAGGTACCATTCTGATGATTCTCCTGCAGTATTTGCTTCAGCTCTTGGACACCAGGTATTAGCAGTCCTTTAGACAAATCACGTTTCTGTATGCTGGGCCTGTGTCACTTCAGCACACACAACCCAAACCTGTAAAACACATAGAAGGGACAGCAGGTCCATAGACTTCATCCTGTGCTCCTTGGAGATAAATGACTGGAGAAAAACTTCAGTTTAAACTATCAGCAACTCTTGAAACTATAGCTATTCCTTGAAATCGAAATTGTAATTTCTCCGAAGATGGAAAGTTGAGCTGGCAGGACAAATAAACATGTTACATACAAGGATGACATCAGGACTTGCTTCTTCTCTTTCTTTGGTTTTCACAGGCATCCCCACAAAGTAGGTGCCTCTTTTATAGACAGGAAAGCAGAGGATACAGAGCCTGGTGGGATATTAACTTAAGGGCCCTAGCTGTTGCTCTTGTTTCCCTTATGTCATTGGCTGGATGTTCCCTATGTGTAGGGTGTGTGCTTGTTTGTGTACGTCTCTCTCTGTGTGTATGAGTCTATGTGCATGCATATATGTTTGTGTGTGTGGGTACCTGTGTAAATGTGTGTGTGTCAGAGAGAGAGAGAGAGAGAGAGAGAGAGAGAGAGAGAGAGAGAGAGAGAGAGAGAGAGAGATACCAGAGTTGATACTGGGCCCTTCCCCACTTGCTCTCCACCTTCCTTTTTGAAACATGGTATCTCATTAAACATGCATTTCACCAATATTCCAGTAAGTACAAAGATTCCCCCTGCCTCTGTTCCCACACTGCTGGGATTACAAATGCATGCCATTGTATATGGCTTTGTTTTAAATGTGACTTCTGGGGACTTGAATTTAATTCCTGATGCGTATGAGGCAAGATCTTTACCAACGAAGCTATCTCTTCAGCCTCTGAATACTCATATTAAAAGACGATGGGAAATTAGAAGCCACAGAAGAAGGAGGAAAGGGTTGTGGGGAGGGATAGAGATATGGCTCCAAAGTTAAGAGTGCTCATTGCTCTTGTAGTAGACCTGGGTTCCGTTCCCAGTGCCTCGTGGTGCCTCATTCATAATTCCAATTTCATGGATGCCCTCTTTCTAGCATTCACAGATACCAGTATACATGTGGAACACATACATACATACATACATACATACACACACACACACACACACACACACACACACACACACACACACACACAGGAGAAACATTCAAGTACATAAAATTGAAAAGAATTAGAGATAAAAGCATGTGGGAGAAAAAATATATTGAATACCTGTTATGTACCATTTATTAGGCTAGGTATTTTCACATCTTTTTGTATCCCAGACTTTACTAGCTTCCTGCAGATGCTGTAACAATCTCCTGTTACAGATAGGTTAAGTAATAGAGGCTTGTTCCCTCATGCAGAGTTCTGAAGTCGGACAGAAATCAGCACCACTGTGTTGGAATCAGGTGTTAGAAGGCTTGGACTCTCTAGGTGGATAGGGGAAGATATGTTCCTTGCTCATTAGTTTTTTTCTGGCATCTGATATTCTTTAGTTTTGATGATGTCACTCCAGTCTTTGCTTCTGTGGTGGTATTACAGTCACCTCCTCTCTGTGGCTCAAATCACTGTCCTTTTCCCCCACTTAACAACATACTTGTGGTTACATTTGAGGTCCGTTCAGTTCCCTAGGGAAACTCTGGCTTCATCAGTCCCTTGCTGCTACTATGACAAAACATTCAAGATTACCAATTTACAGAGTATGTCTTAGGTTTTTTTTTGTTTTCTTGTTGTTGTGATAAAAATACTCTGGCAGAAGCAACTTAAGGAAGAATGGGTTCATTCTTCCTCACAGGTCCATGTCATGTCCATCAGGTGGGGAAGTTATAAGAGCAGGAGAGTAGGAGCTTGAGGGACCAGGTCACATGTCATCCATGGTCAGGAATCAGGGAGGAATTAGCACATACAGTGCTTGCTTTCCCCAGTTCATGCGATCCAAGACCACATGCCCAGGGAATGGTCCCACCTACAATTAAAAGCAGTCTTCCCACATCAATGAATGTAATCAAAATCACCCCCCAGTCTCCACACCCACACACAGGCACATGCAGAGGGCCGTCTCCAGGTGGTTCTAGTTCCTGTCAAAGTGATGTCAATCACATGAAAAACTTTATTTGGGCTCACAGGGTTGGAGATATCAGTCCATATCTAATTGATCTCGATGGTTTGGTCCTGTCAACCTCATGGTGGCCAGAAAGCAAGGAGATAGAAGAAGAAACTGAAGTTCCATAATCTCCAGTCTCCTTCAAGGGTCTGCTTCCAATAATCCTGATTCTCAAAGTTTCCATTGCCTCCTGATAGTGGATAGCATCATTGGTTGAAGACTAAAAGCATGTGTTAACATATGTGCCTTTGGGGGAACATTCTAGACAAAAGTATAGTCCTCTTCACATTTGGGATTTATGGTGCCTGTGGTGGTTTGAATGAGAAATGGTCCCATAGGCCCAGATATTGGGATACTTGGTCCTCAGTTGGTGCACTGCTCTGGGAGGTTGAGGAGGTACACTCTTGTTGTAGGAAGTATGTCACTAGGGCTGGGCCTTGAGAAGTTATAACTTCACCCTACTTTGCGCTCTCTGCTTCATGTTGTGGTTGAAGATGTGCTCTCTCCACTTCTTGTTCTGGTCACGTGATGCCATGCCTTCCCCACTGCTATGACCTCTTCCTCTGGAACAATGAGCTGAGATAAACTTTCTTCGGTGAGTTCCTTCTCGGCAGAGAGTTTTTAATCACAGGGGGAAAAAAAAGAAGTTAAGAAAACTACAGAAGGCTGCATCCCACGTCTTCTAAATGCACAGGGGCTCAGGTTGTAGCAAGAAAAATTTGGGTGAGGTGTGGAAAGAACCTATCGGAGAAGCAAGTGAGGGGTTAAATAGTCATTTAGAGTGTTTGAGATAAGGATTAGAGTTGATCTGAGAGGCACTCTGATACCGAAGCTGCAGAGCTCACCGTGACCTTACAGTTTGTTCTTGATCTCTGCACAGAGACTACTGTTTTTTTTTTTGTTTGTTTGGTTTTTTTTTTTTTTTTGTTTTGTTTTTTTTGAGAAAAAGTCCCTATGAACTTCTCTTTTGACTTGAAAACTAGGCACTTGGTCAGCCCCTCCCCATCACTGTAAACCCAGGGCTGTTGAACTCCACCCAAGTCAGTTCACCCTGACAGCATTTCCACTTTGGACATTTGGGCACAAACATTCTTTCAACTACTAAAGACTATATCCTTGGTATTAATATGCAACCCTTCATTTCCTTAACTCCCCGCCCCTCAGAGTGCTTAAAGATGAGCGAGATAGTTCAGTGGTCTGCCTGTTTAATTTGCATTCAGTGAGAAACCAAGAATGACAGCTGGGTGAGCATCAAGCTCTTCTTACTTCTCCATGGTCTGGAGCCCGTTGTTTCTCCTCTGAAAAGTGGAATAACAGAACCCATCCCATAGAGCTATTTAAAAGGTGACATGGGGCAATCATGGTAATGGTTATTGTCATGTTGTATTTGAATTCAGGGCTTCAGTGCCCAAATAAGTCATACTAAGTTCTTTTGAAAGCAGTAGTTTTCAAACTTTTTGACCATGACACAGTGGAAAAAAATGATTTCATATTATGACATTACAAACTTACATATAACAAAGTCTTCACGATACACTCCAATGTTTTCTATTCTCATTTGTTGCAGAAAAAGTTGATTCTAATCAAGAAGATTGATTGCAGGATCCACTCATAGCCGTAGAACATTGCTTCGGAAACCATGACAACTACAGGCTCTGCCCCTTACTAACTCATCAAATACCACATTTTCAAAGGGAGGCCTCCTTCCTTGTGCAGAACTGGCCCCATCTCCATTCATCTCACATTGTGGGGTTTCAAGTGTTTTTGCTTACAGCATCTTGTTTAATATTTAGTCTTTCAGAAGAAGATGTTAGCTTTGTAAACCTGAGCAAATTCGGGTTTAAGCTAATCATGGCCCTTGTCTGAGATCTTGTATTGGGGAAGGACTGAATCGGGATGGAACCCAACACACTCATTTAGATCCAGGGCTCTTTCTCTGCAGAATGGAGTTGAAAGAGGTGCTCATACATAAGAGTACAAAACGGACTACAGTCATGGCCAAACCTTCTTTTTTATGTTCTCTGACATATAACAAAACATGTAGGATTATCTGAAAGCTTTCTCTAAGATAGTCAACCTATACCAACCACACTGGCTTTGTGGCTGGTGCTACTGCTCCTCACATTTTTATCTGTTGTCTTAGCTACGTTCCCATTGCAGAAATCAAAGACCATTTTGGAGGGAGTTTATAGAAGAAAGAGTTTGATTGGAAGCACAAGGTTCCAGAATGTTAGACTGCGTGACTATCACTGTGGAGAGCATGGAAACAGGCAGGCAGGCAGGCATGGCACTGGAGCAGTAGCCGAGAGCTCATATCTTGTTCCACAAGCAAGAGCATGCCTCATATGGGGAACTAGCAGGGATGGTCAGAATCGTTTGGAACCTCAAAGCCCACCCAGTGACGTCCCTTCTCCAACAAGGCCACAGTTCCTAATCCTTCCCAAACAGTTGCTCCTCCAACTGGAAAGTAAATGTTCAGACATGTGAGCCTATGGGCGCCACTCTCATTCAAACCACCCCATCCATCCACTCACCGACTAAAGAAGTCCATACATCAAGACAGAGTAACTGAGTGTCTGTAAATAGTATGGTGAACAGGGGAAATTTTTTCAAGCTCTCAGATAGAAGCTCATGTAGGCAGAAGCCTAAGTGAAGGAAAAATAGATGTCATGTAGATATGCAGGGAGACATTTTATCAAAGAGATGAAGGAGGATCAGGGGATGAAGTCATAGAAGCAGCTAGATCACACAAAACATCAAAACCATTTAGAGGACTCTTAAGCTTATCTACCTTACTCTTTGGAAAAGGAATCTGCGAGATAACGTACAGACAAGTGTTAGGCTGTTTCTGTTTGGTCCTCTGTGCACATCATCAGTGGTGGCACAAATCCATAGCTGTAGCTTGAGAAGCAAACACACTCAGCCAACCCATCCTCCTCTCTCCTCTGCGTGCCCCTCCCCTTTCTCCTCTGCAGCCTCCACCTCCATACTTGGGCTACTTGCATCTATTTAACTTCCAAAGAGCTTCACAAGGGTGCTATCTGCTCATTCCTAGAGGACCATGTCGGGCCATAACTCCTTTGTTACAAACCGTCAACATCCAGAGTGTCCCTAGAAAACATAGGCAGGGAGGCCCCATGCTGTTGGAAGTCTGATTTGGCATCTAACAAAAGATGTGCTCGAAGCTGTGTGAACCTGGTGACTAAGGCTTGCTTGGGCCAGTAGGCATCTTAGTTATTTTTCTATTGTTGTGATAAAGCACGGTAACTAAAAGCAACGTATAAAAGAAAGTGCTTTGTTGAGCTTGCGGTTTCAGAAGTTCAGAATCCATGATGGTGTCAGAGCGAAGGCACGGTGGCATGAACAGTCGTGAGCGCACATCTGGATCTGCAAGCGGGAACAAAGCACACTGGGAATGGTGGGTGGTGTGTATGGTTTGAAACTTTAAAGCCCATCCCCAGTGACATACCTCCTCCAACAAAACCACACCTTCTAATTCATCCCAAACAGTTCCACCAACCGGGGACCAAGTAATCAGACATATGAGCTATGGAGGCGATTCTCACCCAAACCCTCATACCAGGTCTCACTGTTCCCCTCGTGTAGCTCATTCAATAGAGAGGATTTTCCAATTGCAGCCCCCATTGTCTTTGTCCTCCGATGTTGAGAATATGTCTTTCTCTAGCTACTTCCTGCAGTCTAGGTCATGTGTGCCTTGTTGCAATCCTGGAATCAGGCTCCTCAGAGTGGATCTCCATGGAGGCAGCTCAAACATGCATTCTGTGGGCAGAGTCTAGCCTGCATTGTTGTTTTCTGTCTTCAAAAATATCCCAGTGAGCTGGGCATCAGCATCCAATCCTAAGATACATTTTCTAAGTGAGATTTAGTCTGGATTCAAATTTAAATCACTAGCAGGTGCTTTCATATCGGCATCCTGGAGAGTTGAACAAGTGTGCTTGACAAGTGTGTGCTCTAATTACACTCTTGACCAGCATTTTCCTCCATTTCAGTTTTCTTTTCCTTTGGGAGAAGACACATTCTGTATTCCAGTTCATTTTCCGTGAATCTTCCCCACTCCCTCCCTCCCTCTTCCTCTTTCTCCCTCTCTCCTTTCTTCTCTCCCCCCTCTATCCCCCCCTCTCTCTTTTTCCTTAATGAAGTATGGTTCAATATCAGGAATGAATGTGATGGATACACAGGTAAGCACAATCATACTGTGTTCATACCTGAGCAGCCTGCAGAAACTGCTATGTTCATCACATATTTAGACAGCGCCCCCTACAGGCACTTTTTCAAGTCTGTGTAATTTCATGGACCCAGTAAAGAGTCAGTCATTCCCAGGGGTGTCTGTGGGTTCTTGCAGATAAGAAATCAATCACAGAGGTATAGTAATTGATTGGGATCATGCTAGCTAACGGAGAGTCAGGAAGACTGAGCATCCCCTCCCCAGTCTCTGCTGTGTAATGTAACCTCTTCAGGTTGCTTTTAATATGCAACAAAATGGCAAACCATATGAATCATATTGTCTGTGAACCTATAAATGTCCTTCAGGCAGAGATATAGAATTCTAGGGATGACAGAGATGAAACAGTCATACTTGAGAAATTCTTATTCTGTAGGAACTGGCCTATTTTGTTTATTTACCTTTGAATATGCATGCGTGTCATGCATGCGTGTATGTGTATGAATGTCCTTATGTACATGAGCCCACATGTGTGGGGGTGGGGTGGGGAGTTCAATGTGCAGGTGTGTGCATATGCATTTGCACATGACATGCGGAAGTTTGCGGATGCTGATGTTGAGAGTCTTTTGGCATTACTGTCTACCTTTTTTTATGGAATCAGGGTCTCTTGCTGAACCCAGAGCTTGCTGTTCTGATAGTCTGGTAGCCAGTTTACTCCAGAGAGCTTCCTGTGTCTGCCTACCATGTTTGATATTACAGGTAACCACTGTATGTGCCTGGCTTTTAAGCGGGTCTTAGGGATCTGAACCCTTTTGGTCACTCTTGCACGGCAGGCGCTTTACCCATGGAGGCACCTCCCCAGGCCCACTCTGATTATTTTCAAGTGTTTTCCCCAAAGTGACATTAGCAAGGATCAGCAGGACCATTAGTCATTTCATCTTATCAGTGTAGAGACGTGGACCAGGAAGTCCACGAATGAGCCAGGAAAATAAGAAGGAAAATTCTGGAATGTGGAATGTCTTTCCTTAGAAGCTTAGACTGTACTGAGAAGTCTCTCTCTCTCAGACACCAACAGGGGCCAAGAGAATCTATAAGAAGAGAAAGCCCCTAAAATGAACGTGGTGTGACCATGTGACCAAGACGATCTCACCCCTCAGTTGGCCTTACCAGTATAAAGCAACCTTCACCTGTCAGTCATCCTGAGACTCTTCCAGTAGCTAGTCCATCTCAAAGGTTACAGGTCAGATGGCCATAATGCTGACTGACTCCATGAATCTACTCATTACTTCTTGACTTCCAGATCACCTCTGCCCCTACCTTACCCCCCAACTATCAAGTGCTTTCAACTCTCCAGGCAGAATCTACTTTTCTCCTGAGCTGAAGTACTCTGGGCACATTCTTGAACAGAGTTCAAACTGACAGGATTTCCCTAAAACAAGTAACTCCCTGGATGCCCTGGGAAGCAGTGTGACTACTGGGGGATTAACATAGCCAGAGCAACGTGGCTCTGGTCCAGGAAGAAAATGTATGTGCTTAAAAAAAAAAAGGCTGGCTCAGAGTCTTGGGAACCCCATAATCAGAAGCATACTCATTCTGACAGTTTCAAAAGACCCAACACCCACCTCAGTACGACCTGGCAAGGGTTCAGAGAAATCCACCCCCTCTTTTGTCTTTTGGATGGAATGCAAGAGCCGAAGAAGACTTCCTGCCCAGAAGGCAGAGAAGGGGCAATCCTTTGCCACCCTAGTCTGACAAGGTAGGGGACATTGAAGGCCAGCTATCCTTCACTTATCTTTGAATGTTATGGTGTCGTCATGTGTCATAAGGCACTGTGTGATAACTTGACCTGGCTCTCCAGTTGGTGAAAGTCTACTATCTAATCTTCACCCATGCTTTTGATTGGTTCTTTCTTTGTTTTGCTTTCTCCTCGGGGGCAGCTACCCACAGGTTGGAGTGTGGGTGGCTCTTGTCAGGACCGGACATGCAGGGGGTGGAGCAGGAACTGAGGAGGCTAAAAGAGAAGAGACTGTCTTCTCCAAGGTCAAGGCAAGCATGCACCCAGCCAGTGGATGGGTAAAGGGAGGGTGTGCAAAGATGTGTTGACGGTCGAAGCAAACAGGG
Source organism: Arvicanthis niloticus (assembly GCF_011762505.2). NCBI lineage: Eukaryota > Metazoa > Chordata > Mammalia > Rodentia > Muridae > Arvicanthis > Arvicanthis niloticus. The sequence continues at coordinate 52,661,500 of NC_047674.1, read as the reverse complement.
TCTCAAATGCTCTTAGTTGTGTGCCTGGAAATAATAGCCCAGGCTTGGTAGAAAAATCGGCTCTAAGTGCCTGCTTAGTTACTTTTGGGTTCTTGGTTAGTTTTAGTAAGCTTGGCAAGGGTCTAGGCCTCGTGGGTGCATACTTCTCTCTTTAATAAATAAAGATTGGAGTTTGAGATCTGGAAAGAGGGAGTGTCTAACAACTACTGACAGATATTCTCCTATGGTCAGGATCTAATCTCTATGCCAGAGGGCTTTCTTCCTGAGTATTGGGTTCCCAGGTCATTTTGGTGAAGGAAAACAAAGAAGCTGCTTGCCTATCTGGTCTGCTATGATCCATATTTTCTGTAACTGGGCTAGGGACGCTCATAGAAGAATTTAAAGTACCAACCCACACTGAGCTAACTTTTGGGGGAGGCAGGGCCTCTGGGATACAAATGTTCAAACATTTCCTTAGAAAACTTTTTTTTTTTTTTTTTAATAACTGGCCAAATCTTGAGACAAAACTAATTTTGTTGGTTTTCCAATGGCAGCCAGGCTGTTTATGCAGACTCCTAATTATGAACTCTGCTCAGGGATTCAGCATTGATCCCTGCCTCTGTCTGTCTGTCTGTCTGTCTGTCTGTCTGTCTTGCCTATGACTCCAGTATTGACCAAGCATAAGTATGGTACTGCCTTCACATCAAGCCAGTGCTTTGTGGTCAATGCTGAATTAATACACTGGTGGCTATTCCCCATTCCAAACAGAACACCATGCCATTGGTCATTCAACAAACACTTGCATAGACTTCTGCAAGCCAGACCACATATCAGGTGCTGAGGAAAAGATCTGAGACTGGCAGGAAAGATGAGCCAGACACGGATCTGAAGGATCTGAGGAGCAGCAGAGACAGTGGGGCTTAGAAAAGAAGGAGGAGAAAGAGGAGAAGGAAGAGGAGGAGGAGGGAAGATATTGATGTCTCGGAAGATACAAGGCGAGGCAACCTTGATGCAGTAGGCCAAATGATGCATGGTCACATCTCACACAGCATTGCTAAGAGTGATCAGAATTATTTTACTCTGCAGGGACCTGAGGAAGAAAGGCAATGTGACCTTTCCTGAGAGAACATGCCTTGTCCTCTCATGTCTTCTGGGTACCGAGTCACAGGCAGACGGAGGAGAGAGATGAGGAAACTGAGGCTCACCTGTGTTCTGGTGTCATGCGAGCTTGCAGGAGATGAGACTCCAGTCTGAGGTCCCATTGTGGGTTCTGTGGTCTCATGAATAGACAACTTCCCTGGGTCAGTTGGGGTTTGAGCCATAAAGTGCAGCCACTGGTAACTGGTAACGGGGTGAATAGGGCTTTGTCGTAGATGGCACACGCTCCACTCCTTTGTGGGACCTGTGGAACATTGTTGCCTGGCATGGTAGGGGTCTCGATGTCACTGCAGATTGTGTATGACGTAGGGAGGAGTTCCATGGATGGATTAGAAGTCCATGAAGGTGAGCAGAGCCAATGTGTCGCTCACTGTCCCAGTCCCTTTGTGTTGCCTTCACAAACTCCTTAGACTGGGTGGTTTACAAACAACTAAAATTTATTCCTGTAAGTTGCAGAAACTGGGAAGTTGGGGATCAAGGCATCAGTAGCTTTGGCATCGGGTGAAGGCTCATTTTTCAGCTTCCTGGATGATGCCTTTCTGTGTTGTCATGTGCTGAGAGGAGCAAATGAATCCACACCAATCTTTTTGCAAGGGCGTGGACCCATTTTGTGATGGGCACGGCTCTCACAACTTAATTGCTTTTCCAAGACCCCAGTTGTAAATGCATCACTTGATAGCACACACAAGGCACGTAACAGATGCGTAAATTACTCAGCTCATTGAATCTGCCACGTTGACAATGGAAGCAACATTCCAAAGCTGGGAATGTTCACCATGGAGTTGAGGACTCAGAGAAGCTAAAGGAGGAAACTGGCAGTATCTGCTGGATCTTCAGGTTTAGCTCTACTATCTTCCAGTTGTGTGAGCAGGTGAGGGGGCCAGTAGCAGCAAGGGCAAGTCCTAGTCCTTCCCAGAGCATGACCTCCTTCCTAAAGTAAGAAAAACAACGTCTCTTCTGCCTCTGAGTCCCCTGTAGACCGCTGTCATCTGAATGAGACAAGAAAGGGAATTCTGGGAGTGCCCATCCCAGCCTCGTAACTTACATATAGTATAGCTAGCATGTGTTTCAAGAGGACCCTATAGACTGATAACTGGGAGAGAGATTTCTGTTTGGATACAGAAATGAGCCTTCATCTCCAATAGAAGTCAGCGTGCCTTTCTGTTTTGGATATGGACAGCAGTAAAGTTTGTAGCCTACTCTCTGGAAGGCTTCTGTACCAAGAGGAAGGCGCTGGTGCCTTCAGTCCATATCTTCAGTCCTTGTATATCTGGGAGGGTACTAGCTCACCAGACAGCCGAGGCATTGTCTCTCCAGGAAGCTGTAGGCTCCGGGATGATGGGGCCACCTTGGTCTATCGCACCCTTTTCTGCAGGACACTCCTACCGTGGTGCTGTGAGGCTTCGTCAGCTGGGGAAGGGCTTTGAAGGAGAAGTGTGTACGGTAAATACTGTCATAATTGCACACAGATGCTTGAACTCAGGCTGGCAGACACTTTGCTGACTAACGGGAGATTTGTTGGACTTGGTGGCGACCTTTTCTCCTCATTACATTTCTAAATATTTTGCTTGTCAACTGTAAACAAGCTCATTCCAAAGGGGGAAAAAATTAAAAAAAAAAAAAAAAGAACAGACAGTCTATTGGTGCTTGTAAAATTTTTCTTGTTTCAGCGATCATTTCCGGCTCTACTTTCTCTTCAGCTAGTGTGAGCCAAAGAGAGTTATTTAGTCATCTGCTTCCTCCCAGGACAGAGCCAGGGGACTTGGCATACCTTTCCAACCTATTTCCCTTCACACTCATCTCTGAATAGGTAGACAGGATGTCCAAGATGTTGGCCATCTTTGTCATTGTGATAAATACATCATTTGGACTTGTGGTGATGGTGGTGGTGTTGTTAGCGGTGTATGCACGCATATCCAGATTTCTGGATGCCGGGATCCAAGATTAAGTTCTACAAGGACCAGAAATCAATCTTGGGTGTTGTTCCTCAGGCATCGGACCATCCATCTTGTGTTTTTAGACAGAGTCTGGGGCTTGCTGCCTCTATGGACTCTGCCTGTGTCTGCCTTCCCAGCTCTGGGAGTACAAGTGTACACCACCATGCCTGGTACATTATGGGTATTTTTAGAGGTTCAAACCCAGGTCCTCAGGCTTGCTTTAAGGGTTAGGCCATCTCCTGAGCCCTTTGTTAAATGACAAAAAATGATTGGTCTATGCTGTCCCTCTGGTGACACTGCCAGTTTGTACTTCTCTGTCTGAACACATCTCTCTTTCTTTCTTGGTTCCATATTATATCTTTGAAGTAGGTTGCAAGGACAACAGATTGTGATGGGCGTATGCTGGTAGATAGCATCTCTCTGTGCATCCTTCTCTTAGGATCTAGACTTGGTTATGGTAAGATTCCAAGGAGACGGGGAAGACAAATATTTCAAGTGGCCAGGGACTCCCTGTCAGTCAACATAGGAGAGAACTGAGCCACCAAATAGAGGGAAGCAGGCAAGAAGACAGACATGTAGGTGAGTCTGAGGGCCACCGAGAGGAGTAAGTAGATTTTGGGGTCACTGATAGGAAGTTGAATTTATCTGTTAGGGGAGTTGTAGCAAAATATCATAGACAGGGTGACTTGACAACAGATTTATTTTCTCAGAGCCGGGGATGCTGGGATGTAAGATCAAGTTGTTGGCAGGGTCAGTCTCTCCCGAGGCCCTTCTCTCTGGCTTGAGGAAGGCTGCCTCTGGCTAGGCTCCCAAGGCTGTTTCCCTTTGTGAAGGCATCTCTAGTGACTCTCAGTCTGCAAGGACATCAGTCATACTTAATGAGGGAGGATTCAACCCTGATGACCCTGATCACCTCACTTAACCTCCATTACTTCTTAAAGGACCTGCTTCTAAATACAGTCATGTGGCAGGCCATGGTGAGAGACCAAGGCCTTAACATATGAGCTAAGGAGGAGACTTAATTCAGCATACAGTAAAAATTTAAATACACCCTCTGCCCCCAACTGGGTGTTTTCTGAAAATAAAAAAATAAAAGTTTTAAGTTGCTTTCAAGTATATTGTTTTTGGTTAGTTGTATGGCTTTGTCCTTGATGTTGTCGGGTTTTGTACGTGTGTTTGTGTGTGGGGTCCTCATGTATCCCAGACTGACCTCAAAGTTGCTATGTAGCTAGCGATGACTCTTCTCTTAAAGTCTGGCTCCAGCTACTTTCTCTTGAGTGCTGGGATTGTAGGCATGTGCCAGCATGCCTGGTTTTTGCTGTGTAAGGGATCCAACTCAGGGCTTCATACGAAATTGACAAACATGTTGCCAACTGAACCCCTTCTCAGACATTAGTTACTCTTAAGACAACATTGTGTCAAACTTTGGCCATGAGGTTTGTATAAGTTATACATAAATTAGGTACCTTTCATCCAGTTCTCGGAGATGTAGGCTTGCCACTATTTAATCTCTAACTTGTAATTCAAATGTGAACGGTACCTCCATGAAGAGTCTAGATTAGACTGGCAAGATGGCTCAGCAGGCAAAGCAGTTGCTACTAAGCCTTAAAGGCAAGGTCAGTTGTCAGGACTCACATTGTAAAAGGAGAGACTGACTTCTTCAAGTTATTCTTTAACCTCTGCTTGCCAGCAGTGGTACTCCCAACACAAATAAATACGTGTAATTATGTAAGTGTAAGTCTAGGTAGAGTTTTGTTGTTTGGAAATCTAGTGTCGTACAACCCTGATACCTTATAGGTATGAGTTTGTAGCTGAAACTACATTTCATTTGCCACTCAGAAAAATTGCAGCAGGCTCAACATGACCAGTTCTGGTTTTGATCATTCCCCCAAATAAAGCCTGTCATTTAGCAACTGCCACTTGGAAGTATCAATTGATGTTTGAAATTATAAACCACAATCTGGATGCAGAGTGAGGCGGAGGGGGAAGGGGAGTGTCCACACTCCAGCACCATGGTCTTCCTCTCTAGTTACTCTGGAAGCTGTGACAGAGTTGAAAGATGGCCTTTGTCTATCCTGGGAGAGGCCACAAGGGCTGTAAGCCCCTTATGCCAAGCTGCAAATCCACGGTGAAGCAGCTCAAGATGGGAGCCTAAAAGAATTGGTGACTTTACATCTTCAATGAGAGACTGTGAAGACAGAGATCAGTACCTGCGTCATTTCTGTGGGGGGGGGGCATGGCTGTTGCTGATGGACATGCCTGAGACACTGAGTCTTCTTGAAGTGGTTATTTGCAGGGTCTAGTCTCAGATCATGTCTTGGATACGGAACAGATACAGTAGAAAGAGAGACGACGAGGTGGGGTGGAGAGGGAGCGAGAGGTGAGGTGGGGTGGGTATCTCTTAAATCTCGTGCTGGGAGTAAGTGGGTGGAGATACATATCTCTTATTTATTTATACAAGGACAATTTCCAAGCTCATCAAATTACTGTGGCCATCAATGCTGTAACCGCGCTAATTCCATGCCTATTCCCACAGGCAGATGGTAGTGAGAGGTGGGTCCAAATTACAAAAACATCACCGTATCCAAGACATGATCTGTATACATTTCCCTGGTATAGGCCTAGACTTTCAAAAAAAAAAAAAAAAGCCATTGTTACTATTTGCAATCTACCTATCTATGATGGTTCTTTATAGGTCAAATGATTTAAATCTGAGCCTTTAAAGCCCTGCCTGATTTATTTGCACAAGGAAATCATGTTTTCTTTGGAGCTTTTCAATGAAGACATAATTACAGAGTTGCAAATACCATGCTCTATTTAAGGATCTGTCAGCCTTTCCATAAGAAACCTCTATTTCCAGGAGAGTTGGACACTGCCAGAAAGACGCAGACACTCAGGCAGGGACACACAGAGAAAGACAAGCCTTCTAATACATACATGCTTGGTGTTCCCATCCGGGGACTTCACTTTGACCCAAATCTGTGTGTGTGTTTATGGCTGCAGCACATTCTTCCTCACTCTTATGGTGGTGCCAGCGATGTGCCTGGCACCACTGCCCTCTGCCCAGCAGGATTCAGCTGGAAAGCAAGCAGGCTCGGTGGTAACTGGACGCTGCAGCGCTCTGGGTGGCTGGCCAGCTCCCTTTCCAGACCCCAGCCAATTGCCAAGTGGCGCTTCAGCCTAAAGAAGAGAAGAAAGGCAGAGGGGAAAAAAAAAAAGGCCCCTGCTACTGCTGACTTTTCTTCTCCAGCCCTCTCTGGTTAACTTACGTATATGCTAACTTGGATCTTGAAGGATAATATATTAATAGCAACATTAAGTATGGTTTGAGTGCCTGGCATGTGCCTGGCACTTTCCAAATATTGAATTTGTAAACCTTATAATGATCGTGTAGAACTTGTTATCCCTAGCGTTCGGACGATGAAAAGAGGTAGAAGAGGAGGCGGCTTGCCTGGCAGAGCTAGAGAGCAAAGCTTGGGGTGCTGAGGAGGAGGCACAAGCTTGCACGTGCACACAACAGAACATCCATCGACAGGTGGTGGGAACTACCAATCAGGAAATCAGAAAGAGCCTCCAGATCAGTCACCTCCTGAGGCCTGGTTTCATAGGTTAGCAGGATTCTGGCTGAGGTTTCTTCTTTTATTTATTTATTTAGCCAAGGGACAAGTCTGTATTTCACATGGGTTATGCATTTCTCATTTGTACCCAAGCAAAAAGTGAGGGTTGTTGTTGTTGTTTTGGTTTTAAGAGGCTGAAGATGACACTTGAGATTATATAACTAAGAGGCGGCAGGCTTCCCATGTCTGGAATCCTGGTTCCTGACCATTCTGCTTTATGGCCAGTCTCCCTCCTTTTGGGAGGCACAGTATGAATGGAGACAGAAAGTTGAAACTTGGGATCTTTCTGCCCTACATAGGAGATCCTGTCTCCAAATTGCCCCTGGCTCCTCTCCAGGAGTTTGTACACTGACATTTTACAGAGGGGGAACAGGTAATAGACACTCTCTGGCACAAAAGCTTCAGGGACAGGGATGGAGGGGAGACCACCCTCCCTACTGTGTTCGCAGCCAGCTCTGGGGAAACTGTTTTGTAAACTCTGCTTCCCTTGTGGGTGGTGCGATTGAATTCTTTTCTCTTAACATTTCTGGGATTGGTTTTGAGTTGCTAGTTCCAGCTGAAGCTGGAAGTGGTAACATAGTCCAGCAAAAAAAAAAAAAAAAAAAAAAAAAAAAAAAAAAAAAGAAGAAGAAGAAGAATATTTTTTTAAGCTAAGAAAGCGTTCTGCCTGCTGGAGAGATGGCTCAGCAGTTAAGAGCCCACACTGCTCTTGCAGAGGACAGGGGTTCAGTTCCCAGAACCCACATTGGGCAGCTCTCAGCTGCTTATAACTCCATTTCCAGTGGGATCTGGTGCTTCTGGCTTTCCTAGGCACCTACACCTATATGCGTGCTCTCTCTCTCTCTCTCTCTCTCTCTCTCTCTCTCTCTCTCTCTCTCTCACACACACACACACACACACACGAACATGCAGGCACACAAAGAAAGCTATCTTCCTGTGGCTGCAGAGGTAGTTTGGTAGGTGAAGTGCTTGTCTTACATGCGTGAGGAGCAGAGTTCAGTGTCCGGAGCCCTCATAAAACACAGAATGGTGCAGGCTAATCGTCCCAGTGCTGAAGAGGAGGAGTAAGGCTCCCTGGCCAATCAGCCTAGCCTAAGCAGCGAACAGAAGGTTCCAGAAAAACTCTGACTCAAAAACCAAATGAAGCAAAGTAGACGGGAAGCCAGGAGGAATGACACCTGGGGTGGTATCCTCCATAGGTACAGGCACATATGTGCATGCACACTGACACACATATATGCACTGACACACACATGAACAGGCATAGGAACCCATACATATAACCAAAAATCACCAGAAAAGGAAAGCACCAAATATTTCCATTTTTTCTGAAGCACAATTCAGTACCTTGGTAGGGGAGGCTACTCACCCAGGAGTCTTGGGCTCTCAGCACTGGGAGAGATCCCCTGCCTGTCAGAGAGCAGAGTATGCTCAATTTTAGGTAGGTTTCAAAGTTTGTCTAGTCTGCCTTTATTCAGCGCCTCCTAAGGAGTCTGTGCTGGGCACTGTTGTCATGGGGAAAGGCAGCTTGCTCAACATGGGAAGTCTGAAATGTTGAGGGAATGAGGGGTGGGGTTCTTTCCATGTTGGCAAAGCTCTCTTCTTTGAGACATCACCACATTCGTATGTAGGCATACATTTTTTTGTAACCTACTTTTAATAAGGGTTCAACCTCTCCTCTAGCCCACCACCCAGCAGAGGTAGTGGAAGAGAAAAGTTATTAGGATGGGGCCAAGTGGACCTGTTCAGCAATAGTTCTTTGGGGGGCGAGCTTGGTCTTCTTTGGCAACAGTTCAGTCCTGGAGCAAACACCAAAGAGGTCTCAGCAGCTCCAGTCCAGTCCTCTTATCAGACAATCATCAGGCACAAACACCAACTGGCCTGAGGGGAGGCTACAGAAGTTGGCAATGTTGAGCTCAACAACACTATGTAAGGCGAACCAATACATGCATGTAGTTAGTGAAGGACAATGAGGTGGAGGAAACCAAACCAATGCTCAGCGCTCACATCCCACAGTGTGTGGGCTCATAGTTATATCCCCTCATCACAGGTCCTTTCACGTGTTTGCTATATCAAGACATCCTTTCACCTGTGTCTGCTTCAGGAAAACAGTCTTCCATGTGTCTGCTTTGGCAAGACATCGTCTCACCTGTGTGCCCCCACAAACTATCATTTGACATAACTAACTTTCCAAAGAAACTAGAGGTGTCTGCTTCAGAGGTCCTCCTGGGCATAGGGAACAAAGAGAGTAGCCGGTATTTGGAGCAAGAGCTGTACAGGCCTCCATGAGCCACCATCGACAGCATCTGCTACATGCTGGGCCCCGAACTAGGAGCTGGGCATTCAAGGAAGCACCAGATAATGTGGTCCCTTAGCCCCCTAGAACTGAAAACTGAGTCGGAGATAGAGACATAGATCATCACACTCACAAATTGGGTTCTCATTAATTATGGCCATGGTCTACCCTTTAGAAAAAACAATCAGTATCCCATGAGAAGAGAGAGATTAGATATGTGCATCTAATTTCTGTGTAGCTAGCTACAAGCTATAGGACACCTAACCACCAATGGCTTCTATAAACACATTACTAGACACAACAACAAAAAAAAATCTAAAAGTAAACAGTTGCCAGCATTGGACCAGTAAAACCACCACATTTCTAGGCCCTGTCTTTAACTCCTTCTTGTCATCTTTAATCCGTAAAATCTTCATCCATTGGCTTGTAACAATCTACATGGTATTGGTTGTGCAGAATAGTGATGGGTATATGTAGATTACTCATGGGTGTGCGTGTGCTCTCTCTCTCTCTGTCTCTCTGTCTCTCTGTCTCTCTGTCTCTCTCTCTCTCTCTCTCTCTCTCTCTCTCTCTCTCACACACACACACACACACACACACACACACACACACATCCATCACAGTCACCAGCATGAATCCTCGGTTTTCCATGAGTCCTGTAAGGAATATATTTTCTCAGGTGAAGGGACTAGCCTGAGGACACATCATTGGTTTCCCTTTACTGTAGGTCCTTAGCTCACTCTCCATTGCTGTTCTGCCAGGATGAAGCTCAATCTCTCCGCCCTTTCTTTCCCCATGGCTATCTCTGTAGTTCAAAGCGACACAATGGGAAAGCAGACTGCCAAGTAGAAAGCCTGCTGGCCACAGCAAATCCAGGACTGGCTGTGGAGCCCACATGGCCCTTACTTGCCATGACATGAAGAGACGTATAGAGAGTGGTATTTACAGAGAGATAGATAACCTCTTTTCTGAAGAGCTTTGGAAAGACTGAACGCAAATGCCTTTGAGTAACTCTTTCCAACCCTGACTCAGGGTGGTGTGTTTAACACTTGGAATAAATAAACGAACATTGGATAACACCGGATCTCATGATACTCAGAGGGTTCCTGCCCCTCCCCCCGTGCATTCTGCTAATCATAAGGGATACTATAGGTTCCATCTCAGAGCTCTCAGCATGTAGGGTCTGTCACAGCATCCTAGCCATTCTTGGGTACTTGGGTTGAGTTATCCACACTCCTGGCTTCCTTTCTCTTTCCCTCTTAGACCTGGGCTCTGAAGTTGTCTGTGGCTTGTAGCTGGGCTGGTTGGATGCACAGGCAGGCCTGCCATCTTGGCACTGTCCTGTAGTCTGGGAGCCCAAGACCCACCAGCATACAGCCCTGACTCTGCTGTATGCCAATGAAAACCAGGGTCACGCACTGTGAGCTAGGGAACATGTGAAGCAAATGGCATTTACCAGAAGTTCCAGGGCTTTATGAGCCCTTCTGTGAAGCTTGCCTGCTCCGAGTGGAAAATTTTTGTTTTTTGTTTTTTCTCAAAAAAAAAAAAAATCTTTGGGTGACCTCCATAGCACCTGCTGCCCAGCAGAGATCTGGCCTGTGGAGCTGCTTCTGGGAGTGACAGGCAAAGGAAGAGGTATGTGGCAAGCAACATGGCTGCAGGTTCAAAAGGCCAGAAAACAGGGTGCAGGCCCCAGAATGCAGGCTGGAACACAGATGTGCTCTCTTTTTTTTCTCGTAGTGAATATATCCCTTTAAGATTAGACACAGATCCCCTCTTTTCATAGCTTCAAATATCCCAAATAGCATATTCTTTTCTTATGTAAAAAATGTTTTATAAACAACAACAACAAAAAAAAATCTACCACCAAATTCATCTTCAGCATAAATTAAAAACTTCAAAATATCCCAGTTGGGTTTAAGCAACATCTATATCTGTTGTTATCCTATATTCTAGGAGGTCTTTTCAACTGTCAAGTAGCCCATGTGTATTCCAGGATAGCTATGAACGTGGCCCAACACATTCGTAGCTGATAGGGTTGTGTGTCCATGGCAGAGGTAGGACACCCCTGATAGAGTGGACACATTACCAAGTGGGTATCTTTTGGAGTCAACTTTTGGAAGATGTCACCAAGACAAGGAACAAATGTCAAACTGGATGGGTGTGAGGAGTTTGATGCAGGACAAGGAAGCCATTAAAGCAAAGGGTGGGGAAGTCTAAGCAGCAGTTCTGTGGCACCTGAGGGGAGTTCAGTTCAGCAGGGTTGGAAAGAGTGAGCCTTTGTGCGTGCCTCTCTGTGCCTCTCTCTCTCTCTCTCTCTCTCTCTCTCTCTCTCTCTGTGTGTGTGTGTGTGTGTGTGTGTGTTTGTGTGTGTGTGTTTGTGTGTGTGCACACGAACTGGGAATGGAACTATCAAGAAGACTGTGGCAAGAGAATGAAGAGTTCAAGGACTGCCTGGGATACAGTGAGTTCAAGGACAGACTATGTAACTTAGCAAGATCTTGTCTGGAAATGAAGAGGAGAAACGGGATGGAGTTCAGTAGTTAGAGCTTGCTTAGCGTTTCTCAGGCCTCAGATTCAACTAATCTTTAATCTGCCAATGAAGTAAAAAGGCTCAGATGACCCAGTTTGGTAGCATCCCTCCCAAATCGTCCATCCACAGAACCAACACCTACGTCCTGAAAGGGGGGTGAAGAAGCCACACAGAACCCCCTTTACCTCATCCAACTTGTCTCAGAAAGAAACTTCCAAATGATAGGCACACATCAGCATCTATGAGTTAACATCTGCTGACCTCTGAGACTTCTAATTGAATGTGTGGATTTCCAGCTATGTCCTTCTCAGAGACTAGAATCTGTGTCTTAGGTGGGGCAGGGTGGAGAGGAAGCAAGGAGCCCAGGCTGGAAGGAGGTTGACTCGGTGTCATTGGTCACTTTGACCTGAGGTGTTCAAGGAAGGAAGGTGGGACAAAAAAAAAACAAAACAAGGCAAAAACAAAGAAAAAAGGAGTAAAGGATATATATTCTTTTTTTCCTAAAAGTTCCTATGATAGCTTGTGTATAGAGAAAAAACAGATGAATGAATGGATGGATGGATGGATGGATGGATGGATGGTATAAATTGAAATAAGAAAAAATAAACACTGGCCGATAGGCAGGTAAGGTTTCAATTAGTTGCTATCTTTTGTTACATGTTTTCAAGAGCGAAGATATTTTGCAATGCTTGTTTTAAAATTAGAAAGCAATAAAGCCTGATACAGAAATTAAATGCACACATGATGCAGAAATTAAATGCACACATGATGCAGAAATTTAAAAAAAAAAAAAGAAAGAAAGAAAAAGCAAGGTCAACCTCTGAACTTCCAAAGCTGGTGAGTCCATCTTCCCTCTCACAGAGGTAACCCTGACTGGATACCTGGAAATATACAGGAGAAATAGGGAGAAGATGTAGCTTGTCATCAATGCATGGCTAGAGCCATGAGCTCTCTCTAAAAAGCCAGTTGCTGGGGACCCAAGTGGATATTGCTGATAAAACTAATTTTATAATAATCTTTGCACTCAAAGGAAGACTTGGTCTCAACCAATTTACCCCATAGCTTAAGATTCAATAGATAATTATGTCAACTGGAGTCAGAATTAGCTTGCTTCATCGAGGACAATCATCTCTGAAGCATCCAAGGGAAGTCAAATAGGGAAGAACCTTCTATAAGGTCTGGACTAGGCTGGTCTTAGGGAAGGGAACATGTCCCTTGCCTGCCCTGCACACTGCACAGTGGAGCTGGTCCTGCAGCAATCTTTGAGGCAGAGGAAACAGGCAAGAATTGATAAGTTACTGGCTGGGCACTGGATAAAAAAGAGGAGAGGTCAAGGATCATTGTTTTTCTCTTAGCCTGACACTTGGTCTTACTGAGGGTTTTCAAGAAGCCTCTGTCTCATGATCCGGACTCATTTCCACCATCATCCTCTGCAGTGCTCTGGGCTGGCTGTCACTTCTGGAGAAGGTGCCTGGCTGATGGAGCCTGCCCTGTACAAGAAGGGCTTGGCTCAGGAGCATGGAAGGCACAATGCTTAAATTGATCTGCATGGTTAGTGTCAGGCTTTGCGGGCTTGTGGAAGACATTACACATGGAGTTCACAGGTCAGTCTCTGAATCTATGGACAAAGGGCTCTTGGAAACAGGTGCTTACCAAGCCAAGAGACCATTCCTTCCAACTCCTGGAAGAGTCCCGGAGGCCACTCCTTTTGGATTGTTGGGCAACTCTAGCTGGTAAAGCCTGTGAGTCACTCCTTTCTCTCTGGAACTCTGTTTTTCTCCTCTTTGAAGAGGTGTGTGTGTGTGGGGGAAGGGGGATAGACTTAATTCTCCACACTAGGATGGGATGCCTTTGGTAGGCCTTGTTGCTAGGTTTTTCGTTTCTGCAAAAAAAGCCACGATACCAACTCAAGAGAAGAAAGGTTTCTTTGGGCTCATGGCATCCAAGGCTTTGGCCTGTGGTTATCTGGATCCATTGCTCTTAAGCCTATCACAAGATGGGTGGGCACATTATGGTAAAAGACAGATGGTCACCCATAGTTACCCTCATGGTGGACAGGAAGTGGGGCTGGGCTAGGGTTAAGAGATTAAGGAGCTGTTCCCAGTGCCTTATTTTCTACAGTGAGGCCCTGCCTCTGGGTTTCTGTCACATTCTGACAATGCCACCAAATTTAGTCACAGCCCTCAAGATCCAATCTTTTCTCTCTGGTGCCACTAGCTTGGAGCCAAACTTTCAATATACAAATCTTTTGGCTGCATAACCAAACCATGTGAGAAGTCAAGTCGCCTTGTTAAGGGTTTATTCTCCCTATGAAGAGAGTCATGATACGCAGAAAGGCCAGAGTATCTCAATGTGGGGTAAGCTCTTACTTGGTGGCCAAAGACAGACAGTTTATGATACATTCTTCCTTGGTGTCCATGAGAAGTTAGTGCTGTGAATGTTGTATCCTTTATCATTGTATATTTGAGTGACATCTCTTCAGACAGACACTTCAAACCTCAGCTCCCAACCTGTCTCAGACATGCTTTGGATTCTACTATTTTTGTGGTCTCCCAGATAGAACATGGCACAGCCTTGTCCCTCAGGAGACAGATAGAAATCCAGAGGCACCATACTGAAAATAGAAGCCCTTGGGTTTTGTTCTTCTGTGGCTGCCACAGGGGCAGATATAGCCTTTGACCTAGGGCTGGCCTAGACTTACTTGTCTGGAAAGGGTTAAGGCTGGCACTGTAGTCTGCTTGTGAGACCTGACACTATAACTCACAAGCAAGTCATCTCGTCTGCATCTTGGCCAGTATGTATGGAAAACAGCAGAAACCTTGTCAACAGAAAACTTACACACATGAGAATAAGGTTCCCCTTTGTCCGCAGACAGTGACAGGCATCAGAGAACATTTACCTGTGATGTCAGAATAAGATGAATGTGATAGTCTTAGGGTTTCCATTGCTGTAAAGAGACACCATGACCAAGGCCACTCTTATAAGGGACATTTAATTGGGGCTGGCTTATAGTTTTATTGGTTTCGTCCATTATCATCATCACAGGAAGTGTGCCAGCATCCAGGCAGTCATGGGGCTGGAGGACCCTAAAATTCTACATCTTGATCCAGGCAGCTAGAAAGGTCTCAGAGCCCACCCCTACAATGCACACTTCCTCCAACAAGGCCACACCTCCTAATAGTGCCACTCCCTGGGCCAAGCATATTCAAACCACCACAGTGGTTATTTGGGGCCAGGCTCCAGCAATTGCTTAGAGCACACTGCCAAACTGCACGTGGAACCTGCAGTTGATTTTTAATTGGGCTATCTCAGCACAGCCAAATATTTGCAATGTAAAGGATTCATGGAACATTCTGGTGGTCCAGGAGCTGGATGGCTATACACCCTGCACATCCTTGAGACGACTTTATGATTTGGTGACAGTCCTGTTTGATCCCTCTACCTCGAAATAAATGTGGATGTGCCAATAAACAAACACACGAAAACAAACAAAGAAATAAAAGCAAATGGCTCTGAATCCAACTTCCCTCCTAGAAACCCTTATCTGGAGGAATTTTATTTTCTTTACCTCTAGAACTGATATGTATTCAATTATCACAGTTCAGATTTTTCTACATTACAGTAGAAGACAGGACCAGCACCCCTGCCAATCTTTACAGGCAGATTAACAGGGCCTCCTATGAGAGGACTATCTCCACTGCGTAGTAGGCACAGAACTAGGCTGATCAGTTTGTTGTAATTAAGCTTCAAAGAGGGGCTGGGCCTCAGTCTTATCTCCAGCTTCCTCCTTAATTCCTTCTCCAAGGTCCTTGCTGTAGGTGGGAAGTGCCTCCTGTGGTCTCCCAGGAGGACAGGAGCCTGCTTACAGAATGCCTTTCTCTGAACTTCCTCCAAGACAACCCTTTCCCCTCCGGTTCTCTGATTTCTACAGGGAGTTAATTGCCAGTGACCTTTTAAAACAGAAAATCCCCTTGGGTGTTCTACAAAGTCTGAAGGAAGAACCAAGGAAGAGCTAGCAGGGAGCTGGGGTGGGGGTAGGGCTCACCTGCCACCAGTGACCCCCATGTCTGGGGGCTGTTTCCCCGGCCTTTTTGGAAACCACACTGCTCCAAAATGAGGCCTGTACAGCCTAGGCCCCCCATGCTTTTGTATAATCTTCTAAACCTCGCATGGAGGCCACAGTGGCTGCTTTTGTCCCAGGTAATCACCGGATGGATTTTTTTTCCCCCTTTCCAGCACCAGCTACTGTGGGACTCATAAGGAACGTTTATAACCCTGAGGTCTTTATGTGGACTTCGATTAATAAACACGAACCCACCTTTCTAGACCGACTGGGAAACCATTTTTTTCCCCCTGTGTGCCGCTTCTGTGTGAAGGGTCCATGAATGGGGGCTTTCAGAACTTGGCCTTTCGTGGCCAGCTATCAAAGTGTTGTTCACATCCAAATGGACCTCCTGGAGGTGCGGCCAGGGTCACCACCGCCCAAGTGGCCTCCCAGGGCGCTGCTCTGATGGCCACGCTGGCCACAGGAGCAAACTGGTGACGGCCCAGTTTCTTCTCTGGGCCGAATGCCGACCCACCAGGAGGAGGATGAGGACCACCAACAACCATTCTCCACTGATCTCTAAAATAACAAAGCTGGTGTTTACCCCCTTTTGTGGTCTCCCATTTAGACCCTTATTTTGGGGGAAAAAGGGGGTAACATTTTAAAGGATTTTTTTTCTGGCCTAATATTTTCCTTCTTTCCAGTCCTCTCATCTTTTCTTACCCTTCCTCCTCTCTCTCTGCTCTTCTCTACATCCACCCTTCTGTCACATCAGTGTGAGATTGCTTCTAGAATCTTCCATGTGCTCCCAACCTCTGAGCTAGGAAAGCTTTTCTGGAGCCACGTGAAGAGAAGCAGGTAGTTCCAGGCTTGAGAACGGGAATGCCAGCTAGGTCCCTTCGTAAGACATAGAAGGGTGTGTCCCCAGGACTTACCTAGGAGCTCAGGATCTGAGACTGCGCCCAGGAGATCACAAGGAGTCTATTTGGGGAGACCAGAGGACAGTAGCAGGGGAGTACTCAGTACTGACTCTCAACACTTGGCCACACTGGGTCTTAGGGGGAAAATCCTGTCCAAGGAAGGAGTTCTTCACTTCTGGGGTTCTTTGACTAATGTGGGGCAAAGAATGTCTGGGTCAATCTAAAATGGCAGGACCTCTGGCCTGCCACCCAACCTTGTGGCAGCACGTGGGTCTGGATGACATCTTTATGGAGAGGAGATGCTGAAGAGCAGAAACAGATTTCCACCCTCACAAGGATCTCAGAGCTGGAGAGGGAGCCATTATGTACGCGACGCTGATGAATTCACTGGTTTTTCTTCACTGCATTATAGGGCATCAGGGCTCCTTGGATGGAGTTTCTTTCAGTTCTACCCTAGATGCTTATTCGTAGAGAGCAGAAGAGGAAAACTGTCCCCCCCACCCAACCCCATGCCTGCTCAGAGACCACCACCTGCCTGACTATAACACAATTCCCAGCCCTCCAGGGAATCATGGGAAATGAGGGAGATGACTGGGCTTAATTCCGGCAGCAATGGTGCCATAAGATGGTAGGTGGAAGGCTCTCTGCACAGCTCCATCTGTCTTTCAAAGCTTGCACTCTGGTGACGCCTGTGGGAATCCCCGACCTCCCACATGGCATTCCTCATGCCCCCAGTGTGCCTAGAGCTCCCAGGAAGCTAGAAATGACTCTCTCTCTCTCTCTCTCTCTCTCTCTCTCTCTCTCTCTCTCTCTAAGTTTTTAGGAGATAAAGTTGGCTGGGGAGAAGTGTGTGTCCGCCAGAATGCCCTTTGAAAACTTGCAGTTGAGAGCTCTGGGCTCTGTCACAAGCCAAGCTCATGGAGATTTAGGAGGATGGAGCTCTTGAATGGAGGGCTTGAAAGAAGTCAGAGCAGGTCCAGGGAAGTTGGGGGCAGGAGGGGCGTGGCTATAATTATGCTAGTCTCAGGCCTGGTGCCAGATGCTTTTGTTGTATGGTTCAGGTTCGCTGGTGGTGAATGCTGGAGAGGTGGCTTTTGACAAGGGGCAATAGGCCCAGGAGTTTGGTGTCTCTTCGTGATCTCCATAGTCAACCCATACACCAGAGTAAAGAACCAATCAAGTCCTCCACTCCCCAAGTTCAAGAGGAGACAGCCATGCCTGCAGGACACTCTTCCTTAAATGCTTGGACCTATTCTGAGGACCTAATTCAGGAAGACTGACTGATTATACAGCACTGGTCAAGGGGATAGTTGTCTTTGAAAATTTTCCTCACACACACACACTATACACATGTACCACATGCACACACACATCCCACAGGCACACCACACGTTCACACACACACACACACCACACATACACATACCATACCACACACATGTACCACACTATACACATACCATACAACATACATACACCACATACACACACCACATACACACAGACACACTGCCCCCCACACCACACACCACACACACACACACACACACACACACACACCACTCTCACAAATGTTTTAAACATTTGTGAACCCCTTAGACCCAAGCTCTGCCTCATGAGTTCTTGCAGTAAGGGAGTCCTCTAGCTTTGTTAGCCTCAGAACGTGCCAGTGCTAGGTGACACAGTTTACATCTCTCTGGGGCTGTGTGCTTCAGCCTCTACTAATTCCTAGTCTTCTGGCTATGACCAAATACTTGAGCCAAAGGGACTCAGGGAAAGGTGGGTTTTTATTTGGACTCAAAGTTCATCACCTTGTGAAGGCGTGGCCCTAGGATTAGGAGTGGGGAGCAGGAGGCTGGTCAACTTGTGTCCCCTATCAGCAAGTGGGGGAGAGAGATGGATGCTTATGCTCAGAGATCATTCAGAGAGAGGCTTCCCTTCTCCACAAAATCTCTCTGGGCATGCCCTCACAGGCATAGCTAGAAATGTGTCTTTTAGGTCATTTGGAATCAAACTGACAATGAACGTTATCCATGGCATGTCTCTCAGGAAACCCAAGGAAGCTTCCCAGCTAGGAGAGAGGGGGTGGGCTTCGGAGAGCTGTGAGGGGTGAGAATGAAAGCAGTTAGGGAAGAGGAGGGGAAGGAATTTTACAAACAGGAGGCTCTGCTGGCTGCCTGAGGAATCTGCCTGGCATGGCCACCTCCTCAGTCTCCATTCACTTACCTCATCCCTCCTTTGATCTCTGTCCCATCCAGGGGACATCTAGCAGAGCACTAGGTCTGACTGAATTCTTAGTGAGGGTGATGTGGGTGGCAGCAGCTTTTTTATGTTTCCATAAGATAACAGCCCCTGAAGGACCAGACACCCTCCTCTGGGACACTTCCCTCCTCTCCAGGATGACTGGACTCAGAAGTCATTGCCTTAATCTGCCCTGGGTCTTATTAGTCATAGGCAGAAGTTGTGGGGGTACAGAGGGAACTTGGGGGGTACTCTTGTCACCTGGGACTTGTCTTCCTTCTGTTAGTTATCCTCAAGATGAATAGGCAGAGTCGAGAGAGCCTGGAGTGCCATGGGTGAGCAGCACTGTCTCTCTGATCTGGGATGTGCTCCTGTGAGCCTGCGGGATGATGCAGCATTTGTGGGCAGGCAGCACCTGTTCAGGGACACAGCTGCAGTCAGGACATCGGGCATTCTTAGCTGTTGCCTCATGGCCACCCCAAGCAGCTGCCTGGTCTCTTTCCCATGTTCCCAAACATGGGAACTTGTGTGACTCTGATGCCTGAAAGGCTCGAATAAGGAGGGAGCTTACCTACTGCTTCCTGGGCTCCTAGCACTAAAGCTCTGTGGTGTCCCCAGACTTCTGTGTCATACCTGACTCAGAGTCAGGAGACAATTTGGTTCTCTGTTTGGCCAATAATCAAAGAGACAAGCAGAATTTACAACGGAGAGAGCTCAAAGTCCAATTTGTTTTAAGTTGTGAAACCAGAAACCAAGTTAAAAAAAATGAGAGCTGCAAGTGGGAGCAGGGGATGGAGAAAGTGGGAGACAGAAGGAGTGTAAGGAGAAGGGAAGGGGCTGCCCGTGGCTGGTGCCTGGTAACCCATGGTGAGAAGGAGAGGCTTGCACAGTCGCTGGTGAAATGGAGGCCTGAAGAGCTGGGTTCCATCCCTGGTATCCACAGGTGGAAGATGGAACTAAACCCAGCCTTCTGACGGGTGTATGTGTGCTGTGGCACACACCTCTCTCCACACCAAATCAATAAATAATAGACAGATAAATGAATAGTAAATAAGTAATAAACAAATAAATGTATTTTAAAATACAGATTTTTTTTAAAGCGAGAAAAGGAAAGCAGTAGAATTTTTTTTTTTTTAAACTAAGGATAAAAAGACCAAGAAATCACCTAAAGGCACTGTGATTTCAAAGCTCACAATACTTTTTCAAAATAACCCAAGACACCAGGGAAGGACCTCCAGAATCACACAAAACAGGACAGTGCTCGTTTCTATGGAATGTCTTTAATCTATGGGCCTTTAAAGAAGTAAATGAATTTCCAATAATTAAATCCCATCTCATCCCCGAAAGGAGTGGTGTGTGTGTGTGTGTGTGTGTTGGTGTAAGTAAACAGAGGGTTTAAAAGAAAATATATCCAGAGCTCACAGTGTGAGCCTGTCTAACCCATACTCTACAGTCTGATGTCCCTCTGGGTGGAATCTCAGCTCACAGAAGCTGCCCCGTCCACCCACTGCCACCAACCTGCACCTTGACAAGCAAACAGCAAATGACAGGAATGTTTGGCTAGGGACCAAAAAAAAAAAAAAAAAAAAAGGACATTTCTGTTAGTTATAAATAGCTAAGTGAAAATATAACAATTGACATTTTAAAGAGAAATGTTATAATCCTAATTCATTAAGATTCTGTTTCCTCTCTCCTCCCCATGCTCTCATTTGCCACTAGAGCATTGTAGGGCATTTGCCACAGTAGAGCCCTGTAGTGACTTAGACATTTCCTTTTGGAAGTAGGATAACAGGTCAGTTGGTAGAGCATTGGCCTAGCACACACAAAGCCTTGGGGTTTAATCCTCAGTACTACATAAACCAAGCCTGTGATCGCAGCACTCAGAAGGTGGGGGCAGGAGGACAAGAAGAAGGTCAAGGTCACTCTAGGATACTTAGCAAGTGTGAGGCCATCCTGGGCTATACCAGGAAACCCAAAAGCCTTTTACTTTTCTTCTCTTTCTTTCTTTTTTTTTTTTTCTAGACTGAACGAGAGGAAAAAATGGAAATGTCTTTTTATAAAGATAGAGAGACTCTGGTCCCAACTTGTGCTTTAATAGTGTGAAGTGACACTGGGTTTGTAAAATGCTTGCATAGGTACTCTCAGCATTACAGACTCTTATGGGTCTCATTTGAGTACCCTTCCAGGACACTTCAAAATGTGTACATATGTGTGCATATGAGTTTATATATGTATGCAAATATGTGTGTATATACATTTGTGTAGGTGTCTGTGTATGTATATATGTGTTTGCATGTGTGTGAGTACACATGTATTGGTATTTTTGTGGAGTCCAAAGATCAACCTCCAGTTTCATCCTCAGGAACTCAGGCCATCCACCTCCTTTGAGACGAGGATGTTTCATTGCTCTGGAGCCCATCAGTTAGGCTAGGCTAGCTGGCAACCCAGCCTCTGAGTCTTTCTGCCTTTGCCTTCTATCACAGGGATCCCAAGTCACCAATCCTAGCTTTTCATGAGGAGACCAAGGTTTGAACTCAGGTCCTTCTGCTTGTGAGGCAAGCACTTGTCCTGCTGAGCCACAAGCCCTGCATCTTTAGAGGATGCCATTGACCCAAGAACATTTCCTCTCTAAACTCCTGGGAACAATTATCCACATCATGAACACGAACAGGTCATAGCTGGTCTCAGCTGGCAAGGGCTGGCCAGCCCTGGAGGTCACTCGGCTTACACATGATGCTGTAATTAATTTACTTGAGTGTCTCCGATTAGTTAAGGTGGTGATTCTGTGTGCCTCCCTAGACCTGAGGGGGATGCCGTAAGTCCTCATCATGTCAGACAGTATGGATCTGAGGAAAACCCCTTCTTCTGTATTCTTCTTATTACCTCCTCTGTTGTACAGATGTCCAAAATGTAAAGATCAACAAACTCATAACGATCAAACATTTAAATGATTAAATGATTTAAACATTTAAGTGGTTAAAGCAAATGATTAAAATCAAACACTAGCTTAAGTTTTAAAGGAGGAAACATTCTTTTGTAGATATGTTGGATCTACAGAGAGTTTTTTGTAGATGTATGGGATACCACAGTAGAATCTGGGAACAATATAGTGGCAGTCAAGGAGGGTTCTGCCTTTTCACCCTGGTTACTCAGCAGGCTTTGCCTGGTGCTCCAAGGACGAGGGGAGCTAGGAGGCACTCTGAGTCTTTCCACGTGTCATAAGAACATCTCGTTGATTCACAGCCAGATCTGGAGGAAAATTCACAGAAGTCAGGAAATTCCCGGTAGATGCTCTCATTTCACCCTCTGCTAACCCTGCAGAGAAAGCATAGGTAGGGTCAGACAGCGGGCCATTTCTAAAGAGGAAAAAAATCAAAGTGCGGCTGTTGCTGCTGCATGCCTGTGGCAGGGCATGGAGTCCTAACAGGCCTGGCTGAAGTCACAGAATCTGCCTCAGCCCCGGTGACCCGGGGGCAGCCAGGCCTGGACTGTTTCTACATTCTGTATTTGTATTTGTATATATTTTTTTTTTTTTTGCAGAAGTTTCCCCCCCTTTTGTTGGCTTTGACTCCCTGTAGGGACCAGCCTCTTTCCTTTTGGGCAACACTGGATGCCCCACGGCTCCTCCTTCCAATGGACAAGGCCAAATTTAGAGTTGGGGCTGCTCATTTGAGCTGTGTATATAATTGAGCCTGGCACAGAAGGTTATCATTAGAAGAATGGCATGGAAGTACAAGAAAGGGGAGGCCAGACCCAAATTAGAAAAAAAAAAGGACCTGAGGGAGAGACATGGAGGCAAGATCAGGAGGTGTGGCCGGAAGGCGTGGCTTTAGATGAAGCCAGAGAGGAGAAAGTGCTGGTTAAAAAAAGTGGTTTCCGGCATAGGTGGGAGAGGAGATCCTTGGTCCCATGAAGGCTAGATACCAAGTGTGGGGAAATTCTTGGGTGGAGAGGTGGGAGTGGGGAGGTAGGTGGGGGCACATCCTCATAGAAGCAGGAGGAATGGGGATGGGATAGGGGGTTCCTGGGGGGGGGTATGGGGTAAGGGAATAACATCTGAAATGTAAATAAAATATCCAATAAAAAAAGAAGAAGAAAAGAATACAAAAAGAAAGAAAGAAAGAAAGAAAGAAAGAAAGAAAGAAAGAAAGAAAGAAAGAAAGAAAAGTGCCTTCCTAGGATACTTAAGGAAGCTATGGCGGGCACTGCTATCTTTCAGGACTATGTTACATCTTGGGAGCAGGCTCTGCTCTGGACCTGTTGGCAGCATGTGAAAAAGGTATATCCAATTGGCATTCATGTACCATGTGTCTCATTTTGTTTCCCAAGATAGTAGAGGGCCCTGGAGGATTTAGGTCTTATCTGTTCACTCCCTCACCCAGCGTCCCTACTTCCTGAGAATCCTTATGTACAGCTGTGCTGTTCCGAGCTTTGGGGAACAGAGACCATCATCCCCAGATGGAATGTCCCATTGTTCATCCAAAATGTGGGAAAGAGTTTGGCAAGGGCCACCATGGAATTGATTGGGGTGCTTGTCTTGGCAGAGCTGGTGAGTGGCCACATGTACACAACCTGTCACCTGTCATTCTTGGCATCTTTGGCGGTCTTTGAGGTTTACTGTGTGAGGGAGGAGCTTCAAGGAGGCATTATTCCTGTGTGGCCAGGCACAGAGCTGCCCAGTCCACCCAACTGTCCTGGCCGCCTTTCTTGCCTACTGACTCATGCCAGGGTTGGCACAGTGGGCTTCCGGTTGTTTCCCAGTGGCTCGCCAGACTGTCTCTCCTACCAACATTCCTAGTGGTGTCCTGGCTCCTTATGACCCTGGGTTCTAATATTCTTGGGCTCATTCAGACGACCCGGGCTGGCTGCTCTCCAGCCTGCCTGGCCTTGTTAAAAGCAAAATGCCGTCTTTTATAGCCTGCTCTTTCCGTCAAGTTCACCGGAAAGCCTGCCTTTTTTACAAGGGAGATGGCCCCTTGGATGATCTCTTGCCTTGGTGGGCAGAGAGCCTGAGCTTCTGCAGGGTCCTCAGGACCTAGCCTTGGAATTGTTTCTGTTTTTTATGATAGTTTAGAAAATTAAGTTCAAAGGTGAGGGGCTCTCTGGGAGGAAGGATTAACTGTGTCGACTTGGGAGCTGGTCAACCCTGGAAACAGGGCTGAGGAACATAATCTATTTTGAACATTCTCTCCCTGAGCCAAGGTCCGTTAAGGTGTAGAAATAGCTTTTGCGTTGTGTGCCTTTCTTTCTCCATAGGAAAGAAAATTTCATGGCAAAGAATATACAGGTTGTACAGACACTTCCCCCACCAACAGCTAGTCCATATAGCCATGTGGAGTCTCTGTCCTTATGGGTGTGCTCCCAGATACACGGAGAAATCGTCCACATACTGAATGTACCAGTTATGCTAAGAGGTGGCAGAGTAGCCCTGTGTAAGTGGATAGAAGCTTACCTTGGGGCTTTTTTTTAAAAGGCCATAAAACCCACACTGGCTTTAACTGCATCAAGATGTATCAAAGGCTATTGCAGCTAACCTGAGCAGGGCAGAAGCCAGCATTCTCCATATTGTTATGTAGGGTGACAGAAGGGGGTCTCTTCTTTTCTGAAATTCAGTCTAGTCCTAGAAAAACAATTGTTTCAAATCCTGCAAGCCTAGACCCACTCTGTGGATCCTCTGTCAGTGCCTTGGGTGCTTAGGAAGGCCACGTGGTTCTTTGAATTTCATCTTTCTGCCTCCAGCCACCAGTTAGCAGTCAGGGTAATCTTGAAGAAGCAAATTATATCTATCTTGTGCCTGCTTAAACTCCACAGTGGCTTCCACTGCCTGCTTAGAGTTGACATCCCTTAGTTTAGTAGGCACCTTTCTTGGCCTTCTATGCTTGTTCTCTCTCTCTCTCTCTCTCTCTCTCTCTCTCTCTCTCTCTCTCTCTCTCTCTCATGTGTGTGTGTGTGCGCACACACACACACACACACGTGAGAGAGAGATCTGTATATGTTTCTGCATATCTGTGTGCTTGTATGTGTTGCATGTAGTTCTTGCTACCTCACCTTATGTTTCTAGGCTGCTCTGAGTCTGTTTACATCTCTCTCCCCTAAGTATCTTGATCCTCTTCTTCCTGCCTTCTCTTCTCTCCCAGCCTGTGGGAATCTGGAAGTCCTGCCTCTTTCTTTCGACCCAGTCATTGGCTGCTGGCAAGGTAAACACAGATTCCCAATTAAATCAAAGCACCACAAACACTCCTTTACATGTATGTGGGGACATGTGGGGGCCAGAGATTGATGTCATCTGTCTTCTTTGATGGCTCTTCATCTCATCTTTTGAGACAGGGTCTCTCTGTGAGCCTCGAGCTGATGGACTGGGCCAGACTAACTGGGCAACAAGCTCCAGGGAACTGCCTCTTTCCTCTTCCCACTGGTGTTGGGGTTGTGAGAGTGTCATCATGCCCAGATTTTTATGTGGGTTCTGGAGATCTGAACACAGGCCTTCTCACCAAGAACTTCACCAGCTGAGTTTTCCCCTTCATCCTTCTTTTTATGGGGTCCTCTGCCCTTTGCTCTCAGCCCTCTGTAGGCCAGTCACTTCAAATCGAGCTTCCCTCTACCTTGAGTAACCTTGGGATGTGAACTCTGCAGTGACTACATTTAATGCCTAGGATAAGAGAGACAAAAGGCAGACATGGTGGGGTGGGGAATGGCACTTACAGGTAGGGCAAACAGAAGAAGAGTTAAGAAGGTGATCTTGAGCAAAGGCTCATGGAGTGAAGAAGGTGTGAGGGACATAGATACCTGAGGGGAAGACGTTCTAGGCAGAGAGGACAGCAAGTGCCAAGGCTGTGCAACAGGAACATGCCTGGTACCTTCAAGAACCACTAGGAAAGGGATGAGGTGTGTAGGAGCCTGGCTGGGGGGACCTGGAGTTCTGGAGCACATACAGTTTCTATGCACATTTAGGGCCTGTGCCAGTGGACATTTGTGGCCCCAAGGAAGCATCAACTCAGCTGTGAAATGCTTGCATTGCAAACATTTTGCTTAGGAAGCATGAGGGTCTAAGCATCATTTTCTTGCCACCTACATCCACACAGTCTCAATAGAAGCTCTTAGTAGCAAAATGTCCCCTGCCCCATCCTTCTGACCCAGACATGCCTTCAGAGCATTTAGGGTCCAGGGTTAAGCAGTTCTATCCTTGGAGACCTGCTGGGGTGCTTCACCCACACTGTATCCATAGCAACCTAGCAGTCAGTTATTCATTCAATCCCTTTATGGACAGTTATAGAAGTGTACACATAGCTATGTTCTCTGATGCCTGGACCAAACTGTGACTCGAGATGTCTCAAGTTCCCCCTCTCTTGTCACAAGTGTCTCTGTTTTCCTGCCATGAGTGAAGTGTATTCCTCATTAGTGCACCGTTGCTGTGGTTCTCAAGTGTGCAGCTTAGCGACACTGGTTACATTGAGATCACTGTGCAGCCACCACCACCATCTCTCTCCAGAACTTTCCTATCCCCCTAGCTGAAGCTCTGCACTTCTCTAAAGTAAACACTATCTCTCCTCTCCCTAGCACTAGGCCATTGTCACAGCTCTTTCTGTCTCTGTGCATTTGTCTAGTTCAGGAACGTCATCTGAGGGAGCCAGATGGGATTTGTGTACTCACTTTCATGATTGTGCTAGTTCACTTGGTATTATGTTTTCAAGGTATGGCCACGTTGTAGAAGGTATCTGGTTTTCTTCCTTTTTGGGGGCAGAGTAGTATTCCTTTGCACGTGGCCATCTCTCCTTCTGTACCACAGTGGACCCGTTTATGGTCCCTTTGCCCATTGTGAATAATGTTGCTGATACCCTATATGCATGGACTTCTTTTACTTCAGTGTCTTCTTCCTTGAAGGAACCCCAAGCAAGCATCCTTTTCAGCTATACCCAGGCTGTGTGACCGCTTTCTCCCCTGCTTTGTAGCACCTTCTCTTCATTAACTCAGTGGCTGACCAGGACCCTGACTCCTTAGTCCTAGAGACTGAAAAGATGGATAGTTTACACAGACATCCACACTGAACACTTGCAGTGTAGGGATGGAGACCGTGGATTTCTCACATGCTCAGCCTTTGACCTTTGACTCCTTTAGCAGTGGGGCTGAGTATATACAGCAATGGACAGTGCTGAGGGAAGAGGCAGAGAATATGTTACCCGTGGCCCAGTCACCTCTGTGCAGGCCTGGCTCTTTGGCTCTGTGGCCTCAGCTAGCCCACCACATCTGAAGCAGCTCACTACACTGCTTCTGTGAAGCAGTTTGTTGAACAACATATGAATTGAAAAGAAAGGGGTACAAATTGGAATTCAAGTACACACACACACACACACACACACACACACACACACACACACACTGGCCCACCACAAATGTTTCTTCTGCACTATCTCATGCTTCCAAAGCACCTGTCCTATCCATGACAGAGTAGCCTTTCTAGACATAAGCTACCTGCTCTGGGTCAGGGTGCAGGGCACCTCACTTAGCTGAGCCTCAGTTTTCTCAGTGGTATAAAATTAATGGCAGAAGCCATGCCAAGTTGGCCACGAAGATTAGTGGAGTGAATGCATGATTTTGTAATTATCCAGACTTCACTGGACATGGGCTATTACTGTCAGTGTGGCCCGTGTCATTCTGGGGACTCTAGCCTGTCTCATACCTGTTTCTGAGCCCTTCTGTCCTCTCCTAATGAGGTGTCCAGGCCCTGCTCTCCTGCTGAGCCATGCTCCTGGGAGATGTCTGCTGAGAACTCAGGATGAAACTGACTCAGAGGTCTGTATAGACTTGACTCACCAGGTCTTCAAACCAGAAGATCACCCCGTGGGGCTCATGACGTTCCTGGAAAATAAAAGAAGTGAATATTATTGGGCTGAGTTCATCAGACACTTGTTCAGCCCTCCCTTTAGTGTGTCTGCTGTTCTGAAGGGAGCAGGCAGCCATCCAGCCAAGCCTGAGCCATCAAAGGCAGAGGCCCAGATGTAGCACTTGAGTCTCTGGGCCTTCAGACACCTCACCCTCTTCCCACAGACCTGCTCTCCTGCAGGCCCGGGGCTAGAGAGTTTCCCCCACCCTCCAGGCTCCTGGGAAAATGTTTCCAAGGGCTGCCTCTGCTGAGGTGTGTCACAACTAAGCCTTGCTGGAGGCCTGGGTGTGGCTGGGAAAAGGCCACCCAGACTCCAGAGAACAAGAAAGGGAAAGTTCCCAGTCTGGCGCCTTGAATTAAGGCCATTTCTCTCCTCCTTCTCCCCCTACTTCCCACATCCTGGCCCAACAATCGGACTTGTCCTCTTTATAACCCAGCTGCCTCTCTAGAGCTACCCAGAAGCAAACATGGCTGCTGTGTGGTGATTCCTCATCCCTGGCTGTAACAGTTACAATGTAACCTAACCCATCTGCTCTGCACCCAGTGCCTGCCCTCTGTTGGGTATGTCAAAATACACAACTGAGGCTCCTTCCCCCCTCCCCCCATGTATGTGTGGGTGTGTATGGAGAGAGAGAGAGAGGAAGGGATGGAGCGAGAGAGAGAGAGAGAGAGAGAGAGGGAGAGAGAGAGAGAGAGAGAGAGAGAGGCAGTCTAAGCGTTCTTAAGATAATTCTCTGCTTTTTTGCTTTTACCTCATGGTCAAGGCTCCAGCCATGGAGCCAAATCTCAGGACCCCAGGAAAGAAACTGAATGTATGAGCATTGGTCTGAGTGGATGTCTCAGTTACCTTTTTATCGATGTGACACAGCACCAGAGAAAAGCAACTTAAAGAAGGAAAAGTTGCTCTTGGCACAAGGTTTTCAGGGATACAGTCTATCGAACATGGTGGTTGCAGCAGCTGTGAGGCCACTGACCATCCTGCACCTCCAGTTTGGAAGCAGAGAGAAAACTGAATTCTGCTGCTCACCTCCTTTTCCAATTTTGTCCTTTCTCTTCTTTCATTCAGTCCAGCACTCCAGCCAATGGGACAGTGCCACCCACATTCAAGGAGCATCTCTCTTCAGTTCAGCCTAACAGGAAACAGCGTCACAGACATGCCCAGTGGTGTGTCAAGTCTTAGGTGATTCAAAAATCTGGTCAAGTTGACAGTGAATATTAACCATCATGGTGACCACCACTCAGTTAAAATGAAGGACGGAGGAGAAGATACAGGTGACAGTTGGCAGCTCATTCCACGCGCTAATCCCTCTCCTGAGCCTCATGTCACCTTGCACTCTTCCTTCTCAAACTGGCTATACAGCCAAGGATGAGTGTGAACCTCTGATCCTCCTGAGAGGTAGAATTCTAGGTAGGCACTACTACATTGGTTTATGTGGTGCTGGGGATTGAACCCGGGGCATCAAGTAGATGCCCCTCTCCCCCACCTCCACAGACTTGCCTAAAGGACACTCTAATAGAAGCAATTCCTCAATTAGGTTCTCTCTTCCCAGGTGACTCCAGCTTGTGTCAAGTTAATTTAAAAACAAAACAAAACAAAACCAAAAACAAACAAACAAAAAACCCTACCCAAATGAAAAACCTAACCAGAACAGGAGGCAATTGGGGTAGAATTACATACAAATGTCTTGGGGGACAGTGGGCACAGTAGGGAGTAGCCACAATGTTAGGCAAGGGTCCAGTGATCTCATCCACCCTGTCCTCTGAGGGAGCACCAACAGCCATAAGGCCCCATCTCAGTGGCATCTTGCAACAGCCAAAGCTACTGTCATGATGGTAACTGTATGTAACCAGGGTCTGAGGTGCCAGTCTTGACCAACTTAATCCTATTTTTTTCAAGTTCTTTTTAAAAATTGGATATTTTATTTACATTTCAGATGTTATCCCCTTTGCCCATTTCCCTCCCACCCAGAAACTCCCTATTCCACCCCCCTTTCTCCTGCTTCTATGAGGATGTTCCCCCACCCACCCACCCACTCCCACCTCCCCACCCTCGAACTTCCCCACACTGGGGCATCCAGCCTTCACAGGACCAAGGATCTCCTCTCCCACCTATGCCCGACAAGGCCATCCTCCCCTATATATACAGCTGGATCCATGGGTCCCTCCCTATGTGCTCCCAGGCTGGTGGTTCAGACCCTGGGAGCTCTGGTTGGTTGGTATTGTTGCTCTCCCCATGGGGCCCACAGACCCTTTCAGCTCCTTCAGTCTTCTCTCTAACTCCTCCATTGGGAACCACATGATCAGTTCAATGGTTAGCTGTGAACATCAGCCTCTGAATATGTCAGATTCTGACAGACCTCTAAGGAGACAGGTATATCAGGTTCCTGTCAGCATGCACTTCCTGGCATCCACCTTTGATGACTGCACATGGGATGGATACCCAGGTGGAACAGTCTCCAGACAGCCCCTCCTTCAGTTTCTGTCCCACACTTTGTCTCCATATTTGCTCCCATGAGTATTTTGTTACTCCTTCTAAGAAGGACTAAAGCACCCACACTTTGGTCTTCCTTCTTCATGAGCTTCATGTGGTCTGTGAGTTGTATCTTGGGTATTTTGAGCTTTTGGGTTAATATCCACTTATCAGTGAGTTCATACCATGTGTGTTCTTTTGTAATTGGGTTACCTCACTCAGGATATTTTCTAGTTCCATTCATTTGCCTAAGAAGTTCATGAATTCATTGTTTTTAATAGTTGAGTAACATTCCACTGTGTAAATGTACCACATTTTCTGTATCCATTCCTCTGTTGAAGGACATATGGGTTCTTTCCAGCTTCTGGCTATTATAAATAAGGCTTCTATGAACATAGTGGAGCATATGTCCTTGTTATATGTGGGAGCATCTTCTGGGTATATGCCCAGGAGTGGTATAGCTGGGTCCTCAGGTAATGCTGAATCCAAGAACACATAGAAACAATCATCCATCATGATAAGTAGGCTTTATCCCAGGAATGCAGGGATGGTTCAATATTTGGAAATCCATCAACGTAATCCACTATATAAACAAACTCAAATAACTAATTTGTTTTTTAACAGAGGAATGCCATGGAAAACATTAAGCTTGAAACCACTTCTCTAGAACATTCTGTATGGTATATTTCTCTTTGATTTTCACAGAGGTGTCTGGTCTGCCACAAGAATTAGAACTACAAAGCTAATATCGTCCTCAAGAAAGCCGGTGTAAACAGTTAGCAAAGCTTCTCTTTCATCATTTCCAACTCAAGGGCAATTATGGGCCAGACACACATGTGATTCTCACTTTGTACAGGAGGATCTTAGAAGCCTGAGGGAAACTGAGGTGGGGTTGATGAGAGGCAGTTCAAGTACAAAGCAGAAAGTACCCAGGACACTTCCCGAAGAGACCTTCTCAGGCATGGTGGTGACTTTGCTCAAACGTTGCCAGCTCAGGATTAAACTCATCTCTGGTCAGACATGATTCCCCACCACACAGACTGGGTTGCTGAGCATCTGGGGCCCATGAACAATGGAAGGACCTTGTTGGATGCTGAAGCCAGAACAGATGTTGGATACAGCCTTCACCATATTTCTAAAAAGGATGGTCTCTGAGGGCCAGCCCACTGTCAGACAGAGCAGGCTCTTGGGGAGAAAGAAGAGCTTCCTTTCTAGTAGTGATAATGCAAGCTCTCTTGGTCACTCTCGCTAGACACCCTTCTTGGGTGACTTCAGAGGGACCCCAGCATGTTCTCCCTTTGTAGAGTTTGGGATCACCAAAGAATGGGGCAGAAGATTCAGAGGGCATAGAAACCAAGAGCAACTAAGTAAAATACTTGCAGGAATTGGAGGAGGGGCTTCAGACACTTGACTTCAGGG
This sequence comes from Arvicanthis niloticus, assembly GCF_011762505.2. Lineage (NCBI taxonomy): Eukaryota > Metazoa > Chordata > Mammalia > Rodentia > Muridae > Arvicanthis > Arvicanthis niloticus. The sequence continues at coordinate 52,630,004 of NC_047674.1, read as the reverse complement.
ACCCTTAGGAGCCCTGGTAGAGTGATCATGGAGCGTTCATTCACAGATAGTAAATGTGCGTGTCGAGACATGGGCCCCTTGATGAGAGGTCGGTAGCCTTGTTATCATGTCTAGTCCTAGAGAGCTGCTGCCTGCTTTCTACCCAAAGGTCCAAGGGCTCAGCAGAGGGCTAACACAGGGCTGTGCATGGCTGTGACACACATCACTGCCACCAGCTGCAGACCGGACAGTGTATTCGTCCTGAAAGGTCATTGGAACTTCTTAGATCGATGATAAAATGAGGCCAAGTCCCCAAGGAAGAGAAACAGGGCTTCCTAGAGTCCACAGCACCTTCCGTCCCAGGAACTCTTTCAATGTTGTATGGAGACTCCAGTGTTGCTGGTGTGTGTGTGTGTGTGTGTGTGTGTGCACGCGCGCGCGCATATATATGTTTAACACAGTCCAGAGATCCTGGGCTGGGCTCCCTCCTGCCTGTTTCGTTCTTAGGACAGGGCTTTCTTCACAGACCACTCCTCCTTGCTGGATATTCCTCTGAGCAGCAAGAAATCCAGTTCCACATTTTTTGTTAATTTCCTTAGCATTTAATGTACACTTGGTCACAGAGATAACAGGGATGCCCAAGTAACCTTTTCCCTCTTCTTACTTGACAGATTCGGAGCCCAGCACCTTGGACTCACAGTCTTCCACCACCTTGTTTCTGTCCTCAGAGGAGCCTGGCCCCTCTACAGCAGCTCTGCCATCTCCAACCTCCTCCTGTGAGCCCCAGCCCCTTTCCCCAAGCCCCACCATGCTGCCCTCTCTCTTGCAGCCTCTGTCCACTGCCTCTACAGCCCCAGCCCCCTGCGTTCCTCGGCGCACTGGGCTCTACACCATCGTGACCTCCTCCCCTGAGGCTGCACCCCACCTTGTTGACTGGCTGCCCAGCTGCCCCACAGCCACGTCTCCTGGTGTCCGAGGCAAGGATCGTGAGCGGCCACAGACCATGTTGGCCTCAGCCCCAACTTCAGAGAGGGGCCACAATCAGCAAGCAGGCCTTGCCAGGGATGACCACACTGAGCATCCTGGAACCTCCCCAACCCCCTGTGCCCCTCCAGCCGCTGCTGCCACCCTGGAGGCCAGTGTTGGGGACATCCTGGTAGAGCTACGGACAATGAATGGCCACCTGGACATCATAGCAAAGGCCCTCACTAAATTGGCCTCTTCTCTGGTGCCCCAGTCTCAGCCTGTGCCTGAAGCACCAGATGCCAATTAAGGGAATTGGATCTCCCAAAGCAAAGGGATGCTGAGGGCACCACACATCCACGATGGCTCCTCTGACCCTGTCTCTGCTGGAGACAAGCAAAACCAGTGGAAGAGCCAGTTACTCAGCCTGGTTTGCTTACAGAACAGATGCCCTTGGCCTGTCACTCAAAGGATGACATGTCTCCTGTTGGCTCTACAAGGTGACAAGCTATAGCTTGTCCGTGTTGCCTTTCACCTTCAATACCCCTCTCTTGTTTTGAATCCCCAATAGAAAAAGCATCTCCAGAAGGTCCTGGAACAATGTGATTAGAAAAGCAACATTTCCTTCCCAGTCCATTGAACCCCGAGTGAAGCGAGGGGAGGAGAGAGGAGGTCCTGTCATCAAAAACACCCCGCCTCCCAGCATTCCTTTCTGGAGATTCTGATGGTAGGCCCACCTCCAGGGGACTCCAGTGGATTTCACATATCTCTTTTTAAAAGTATCTTTAGAAAAACATATTATTATTTTTTTTCATTTATACCTACATTTCAAAGAGTTTGAGAATTAGGGAAGGAGGGAAAAGGACAGAACAGAAAGACTGTGGGGGGGTATTTAAGTGTTTCTTATGAATAAGAAAGTATCGTGTGTCGTGAATAAAGTATGTGTCTATAGTCTCTGAGTTCTGGCTTTTGAACTTTTCTCCTCTTCAAGGCTCTCTTCTTTCAGGTCGTCAGGTTTACTCCCCCTCCTCCCTCCCTTACTCCTGAAGTATTCAACCAGTTTTAATACTTAGGGCACAGAAGCAGCTGAGGGTTCTCATGAGTCTTAAAACTCCCAGTTCTCCCTAAATCTAATACATTCATCTTTTCCCCTCCGAACCTGAGTAGAAGCCTAGTGACAGACAGTAGCCAGTGAGGGGGAAGCCAGCACCCTTGGCCTCTCTGCTCCTTAGATGCCTGCCACTTTCCCCAGCTGGGACAACCTAAACTGTCTCCAGATGTTGCCAGTGTTCTTAGATCCAGGTCCACTGACGTAGGCAGAAGGTCATACATTTGTACAATCCCATGTTCTCCCACGGTTTAACTTCTCTTGATGGGGGCAGGATTCTTCCCCACCATCCTTTTGGAATTAGAACATGGATGCTGCCAGCCATGGGACAGAAGACAATCCAATACCTTCTCCCCTGGAAGAAACCTTGGGTCTGAAAGCACACCACACTGTCGCTGAGCATGTTAAGGGTAGACAACTGGTACAAGAGCTAACAGCAGGGGCTGTTCGGTTGGCCCAGTTTCTAGTACTTCTCAGACCGTGGTGGACAGGACTCATGTGGAGGAGACCCAGTGAAAACTCAGATCTGATTGTCCAGCTCTGGGGTCGGGTCACAGACTCATACCTCTAATCAGCTCCAAGAAAGACAGTTACAGTTTTCCAAGAAACACTGGGAGTTGCGAGTGAATTATGTTCTCCCAGGAGCTTAAACTTGGTCTGGTACTCAACAGCTGCCGAGAGTCTAACATCTAGCTAAACATTTCTGGTAGCTATTTGAAGGACTTCTCTCCGCCACCCCCCTCCCCCCCATCTCTCTGTCTCTCACACATACACATGTACACACACAGGGGTGTATGTGCGTGTGCGTGCATGTGGTGTGTGTGTGTGTGTGTATGTGTGTGTGTGTGCACGCGCGCGCACATGCATGTGCATGCACATTAGTGGATGTTCTAACCATCTACTTCAAAAGAGCTTTAGGTGAAGTTCATTCCATTTCAACACATTAACAGAATATCCAAGGACACAAAGGAAAATCAGGTCCTGTTCTCCAGGGTCTCTCAGCCTAATAACTCACACTAAAGGGTGGTCAGATTTCCAGACTGTGGGAACAGCATCCACAGAGAGGTCAGGCTTCCTTCTGTGGGTTGACTTTGGGGGTAACTTGTTTAAGACTTCTGAGCTTGTTTGTGTCAAGTGGGCCTATCACCTACTCTGCAGAATCAGACACTAAGGTGAAGGGACATGACAGTCTGGAAGTGCTACCTAAACACCTGTTTATAAGCTCTATACTGCATCCACCGGGGGCCATGTTACACAAGAGTTCTATACTCAATCTCTGATACTATGCCTCTGTCCCTAAGGGTTGCAGCTTCTCTTTATTGTTACTTTGTTTTTATTTGTTGAGACATGGTCTCATGCATACTAGGCTTCCTCTTGAACTCATCCTGTCCTGTAGCTGTGATTGACCTTGAGCTTCCTATCCTCCTGTCTCCGTCTCCCACACATTGATATTATAGGCCTGTTCACCATGCTGTCCTCCATGCCTGTCCACATTCATGTCTATGTAACTCAGGGGGTCAAACCCAGGAACTCCTGAATGCCAGTCAAGCACTCCACCAACTGAACTACACACCATCCATTATTTATTTTATTGTATTTCATCTCTTTTTGGGGGGAATTTAGCCCATGTTCCCAAAGGACTGTCTGCAGGCTGACCAGAGTGGATTTCTGCCGTGACAGACGGGGGAACCTAGCAACTGTCTGGGTCCCTTTGTACTTGTTAAAGCCAAACACCCAAGACTAGGAAACCAACAGCATTCCTCACACTTCTGGAGAGCTGGGAGTTCACGGTCAGGGAGCTGACTGTTGTGGTGTCTGGTAGGGGTCTCGTCTTGAGGTGCTGCCTTTTGGTGTGGTGCAGCACACCTCTGATCCCAGCGCTGGGGGAGCAGAAGCAGGGGGAGGAGGAATTTTTGATCATCTTTGGCTATGTATGGATTCAAGGCTAATTTTCCATACTTGAGACCCTGTCAGAAACAAACAACAAACAGATTAGAAATGTTGCTTCCTTGCTCTGTCTTCATGAGCTAAAAGGGCAAGAAAGACCTTTCTAGGTCATTCCTTCCCTCTTTGAAGGGCACCATTCCTTCAGTGGAAGTGGAACCCTAGCTGGGTGTAGAGGCACACACCTTTAATCCCATCATTTGGAAGACGGGCTGGTGAATATCTGTGAGTCCTGACTAGCCTAGTCTATATAGTGAAACATTGTCTCAAAATAAAACTTAGAGTGGATTCCTGAGGAGTTCATCAGTTCCTCAGAGTCTTTGTCTTTTGTTACTATCTATTTGTTTTTAAGTTTTAACATATACATTTTTTGAGAAGTATAATGTGTTGCAGTTAAAGCAAAGATACCTCCAGGGACTAGCCCTGGCTACCTTGCTTCATCAGAACCATATCTACACTACAGCGATCCAGCTCCTGTGAGGCATGCTCCTCATACTGGGCCTCATCTAGAACTTCTGATTACTTTGTAGGCAAAGTGAGTAGCTAGGACCTGTACCCCATTTCACTGTGGCACAGAGAGGCCATGTGACCTGACCTGACTGTGGTCACAGAGGCGGTAAGTAACAGAGTTAGTTCATGCCCAGGTTCCTGGCTGTGACTCTCCCTGCTCTATGAGCTGCCTTTGGCTACTGTCTTTCCTCCTGGGTGGCAGCAAATGCACTCCCTGGAGCTAAGAGGTCCCCGAGAAATGAGAAGATGCCAGGAAGCAAACAGGAAACAGGAAAACAAGGCATCTCAGCATCTCCTCTCTCTCCATCCCTTCCTGGCTACAGCGTCGATGATGTCATACATCCTGGGGTTGGAGAGAATGGGAAGGAAGTGCTGGAGGACAGGACAGTTGTGCCATGTGGGTGGCTAAAAGTATCCATTTCCCATTGGGTCCTCTGAGGTGAATGTTCCTCAGCACACTACAGGCCCCCAAACATTACCCGCTACTATTGTATGTCATTTCTCTCTTCCTGTGCCACCTCAAGACACCTGATTTAAACAACCAACTCTGCCCAGAGGCCCAGAAAATGTCAGGGTCTCTGCAGGTCTCTGTACTGATCACATCAGGTCCAGAGGATCAGGTACATTGCTACCAGGTTATTAGTAAGCAAGGACTCTAGGATTTGTCTGCCCAGGTGTACTGACTCTGTCCTTTGCCTCTGTGGAGAATGTTGGCTATGGAGTCAGTAAGTCAGAGAGACCTGAGTTGTCTCTACTGTGGCAATTCCTGGCTCTCCAGGGTTATTGTAATCCCAGCAGCTGCTTGGTGAGTTCTGGGCCAGTGAGAGATGCTGTCTCAAAGAAACACTGTAGATGGTATGGGTTGTTTGTAGATGTCAGGCACCTCCATATAGGTATACACACATACAAGTGCATATACAAAACCATAATGTGAACGTACAGGGCTGTGGAAATGACTCAGTCAGTAAAGTTGTTACCTTGCAAGCATAAAGACTTAAGTCTGGTCCCTAGAACCCGCATTTAAAAAGCCAGGTAGTGGTATAGAGTTCTAACACCAGTGTCCAGCCCAATCTACTTAGTGAGTTCCAGGCCAGTGAAAGACTTGTCTCAAAAAACAAACAAGCAAACCAACCAATCAAGGCAAATAGTATCTGAAGATTGACACAAGAGGTTGTCCTTTGTCTTTGCCCACAGCCCATGTGCATACCCCCTTCCCCATGCACACTGCAAGTATGCCTACACATGCATACACACAACTAACTAACTAACTAACTAACTAACTAACTAACTAACTAATTAACTAACTAAGCAAGCAAGCAAGCAAACATGCAAAGCCTCTGTGCAGCTACCAAAGAAGTCTTACAAGGCTCTTGGATCCAGCATTTTCCTCCTAAATTTGCAAGGTACTTCTAGGCTTGCATTCCCTTGAGAGGATGCTCACGTTGGGGCCTAGCCATCCCTTTCTGAGCAGGCCCCATGTGCTGTCTATACCATCGGTCCAATGTCCAATGCCGTCTGGGCATACAAGTGGTGCTCAATCGATGTTGATGGAAGAAACAGCACCAAGCCCATTCTGGCAAAGGTGTGGCCCACCCCTTGTTTCCTGAGGGACAGCTGGACCTAGATGAAGGCTTGTCCAGTGGCCAGTCTGAGTCCTGGCCTGGGAGGGAAGGTCATGATGACCTGTCTCCACTGCAGCTTCCAGGCCTCGCCTTTGCTTGTTTTCTGGGAGCCTCAGTGTCTGCCCACAATGGCATGGCTCCTTCAGCCACCAGGATTCTTGGCGCAATGTGCGGGGCCACATAGCTTGTTTCCGTGGTGAGTATGGCAGAGATGGCTGCCCATCCTTGGCTTTTGCTCACTCCTCTTGAGTGTCCCTGAGTTGGGCTGTGCCAGCTACTCCACTCCACAAGGGGGAGTTTTCTACTGTGGGGGTGGTCACCTCAAACTTGGCTGGGCTTTGAGCTAGAATTAAAAAAACTAATAGATCTTCTTGTAATCTTTTCTTTTTTTTTTCTTTCTGATGTTCCACTCTGTTTCCAAAAGGGGGCTAAGGTACCTACAGGGAATATTGAATTTGGAAGGAAACTTGGGTATCCCCAGACTTCCTTTGTCTTAAAGATGGAGACTGGAAAGGTTACAAAAGCCACATGACTTGCTTAGGGGAACCAAGTAAGCGTGGAGCCAGCTGAGATGAAACCACCTGTCGCCTAAGGTCTGTGTTCCCTCTACTGTGGCACTTCTGGTTCTCCTGGAATGAGGGTTTTCAGGGTGACTTCCATCCTAGGACATGAGATATGAAAGAACAGAAATGCTTGGAGTGGTCAGGTATCTCCACTCTCCTCCCACAATGGACAGATGGACAGACACACACACACACACACACACACACACACACACACACACACACACACGGAGTAACCTTACATGCAAAATGTTTTTGTTTTCGTCTAAACTAAGGATCAGCAGGCTATATTTGGTGACCAGCTTCTGTTAAGCCTGCAGACCCAGGAGGACTTTGGAATACTTAAATTGCTGCACAAAAACTAAATTCCAGAAGAGAGACTACACGTGATACCCAGTTAAAAAATATCTGTACCATGGTTCCTTCTGGAAGAAGCTTGACAAAGCCTGGATTAGATGGTGTGTTCAGCTGTTCACAGGGACATGGTTCTAAGTCTTCTCAGACTATGGAGAAGTCATCCTTACTGGTAGGGCTGGCCCCCTTCCTGGCACCCAGATCTGACAATGCAACTTTTCTCTGTCATCCACCAGACACCAGTGGCCTTTCTTATATTTTACATTATTGCTATTTCTCTCTCTCTCTCTCTCTCTCTCTCTCTCTCTCTCTCTCTCTCTCTCTCTCTCCCCCTCTTCCTTTCCCTCTCCCTCCCTCCTTCCCTCCCTCCTTCCCTCCCTCCTTCCCTCCCTCCCTCCCTCTCTCTAATAAATTACAAGAAACATCTTAAGACAAGTGGGTAAATTAGAGGCTCAAAGGTCTGAGGAGGTGACACTGCTGCCCAAGGTATCCTAGCTAGACAGAAAGTAGCTGAGATGTTGCCAGAGGTGGCTTTGACCTGCGTAGGGGTCTCTGAGCAAACACCAGACAACAACATCACAGGGAAAATGTCTTTCCTGTAAGAGAGAAATATAAAGATGCTTACAGTCTAGTTAACCCTGTTTCCTCCCCACCATGGCAAGATCTCAACTAGTTCCTGTCTAGCCAGGCCACTTGTTTCTTTTTAAGTCAATGAACCAGAATAGCCACAAATCAAGCCGGAAGTGCATGATAACCCACTGAACTCTGCATAGCCTCAACTGGGTTTTCTCTGAGCAAATAAACACCAACCCCAATCCCTGCAGCTGGGAAGTGTCCAGTGAGCTTCCAATTCAGCTGAAACTTCAGCTTCAGGCCAGCTACTGACATAGTTGGAGAAAGAAAGACAAACAAATGTGACAGCTCACAGAGCTATAGGCAAGCTTGTTGGAGCATTTATGCAGGTTAAATATGTACATGTAGAGATTAAATACAAGATGGCACAAGGAATGTCTAACGCACAGCGATGTGAAGGCAGAAAATGGACCTCGAACTCCCCCATCTCTAGGATTTCAGACATCTTGTGCTGTTGTTGACTCCAGGCAGGGTGGCAGCCAAGAAGTATTTCATGGGCTCATAAATATAATAATATTAGAACAACACCAACAATAAAAAACCCTTCTCTAACCGATAAGGCCCAGATTGGCCATCCCATAAATCAATGCTTAATTCAAACTCTTAAACTGTGAATCAGCATGTCTCAGATCTCCAGTCCACATGCAGATATCTTAAGAAAAACAAAACAAAACATACAGTTGGAGTTTTCTCAAAGTCATTCTTTCCACACACACACCCCCCCCCCCCCCGAAACTCCAGCTTTTAGTGCATTCACCTTGAAAGGTCTCCCTCTCTGCTTCCTGGTTTGGCCAGCATCTCAGAATAGGAAATCAGAGGCCATCCTTCATCCTGTTATGTTTCCACACAGGACCAATTCACAGCCCTGTCCGACCTCCCTGGCCAGGTCCATCTGTGGCAGAGAGACGCTGGCATGGCCTTTGTCATCTGTGCCACAAAGACAGGAAGGTCCAGATGTCCTCCCAATGATGGGCATGTGGTAGGTAGCCAGCTCACACTTGGCTGGTGAATGTTTCCTGGGTCTAATTAACTTAAGGGCGATGAATTTCTGTACTAAAATGACAAACATGGCCATCCTTTGTCCTCTTAGGAGAGCAGGTCCCAAAGTGCTACCCATGGGAGCTGGGAAGATGGCTAACTTTCATCTAACTTGAAAACCTCAAGAACCTACATAAAAGCTAGACCCCAGTGGTGTGGTGTGGCATGGTATGGTGTGTGTGTGTGTGTGTGTGTGTGTGTGTGTGTGTGTGTGTCTGTCTGTGTCTGTAATCTCTGCTCCCCTATGGGGGGGGGTTGGGAGGTGGGAAAAAGAAGAGTCTCTGAGAAGCTCCTGGACTACCTAGCAGTTATGAATGACAAGCTTCAAACAAGGCTATCTCTCCTGCCCCTCCTCTCTCTCACTCTCCCTCTTCCCCTTCACCTCCCCCTCTCCCCCCTCTCTCTCTCACACATACACATATACACATACTTTTTTTTCTGAAATGCCGCCTGGCCCTCCCTGTTGGACAAGAGTCACCTTTGGAGATTTGGGAGTGGACACAGTTGTTTCTGCCTGTTTGTAGAGGACAGTTCTTGCTCTGCTTCTGGTAGAGTTCTAAGGCAAGACGTGATTTTGAACACCCTTCTCCTTCGCGCCATCTCCAAAATACTCTCCTGTGATGTTCTTCTGCCTTTGACAGCCCCATTCAGGGACACACCAGGCACCTCCACTTCCCCTCACCAAGGGCTCTTTGTTAGGGGCCTGCTCTCCTGAGCTAACACTGCAAGTGCCCACCTCTGCTCCCATTAAGAACTTTTAGGGGTCTGCTGTCCTGGGCTAGGAATTCTTATTTCCCTGGCAATCTCAAACCCCAGCATACACACTACTTTTCTTCCCAGTGAGGAGGACACACACATAGCCATCCACGCATACTGTGTGCTGGTGGCCTCCTGGCTTTCCTTGGATCCCAAGTGCTGAAAGAGATCTCTGTCTCAACAAGTCATCCCAGGTTACTTCAGAAAAACTGAGGCTCAGAAAAGTGCACTGAATTACCTAAAATTGTCACAGGCTTCTTGCAGCCTGTAGCTCCCCTCTCTAGCTCAAGCTCAGCTACGGCATAGGTAACAAAATTTGGGTCCTCACAAACTGGTCATGAAGCAGGAAGTGGTTGAGGGTGTGGTCCGTTTTCTGTGGACACTTTCATTTGCTCTTATGTGCCTCTCTTGCTGCCTGACATGATCATAGACACACCAATGCAAGATCTCAGAGGGGGCTCTGTCTCTTCCAGTATGAGTCTCTGGAAGGGAAGGGGGATCCTGATAGTGACATTTGACATATTCAGTTTTACACAGTATGAAGTGACATGCTATTCCTACAGCTGACTGGACAACACATCCTTTTAGACTTCTCATTGAGACACCCTGATCTGCATTTGTCTCTCTACTTTGTAAGGAGATATTCCATCACTAAGTAAGTTATAAGAAAATAGAGTTCATATAATAAAAGACAATGCTCTGAAAGGGAAATAGGTTAACAAGTTATCTATCTGGCCAGGAGTTGACATCTAGAGTATATACATAAGATGTCAACTGAAAAACAGATGAAGGGGCCAGTGAGATGGCTCAGCGAGTAGAGGAGCTTGCTGCTAAGTGATGACCTGAGTTTAATCTCTAGGATCTACATGGTAGAAGAATATAAATAACTCAAACCAAGTTGTGCTCTGACCTTTATGCGCACTTCATGACATGGGCACACATACATACCATGCACACACAAACACGCAGTCACTCGATTGTTTCATCATCAATAATGGCTGATGAATTTGAGTATGAGTTCTCCAAAGAAGATATGCAAAGAGCACATACATACATGGAAAGATATTCAATATCTGCACTCATTGGGGAAATTCCAAATGATGTCACAATGAGGGGCCAATACCTCACCTCTGTTAGCATGTTATTTAAAGTAACAACTGCATGTTGGTAGGGGGTACAGAGGAGCTAGAGTTGTTATGCAGTGTTGATAAAGATGGAGCAGGGATCTGGGGAAGACAAACATGATCCATTTCTTCCCTTCTTGGTAACCTTCCATGGACCTTTGCTGCTTAGTCTTGCAACCGGGTTAGCCAACAAGACAAAGCGAATGGTGCTATGTGTTGGCTCCAAATCCTTGTCTCCAGGACCTTGTGCTTCTTCTTGCTGTTTTGGCCAGCGTTCGTTGCCATGACAACATGTTTACCAGCGTGTTGGAGGAGGAAACTGAAGGGCAGAGCCAAGCTACCACATTTGTCCTAGGCAAAGCATGCTTAGATCATCAGAATATAGCACAACCTTAGGACATGTGAGAAACCCTCAGTCCAAACAGCAGAGCCTCTAGCTGACCCCTAGCTGACCCCTAGTTGACCCCTAGCTGGCCCCTGGCTGATCCCTAGCAGACACAAGATGATCACTGTTGCGTGTCCCTAAGACTTTGTGTTTCTTAGGTAGCATTGCTGTGGAAGGAGATGACTAACATTGGGGATTACCCCATGTAAATTTTAGCTCTCTCCTCTTTCCTGGTTGCAACTAACCACATCCTTCACGCCATCTGGATACTGTAAAATGTCTATTCTGAGTTCTTTCTTTCTTTTTTTTTTTTCTGTTCTTTGATAACATAGCCACCTACCCAGCTAAAATCCTACATTTCCCAGCTTCCCTTGCAGAAAGCAGGGTGTCGTGTAACTACTCTGGCAAACTATATCCTGACTGGAAATCCTGGGAGGAGGGTGGAGACATGCTACCCTTTACCCTTCTTACAGCCTGCAGTGAGAATTCACAGTGGATCTGACTTTATAGTCTAAGTTCAGAGTGACTGTGAGGAAAGAGGCAAAGAGCTGGGGTGTGGATGGCATGACCACAGTGCCAAGCTTGGGTTGCCTTGTTTATGGTCCTCTTGTTCACATGAGAGGAAAAAAAAAATTCTTGAGCAGTGAAATAATTCAGTGAATAAAAGCACTTTTCCATCAAGCCTTAAAACCTGAGTTTAATTCCTGGGAAGGAGACAACCAACCTTGGCCTATTGTTCTTTGACCTCCACATGTATGCTGTGCACATGTCACATACACACCACACATATATCACATACCCACATGAACATGTCACACACATACCACACATATATCACATACACATGTGAACATGTCACACACACACCCCACACATACATCACACACACACATGAGCAAGTCACACACTCACCCCACACATATGTCACATAAACACATAAAGACATCACCTGCCCCTCACACACACACACATATAACAGCCACCTACCCACCATGAGCATGTCACACTCACCATATACACACCACACGTATACAAATAAGTCCTGTTTCTCCATCAGTTTGTTTTATGGGCTTTTCTGACTGTCCTTGTTGTGTTCTTGACACTATACTCCAGAGCCTACATTTCCTTTAATTGAAGACAATGAAACAATGAAATAAACGTGTGTTCTATAGACATGTCACAGATAATAGGACTTCTAATCCCTGCATAACTTCACCAGTTTCACCAAAAGTTAACAGCATCCTCTATGTGTTTACATTAGTCTCCAGGTTTCAAAGTTCATGTCGTCCACTAGACCTTAGTAACACATTTGGGATCATTAGTGCGCCTGGTGTGCATCCTACATTAGGGGAAACTGAGGCACATGGGATAAGCAAGGTGTCCACAAAGAAAATAACCTGTTAGTTTTAGGAGAGCAGAGGGAAGGACTTGAAGATGGTCCCTGGCTTTTTAGGAAAAGATATACTCTATGTCTTCGTTCCAGCTGATTCCGGTGCCAAGGATACAGAACGTTGGATGAGCCCCCCCCCCCCCACAGGTCCTATAGCAGTGTGTGTTTTTAGCTCCCAGCACACCAATCAAAAGCAGATGTCACCACAGCTGAGGACCAGGGAATGTGTTGCCCTTTGACCCACTTGTATTCCATTCCACAGAGGAGTCTACCCTGACTCCTAACCAGGACTGCTTACATATGCATGTCCCTTTAGGTAAGCTCCCTACCCAAAGGGTGACTACCTTGTACAACTGGACCCAGGGAGGCTCTGCCAAGAACAGTAGATCATGTTTTACTAGCAACAAAGAAAGTCTGCCATAGGAATTGGTAGGTATGACAGATCCTTAAAATCTAGCCTTGTAGATGAAGATGTTAGTGGTCTGGGTTGTCACCTGAAGCCATGCTGATATCCTTGGGCCATGCTGCCACTGGGAGTCAATCTGATCTGAGCAGCTTGCGCTGCCACTCGAGGCCATGGTGATGTCCATGGTCCAGGCTACCTCTGAGGGCCTTGTCTAGGTCGGTGGTCCTACTGCAGCTGGGGACCTGTTTATGGTCTCATGAAACCCTGTGGAAGCCCATGATCTGTGCTCCCACTGACTATAAAGAACAACGGAGCTACTTTTGCAGTGATATCAATGGGTGCAGATGCATAGCTGAGAAAGAGGGACATGGAAGGTTTCTATGACAACCCACATCCCTCCCCCAATCCCAAAGTAGCAGCCTAAACAGGAAGCCATTGAAGAGAACTCATAAAATGTTTGATAAGGAGGCTGACGTTAACTCTCCACAATTGATGGCTCCTGGTAGAAGTGCAGGAGGGAAGGACTTAGTTCTATTTAAAGGGCAGGCAGGGGAGAGTTTGGCTATGCTCTAGTGAGTGTATAGAGAACACAAGTTGGGCTTGTGTTTTTACTTTTCATCTTTTTTCCTTTAAAAAATATTTTTTAAAAAAATCATTTACTTTTTGAGGGGAAGTCACAAGGGTCAGGGGGACATAGAAGGACTGAGAAATAAGTGTGATCCAGGGCTTGAGTGAAAATTCCCAAAGGTTCAGTAAAAATATATTGAAAAAAAATTTAAAAGATCTGATCTTGCTCAAGCTGGCAATGAGATGCACAATCGTGAAGCAGCAATGGGAAAAAGCAGCTCCCATTTACAGAGCACATAGTATATGGCAGAAAAGAGGCACTTTCCATGAGGTATCGCCTGAGGGACTCACAGCAGCATGGTGAGGTATGCTTTGTTAAGACCCCCAATTTAAGGATGAAGAAATAGGTCCCACACGGTTAGGCACAATGTTTAAAGTCTACAGCAGTAAGGGACACGTGCGCGTTGGATTGTGGGGTTGTATATCTATGTCTTGCCTTTTACCTAAAGACATGACCTCTATGCCATTAATATAGTGGCATTGGTTAATCAGCCCACAGGCACCTGAACATTTCCTACCTTCTCTTGCCTTAAGGTCAAGACCATATGACTGTGTTTCCATAGGAGTGGAGGCAGAGCTCTTCTTTCTCTTCTTCCATCTTCTTCCTCTTTTTATCTCCCCCCACCATCTTTGCCCTATCTCCTGAATAAACCCCACTTGGAACTGTTAAAAAAAAAAAGGAGTGGAGGCAGAGCTGATGTGCAGCCATTCTTAGGTGTGATATCTGCAAGCATGCTGGATGAGCTCTCACCTCTCTCTCTCCCCGTGTGACAGTAACCCTGGGAGTCAGATGTTTCAGTGATGTCACCTGAGCATCAGGGAGCCTAGATCCCCAAATCACTCTGTGAGCAAGATGAAAAACCATCCAGCCGAACCTGCTAGTGACCAAGTCAAGACTGCTGATGTTGAGGGAGCAAAGCCTATCCTATCCGGAGGAATATACCACGAAGTATAGGAATAGATTTATATATTTAGGCTTTATATTTGCTTATAACAATCTTCAAAACAACCATAAGAGCTAGAGTATGATTATGAGTCTCAATTTATAATAGAGGAAGTCAAGCGTAGGAGAAGACCATTCCAAGGGTAGATAGGTGGTCAGATCTATGTTCAGCACTTGGTATTCCCCCCTCCCCCCATTCTGCAATTTCCTAACTCCCTAGCTCACGTTATAAAAGCAAGCAGAACCTCTGAGGGAGTGACAGTCCAGCCTGCAAAGTCTGGCAGATTAAATTAAACACCTTGAAGGACTGAGAGGCTAGGTGGGCAGCAAACAGGTGCACCAAATTCCAGAGGTTCAGATTCTTAAGTCAACAAGAGGCTGCTGGCCTGTAGCTCTTCAGACTCCAGGGTGGTCCTGGGGTGGGTTAGTTCCAAGCTTGGTTCTGTCTAGCAGCCAGTATACAGATCTTTAGCTAGAATTACAAGGTTTAAGTGTAAGAGATGTAAGTGAAAATCATTTGGCCTGTGAGACAAGTCCTCGGTCTTCCTAGAACAGTCAGGAGCTTGGGTTTCCTCCCGTCTCTCTAATACGACAACCATTTTTAAAAGGCAATCATTGAATATGCAAAACTCACTCTTTATTATCTCAATTAATTCTCACAAAACCCAGACAGATGGTGTGGTGTGTGTGTGTCTGTGTGTTTGTGTAGATAGATAGATAGATAGATAGATAGATAGATAGATAGATAAAATTGACTCACATCAATAGGTTTCTGTCTTCAGTGATAAAATACTTCATTTATAGAACAGTCTTACGTGCGTTATCTCAGTGAGTGTCATGGTCATCTCTCAAGGTCAAGTCTCAAGGACGACTCTCAAACATCCCTATTTTTTTTCCAGGAAGAAATCTGAAAATCATGAAGTTTAAAATTGTGTTCAAGGACCCTGAGTTAGAAAGCCCCCAATAGAAACCCCCCAAAGCCTAGGGGGACACTTCCATTGCTCACTAAGGCTGTTCTACAATGTGTGTGTCTGGTGTGTATTCTGGGGCCTTTATTAGCCATGATTAATTTTACGCCTCCTCAAGTACACAGTTTTGACTTTAGCCCTTCTCAGAGAGAAGGATTCATGATTCTGTAAGATGCCTTTCTGTTACAGCAAGGAGGGTTGCCTTTCAATTGGCAAAGTCCCCCCTTGAGATCCTGTACTCAGGGCTTTCTGTAAACTTGTATAGGCATGGGCATCTCTCCCTTTCTGTCTCTGTGTTTGAATAACTCTCCAGGTTTTCTCCTTTACATCAGGGTTCTTCTCCATGAAACCCATGAGTTGTCAGGGTTCCAGATGTGACGAGGACCCAGGTCACTCCTGCCACGGTCATTTCACATCCTCATTTCTTGATATGAACAAATCCTCAACAGCCGTTCTCCCTTGCACAGCCCAGATTACGTTGGCAGGAGACTGTCTTTAACCTGAAGCATCCTAGGCAGCTTCCCTGGTTAACCACCTCCATTTGCGACTTGAGGTAAGTTGCAACTCTGCCTTTAGACAGATCCATCCATTCAGAAACATTTACTGAGTAGCACTGTTGTCTTAGAACCTGCACTGGCTTCCGAGCACAAAAGAAAAACTTGCCTGTCCTAGTACATGTGGACATGAGAACCAATGCATACTATCCTGGAAGTCAGGACACCATTACTGACTTCCTCATCCTTAACCCCCACAACACACTGTCTTCATATAATTCTGCCTTTACCTGGTCATTACACTCACATCCTGAACCCTTTGATAGTGGTTTTGATTATTTTTGTAGTTCTCTGTGACTCGTCTACATATCTGTTCTGTCCTGGGTGTTGATAGTCATTGTCTCATGTAGATACACAGTGACACCTAAACTTCCAAAGGGCTTCTAGTCACTCACTAAGCTTGCAGTCTCAAGTCCTTACTATGGTTTCACCTGCGTCTCCACCTTTGTTCCTTTATACACACAGCTAGACAACCCAACAGGGTCTCCAGGTTCTGTATAGACCAGCATCATTCTCTCTGTGGAATTATCCAGGCAGAAATGAAGACATTTGAAAGAGACCCTTGTGCCCCTTCCTCTGACTACTAAGGTATTGAAAGAGCATGCTTCCTCAAGTAAGTGGAATTTTCCCAGAAGCCTGGTGCTGTAAAGGACAGGCTGAAGCCTTGGTGTCAGCCAGAGGAGGATCTTGTCTGCAGAAAGATGTCACACAGTTCTGACAACTTTGCTCACTGCATAGTAGGGAAAATGAAGCAGAGACAGAGATGGCTTAGTGATGCCGACCACACCCTCGCCCACACTGCTTACATTTGCACACCCCTTGCCCTCTATTTAAACCTAACCCTCATGTCAGAACCTTAGAGATGGATTCGGGGCTCACTGGGTCTCTTTAGTGGCCTGTGAATAAATCTCCTTCACTATAACTTGACTCTAATTGGCATGCTGAGGATGGCTGGCCAAGCCCACCTTTTAGGGCTACAGGGTTCAGGTTCCAACTCTAAAGACCACTGTAATACCAGTGGCTCGACACATGGACCTTCCTGTGATTTCCCTCCTAACTCCTCTCTCCTTTGCTCTCTGATGCCCGCCATACGGATCCACTACCTTGCTCATCTGGACCACACTCTTCCGTCCTTCAAGGCTTATTCTGGGCCTGAATCCCTCCAAAGAACCCCCTTTCTTTCTAGATCCACTCTATGAATGGAGCCTGTCCTCTGTCGTTCCACAGAGTCCCTTTCTGTCCCTCATGCTTGCTGCACATGGAGAGGCAGCTGTCTGTCAAGTCTTCTTGTCACCTCCTATGGATTCCACACAGGAGGACAAGAGCACCTGACATTCTCTAGCTTCCAGGAACCATAATGGGACAATAATGTCACCCGAGTGGGAGACCAATGTGCACCTGAGTATGGCTGCCCCTCAGAAGTGGCTACAGGGGCTTTACATTTAAAGGCACTGGGGGGGGGGGGCGGGAAGGGACATATCTACTCCCTGCTAAGCCCTCATGACTGAGGTACCAAGTCCCCTGCCTTCTCCTGTACTTAGTTTTCCTGTGGTCACATTTCTGCCTCAGTGATCCCGGTAGAGGGTAGAGGTAGAGTTATTTCAAGGAACATGGCAGCAACAGCCTTTAGGAAAAGCATGCTGAGAATTTACCAGGGTGAGATGTCCTGTGCCGGGAGGGGCCAGTCCCTGGAAGCCAACTCCTAGTGATTTTATAGATGAGAACGGGGGGGGGGGGGCGGGGGAGGGTGGATTTATTTATTTATTTATTGTTCTGATTGTCTGCATCTGTGAGGTATTCACACAGGTTACAGCAAGATGACATTTGTTTGTGAATCTAGGAAACTGTGCTGTCCCTTTGCCCTGACTGTCACACAAGGGTGGGCTCTGTCACCGTCAACCTCTGCTGCCACAGCAGGCCATGCCAGGCATGGGGAGCAGAGCCAGGACTCTTCAGGGCTCACCTGCACCCTCTGTTCAGATTGCTCTTCTCCTGGTTTTGGGGAGGCCAGGAAGTTTATGGGGTTGAATGGTGAAGTGTAATAGGGAAATCTTGGGGAACAGAGTCAGGGCCACGTCCAATGAGTATGTTCATATGGCACAGGGTTTTAAGAAGGCCTATAGCCTGAATCTTATAGTTTATACCAAGACTGTTACAGTTAGAAGCATATTTTCATCGTTACAGGAGAATACAATTTAGCTATTAAAAAGAATGCATTATTTATAGATAGGGTAGTATAACTGAATTCCAAAGTAATTACACTAAGAAAGCAGTCAGAGAGAAAAAAATACGTTGTATGATTCTATTTATTAAAAACTCTTCATAATGCTAATAAATAATTGAAGTTATTTGGTGAGCTCTGAACTACTGGGAAACCCTATGTTAAAACACATACACCACACACACACACACACACACACACACACACACACACACACACACACAGAGGCATGCAGAAAGGGCCCCAATAAAACCCACAAGGTTGACAGACATTTTCATTCTCTTGACTGCAACAATAATGGTAATGGTTTCATGAGTTTATTTTTATTTACTTATTTATTACATTTTAATTTATTTCTAAATATTATTTTTCCCCTGGGTTTGTGTACATGCTGAAAATAGTGAAATTGTGCACATGAAACAAATTTAGTTTATTGTATGACAATTATATCTTTATGAGTCTGTCTAAAATTTTCTTAAAATGTGCATACATTTTGACCCAATAATTCCATTTCTGGTAACTCCCAGAGGGAAGAATTGAAGAAGTGTGCAATTTGTGTTTGAGGTTGTCAGCGTGGAGCATAGAAGGGTGAGAACAGCCAGAATGCCCGATGAGGGGTCTGGCTAAACAAATAATGTTGTAATAAATCCCAGATGGGGATGGGCTCGTAGTCTATATGGTTAAACAACAACAACAACAACAACAACAACAACAACAACAACAACAACAACAAAAAGCACTGGTTACTGTGATCCAGAAAGTGTGTGTCCTGTGGACTCTCTGCTTACAGACCAATGTGAGCACCAGGATAGCACTGGGCTATAAAGTGAAGAAAGATTGCAGATGTACACTGAATGCCTACGATGCCATTTCTGGGTGTTGAGTGGGGTCACCGTTGTTTCTAATCTTCCTGCTCCGTGCAGTACTCCAGGTTTTTTCTTTTGAAATGTGTCACTTCTGAAAGTAGGAAACAACATAGGGTAATAAACTGTCTTCTCCTCCTTTCCTTCCTCCTCCTTTCCCTCCTTCTCCTCTAATATCGCACCCTCTTCCCTTTTCCCTCCTCCTCTTGTCTCTCTTCCTCTCCCTTCTCCTTCTTTCTCCCCCTCTCCTTCCTCCTTTACTCTCCTCCACCTCCCCTTCCTCCTCATCTCCCTCCTTCTCCTCTTCTCCCTCCTCCTTCCTAATCCTCCACCATTCAAGCAGATGCAGGATGCAGAACCTTCGGGTAGCTGTACTTGAAGTTGACATACTTTGAGGATAGCTACAGTGCTGGTTGATAAATTAATGATAAATTAATGACAAATAAATTTACAGTGATAAATTAATGGCAAAACAGGTTTCATTTGTTTTAAACATGTATTTATATTTATTTCTTTATTTTGCGTGTGCGTGTGCGTGTGTGTGTGTGTGTGTGTGTGTGTGTGTGTGTGTGTGCGCATGCACGAGCATGAACCTACAGCACATGTGGAACAACTTGCAGAGGGTGGTTCTTTCCTTCCAATATGCAGGTCCTAGAGCTCAAACTCAGGTCATCAGGCTTGGAAGTTTTACCAGAGGGCTATCTCACTGGTTCTGTTCTGTTGCTGTTATTGTTTGTTTGCTTTTCTTAGACACATGTAACCAAGGCTAGCCTCAAATCCATTATGCAGCTAAAGATGATTCTGAACCTCTGAACTTCCTGCCTCCATCTCCCAAGTGCTAGGATTACAGACAGAAGGCACCATGCCTGACTGAAAATTAAAGCTCACTTTGTATTAAAATCATCACCCGTCTCACTAGAAAAGCCCAAGTAGAAAATTGTAGATAGATACTTTCACCATTTTGATTTTTTACTTGAAAGCCTGTATTTTATCTTCGGCTACAAACACCACCAGTTATTTTCTAGAAGGTACCTGTGAGATACCCACTTACAAGTAAGCATGGCTGTCTATCAGAGAAGACAGTGTCCCGAGTAAAATCATGGTCTGCAAAACAATAGCCAGAGAGCTAAGCTAGCAATTCCCACAGTGGCACAAATAGCCTCCTTTGAGTCAATGCTCTATTTTGGTTGATGGAAGAGGGCCTTATGCATATTCTCAGAGAACTAAAAAGATATGCTCAAGGACCTAGAACTAACAGAATTATTCATTTGCATAGTATCCCCAGGAATCATGAAACTGAGACCTTTAACCAGTGAATGGGTAGCAGAGGAATCTAGTTACCACTGATGCCACCAAAGTGGGTAAAAGTCACGTTGGAAGTGCAGGGCTTCTCAGGGGATTTTAATAAAACATGGATGGTATTGTTACAACTTCAGGTTCCACACCCCAACGGACTTCTAGAGAGTGCTGCTGGTTTGATTTTGGTGTGGCATCGAACAGGACACCTTCAATGAAATGAAAGCGATGTGATACCAGTTCTTCCTCACACAGCTGTTGTCTGAATAGGCACACATCTAGGGGAGACACATGCAGGGCTGTCCTCCATTGCTTTCACGATGCTGGTACAAATGCCAACAGCAAAGCAGGGTGGCTGGAAAAGATGACAATACATTCCTGTTATCCTGAGAATAGTTCAGATGGGTCTCAGACCTTCTGGGCTAAGTCTGCAGCAGGGGCATGCTCGAAATGTTCTAGCAACAGCAAGGACCACTGGAGAAGTGGCTATGGGAAGTTGTAGAGAATGAAGTCACAGAATGGATATTAGCTAGGCCATATGTGTGCCTCCGGAGAGGTCCTAAAGATGGAGTGATCCTTGTCAAGAGAGCTGGGGAAGCCTAGGAGTATGTCAGCAGGGTATGACACAATTTGATTTTTCGATGGAAATTGGATCTTTGGATCAAGTTGAATGGGAGGCTATGGTCAGGGTCTGAGTTGCTGGCACACAGCAGGTGATTAATAGGAGTATTGTTGGTGAAGCAATCTCCTGTATTTCTGTACCTGTCAGGGAACAAGGGATGTCAGCCAGCATGTGACTCAGTAACAAACAGTCCCCAAGAACTCAGTGGTTTAAAAAAAAATGAACGTTATTTCTTGCCTATGTTTTTTGAAGGCCATGTTGGCTGTAACTCTGGTGAGAAACAGAACTGAGTTAATAGTGGGGACTAATATAGTCTAACAGGGCTATTCTGACAGTGAGCGCATCATCAGCTAATTCCAGACTAACCTGAATTAGAATATTTGACTAAGCCTTTTGCTCACCGGGCCAGGCAAAGGCCATCTTACAAGAAGGTGGCTGCCAGAGTTGAGTCATCCACTTTGTATACAAAAGACAATGAATATGATTCATACCTTAAAAAAAAACAGGTTGAAGTATGATGGCCTTTTTACCCCGGGAGTGTGGAGCTTATCATAAAATTGCTTAAAGTGTTAGGTGTGGGCACATTAAAGGAACAATACTTATGACTCCGAAAGAGGGTCTTGGTCACATTAAGTGTGTACGAGTCCATTTTCTGTTATTATAACAATAGACTTGAGGCTGGATACTTAATAAAGAAAAGATACACATCTAGATTGCAATTGTGGCCATGGGAAGGTATAACATTAACTTATCTCAACTTAGATGGGGGCTCCTAATGCTGTTTCTTAGTGGAAGGATCCTAACTGTGTGCACATGAGAGTGTGTATATGTATATGCTTGTGTGTGGGTGTGTGTGTGTATGCATGAGCTGTGTATATGTATATGCTTGTGTGTGGGTGTGTGTGTGTATGCATGAGCTGTGTATATGTATATGCTTGTGTGTGGGGTGTGTGTGTGTATGCATGAGCGTGCGTGCACATGCACGGCATGGGGAAGCCAGAGGACAACGTTGGCTGCTATTCCTCTGTTGCTGTCATTTTGAGACAGTGGCTTTCATTGGCCAAGTAGGCTGCTTGACTATCTATCTGGCTAGACCTGCCTGTCTCTGCCTCCCCAGCACTGGGATAACAAGTGCATGCCATGTTTATGTGGGTTCTTAAGAGAGCAGACCCAGGTCTCAAGCTTTGAAGGCAGTAACATTACCAAATTAGTACTCATGCCAGGCCCACAGCTAAGATCCCGCTTGTAAAAAACTAATCAGGGTCCCTTAAAACTAGATTTCAAAGATGATGTATCCTATGACATAATGACCTGCTCCTAGACCCCAACCTGATCACACAGATATCCAATCCTAGAGAGAACACAACGCAGATATACTCAAACTGTAATAAGGCTTTTGGCTACCGAGAGCAGAAGTCCTTGGTGGGAAAGGGGTCCTGTCAACCTGATTCTGGAACCTTACCCTAGAAATATTTGTGGAGGCTGGGGCAGGGCCTTTTCCAGGCTTGTCTATGTCCTCTAAAAGAAAGAACAGTCTTTTAACAATAGGAAGTCAGGGGCTTGGGCGCTAGCTCAATCCGGAAAGGCATGAGGACATGGGTTCAAGTTCCAGAATCCACGTGGATCAAGACAGGCAGAACTCATGTACTTTAAATTCAGCCTGCGGAGACAGCATCAGGTGGGTCTCTGGGCTTGTGGGCTGGCCAGTCTAGCCTAACTGTGAGCCCCAGGGCCCAGTGAGCGATCCAGGCTTTGTTGTTGTTTGTTTTTCAAAGTGGGTGTTAGAAAAACTGGCTATCCACCTGCAGAAGAAAGAAATGGATTCCGTACCACTGACCTTGTACACAATTAAATCCAAAGCAGATCAAAGACCTGGATCTCAACTCTGAGGTACTGAAAGTGCTGGACAGAAACAGGGGTGCTCCTCAACAGACAGCTCTAGCAAGACCTTTCTGGGAACCAGTCTCAGGAATCAACCAGCGACTGCACGGAATTCCGAAGTTTCTTGACAGCCAAAGAAACAACAAAAAGACAACCAGCAGAATAGGAGAAAAATCTTTCCCAGCTATACTTCAGAATTGACAAGGAAGTTCAAAAAAATTAACCCGAAACTCCCCAAACTGCCAACCAACAAAAGTGCTAACGAAACAAACAGACAGCTCTCAAAAGAGGAAACACAAATGACAAATAAGTATTTTCAAAAGTGCCCAACATCCCTAGCACTGGGGAAATGCGAACTAAAACTATTTTAAGACAGCGCCTCACGTTAGTCAGAATGGATCTGAGCAAGAGATCGGACACGAATGCTGTTGGGGATGTGGAGGAAGAGGAGCCGGTGTTCACTGCTGGGACTTTAGGGTCACACAGCCACTATGGAAATTAAAAAAATGAAACTACCGTATGAACCAGATGAACCGCTCCTAGGCATGCACCCAAAGGACTCTGCATCTCACCACAGTGACACTTGCAAATCCATCTTCAGTGCTGGTATACTCACAGTAGCAAGAAGAGAGACATAGCCTAGAATCCCACCAGCAGACTCATGGGTAATGAGAATTCACTGTGTATAAACAATGGAATCTTACTTAGCTGCTAACAAAAATGAAATTACAGAGCCCTTAAGAAGATAAATGCTCCGGAACCCATCTGGGAAGTATAATATTAAGTGGGGGGGGGACCCCAAATGCAGAACAGCAAAATCATCAGGTTCTCAGTCACACGAGGATCCTAGTTTGCTATGGATAAATGCACATATGTGGAGGGGTGTAAATGCGGGTCAGATCTAATAGAAAGAAAACCAAGAAAGGGTAAAAAAGGTTTCCGAGGAAGGGGTTGGGGAGGCACAAAATGACAGATGTGACATGAAGGTGGAAACTGGGGGGCAAGAAGGGAAATGGGATGGAGATGATCCGGAAGAATTGATGTAGCACACGGTGTTTGAAAAGGTCACAGTGGTGTATAATACCATATATGCTAAGTTAAAAAGTGAGGCCCGGAGAGATGGCTCCGTGGTTAAGAGCACTGGTTTCACCTGCAGAGGACTCGGGTTCGGTTTTCAGCACCCACAGAGTGACTCTTGAATGAATGTAACTCCAGTTCCTGGAGATCCTGTCTCCTCTTCTGACTTCTGGTAGCAGGTATGCACATGGTATACACACACACACACACACACACACACACACAGGCAAGACGCACATACACATGAACTAAAAGGAAACACTTCTAAAAAGATGCTTTAAGACGCCCTTTTAAAGGCCGGAAGTGGACAAAGGTTGACCGCTGGCTCTATACACATGATTGAATATGTACTTGCACCAGAAGACACTCATGTCCCCCAAACCCTCATAAAACAAGACAGTAGAAAGGACAAGAAAGACTGAGCCACACGGCAGCAGCACCCTGTTCCTGGACCCTGCACAATGCCTGCTTCTCTAGGTCTGGGAGCTCTGTGTCTTGAGCCGACTGTGTGCAGACTTCAGTGTGATGGGCAATGTGGATGAGAAGTCTGAGTCACTTTCTTCAATTATTGCGTCAGTAACTTGCCAGAGCTACTGAGAGTCCTGGCCATTTTCTCAGCTTCACAGTCGTCTCGCTTGGACTTGGCTGACCACTAGTAAAACCTCCATCCAGGAGGCCCTTCAACCTTTGAACTCTGGCTCTCACCACATCTGCTTCTGAGAAGTCCTAATAGGCCCGACCGCCAGAACGCGCATGCGCAGGTTCCTTTCTGTTCGGTGACTTTGCGGTACAGAACCATTAGCTCTTACTCACTTCCGAGATTAACGATGGATCACAATCACCTCTACCTGGACATGGGTGGGGGTATTTTCAGGTCTTGTCAAGTTCAGTTGGCTTGGGGACACCTTCTGGGAGGCCTCGCTGGTGATCCAGGGTGATTTATAGCTCCACTAAGCCGTCTCACAAAAGAGAAATGAACACTCAGGCGTCTCTGTCGAGAAAAGGCGTGGACCCAAAGCCAAGATGATCTGGGAGGCAAGCTCTTCCCCTCAAGTAGCCTATTGGGTGGCAGCCTTGGAGGTCACACCCAGTTTGGTCCACCAGACTCCTGGATGCTTCCAAATTGGCCCCTGCTTTTGATTTAGTTTCTGTCTTGGTCTTTGTTTTTTCAATTTGTATTTGTGTGAATTCATTGTTTCCCAATCAAGGAAAATCCATGGGAGCACAATGGGTTTTGGAGAGTGAGGGTTTGGAGAGGTCTCTCTGGGTGTGTCTGCTGCCTTCTTCGGGGAGTGCTTCAGTGATTCTAAAGCATTTTTAACATTGTAGTGCTTAGATTCCAGGCAGGCTCTTGGGGTTTGTAATCAGGACTCGTGAGATTCCCTCACTGTCCTTCAGAGAAGAGCAAGACTCCAGAGACAGTGGAGGGAAACTGGGGGCCATTCAGAAAGGGAAATACTGAGAACAGAGATAAAAGCCTAACCGGGGACAGACTGGTTTGCAAAAATCACATATGGCAAGGTCGATGGTTTTGGTCAGTCGGATATCAAGTTTTATGTGGAGATTGAGCACATCAACTAAGAACAGGAAACGGGCTAGGTGCCATTCTAGGTCCTCCAATGAATGGTTTTATGAATATGATTTTGTGTATCTGCTTTAAAGCTCCACCAGCCATCTTGCAATGCAACTGGGGGATTTTTCTTTGAACCAATGTTGATGGATTTAGAAATCTGACTTTTCTGCCTCTTTCTTGAGGAAACTTTGCAAAAAGCTCTCTCCATGTGGGGGAAGGGCAGCCTTACTGGACTAAGTAATTTGTCACTAAATGTTCATACAAGGACAACGCTAGAAAAAAAAAGAGAGAGAAACATCCTGCAAGTATGAAGTGAAGTCAGTACCTTCTCTGTACAGAATGTCCCAGATACTGCAAATGACATGTGCTAAGCCAGGGTGACTAAGAGGGCATACTCATGGAACAAAAGCAACAACACACGATAGATTCCTGCTGCCAAGTTGAATGGGTTAAGTCCCTCATCAGTATACAGAAAAATGGCACACGGAAAGGCGAGAACATGCTAACTGGAATTGTCTTTGGATGGAAGCATTTAGTTTATTTATGTATTTTTATTTGTATGTATGTATGTGGTGTGTGTGTGTGTGTGTGTGTGTGTGTGTGTGTGTGTTCCCTTGAAAACCAGAAGAAGGCACTGGATCCCTGGAGCTAAAGTTATAGATAGTTGTAAGCTTTCTGAGACAGGTTCTGGAAACCAAACTCATGTCTTCTCTAAAGGCTGCAAGAACCCTTTGCAAATACCTTTGTATAGAAAGCTACCTCCCACCCTCCAACTTTTGGAGATTCTCTTTAGGACAGAAGGAGAGGAGAATTTATGAGTCTGTGAACATCTGTCAAACTTCAGTATTCCCTAGAGCAGCATTCTTCAATCTATGGGTCAAAACCCCTGGGGTGGGGCATGTCAAACATGGGTTGTGTAAGACCATCGGAAAACACAGGTATTTACAATAGCAATACAATACGATAACAGTAGCAAATGAAGCAGCAACAAAAATAATTTTATGGTTGGGGGTCAACTGTGTAGAACTTCATTAAAGGGTCGCAGCATCAGGAAGTTTGAGAACCACTGCTCTAGAGGCTGGAGCTGGAGCTAAGTTAGTAGAGGGCTTACCTGGCATGCACAAAGCCCCAGGTTTCATCCCTAGCACTGTGTAAATCAGGTGTCAGTACACACCCATAATTCCAATGGTGGGGATAAAGAAGAAATATCAGAAGTCCAAGACCACCTTCCACTACACAGCCCTGTCTGCAGGTGGCATAAATTCTGCCAGTGAGACACCTGCAGAAACAACCAGAAATACGATTCCCCGCTTCTCATTCCTGTCCTTCACCACAGATTCATAGTTAACTCTTCTGAGCCTTCACAATTGTGAAAAATCAGACACCAGGTGGTATAAATGTCCATGTTTTGTGAGAAAAGAAATCTAATCCTGGTAGTAAAAGAATCATGTCAAAACATGTGGGGGGAAACTAACGTCTTTGTAGAACACCCCAGGGTTTTGCATACATAATTCTTCAGGCGATAGTAGATTTTTTCTGAAAAAAAAGAGGAGACATATATCTAAACCACTTTAAAAATTTCAGGTCAACATCGGAACAGAAGCCCTTAATTTAAAAAAGATGTCAAAGCACTTGATGGCTTCTGGAAGGAGAGGCAGCTTTCTTTAAGGGTGTGGCCCATCATAGGCCAACCATGCTCCAGTGAATAGACCCACACCCATGAGTGAACAGGCTATACAAATTTGACATGGTGGGTTAGTGAAAAAAGTGGGTCAGGGACATAGAGCTGATAGAGAGCGAGGGGATGAATTGTATGCATGTATAAAACCCTCAAAGAAGTAATAACAATTTTATATTAAAGAATGATATTGAAAGCAGAGTCCAGAACAATTGATGAATGGGAGACAATGCTTTGTGACGGGGAGAACATAGCATTTGCAGCCAGACAAAGCTGAGCCAACTCCTGGCTCCAACAGATAGAGACGTTTTGTCTGAATGGCTTAACCCCTCCATGTCTTAGTGACTTATTTATTTTGAATTCTATGGCTGTTTTACCTGTATATATGTCTGCATACCACATGTATGTCTTGTACCAGAAGAGGTCAGAAGAGGGTGTCAGATTCCCTGGGTGTCAGATTCCCTGGAACTGGAGTTACCAATGATTGTGGGTGGCCACATGGGTGCTGGGAGTTGAACCAAGGTCCTCTGCAAGAATAGCATAGGGTTCTAGCTGCTGAAGCCACCTTTCTAGCTCTGATTAGTCTATGTATCTAGAGAGCTAACACCAGAATAGTAATGTGCGTGTATTTTTAAAAACATGCTACTGCCTTATGCACTGAACCCTGGGCCTTGCTCCTGCCCCTCCTGGCTTCCTTTAGCTCTTGGATCAATAGCAACCAGCCCTTACCCAGCTTCCTTTGAATCCATGGATGAAAAACATACACTCAGCCTTGTTACCTTAACTTGCCTGCTAACACAATTGCTGGGAGCAAATACCTTCCACCTGGAAATGCATGCTCTCACCAATCTTCCATCTTCATCTCTCCTTCTGCCTCAAACTCAGTGGTCTGTTCCAATCAGCTCCTGCCAAGCATCTCTGGCCACCCACCTGCAGTGGAGGCCGCAGGCCTCAGATGCCCCAACAACCTAGATGATTGCTGTGCGCCATTCCTTCCAAAGCATGACAGAAAAAGCTCCCTCTCTCCTTCCCTGCATCTCCTTTTCCTCTTGGGACCTGGAAGTCCCGCCTGTACCTTCCATCCAGCAATTGGCACCTGGCCTTCTTTATTGACAAATCAAGAGCCAGTTATGGAACTAGACCTTAGTATCAGAACCTCCACTTACCTAGTAATAGCACCTGTCACACAGGACTGCATCAAGCACATAGTGGAATGATGTGTGGGACGCCCCCGGCATGCAACTGATGCCTCTAGTAAAGTGAGAGATCACCAGGTCTAAACGATTCTCAGGTTACATCTTCAGAAGAAAGAATGATACAAAAACAATCAAGGTCCATGGAGGAAAACCCAAGTCCTTCTTGTTAAGAGGATGAACTATCTGGCCTGGGTGGAAACCTAACCCTCCAAATGCGGATAGGCTAATTCACTTCAGTGGGCAGTCAATCACCTGACCAGAGAGTCATCCAGAGGAAGGTGGACTCACATTAACCCATGCTAAAGAGGTAGGCAGAATAATTATCCCTCAGGGAGAGGATGTCTTTTACTTCTCTGAAATCCTGCCTTCTAGTCTAGTCCCTACAGGTCACCATGAAGTTTGGCTGGGGCCGCCCACCTTTCTGAATACAACTTTTCCTTTATCTTTTTCTTGTCTTTACTTAGATTCTGGCCCAAACCCAACCATGCTTTCTCTGGTGCTTTGGGCTTCTGTACTTCCTTTAAACCCTCTTCTCCCTGCCATGTGGTTGACCTCTTAACACAAATGCCACAGCTTGGCTCACTTCTCTCTAGATGCCCTCCCTCTGGGCAAGTGCAGACATACAGCTTGCCTGCCTTGGCATTTCTTTCTTTGAAATACAATCAAAAAAAAAAAAAAAAAACTGACCTGTTGGAATACATTTTGCCCATTGATCAACTTTAAAAAAACAAAAAACAAAAACAAAAAAAACCCCATCACTTATAATAAGAATTAATTGACACATTTTAGGATTTCCGCAGAATTAAAGTTTATTTTCCTGCACATGTAATACGCACACAAGGAAAGGAAGGGTTCTTTTCCATGTGGCATCTCAGGGCTCCGGGCTTTCATCTGTGACTCTGCAACAGAACCCAAAATCCTCTATGTCCAGCTGGAGAAGGGAGGGGGAGCCTTACTGGTGTCTTGAAAGCTTGACTTGCCCTTGGAGGAGAGACAGGTCCTGGATGAGAGCTAGTTATCCAGCCTTGCCCCAGTGCTGCAGGGACTAGGGAATGGGGTCCTAGCTTATAACAATAAGTGCACTCCAGACAGAAATCCATCTCTCTCTCTCTCTCTCTCTCTCTCTCTCTCTCTCTATATATATATATATATATATATATATATATATATATATATATATGTGTGTGTGTGTGTGTGTGTGTGTGTGTGTGTGTGTGTGTGTGTGTGATACATGTACACACACATATATACATATATATATATGTCCAACAGCTCATTATTTTTCCAAGAAGGTTCCATCAACTGTAGGCATTCCTAAATTATTGGATGTGAAGCACCCAGTCAAGCAAGCAATGATTGTGTTGGACAGAGAAATAAACATACTGCAAAATACTGAATTTTTTTGAAAAAAAATTCAAAACCTAATAGGGAAAAACCAATTTATGGTGAATTGATGACTAAACCAATTTATAAGATCCAGTGGAATCCGGGGTGATGCTTTCACTGCCGTTACATTTGAAATCAGTGTGTCATGCTTTTATTAATCGACCAAACACATATTTGTTACGTTGAATACGTGCAAGACAGTCTACGGGGCCTTGGGTGTGGGCTGTGGCTGTGACTGCAGGAGGTGAGGGGTCATTTATAAAGATAACATTCTCGTCTTCAAGATCCCCTCCCCCCGAAGAACCATGAAGTCGATCATCTTGGGCAGTTGCCTCGGCTGTAGCTAACTGCTGTGGGATTTGAGAGAGGGTGGATGGTTTCCATCAGCATGACTCAGTCACATGGGAACATTCCAGATGCATTCAGAGTGTGAGTCTGTCCTTATCTGCTTGCTCCTCGATACCATCACTACTTGTTTCACGGAAACTCCCAGGTCTGTTTCTCAGCCCTCCTATCTGCTCCATCCTGTTCCACGCATCTCTGACTCTTCAACTCTGGGCCTCTGGTTTGTTTCCACTTCTATCCTTTTCTGCACTGGTGGCTGATGGCATTGCTGCGGTGGGCTTCATTCCCTAGGTATGGCTCTGCATCCCAGGTACCACCCCATCTCCTTGGATCATTTCTGCCTTGCAGTTGAAAGCATAGAGAACCACTTTAAGGATAAACTTTCCTTTGACTTGGACCTTGAAGAATGTAAAGAATTTTGTTGTGTAGACACAAGGTCCTCATCCCTAAAATGCCTGACTGAAGTTTAACCAGAACCATCTTAGCTCCATCCATGTCTAGAAAGGCTACTAAATGCTACTTGTTTGCTAATCATACTGCTAGCCGTTCCTGCGATGCTGGCACAGCAGCTGCAATCACATCTATTTAGTGGATGTGGATGCTGAAGATGAGGAAAGCCAAGCAGTCTGTCTGCAGTTAATTAGCTGGTCAGTAGACAGACAGGGCTTCTATCTTGCTCTCAGTCCTTATCCAGTTCTGTTAGCCATAGAGTATCACGGGAATTCCAGTGAAAGGGCTGAGTTATTTCAAATTCATTTCCATTCAGTAAACAGTAACACCGCCCAAGAATATTTGCAGTGCCATCATGGAATTCGTGAAGATTGTGGAATCCTTCGCAGTCTGAGGAAAATCTCCTGTACTCACTGTCCACTGCATGTTATCTGTATCATCCCCTTCT
The DNA here is from genome assembly GCF_011762505.2 of Arvicanthis niloticus. Lineage (NCBI taxonomy): Eukaryota > Metazoa > Chordata > Mammalia > Rodentia > Muridae > Arvicanthis > Arvicanthis niloticus. The sequence goes on along the minus strand of NC_047674.1, from coordinate 52,599,101 downwards.
TCCCATGACCATGGAGGGCCATGGGGGCAGGAAGATTGCCTGAGATGGAGGCTGTGGAGTATGGATGACAAACAGTGTTTTCCAGATACTACAAGCTGGCCCATGTAAGAACCAACCACAGCTGTGTCTTCAGGTGTAAGACCTGACCAAGATCCAGCCAATCAAAAATCCCAGCACAGAGGGGGAAGGACCCATGAGGTACCAGTCATAGCAGAGGAGCTAATTGGAAATTGATGGGTCCTGGGGGACAGAGAGTTGTTTTTTGAAGGACGTGACCCCATGGTAGGTGCTCATGCTCTGGTGGGTGGCCCTACACCCATGCACAGGCTGGCAGCCCAGTTTGCACATAATGTGTTTAAAAGAGTACTTATGAGTTAGAAAGGAGAAAATGTGGTAGGGGTAACAGACTGGGAGATGGATCTTCATCTGAACATGCCGTGTACTTGCATGACATAAGCAATACGTTGTTTTAAAAAAATCAAAAGGATGACCTTCATGCAGATACTGGCAAAAGATGTGTTTTAAGTCTAGATCTCATTAAGTGAGGGGAAGAAGGGGATGGGGGCTGAATCAATGGATCTCTAGTGTGGGGCAATCAGAGAGTAAAGACTCACCCCCCTTGGGTCTACAGGGAAACATATTCTCACTCTGGCAGGCTGCTCTGTGACTTACAGACAGCACTGTGCCGTCAGGAAGCTGTGACATTGATCCAGCAACAGCGAGATAATAACAGTGGTGAAAGTGTGCCCTGCTCGGCCCTGCTTGCCCTTCTCCTGTTTCATCTTTCCCTCCACATTGCCAAGAGGAGGCATGAACACCAGGGTGTGTAAGATTTGCTGAAGGTTGAGAATGGACTCAGAGAGGAGGAGGAACTGTCAATCACAGCGGTTTGTTAGGGCAGAAGAAGCTGGGAATGCAAGAGGCACATTTGAACAGGGCAGTGATCCCGAGGATGTAACTCAGTTGGCAGAGTTCCTGCCCTGTAGTCCCTGGTGCTTTAGAAATCTGGTGAGTGTAATCCCAACATCTGAGAGGTAGAGGCACGGGAATCAGGAGTTCCAGGACGGCCTGGGATAAATGACAACTTGTCTCAGAAAACAGAGCAAAGCAAAACAAATCAAAACAGAAGGAGAGTTAGAAGAAGTTAGTGGAAGTTGTGAGTTAGTGGAGGAGATGCAGAGGCTGGCTCAGTACAGGAAGTGTAGGGGACCAGGGCCTACTTGGAGAGTTTGTGTAAAGTCTACAACAAAGTTTTCCACAGAAGCAAAAGTGAAGAGAAGCAAATAGCAGCCCTGGCAGTGCTAAGTCATGGAAAGAAGCCAGAGAAATGTCTTCCAGAATGAACAGCCGTCAACTTCATGGGCATCTCAGGGCCCAGAACTGTCCCGTGTGCAGACACAGTCCTTGTCTGACTTGTACAGATATGTTCTCCTATTTAGACCAAGCTGCACCTGTCCATATGACTCTCTCAGCTCTGGCCACGAACATATGATTAAAATATATGTTTTCTTCACTGACCACTTTTGGAATGGCAACAAAATGTATGAGATTCACAAACAAACAATCAAGAAAACTGTTGAGCAGAGAGAACCCGAAATGATGGGTGAGCGGCAAACATGGCTTCTGATTCAGTTGGTGAGAACTGAGCAGTCTCTCAGTGCCCCAGGGCCTCTATTTTCAGCAAAGGTTTGTAAAACAGGGAGCAGACGAAAGCTTGACACATAAGGAAACTTACTGTTGGCTGAGGGCGTGGGACATCGAAAACAAGACGCCTGTTTCAGAACAGGCTTCTGAGCTGGTGGGGTGTCCAGACACCTAAATTTCTGGGTTCCTTTAGTCCATGTTGAGCAGAGGGATCAGGACATGTGGCAAAAAGAAGTTGAGGGTGTATGTATATATCTTAGGGTTGCTGTGGGGAATAAAAAGAGAATCAATATGTCCTACATTGTGTCAGGCATGGGTACTACAGAATAGGCAGAGAAGGTAAAAATCCCAGCCTCACCTCGTCCTCAGGTTCCAGTGGACAGAAAAGACAGTATATAAACAAGCATGGTGAGTGGTGATTTGTGATGGAGAATCCCAGAGCATCTGGGAGGCATTGTAACAGTGGCCCCACAGTCAGAGATATTGAGGAGAGTTGAGCAGGGCATGGAATGAGCTGTGGCTTCTCAGGGAGAAATAATTCTTTGAAGCAATTCCTCTCATAATCAGGACACTTAGTGACTAAGTTCAAGGACATGGGCTGGTTTCCAAAAGCATGTTTCTGCTCTGACATCCCTCCGTTTTATCCCCAGCCAATGTGTGAGAACCTGTAGAAGCCAAGATGTGACCCACATGTTACAAGAACCCATTTGCCACCCTGGGCTCCCCTCTCCCTAGCAGGTTTAATGGCCACAGCTAAGTTTCCCTTTCCTTTCAATGGAAAGGGAAACACAGATGCTCCAAAGACCTTCCAGGTCTGTGTGTTGCAAGGAAGTCCATGAGGATGGAGCCCATTGTCAAGAGAGAAGGAAGTTGGAGATGAGATCAGAGAGCAAGAGAACCTCCATACTGTACTGGCCGGGTGTAGACTTTGGGTTTTTAGTGTGAATGAGGTAGAGCCTTTGCAGGTACATAGAGCAGGGCTGGACTCTAACCAGAGCTGAGCCAGATCATGCTGGTGGGATAAAGTTGTGTGAAAAATCTCTTCACACACTTATAAGAACTTAACGTGTAGTCAACATTAGCTGTGGCCATTAAACCTGCCAGGGAGAGGGGAGCCCAGGGTGACAAATGGGTTCTTGTAACATGTGGGTCACATCTTGTCTTCTACAGCTTCTCACACATTGGCTGGGGATAAAACGGAGGGATGTCAGAGCAGAAACATACTTTTGGAAACCAGCCCATGTCCTTGAACTTAGTCACCAAGTGTCCTGATCATGAGAGGAATTGCTTCATAGGTGGAATGGACGTTGACTCACACCGTTTCATTTGTTAAATTCTAGAAATAAAGCTAATGAGAACATTGATGTGGGAAGGCAGGTAGGAAAGCAGTCTTCGTTTACAGTATCACCTAAGTGAAACCCATTCCTCTGGGCAGTGGGTAAGCCTGGCACACAACAGTGGGAAGAATGATTGTTCCAACCTAACAGTGGTCAGTTCAGTGAGGGGCTGGCACAGGGCACTGTGGGGTACACTGAAGATGGCCTCGTCTGTTAATCCAAAGGGGTCTACAAGGAAGGGACTCTTTAAACAAAAGAAAGGGAGAAGGTGTATTATGAGACGAGGCCCCTGGGGAGAGGAAACATAGCATGTGAAAGCCCTGGGACAGGAAAGGAGTCAATACCCCTGCCTGAAGAACAGTAAACACTGCTGGAGAGGTAGGGCAGAATGGAGACACAGAAAGTATACACATGGCATACATAGGCTCAGGCTTTTATTCTAAGTTGTAAAGGTTTTTCTTTCTGTTTCTCTATCTCTGTATCTCTTTTTATCTGTCTGTCTCTCTGTCTCTCTGTCTTCGTATCTCCCCCCCCATCTGTGTGTGTGTGTGTGTGTGTGTGTGTGTGTGTGTGTGTGTGAATGTATGCATATCTTTGCTTGGGAACACGTGTGTAGACCTGAAGCTAATGTCAAGAGTCATCCTTGATAGGATGAGACTCTACCTTCTTTGGAGCCATAATGTCTCCAGTCTAACCCAGAGATCTCCAATATGCCTAGTCTCAGTAGCCAACTTGCTCCTGGGATGTCCAACCTCTGCCTTCAGAGGCTTGGGCTTGTAAGCAGGATACTGCACTCAGTTGGCAGGTATGTAGGCTCCAGAACCCAAACTCTCTCCAGCACTGACACTTGTGCAGCAAGGCTAGTGAGTGCATTTGCAAAATGAGGGTGATTCAATTGGATTGATATTCAGTAACTCTGGCTGGCTGGGGAAGACTCAAGCAGTCTATCCTTGGGAAGTCTTCACAGCATAGGGTGGTCCAATTACTACATAGTAAGAATAGAAGCACAGAAGGAAACTCTTCCTTGAGTATAACCTTCATCCCCATGTCTTCTTAAAAGTCCCAAGAGACAGGTATGGCCATGCAAGCCTGTAACCTCAGAGCTTGGCAGGGTAATCCAGGAGAATGGCCATGAATTTGAGGTCAGCCTACATATACATAGTGAGTTTGAGGCCAGCTTGGACTGCCTAACAAGACTCTCCAAAAACAAAAACGAAACAGGTAATCTGTGGATGGTAGTCCATCTCTGTAACCCTAGCATGTGAGAGGCAGAGAAAGGAGGATCAGGAGAAGTTCAAGGTCACCTTCAACTACTTAGCAAATTGTAGGGGATCCTGGCCTATATGAGAACCTGTCTCAAAAATAAAACAAAAAGAAAGAAGAGAAAAAAACAGATAGACAGACAGACAGATGGACAGACAAGAAGGAAGGAAGAAAGAAGAGAAACAGCTAAATCAACAGGAAGAAAAACAAGGCACCACTCCCCAAACAAACAAGAAACCCACTCTTTGCCTTTGCAAATTGGATAACTGGATAACATACATCTCCCCCCACTGCAATGGATAGGATTCTCCCTGGTCCCCTGACTGGCTTGGAGGTTGACATGGCAGAGTCATTATTTGAAGTTTTATTTCAACTCCTTATTCGGCAGGCAACAAAATGACTACTTTCAGACCACTGTTCACAGAAAGGTCTCTGGTGAGAGGTGGCCCCTTGACTCAGGTTTCTATTACACAAGAGCTCTCCAGGGAGAGTGTAAAAAGCAGTGATGGTGTGAGATAGGAGAAACCATGACCTTTACCTCAAGGCTTAGCCCACTGACTGATAATAAGAATTGAAAACATGGAGGATCTCAAAGAGTCTGCGTGGAATCAATTGTGGCAAGCAACTGTAGAGAGATGGGACTCTTGTTTTGTATTAACACATGTCCAAGGTTAAATTTGACGTGACGTGGTTCCGAGGTTAAGAGCATATATGTTAAAAGAGAAAGAAGTCAAAATCTTGAGAAGAGAAAACGGTCGCTAAGTCCGGTGAGACCTGTTTGGGTACTGCAGGGTTGCTGACATCAGTCATGGCTACAAGTACTTAATGGAGGATCCTTGTTCCTCTGGCTGTTGTTAACCGGTTGTCTATTGGGCTGCAGTGTGCTGCTGCTGGGGATTTCCGACAGTGTCACAGTCGGGCTTCTTCTCTGCATTTCTTCCACAAGAGAATGGAGATGTTCCGAGTCTTTTACATGGCAGAATCCTAACAGGGTCTACATAGTCTCCTACCATTCCATTCACAAAAAGCAAATCCTGATTTTTTTTTAAATGGTTGGCCTGGAAAAATTCATTTCATGCAATTGCAGAGGACAGAAATATGATTCAGAAATAATAATAATAATAATGTAACAACAACAACAACAGATGGTAAGAGGCTGAGGAGATGGCTCGGTCAGCTCATTCTGTAAAGCATGAGGACCTGAGTTCAATACCCAGAATCTTCCGGATTGCTCTCTGGCCACCATACACATACAAACATATATATATACACACATACACACACATGTACACACACACACACGGGGGGAGGGACATACAGACAGACTGTACAGTGCATATATGGAGATGGGAAAACCCATGGTCAAGCACTATTGAGCCTCACATGGGTTCTGGTGCTGAACCTAATACACAGAAGGGGAATGTTGTACCATGTGCCCCTCAGGTCCAATATTCACACTAAGGTCCTCTTGACCTTGGAAAAGTATGCGCTTGTCAGAGGCACAATCACATAGTAAATTCACCGGGAAATTGTGAGCCATGACTCATGGTTTTGTTCTGCAATTGTGAAATTTTCAAAAATATTTTATTAAGATTGAAACCGAAACCTTAAGCATCGCCTCATGGGGAGCCCTGAAAGCTTCCTAGCATACTGTTTTCCTGAGCTACCCTGCAACTCTAATCATGAGATGATGCCTTGGCTAGGGAGTTGCCCTGCTGTGACTCTGATGTGCTAAGGGACCAGAAAATTGCTAGCCATAATCCTGCTGGGCCTTGTATGCACCATCCGCTATCATTATCCCAATTCTAGCTTGACCATAAAAGATTCTTCTCCCACCTCCTTTTACAAATACTGTTCCATATCCAGACTCTAGCCCTCCTAGCTGGGTCTGCATCCATGCCAAGCATCCAAGCCCTTCCCAGCCAGGCACCATGTTCTCGTTGCAAATTCTATTCTCTTAAGAACTCTGATATTGAAAATGTAGTTGGCCCAGATGCCGCTCCACTCACTCTGCCTTCCAGGAAGGAGAGAGGAACTTCATGTGACCTTTGTTTGCTAGTGTCTCAGCCCTGTGACCTCAGAACCATTTGATGGAGCTCTAAGCTTCCAGAGATGTGTCTGTGGCTCTCCATCGGGATCTAGGAGGTCTCTGTTCTCTACCTGGCTTAAATCCAGGAGCTACCCGCTTTATCTGTGTAGCCACACAGTGAGGCCCTTTGGGGAGGCTCTGAAGCCAGACCAATAGGCTGGAAGCCGACTCCATCTCCTACTCACTGCTCCTTTAACTTTTCTGTGTCTTAAGCTCTCTCTCTCTCTCTCTTTTTTATGTCCTCCATTCCCTCTGGTTCTTACACTCTTTCTGCCTCCTCTTCCTAAGGGTTCCCTGAACCTTTGGATTTGATGAAGACATCCCATTTAGGGCTGAGTGTTCCAAGGTCTCTGCATGATGTCTGGTTGTGGGTATTTGTTCTCATCTGCTGTAGGAAAAAGCATGCTGCATGCTGAAGATGGCTGAGCAAGGCACTGATCTACGGGTATAATAGAGTGTCATTAAAATCATTTTATTGTTATTGTTTCTCATTTAGAACAGTAATGTTTAGTTTTACACTAGATCCATAGGTTGTCTAGTTCCTGGTACTTGGTCATCCAAGCAGTGTCACATATGGGTTCCATCTCCTGGAGTGGGACTTAAGTCAAATCAGTTATTGGTTGGCTATTCCTACAAGCTTTGTGGCCCCATTGCCCTGGCTTTCTTGCAGGCAGAACAGCATTGTAGATCAAAAGCATTAGTGACTGAATTGGTGTTTATGTTTCTATCTTGGTAGCTTGCAGAATAACTTTCTGTACCAAAGACACTAGAATGTAGGGGTGATGTTAGCTTGATTTCTTATATCACTCAGGCACCAGGAATGTCACCAACCCACAGTGGTCTGGGCTCTCCCACATCAATCATTAATGAAGAGAACACCCTATGGACTTGCATCTGGGGAGAGGAATGTTCTCAATTCAAGTTCTTTCCAAATAACTCTAGTTTGTATCAAGTTGACAAAAACCTACCCAGTACGCCTTGATATCTCAAAAGTCAGAAGAACACTGTAGCACGGTTGCATTTAGCAAAGCCGTGGTGTCAGGTGTTGCCTCCTGAGTGCCAATCATACTCCAGCTGTAGCACTCAGTGCTTTTACCCAGCATAGGCCATCTGTCCCTCCCAATGATTTTATAAAAGTAGCATGACGGTCAACGTTGATTGTCAAACTGACAGCCATTTCAAATCGCCCAGGAAACAAACCTTTGGGCATATCTGTGAGGGGGTTTCCAGATGGGGAAATTGGGGTGGGAAGATCCGCTGGGCATATGGGTGGAACCATTTGTTCGAAGGTCTGGGGCCTTAGGCTGAATAAAAAGGAGAAAGTAAGCCAAGTGCCAGCATTCTGTTCTTTCTGTGGATGTTACATATATTCAAATGTAAAATATGAATGTATCGTAATGAAACTATGTTACAGGTGCCTCAAGCTCTGGTTGCCATGACTCCCCCACCTCACCCCTGCCATGATGGACTGTGTTTCCTTGAACTGAGAGGCCAAATAAAATCTTTCCTTAAGTTGTTTTGGTCAGGTATTTTTTTGCCACAGAAATAAGAAGAGGGACCATATCGCTCACCTTAGCATTTTAAAGGAGCTGGATTGAGGTGGGCTGCCTCTGCTTATTTCTGTTGAAGCTGACTGATGCAGCTGGTATTGGAACCAGTTTGGCCTCAAAGCCAGGATGTGCCCCCTGGATCTAGTAATGGACACCATGATTATTTGTTTCTCAATACTCTGTGGCTGTGTTCTCCAAACACTACTAAGCTTTAGAAAATATTTTGAAAATCCCCACCAAGAGAGACTGAAGCAAATATACTATTTTGCTTGAGAATTTCCCCATGTCTTGCATCTTTTTTTATTCGTCCGGGAGAAGCACTCTTGGGGAACGAGCCCTCCCTAACCAACCTCCAACCCATGTTTCCATTGCTTGCTTTGAGACTGACATACATGATGCCACAAAGAAGGGCAGGTGCCTCTGGTTCCCATAAAAGCTGTGACATCAGAGGCATCTCTTTTTAGCTCTTCTCCACCCTCTCCCCTCTGCCCAGGTCAAAGGCTGGCCCTGGGAGATGCTGGGAAACTAGATGTAGGCTTTCTTTTTAAATCAATAGTCCCTACATCTTCAAGGGGACATTACAAGATAAATAGCTTGTCCATAGCTTCTCACTATGATGTTGTAAAGGGTACTCACACTCTCTTCCCCAACTATTTTCTTGAGGATGCCAGGATGCCGGGGGATTGGGGGGGGGGAGGCTTTCTCTGGGTTTCTCACTCTCATGCTACACTCCCCTTCCATAGGAAACAGGAGGGGAGAAATCACAGCAGTCGGAAACTAATGTACCATTTTCTCTTGTGCCAGAGACTGATCAAGCCTCAGTCACTCTCAGAAGATGGTGAGAGATTACAGACCCAGCTGCCAATCCGTGTTTGAAGAGAAAGATTTTCAACATCACTGTCAAAGTGAAAAAAGAAAGGGGTGTTGGGCAAGGAAAGCAGAAATGTATTTTTTGTTCTTTTGTAGGTGATCTCAGTCCTTGATGTCTAGGAAGGGAGAGGACGGGGGCAGGGAAGGGGAAAACTCATCTGGGGTAAGGAGCCATTTTAAAATTGTTGATTTTGCCAGATTTCAACTTCTGAAATAGTGTTGTCATTTGGAAGCGGGAACGGACAATTTGTTAGGTTAAATGCACAGGAAAATCGAAAGGGACTTTCCTGAGCCTGCCCAGAGGCTTTTAGCTGCAACTGAATCACCATGAGTGGACAGTGCATTTGGGGGGTCCCGGGAGAAGGAGAAGGCACATTTCCTCCCCTCAGTGTCTGCACACTACCAGTGACTAGCTCAAAGAAAGCCGCCTCTGTGCAACATCCCCCTCTGCTGGATTCTTGCATGGAACACAGCACCCTGACATCCCTGACGATGCCCGAGAAGCTCAGCTGAGCCTGTCTGTACATTAAAACTCACCTGGGGTTGGCCAAGCTGATTTCCCCTGCCAGACCCACTACAGCTTTGCCCAAGACGAACTGTTCTTAAACACTTTACTCAGGAGAGATAAGACACATTTCATTTCCCAGGGCTGGATGGATGCTGGGTAGCACAGAGTCAGAACTTCAAAGGATGAGGAGCCTTGCAGAGAGGGAGAGCTGCTCACTGAAGGCACAAGGCTGAGGAGAAAGGAAGCTGGGCAGGGCCCTCCTTCTTCTCTCCCTTTAGGGCTCTTGTGACAGAGGAATGCATAAATATCCAGGGTAGATGACTGTAGAGCTTTTGGTCATGGAAATCACCGGACCATGTAGTGAGGTGGTCCTTCTCTCTTCCTCTGGCTGTGTGTATGGGGGAGGAGATTGTATGGCTCCAATTTCACTGAGGGAATGAAATCAGAATTGTTCTGGTCTGGGGTCCTCGGTAATTCACAAACCATAGGTCAGGTGACATGAGAATACCTCTACATCCTGCTCGGTCCAATGGCCCTAAACCTTCTCTGTAAGAGTGGCGGTGTCCACAGTGGTCTGTCCAGTAAAGTTTTCTGCAATGAAAAACTGCTCCTCACCTGCGCTGACCAGCCCACAGCCGCATTAGTCACATATAACTAACTGACCCTCGAAGGAGGGATGGTATGGTATGTCACGGGAAGTAGATTGAGTTTTATTTAACTTTAATATAATTTCAATTTCACTTAAATTTGAAGAGCCGTATGTGTTTCATGGTGACTGAGGCAAGATAGAGTGATAGGGAAAATTATAGGGACATAGAAACAGAACAGAACACCTCTCTGCCCAGCTGAGAATCAGGAATTCCCACACAGTTAACATTTGTTTCAGGCCTTTCACTCTTTTCAGTTGAAATCCTGCAAATCTCTAGGAATCTCACTAGAATCAATCTCTCTCTGTCTCTGTCCCTGCACCCCCTTTCTTCCTTCCTCCTTTCTCTCTCTTCTCTCTCTCTCTCTCTCTCTCTCTCTCTCTCTCTCTCTCTCTCTTTCTTTCCATGTAAGGTTTCTCTGTGTAGCTTTGGTTGTTCTGGAACTTCCTCTGTAGACCAGGCTGGCCTCAAACTCATAGACATCCACCTGCCTCTGCCTTCCAAGTGCTGGGATTAGAGGCATGTACCACCATGCCACTAGAACCTCTCTTTACAGTTACACATCTCAACTCCCTTGTGCAACATAGTGTCTCCTGGCTTTATTTTATCAAATTGTAGTCCCATCAAAGGCATTTCTGGGGTCTCTTTACTTCTCACTTATCAAAGAGAGCAAGAAAATAGAATGGGGGGAGAGTAGCTTTTTGAGATATAACAAGTACTTCCAATATAATATAATGTATATGGCTAATGCTAAGGCTTTTTCTTGAAATGGCTACACTTATACTTTCTGGTACATATTTACTTCCCAAATGCCTTTCTTCCTTTTAACTTCTGGGTATTAAAATCCCTGTTAAAAATGTCTTAATAAACACCAACTCTGCTTTGTGGGACAATGAACCGTGCCAGGAAACTTAGTAAGGTTGAGTGGGTCCAAGACCCCCGCCCACAGGTACTCACCTGAGCTGGTAGGTGCCTCCTGCTCCATGCTAGATTCCTGGCCCAGAACACATGACCCCACTCACCGAATGTTCATGTAGCCCAGAACACAGTTCTCCATGCTAATGAGGTATGGCCCTGAGGGTTTAGCCAATAAGCTTCCCTTTTCAGACATTCCTTCCTGCAAAAGGTATTTAATCTCTGGTCCACTCTGAGAAGGTGGTATGTACCTATTTTCCAAGGGGAATAGTCAATAAACAGTTTGAAACCAAAGACTATCTCTTTCATCAAGAACCACTATGGAGAGCATGGAGTAGGCCTTCTACTACCACCGAGCTGCACCATCTAAACCTCCTGCAGAAGGCCCCTCTGCTCTCCCAGACAACTACCGCCATCTAAGCTAGCTAAGGACAGTCACCAATGAGCAAAGCCAGAGTTCCCATTCACCTGGCCCTGGGTTTATTGTAGTCCTCAGCCCGAGGGCCCCCAACTTTGTTCCCAACTCTCCTCAACTCAGTGGCACCTGGGTGTCCAGGAATTTAGAAGCCTATGGGCTTCCCACATCCTAAGCTGCAATTTTCCATCCCTTGAGTGGCGTCTCCACACATTTATACCCCAGTGGTGGGGCGAACCATGGACCCACACTGCTTCATAGTGGCTCGCCCAGAACTCCTTTTCTGTGACAAAGTCAAGGGGTCTGATTTTACTTGCATCAAAGTCTCTAATGGGTTAAGGGATCTCCGAAGGCTCCTCTGGGTAGAGCTGAACCTCCCATCTTGCTGCCCACAGACAGTGAGCTGTGGGACATCATAGTCCATTTCAGATTGTATAAGGATCCCCACTACTCCCTACTGCTTCAGAATGAGCAGGGAATTAGGGAGAGCCCAGGATAGAGAATGTGGCCATGGAGCAGCAAGCAAAATCCTGGGCTGGGTTTCTGTGCCCATGGGGCTGGGGAATACCAACTTTCCGCTACTCTGTCTTCTCTGTGAAGTGGACAGGTGGGCTCCTTCTCTATCTTGTTGCCTCTGAGGATTCTCCATTATTTTTTCCTCTCTGGAAATTTTTTTAGACAAAACTCACTTGCCATGAACTTGACCTATTTTTTTTTTTAATGATGATGTTTTAAAGGAGAAACTTGTCAGTCCCAACGTATCAGGGACAGTTAAACTGGGAAGTCAAACTAAGATGACATAACTCTACCCAAAGCAGATAGAGCTGACCAGTTCGCCTGCCTGATTGCATCAGAGGCAGACTCCTATGCATTATGAATGGCTTTTAAAACAGAGTATCGGGTGTAGTGATGACTTGTCCTGGAGAGAGGCAACCAAACATTGATTTGCCCCAGGTAGAGCATCAAGGACAGACCAGAAGAATGAGTGCATTTAAGTCCAATTTGGCAACCAATATGTTCACTGGGCATATTTACAGGAACCTGGATGAAGGGTTGCTTATAGGAGCATGGCCAATCCCTAAATAGCTGCATCAGCAAACATCACTGCCCAGCATGGATACTTCTCTGTAACTATACAAATGAAGTCCTTGCTTCAGCGAGCTCCTACCCTCTACGTTCTTGCCTAGTGCCTTCCAAGAGTAGCTGGGGTAGAGTTAAATATAGCTGGACATGTAGGAGGGACTGGCAGGATTCTCAGATGTAAGTCTACTGACCTTCCCTGCTGCCTGTTTCTTTTAGAGAACATCAACAGACTGTCGTGAGGGTTGCCTATAGGTAACCCCATCAGCTCTGGTGCGGAGGGTACTTTCTGATAGATGCCCTTCGAACAGAATGGTCATACTTCTAGAAGACCACTGTTGTTTGGTAGGGATTAAGAAGCCCAAGGACCCTGGTTATATTCTGAGATAGGTGATATCTAAGTTTCATGTGGGCCCCAGAGTTCCAAGAACCAGGAGGTTTGGATAGGAAATCATGTCTGGGGTCCGTAAGTGCACATGACACTTTCTATGGAATCTGGGCTGTGTGGAGGGGGGGGGCACTGAAGTGAATGTGGAGAAATTACATAGCAGCCCTTGTCTGTTTTATGCTTTTGCTTAAGTTGGCTAATGCATCATTTGGAAGCTACTGGGAAGTGCTGGAGATGTGGGATCCAGAGCTGGTATGCAGCAAAGGCCGCTAGCCACCACACAGGACAGACCATCCTTCCTGACCTCTGGTCACTGCCTTCACCTGCAGAGCCATTTGCTTCCTAGCGTGAAGCAGTCTGAGGCTTGCTGAACTGCTATAGAGAGGGGAAGTTGGGGGATACATCAAGCAATGAGGCGTAAATTGAGACAAACAGACTGACTTACAGAGCCCTTGGGAGAGGAATAGCTCCTTTGAAGGACACAGTACTTTGGAGCTGAGCCTACATCTGAGCAGCACCTTTGTGAGGCCAGCCTCGGCACTTCCTGAAATCTATTGGCTTCACCATAGGGGATAACATGTTGGTCCACCCAAAATAAGGAAGCCAGGAGGTGAAGGACCAACGTGGGCCTGCTTGGCCAATGGCATCCCTGCGTCACACATGCAGTACAGCTACAGCTAATCGTGGTCATGAATATGACCCGAGTCCCTTACAGACGGCCTGTGATGAAAGCACAGGCCCTCAGATAGCCTGTCATTCCATTCCTGTTACCTGGTGCCTCTTCGATGGCGAACACTCTTCCAGTGCAACCCCAAGCTTCGCTTTCCTTGGTCCTCACCTTCCCTGTCCACCTACTGCTGCCAACTCCCGTGTTTAGGTTTCCATTCTGCAGAGAGCTTTTGTGCAATCATTTGATTTCCCCATGACTCCTGGCAGACAGGTTGAGCCAACCCCTTGGTTCCCGTTTCTGGAATGCCTAACCTGAGACCCATGGACTTCATGACTTTGCCTCTGGATTAACAGAGGAGGGGGGCCCTTCTTGTGGCTACTCTTTTGACTTTTGGTCCCAAAATGTCTTTTCTACAAAGTTGATAGTCTTTATGGCTCCTCCCACCATTTTGGCTCTAGGAGTTAAGAATATGTGCTCACTCTAGTTTTATCTTGACATTTGTTTATTTGGTGACAGAGGCACCAGTGCCACACAGCATTCAGGAGGTCAGAGAACTCTCTGGAGGCAGTTCTCTCCCTCCACCATGAGGATTCTTGGAATGGAACTCAGGTCATCAGACTTGGCAACAAGCACCCTTACCTACTAAGCCATCCATTAGCCCTCCCTCCAGTTTTTATAAAGGATGGTCCCCAGTTCAGGACGGCGTGTGGTACATACGGAGATTTCCAGTTCTTGCAACGGTTCAAACTATGTGAAAGCAGTGTGACCTCTGGGTGGTGTCTGTGTGGGGTGTCTACTCTTCAAGAAGTTCTTCTGGTCTCTCAAGGCCAATTCCAAGTTTGCTTGTGCCGCTTCAATCACATAGGCTCTTAAGCATGAAGGTGTAAAAGCAGACACCAGGGTCAGCGCAGGGACATCAATTCCATCGTAAGTTTTACAGTAACCCATCTTTGTCTGGCCAGGCTGGGGCTCGTTGCCAGAGTGGTTCACAGGGCTGCTCTAAGTACACACTTAGTTGCTTTTAAGTAAACATTAATTGGACACCTACTATTTGCCAAACATTGTCTTACACATTGGTACCCTCATTACCACTTTAAACAGGGCTTGCCTTTAAGTCTGGTTTTATTTGGGGAGGGCACCGTGCATCTGGAGTGGGATTACAGGAATCACAGTCCTCTCTTTTTTCCCCTCTTGACTCTTCAGATTTTATTTCCCAGGAGAGAGTGTTCCGCTGTTTGATTTTACGATTTATGATGATGGAAGACTCCCCCCCCCCACGCCCCATACACTTTTCTTCTTCTATTAAATGCTTGCCAAGGAGGTGTGTTCCATGGAAGGTAGACAGGAGGCTGGAATCAGACTCTGTGGTGAGGGGAGCTTAGCGGGGGGAGGGACAGCCACATTAATAAACTGAGATCATAGAGGAACCGGGGGTAGAGGCAGGGCCTTTGTTGGAAAGATATTAATAGGGGTAATGCTTACGCTCTTAGCTGGAGAAACCATTTGATCTCCTGAGCATAGCTCTGGTGTCTCTCATGAAATCTATTACATGTAAACGCCTCTCCACTCACAAAGTCATTTGTCACATCCAGGACTTGGATGTTTCTACAAAGTCCAGAGCCTTGGAAAGCAAGACAGAATTGGCTGGGCCATCGCAGCTGAACCAAGAAAGAATGTGCTTTGAAAGGCTCTGCAGGAAGAGGACCTCCAGTCAGGTGAATGAGGACATGTTCGTGTAGGCACCAGCTACATGGCTTAGGAGGGCAGAGGAATAGGAAAATGATTAACTTGTAGCTTAGGAAATGACCCTGGGAACCCCGGGGTCATGACTCAGGCAGTTAAATGGAAGAGTGAAGACTTGAATTGGAGTCCCAGCACCCACTTAAAAAGCCAAAAGGTAGTATGTACCATTGACCCCAGCTCTGGGGAGACAGAAACACAAAGATCCGTGGGGTCATTCTAGCTGACTCAGTGAGCTCCAGCCAGGTTCAGTGAGACTCTTTGTCAAAAATTAAGGTGACAAGCAATTGAGGCAGGCACTTACCATCATCTTCGGGCCTCTATATTCACACCCATGCACACATATGCACACATACATATTGCACACCCATAAATAAGGTCACTAGGATGTGCTGGGCAGAGGAAAGAACTTTTGAATCTATTTGCTCATCTCTTTGATGGTGACCTGACTAACCAAGGTGAAGGAACAGCCTTTAAGAGTGAAGTCGGGTTGCCAAGGAGGGCAGATAGAGAGGATGAGAAAAGAGAGTCTCTAGTCATCTATCTGGGCCTGTGCTAAATTGTATTCCAATATAGAAAACGGATGCCCATTCATTGTGTGTGTGTGTGTGTGTGTGTGTGTGTGTGTGTGTTGCTAGTGTGTGGAGGGGAGGGTCATAAATTCTTTTAAAAGATATTTGGAAAAAAAAAACACCTCCCCTCATGGGGCTAAAGTTCCAAACAGCTGAGCTACTTTTGAGTCAGATTCTAATTGTGAACCACAATTTTCAGGAGCACCTGGTGAAAATGCCCCTGAAATTCCCTGTGAGAGAAAAGTTCCCCCTGGCACCAGCAGATGTTATTTATCAAGTTAAAGGGAAATGGGGTAGAAAAAGGAAGAGAGGTCTAGAGGCCACGTAGGTCTCATCTGTCCGTGTGAGCATCACTGGCATCAGAGCCATGGTCCCTCTTTCAGCCTGTAATGTCTGTGTTGTCCTGGTGGGGTGTGTGTGTCTTTGACCCACTTTCAGTCCAATCTCTCCTTCATGTCTGTGCTCAAAGC